>NC_049907.1:50294255-51494255 GCF_001411555.2 Juglans regia | reverse complement strand
TCGCATGACTTAAAGATCATAGGATTGGTCGATGCTGTTGAGGGACGTATCAATGTAATAGTAAATAATGGACAGGTATGCTTATTTATATATTAGGTATGCTGTTGAGGGACGTCACATGTCTTAAGTGACCTGCTCTGCAAATTTTCTTGATAATCAAATTACCTGATTTTATTATTGTATTTGGGTCAATGTTTCTATCTGTTTATCCTATAAAAAAATGTTTGTCCAGCAGGTCACTTATCTGTTATGGCCTTGATAATTGGGTCAATGATAATCCATTTAAGTTGTTTGCTTTGATAGACGTTGCTATGGCCTTGACAATTTTTATCTGTTTGATTCTTTGTCCAGATGTTTCGATGTGCATTTCGAAGAAGCCCTTCATCTTTGTTGTCAGATGACTGCATCACAGCAATGGCTGAGGGGCTCAGTTCAGATTTCTATGGTCATTTTCTTGGTCTTCTTTGGAAAGATGGTGACTCTGCCTATTTATCAGATGCTGATTCTAGTGTTAATTCAGAATGGGACTCTTTTTGTAGCATTATTATGAAAATGTGTAAAAGCTCGAGTGGCGTTTCTCAAGATTTTTCAAATTCGGTGTCACCCTCATCGTGGGAGTTTCTTATTAACAGCAAATTTCACAAGAACTACAAGCTTAACTCTTTTACTGGAATTTCTTCTGGAATATCACTCGATGTGTTGGGATTTTCCACTAAGTCAAATTCAGATGATGCACAAAGTTTGCAAAAACCAATTTATTCTGAGCTATTGATGGAGTGTTTGGATTCTCTTCATGCAGTATATGAGAGTCTAAAACTGGATATTCTTCGCAAAAGGTTTGTCTTTTCTTCATTTGTAGATTCTTCTTGTTTCATAGGGTTAGGGTCTGTAATACTCCCGAGTCCCGAGTATATACTTCTTGCAAGGTGAATGACTAACAGTAACCTTCCAAGTCATGTGATATCACTAGCATAGAAAATGTGCAGCTTTTTAATATCTGAAATTGCTTTGATCCTTGTCTAACATAAATGCCAAGCATAACTTTAGGACTACGGATAAGCACCGAGGTTCACTTAACATTCAACTCAATTTTCTGATGGATTGCATTAGCTGAAAGGACTCTTTAGTACTTCTAGCATTGATTATCTGCAATTTTGGGCTGATCTCTCTTACACGCTATTTCTTAGCTTGAATAGATTGCAGCAATGATTTTTGGTACATCAGTTCTCAACTTTTTTTTAATTATCTTTTCAATAATGGTTCAATAATTTAGTTGTTGCTTATAGGGACTTGGAGCTTCTGGCAGTTCTCCTATGCAATATTGCTAATTTCTTGGGTGAGGAAAGCTATTTAGATCACTATCATCGTGATTTTCCTGGTCTTTCCAATAAAGTTGGGATGTGTATGACCTCGTTTTCCTGGAAAACTGCTCCAAGTTTATTTAGATGGCTCGAGAACTGTTTGCGACATGGAAGTAGTTCTGCTAATATGGATGATCTTCCACCTTCAGTTTGTAAAGATGGCAGTTCTGTTGTGAGTTGGGCCCGAAAGATAGTCTCTTTTTATAGCTTATTATCTGGTGCTGAACAGATTGGGAGGAAGCTTTCATCTGGTGTTTACTGTAACATTGCCATGGGATCACATTGCACAAATGAGGAGCTTACAGTTTTGGCGATGGTTGGGGAAAATTTTGGACTGCAACAGCTGGACTCACTGCCTTCTGGTGTTTCTCTTCCTCTGCGACATGTGAGTTGGGCCACAATAATGTCTTGTATGTGTATATACTCCGAATGCAGAAAATCTATGCTCTCTTAATTTTTTTGTGGTATGATTTAGAAATGGTAAAGGGAAGGTGATTGTTGTGTAAAATTGAAGGTCCCTATAGGTTTAACTTATTGTGATGACAGCTTTCTGCCAGACATAATTCTGATCGTGAGTTTTTGATAATTGCCTGTTCCATCCCATTGACACACATATTATGCTTGATAACAATATGGGACACTCTTACAATTGTATCATTTTATCTGGAAAAAGTGTAGTTTAATGTTTATTGTTGCACGGCTGAGATGTTTGTTGGCTTTGTAGCCATCATCAATTTCCTAATATTTAGTATAATTCTTGTTTTTGCACTAATTAGGCATTGGATACTTGCCGGGAATCGCCTCCCTCCGACTGGCCTGCAGCTGCATATGTGCTTCTTGGTCGAGAAGATTTAGCTTTGTCTTGTTTGGCGTGCTCGTGCAAATCTAGGGAACTTGGGACCCAAACCCATGTGAACTTGATCTCTATGTCTACACCTTACATGCTGCATTTGCATCCTGTAACAATTCCTTCTGCAGTTTCTGATACGATTGGGTTGGAAAGCACCAAATTGGAGGATACAGATTCTGTAGATGGATCTATGACAGATGGTATGGAGCACATATTCAACTCTAGCACACAGTTGCGTTATGGTCGTGATCTGCGATTGAATGAGGTCAGTCCTTTACCTTTACATTGAACTGGTTATGTTAAGATGCCAATGCCACATGCACCGACAAATTAAGAGAGGAATTTGTGAGTAATGTAACACCCCGATTCCGGAGGTCCAGGGAGTTGACTTCTGTTACCTAAAATCATCTCCCATAACACAATTATATATATTCCAAAGACTCCGTAAAATATAAATTTATCTGTTCAACATAAATATATATGTTCTTCTACAAGGACACCAAATAAATACCTCAACATAACAAATTAAAATCTCCTTAAAGACTCGAAAATATCCATGTCTCATGATACCCATAATAACATAAATTAATAAATCTACCAATGACTCTTCAATAATTATTTGTACCCTTTGGCACTTATTTTTCTATGATCATCACATCTTGCTAATACTTCCTACTCTCGATTTCTAGCTTAACCATCAAAATTATCTAAAAAATATTATGGAGATAAGGAGTAAGTTATCAACAATTCAGTAAACAGAGAACATACTAGTATGTAAACATGAACATTTACAGAGTTCAGAATGTAGAACAAAACATTTTTAGTTTCAGAATGCAAAACCCCAAGTGGTGAAGGCCTTGGTCTTGGAGTATTACTCCCTTCAAGGTCTAAGGTTCAACACCTAATGAGTGCAAACAATCATTTGGGGCCACACCCCCTGGTGAAAAGCCAGCGATTTAACCAGTTCCGTGTAGGAAAACTTCCAACCGAGGTTTACTCTGCAGGGGTGGATCCGAAGAGCCTTGCCTTGGAGAGGTTCCCCGACCAAAAAAAAAAGTTTCAGAATGCAGAATCATGACATGTTATAAAAAATATTAGAGCGAAAGTTCATAAATATTTTTATTCAAAAGTATCATTGACATAGCATAACTGAGTATCACATTATAACAGAATTCCATGTTTACCCCCGTGGTAGGGTTGTGCAAACCCGCCAATCGAGCAGAAACAGAATGTGAAATCTTTCTCTTATTCATTCTCGGAGCTCCGAGTGTGCACACATGAAAGATCACGCAGAAAATCATTTTGCTTTCAAAGTGGGTGCACTAGAAACGAAAAAGTTGGTACCAACCTAAATAGAGGCCATAATTTTACACTGGTGGTAAGGTCAGAGTAGAGCAGAAACATAACCATATATAAAATCAGAATGTCATACCAAAAGTTTTCAGATGCCACACCTTATCAAAACATAGCACTGAACATAATCATATCATCTTCATAATCAATACAAGTTCAGAGCATCTTCACATAATTATGCACAAAAATTCATATTCGCTCTTTTTGCACAGTTCATAAACAGAATGCCAAAAATAACTCATGTCTACACCAATCATGACAGAAATTTTTTTCTCCTCTTTTACCGATTTCATGAGTAATGGAGATAAAATGACTGAGGTTGTTTTTCAGGTTTTCTTTTTAGAACAAAACATGCATATTATTCATAAGATCAATGTAACACCCCTTCCCATAGGTTAGGAATGTTACGTACATCATAACATAACGCCCGGTAAGGAGATCTAGTCTCATAAAATATCTCATCTATTGGATCATAAAACTCGTATAGTATGGCAGTCTTTCATAACATAAAAGCTGAGAAATAAAAGAAATGACATAAGCTAGTTCTATGTGATACCAACACTGCTTAAATGTCTAAATCATACACTAAGTCTCCGGAAATTTATTCTACTCCTTGGAACTCTTGCTCTATATCCACGAAATAATCATCAAGGACATTAAAACATAAAAACAGAGAAACAAACAAACGAGTCGAAGAATCAGTAATAGCACATCATACTGTAAACTTAACTTAGTTTAACATTAGGCTTAATTTTGAAAACTTACATATATCGTCACACATTCACATAACATATATATCATTCATTAGTAACATAAGCGGAATCATACATAATCATGCAATACATGTAACGTGGATGTATGAATGACTGAGTCCATGCATTTCCTAACAATCATACATGAATTGTTCATCTTGTCTTTCACTTATTTAGTGGCCATCATTACATGTGTGCATCGACCCAATTGTCGTTGACCGTATATAACATATCATAACGTAGGGTAAACCATGCTTGGGTCCGTGTTATCACTTAACATATGGTGAACCACACTTGAGTCCGTGACACTGTCTAACAGATTATAACATGTAGTGAAACACACTTGAGTCCGTGTTATCACATATAATATGGTGAACCACACTTGAGTTCATGGCACCGTATAACATAAGCTGTGGTGAAGCACACTTGAGTCCATGTCACTTCAAAACATCATATCGTCCATGTGATTGACCACGCTTGAGTCCGTGACTTGCACATCCACCCATAACTTAAAGCCAATTTTAAAGCTTGCTTGTCATTCATGTGTTTTCTTATTAACTTTAATAATGCATGTGAACATGTTTGACTTCATGAATTACATGGCATGACATTGAACATGGCATATTAACATGAGTCTTACACAACATATCATAACATAGGCATGGCATAACATGATCTAAACATTACATGAATATTACATGGCATAAATGTGATATAATCATAATTCATAGAGGTTCGTGAAAAAGGGCTAACCTTGAATTGGCTCGTAACGTAGCGTAGGTAAATATCACATTTTTCATGCAAAAGCTGAATATTTACAGCGCACATAAAGGTATGATCATACTACTTACCTCTTAGCGTTGCTTCCACAATCTCACGTCATAGTTCGTGACCTATACGAGGCACTAATCGTCACTAACGTTTCTTAGAAAAACGTGTCGTAGCATTCCAATTACTTGGAATCATACCATAGAGATAATTTAATAAATATTCAGTTATACTAAGATTAATAGATAGTAATATTCAGCTTTGAAGACGGGTCAAGCTTTGGTGACTCATAGTGCAGGGAACTATGTAAGTGGTCTGCAGATCACACAAGCCTAAAACCAGCTTGTTGAGATGCACAAAACTTTAAAAGGAGATGGAAACCCAGCTTGTCGAGTTGAAGGCAGCGATCGCTTTCTTGTCTTCGAAAATAGACCTGCCATCAATTGGAGGCAACATGGTCGTAAGAAACAAGCCTAAGATAGGCCCGAATCCTTTTAGCTCAAATAAATGAAAACGAAAAATTGGATTCGGCCCTGTCCCTATAACCATATCCAGGAGAGTGTGGCAGGTCAAAAGGAAAATCGGGTTATTTGAAGTGGGTTCTACGTCGGGTACCGGGGTTGAGACATCCTTAATGGAATGCCCTTCACCACAGGTGATACAGGAAAGACCGATAGTGTGTGTTACACCCTTGGTCAGCCCCAAAGAAACTATGGCTCCCACGTTGGAGTTGAAAGATAATGGTGTAACGCCGAGGTCTGAAGGAGATGTAGGGTCTATCGAAGTTGCACATACATGGTCGCCAGAAGTGAAGGGACTTGCTGCCTACCCAGAATCTCAAATGGAGAGTACCAATGGAGTTGTTAAGGAGGCACGAGATTTGTATAAGGGTTTGTTGTTGGTGCCTTGCAAGGGTGAATATT
Organism: Juglans regia; assembly: GCF_001411555.2. Taxonomy (NCBI): domain Eukaryota; kingdom Viridiplantae; phylum Streptophyta; class Magnoliopsida; order Fagales; family Juglandaceae; genus Juglans; species Juglans regia. The sequence continues at coordinate 51,488,248 of NC_049907.1, read as the reverse complement.
TAGGACCTGGTGTTCCGTTGGGAACTATGTGAGGGGAAGATGTTGTCCCCTTGGTATCTCTTCCTCCATTAAACAATATAGCTGGATCATCATCGGATTGAGTTTTGCAAAAGGTTAATGATATCCAGCATATCGTGGGACCCTCACATGGAGGATGTGAAGAGCAATTTAAAGCACTACTCACTGCGATTGAGGCGAGCCACTTGCATGATGCCAAATTAAGTTTTAAAAAAAGCAGGGAGTTGAAGCGTCTTTCTTGGGGAATCAACTACGATGCTAAGGGCAATAGCTCAAGTCGAGGGAAGACTAAAGGGAAGGCGTTATGAAGACGTTCTCATAGAGAGTGTTTTCGGGTGGAGTATTAGGAGACGTTTGGATTCGAAGATGATTTGAGATGAGCTGAGATGGATTGTGAATAGTAATGAGATGAGTTGTGAATAGTAGTGAGATTTATGAGTTAAAGTTGCTGAATAGTAGTGAGATGAGTTGAGATGAGCTGAGATGAGCTGAGATGAGTTGAGATGAGCTGAGATCACTTACGAATCCAAACGAATCCTTAGTCTACGGGAATCAATAGGTTGGGGTTGGGGAGATGTGTTTTATTCCAACTCGGGCTTGATGTATTTTGGATAGTTTTACATGGGCTTTTTGGTCATTAGGAGCTCTCTAGTATGGGCTAAGTGTTTTCTTGTATATATTCAGTGTACTTGGTTACTCCTATTGATATATATAATATTTTTACTTGTATAAAAAAGTATAGATACTAATATTATTTAAAACTCGTAACACTGAGGGAGGAGGCTAATGCGACGGCGGCTCTGGGTGGCTGGAAGTCACGGCGGCGCAATGGGAGGTCCTTCTGAACGTGATGGTGAGACATGAGGGAGAGAAGATAAATTAGTCTGGTGCTTCGCACTGAGAAACGGCAAGGCAGAGGGAGGGAGGGAGGGGTCGACGTGGCTTACAGAAGGAGGAGGGATGCGCGAGATTGAGTTTAGGTGGTTGGGTTGGCAGTGTCTGTGCAGTCTGGTGGTGCTCCGACGTCCTTTGCAGTGGTTTACAATGGTAGAATGAAATACACAAGCCAATGAGTCACTGTCGATAAAGAGGGAGAGGGAAAACAACGGGGCAAAATAGAAGAGGGCTTACTGTCGGCGTGCTCTGTGATGGGTTCCGGCGAGGTGGCTGTTTGGTTGCAGAGAGGAAGACTACAGTGGTGCTGTGAGGAAGAGAAGGTTTGATTTTTCTGCGAGAAGGTTTTGGCCGTAATGGGTACTGTGGGTTTGCTGAAGGGAATATTGTGAGGAAAAATTGGGGATTTATGTGAGGGTTTTTGACATGTGAATTGGTTTCCAATTAGGAAACTATTCAAATTTGGGGAAATCAAACAGAGGGATATATTGGTGTACACAATGGAAGAAACCCAATCAAATACAATCATTATCTCAAAGTAGATCTTAAAAATAATAAAAATGCTAATAATAATGATTATTATTATTATTAATATTAAAATAATAATTCCAAACCCTAATTTAGGACCCGTATGTTACAATCAACCTCAGTCCGTTCATTTTATGCAAAGTCTATTATAGGAACCTTGTTTACCTGGACTTTTTAACTTCTTTGAATTTCCTCACAACAGTGTCAAACGAAAATCAATCGTTACCTATAAAATAGACTCAACTTACTTAAATCTCTAATAAACCTTAGATTTTGATATTTAAGCCTAAAATACTAAAATAGCCAATTTTCTTAAAAATCTAAAAATGCTCTTAACTCTAAAATAACATCACTTCCCAAAATCATTGATATCCACTTAATATTCACCTAACACAATTCCAGCTCAATCACAAGTCTATTTAAAAAAATAAGCCCAATTTGAAATATCTGTCCAAATTTTAAAAGTTAAGTCCTTCCCAATTCAATAAGTATTCTGCCAAGTTTTGACAATAAGGGCAGTAACGTAAGAAAAATATTTGAAAAGGGTTCTTTAGTTGCCTTACGTATAATCACGTGACAATAGGGCTTGACGGGCTAACTCAAGTTTGTGGCTTGAGGGAGACTATAAGCTGAGAAGCTTGACCAGTGAGTGTGGCTAAACAAGTGCGGGAGCACCTAGAGACCTGGTTTTGAAAGGAATGCCTAATTTCAAAACCCTCATGATGTTTTGGTTTTTGGGTAATCTCATAAAAAGAAGCATTGAAATATCGGTTGGTATGCGGGGGCATCCATGCATAGTAGGCTTCAACCAGTTAACCATTCATATCTATCTGGCGGGAAAGTCACATTTCTCGAATGGCTGACCGATAGGTTCTGGGGTAGGTCCAGTTGATCATTCACTAGCTTGATTAAGGAAGGGTTATTTTCCCTTTTTTCATTTAATGACTCCCTCTACGCGGAATGAAACTGAAGTCTCACTAGAGTGTGAAGCCGTGCGACAGAGGCCTTGGACTCAACAAGAGAGCAGCTTGTGACGGCGGATCTGGGTGCTGGAGAGAGAGAGAGAGAGAGTGAGTGAGTGAGTGTGTGTGTGTGTGTGTGAGGACGAGAGAGAAAGAGACAAAGGCTTACGGCGCAATAGTGATCAGTTGGGGCAGTGGGTGGTAGCTTCTATTGCTGGCAGCGTTTGGCTTTGTTCTGAGGAGCACAAATAGGGGCATGTGCGGTTGATGTGTGGAGGAACTAGGGCTGTTAGCGTGGATGTGGGTTGCTTTGTTTTTGGGTGTGAAAAATAGGGCTTGTTGTGCGGTGCAACCCTGTTGGCTGAGACGTGGAGAATCAAGGGTGGCTTAGGGCGGTTCCTATGGCAGCGTGGCTCTTAGTCTTCTCGTGGCACTGCTGTACAGTGGGTGATTTGGTGCAGCGACGCCATGGGACGTGACACAGGGTTGCGTCTCGGGCTGGGCTCGTTTGTGGCAGTGGTTGTGGGTGTTGTGTGGCTGTTCCACGGTGGTCTTGTGGTTGATGCTGGGATGTGAGAAAAAAGAAAAAGAAACGTGCAGGCTGAGTGGTGGTGGCCGTGAAGAGCTGCGGCTTCATCGTGGAGGGGTTGTCTTGCGAGGCAGCTGCTTGTCCCTTGCGAGGCTGCTGATCCGTGCGACAGAGACGACAACTACGTGGAGGAGGGGTTTTACGGAAACCCAAGGCTGCGGCAACCCTAGCTTGGAAAAATATGAACATGCAGGCTACATATATATATATATATATATATGTATATTTACACACCCTGCTGTGAACCTTAGTAGGGTGGAGACATGCATGACATGGAAACGGCGTGGAGACGTGCATGGTGTGGATTCTGATCTTTGATTCTTACGGGCTTGGGTTTTTGGGCCCATTTGAGAGTAATTAAGCTCACAACTTGGTAGCGGGAATTAACAAATGGACTAGGCTGGCCGGTTAGAGCAGTTCAAAAATTTCTTTGGCTTGTCCGTAATTTTCTCATGGGTCGACTATTTTATCGATATTAATGGGCCTCGACTCATTCTAAAAATAATACAACATGTACTCATTCTAAAAATAATACAACCTATCCCATACAAATATCAAATGATTTTAACCTAATTATCAGGCCCAATAAGAATCCACATCCCACCAAAAAAAATAAAATTTAAACCCGTAGCCTATTCCAAAAATTATTCGTTAATCTCAAGTGGGCTTTTCATACGTATAAACCCAAAAATTTTTAGAATGCGGGTTTGGTGCTGGGCTTGGGTGTTACAAGTAAATTACACTTTTCTTTTTATCAGTACATCAGTTATTAATATGCGATTGTTTAATAAGGTGTCTGTATGTTTTATTGAGCCTGTTACGTAGCCCTTCAACCTTCATGATCTTGTTTGATTTTTCTTTCCATTATCGTGAATCTCCTTGGAAGACTGTTAACCTACCTCACACTTCAATATAATTTTGTTTAACTGCATTTTTTCTATAATTACAGTTGCAATATAATTTATTCTTTTAATAAAATCTTTGGTTACTTTTAAAAAAAATGTTTAAAAGAAAATTTTAAAATTCAGTTCTATTGTCTGTGTCTAATAGCTCCTTTAATTTCAACTAGGTTCGACGACTTTTGGGCTCTGCCAGACCAGTGGCAATTCAAACATCTAGTAATCCTAGTGCCTCTGATCAGGACCTCCAACAGGTACACTTTATTTGTCATCTTTGATTTTCTCTTATTCACTTGTGCTGGTAGCGGAGAGGTCGGTGCTTGTGTTCTGGCTCTGGGGGGTGTTCCCTTTCTCCATTATACAATCTGATATGGTTCAGAAACTGTCATCTCTAGAGAAAGTCTTGTTTTATGGCTGTTATCTGAGAATCAATAGAAAACACTTCTTCTTTTTTGCTTAATTTACTTCAGACTTCATGCTGGAAAGTGTCTGATATTGCTACGATTAAGAATTATATAGCACCAGATGAACTTTTAAGCATAAATGTATACAAGCCTTCATAATCTGATAAGAATCTTCTTGACATAGCATTGTAAGGAAGGTGCTGCTATTTGGAATCTGTCTTGCCATCATCTACTTTTCCCATGCCTCACAACATCAGAGTTCCTTGCCTGGACAAGTTAATAGCTTGATTAATGCTTCGATGAATTCATAAAATTAAATATTGGTTCTGCCAGTATTCTTCATATCTTCTACCTGTAGACTTCATTGTTTTTCTGATGCTCAATTAGATGATGCATGGTTAAATTCATAAAATTAAATAATGGTTCTGCCAGTAGTCTTCATATCTTCTACCTGTAGACTTTATTGTTATTCTGATGCTCGTAATTGAACATCACTTGGGCTTACTTGAAATTTCAAACTAATCACTCATGGTAAATCATAACTATTTTGGGGTTTAGTTGTTCAATTTTTTTTTTTAATAAATGTGTGTGGATCCAAAATCGATGAATAGAAGAGCTTCGTGGACTTCTTTATGGGACACTTGACAGCTCATTGCACTTGTGTCCACAAATTGATTTTCCAAACTACTGGTAAGTCTTAGGAACATTGGGATATAGGGACATGATATGCAATATTGCTTGAGAATTTGAGACATGAGTATAGACTCTTGGAGTATTATGGTGTATTCCTAATTGCTTTTCTAGTGTGGGCTTTCTAATTCTTGAAAGCATGATAAGGCTTTATGGCATTGTTAATGAAGTTTAGTGGTTGTATGAACTTTAACAAGAGGCCCACATAATAATAGTTCTTTGCTATTGTGTTCTTTGTTCTTGAAAATATTTGCTCTTTGATGGAATCAAAACCAAACTAACTTGCAGATTTAACCTAAATGAGTTGGGGAACCAGTGTTGCAGAACTTTTAAATAGTTGAATGTGGTTCTTTCTGCACGTACATGAATTCTATAGTGGCTTAAATGATAGGAAAATATTTGTAATTTTTGTATTTCATGGGGATTCTGGTGTTGATATGCTTTTGTTTCTCCTGCTTAATGGACATAATGGTTTTCAATGCACATTTTCTTGCTCTGTTGCTTTTGTTCTTCTGTTTGTAAAGGCTCAACTATGGAACCTTGCTCAAAGAACCACTGCTCTTCCTATTGGTCGTGGTGCATTTACTCTTGCGACCATATATACTCTGTTGACAGAGGTACTCCTGTATTAGCCTCTCTCTCTCTCTCTCTCTCTCTCTCTCTGAGGAAGCTCTTCATAATTTTTTTTGAGATATGCACATTGTTTCAGTTTCTTTTACATATAAATATCTATTCCTGATGGATTGTCTTGAAATTTTTTGTAGGCCTTTACAGTTCCGAAGCTTGTTTTAGCAGGTCGGTTGCCTGCCCAACAAAATGCAACTGTATGTTCATATTGAGTTCTTCTCTTACTGATTACATGGACATGAACATGCAAACAAATGGCTTGTCCTCAGGCCTAAGATCTTTAACACCTAGATTGCTAACTTGGATGAATCGTGAGTTTTCCTGATGAGGGTATATAGAATTTAGTGAATTTGTTTAGTCAGTAGAAATGGTTAACTCCAGTGTAAGGTCAAGCCATTCATTGGCATACTCGTGTATTTTTCTTTGGACTATCGACTTTTTGCATATTTCCCTTATATTATTGTCAAGTTTTACTTAAAGAAAAGAAAGAATTTCAAAAGTTTTGACCTTCATATATCTTACATGTTTTTATTCGGTTGGTTGCTAGGTCAATCTAGACCCGAATTTACGGAATATACAAGAAATAAAATCTTGGCCCGAGTTTCACAATGCTGTTGCTGCTGGACTAAGGCTGGCTCCCCTTCAGGTTTATATTTATTTTGTTAACATCATACAGCACGTGGAGTCTTTTCATGCTAATCTATGCACATTTGGAGGTGTTTGTTAATTAGTTCATGTAAAACTCTTGTAGTTGGTTGTTTTAGTCCATGTTAACTTTTACTTTGCAATGGTTAAATATATTTTTCACTGTGGCACACAGAATTACTGGGATTTCTTATGTGGTCTGTATATAGAAGTTTATGTAATGTGTGTAGTAATTTCATTTGCAGGGGAAAATGTCAAGAACTTGGATAATATATAACAGACCTGAGGAACCAAATGCTGTTCATGCCGGGCTGCTTCTTGCATTAGGATTACATGGATACTTGCATGTTTTGAATATTACTGACATATACCAGTATTATAATCAGGTTCCGTTTCCATGATCTTTCTCACTTATTGTCTTAAGTTTTCTTACCCCTTTAGTTCCTTGGGTCCTTGTTTTCAAAGGTTAATTGTTTGTTTTATTTTGTTACTATTGAGTTATGTGTCATACTGTTTCAGGTTCATATTTTCTGAGATAGATAAATGTGATATTCTCACTTTTGTTTTGATGTTATTAACAAGATTTAGCATATTTTTTATAATTTCAAGATTTAGCAAATGGGGAAATTAGATATAGTGCATCATTATTTTAATGGAGTTGTTTAAAATTGTGTTTTATGGTGATTTATGGTTGGCAGCTAGTTGAAATCTAGATTTATTGGATGTACTCTATTCTATTGAGTATATTTACAGGTATTCTTGGTTAGATGACTGTCTAAAAGTTAAGGTCAATAGAGATCATGCCTGCTTTGTATATCCAGCTTAACATGCACTTACACTCTCCTTCATGTGTAGACTTGTTCACAATTGAAAGCAATGTGCAAGCCTTATTATATCAAATAGGAGGATTATGGAAAAGGCCTTTGCTACTATGGACTTTTTTGCTTTGTTGGTTCCAAAAACTTAAGCTTAATGAAAATGGGCAAAATATGTCTATCAGTCTTACCACTCTAACATGCATACTTGATAAGAGTGGTTTGAAACCAAAGAGTAGTTATCAGTCAGCACTGCAAGCTAAAAGAACACTTGTAATTTTTCAAGTACGCAAGATCATAATGGAAACTCGTCAGATTTTATATATTTCTAACCATCCAACCATGCTAAGTGAAATTGCTGTATTGCCAACTGGCTGCTGGTATTGCTGCATTTATCCATGCCAACCATGTTTAGCATGTGTTCTATGACATCTTGTATGTATCTACTAATGCTTTATTGTACCCCTAAGCTGTAAATTTTTTACTGGCAGCCTCTTGGACATTTTGGTTTTTGTTCTGGTAGGAGAAACATTTATCAAATTAATCTTATGTTCAGTTGTGACATATTCAAAGTGGAAAATAGAAAAGGTTCATCATATTCCCTTGAGGAGAAAAGGTGAAATCTAAATCGAAAATGGAATTTTTGTGATATATGTTGTCTCCAATGTAAAATGGGAGCCTTGTGCATAATGGTGCCACCAAACTGCAAATCTTCCTCACCGCCGTTGCAGAGCCAAGTTGCTGCAACAACCTCCACAATGGCTTTCTGTCTACTCCTTGCCCCCCAAATAATCACTACCTCTTCACCAGGAAGCTTTTTTCACCAACTATATAAATTCATTGCTATCAGTAGTATGCATCAATCCTGTCATTTATTTGCTCCCACATGCATCTTGGTGCAATATATATATATATATATATATATATATATTTGTTTTGATAGGTAATCAAGAATTTTTTTTTTTTTGATAGGTAGGTAAGCAAGAAATTTTACTCATAGAATCAGGCAAAGCCCAAGTACACAGGGAGTATACATGAGAATAACCTAATTAGAGTTTACAATTGAAAAAAGAAGATCATGGACATTTAGCACCATGGTGCAATAAATAGAACCATACTTGTTTTGAAACATCTATAAAGCAAAGTACCATTTTTCAGTTTATTTGCTGCTGGTTCTGCTCTGGCATAATGGTTTAATTGACTTGAATGGATTCTTCTAGAGTTGTTTTGAAATTGTTGTTAATTTGTATACGCAGGCCTTTTGCATAACAGGAATGCATGCCAGTTGTTTCTGGTCTTTGTCTAATAGAAGTCAATATGCCATTTAACAATTTAATGCCTGGCCTCTGTTTTTTTCTTCTCCGTCTCATCTACCATCATCATCTTTTTCTGTAGTCTTTTATTCTTTGCATAACCAGTGTCTCATTTTGCTTTTTTGACACTTTACTTCTCAGGAACACGAAAGCACAACTGCAGGATTAATGCTTGGCCTGGCAGCTTCTTATAGGGGGACGATGCAACCGGCAATATCAAAGGTAAAGCATCTACTTTTTTTAATAATTTTTTTTTATCTCCATCCTTGCCTTACCATACTGATCTCTTGTTTAGCAAATTCAATTTGACTGGCTGATGTTGCTGATGATATTTGTTCTCTTTTCCTCACCATCTGTTTGTTGCATTGAGAATATGTTTATCTATTTTTATGATGGCAAATTTTTATTTATTTGTATATTATAATTTACTTATTTATTTATAAGACCATGTTTGTTTTGTTTTATTTAGTGGAATTATGTTAAAGACAGAATGCTATAATAGAGACCATTTTCTAATGCCTATTATTCTCATCTTTCCTTTATGTGCTCTGTGTTTGTTGTGAATGCTCAGTTCCTAATTGATGAAAGGATTTTTAAAAGGTTCATGCATGAAACTGAGGTTTTTTCATTTTCAGCTGCCAATGAACATCATATCACATCACATCACAACACATCAACCTTACTTGAAGATATCCAGTTAAATCTGTTTGAGTAGAAATTAGATGTGGATATATAAATTCTGTAGTTTAATGGTTCTAGATATTCTTTGTTCCTGGTTTTTTCCTCACTCATATATCCTTTGCGGATAATTTAAGCTGAATTGTTGCATTATCCTGTGGCAGTCTCTTTATTTTCATATACCTGCTCAACATCCATCTTCGTATCCAGAGTTGGAGTTCCCAACCCTCCTGCAGGTATGCATCATGAGCTGTTGTCTTTAGTTAGCCCCTAAATTGGCATATAAGTTTATCTTTTTAGGATACTGTTTTTTCCTAGTCTTGATTTGCTTGTGCTGCATCCATTTTGTGCTGAATGCCCAAGTTCACCTTTGTGCCAAAAACTTTCCTTCTGCATAGACACTCAATTAAATATTTGCATGATTAACTTTCTTTTCGTATTTTATAATATGTTTACCTACAACTTCCAAGTTGCTTTTGCGTGATGCACCTGATGCTTTGTCTCTTAGATATCTGAATTGAATGATAATTTGTTCGCCAGATTTTGATATTTACCTTGCAATCTTTTGTTGATGGTCCAGTCGGCGGCATTAATGTCAGTTGGGCTTCTTTATGAAGGATCAGCGCACCCACAAACGATGCAAATTCTATTGGTACCCTTTTCCCCATTTTATTGCTAAACTAATAGAATCTTCGTTGCTGTGCTAATAGAATCTTCATTGCTGTGCTAATAGAATCCTCGAGTTTTTATAACTTTTTGGTCAAAATATGATTTTAGTCCCCAACTATGTATCAGATCCCAACCTTATGAGCTCCAATTGTTTTAATTAGGTCCTTAAAGTTCTAAATGCCTCTTTCCCAATTGAGTAAAGCTACTCTCACTGCTCCCGCTCCCGCTATATATTTTTTTTAATTTTTTTAATAAATATTTTTTTACTTAGTGATTAAGTAAGTGTTTTTTAATGATATTATAATTTTTTTTATTTTTTTTAAAATATTTTACAATGTTAAAAAAATACATGTATAAAAAAGGAAACTAAAAAAACACTACATTTTAAACTATCATGGCTCCCAGTGGGACTGGGAGCAGTGGCTATAGAGCCACCCTTCCCAATTTTACCATCACTATGCAAACAATAGTTGTTGATTTGACACCTGTTTTCTGTACACGTATTTATACTACTGAAATGGCAAGTTAGGCTCCATGCTTCTCTCACAACATTAGAATATGTCAAGACAAGTGAATTTGATATTAAAAGAAGAGTAACATAAATAGGAAACATTTTGGTGTTTATGCGGCGTTTATGCGGCGTACCTTCATTTTTTGAAAAAATCTTGTGGGACCAAAATGTTACAGGCTACAAACTGCCATGTGTACATAGAATGTCTGCTACATAACAATATTGCAAATTGTAATAGTCACTGTAAGGTAGGGTAAGGATGATATAAAGGTGTTTTAAAACTTGAGGACAAAATTGAAATAATCAATAGGTCATGAATGATATTGGAATATGACACGTCTATAGACCAATATTTTTTTAATGAAAATGTCTCCGGACTTATATTCTATATATTATATTCTGATCTAGTTCCCTTTTGTTTTGTTTTTTCTTTCTTTCTTTCTTTATTAATTTTTTTTTTTACATATTTGCTTTTAAAGCCGTAATATGATAAATTAATGCTATATACAGTCGTGGAGTGCGCAAGCGCCACACGATCGTTTTGAAAAATAGTGGGGTCTACTATTAAAAAATTAATTTTTTTTCATGTGGGTCCTGTATTTACTCACTTTTTTCAAAGAGATTGCACGGCGCTTGTGCACTCAACGATTGCAAATATTATTTCTCTCTATCATATAGATGAATGAGTTGACTGCATTTGGAAGATGGTGCCTCTATGTTTAATGTGGTGTACTTGGAACAAAAGGAATGGCCGCTGTTTTGATAATAGGGAATGTTTGATGGGAGGGTTCAAAGACTTTTTCTTTCATACATTGTTACTTTGGGCTTCGGCTATTGTATTGAATGGGATTAGTTTTAATGACTTTTATGCTACTTTTCACAGCGCTTAGCTTGTAATTAGGTTCATCTCGTGTATACTTCCCGTGTACATGGGCCATGCCTAATTATGTGGATTACTATATTCTTCTTACTTATCAAAAAAAAAAAAAATTTACTGTTTTTGGTACTTATGTTGGGACTATTTTGGGAATTTGGATAGCAAGAGGAAGCTTCTTTTTGAAGAGTTGTGAGGTTTGGATGAGAAGGAGGTGCAAGGGGTGATATCTGGGGAGGACAGAATAAGAAAAATAGGGGTGATTTCTGAACTGGAAAATATAGCCTTAATGGAGGAAATTTCTTGGAGGCAAAAATCTAGGGTGTTGTGGTTGAAGGAAGGAGATATGTGCACTAAATTCTTTCATCAAATGGTGAACTCTCATAGAAGAAATAATGTGACTGAGGTTCTTCAAGATGGGGACAGGCTTATCACGGATCAAGAAGACATTAAGGCTCACATAGTGAATTTTTATGAGCAGCTGTTTTCAGAAAATTTTTCTTGGAGACCAAAACTGGACAGACTTGGTTTTGACTCTATAGATCAGGTCGAAGCTGATTGGCTGCAGAGAGAGTTTGAAGAAGTACTTAATGTGGTTAAAGGTATGGATAGGGATAAGGCTCTGGGTCCGGATGGGTTCTCTTTGGCGTTTTTTCAAGCATGCTGTGACATTGTTAGAGAAGATATTCTGAAGGTGTTTGCTGAGTTTCATTATTACATGAGGTTTGAGAAGAGTTTTAATGTGACTTTCATTGCACTTATTCCGAAAAAGGTAGGGGCTCTGGAGATGAGAGATTTTTGGCCTATTAGTTTGGTGAATGGAGTGTATAAAATCATTTCTAAGGTGCTGGCCGACCATTTGAGCAGGTTGATGGAGAGGATAATTTTAAAATCACAAAATGGCTTTGTGAGGGGAAGACAGATTTTAGACTCTATTTTAATTGCAAATGAATGCTTGGAGAGTAGAATTAAAATGGAGAAAGTTGGTATTTTAATCAAATTGGACATGGAAAAGGCTTATGACCATGTGTGCTGGGATTTCCCTGATTATTTGCTGAGGAGATATGGTTTTTGTGATAAATGGTGTTCGTGGATACCTATAAAAAAAAAAAAAAAAAAAAAGAAGATAAATGGTGTTCGTGGATGAAGCATTGTGTGTCGACTTCGAAATTTTCTATTTTGGTGAATGGAAAACCGATTAGTTTCTTTAGTAGCTCACGTGGTTCGAGGCAAGGTCATCCCATCTCCCCCTTTCTTTTTGTCATGATTATGGATGCTTTGAGTAGAATGATTGAGAAGGCCGTGGATGGTAATTTTCTGTCCAGCTTTGTGGTGGGTAATGAGGTCCGGAGTAGTTTAAAGGTCTCACACTTATTGTTTGCTGATGATACTTTGATTTTTAGTGAGTCCGATTCTGACAATCTGCGTGCTTTAAGAGCACTTTCGCTGTGTTTTGAAGCCGTTTTGGGGTTAATAGTTAATTTATCAAAATCTGAAGTCGTTCCTGTGTGTCATGATTATGGATGCCTTGAGTAGAATGATTGAGAAGGCCATGGATGGTAATTTTCTGTCCAACTTTGTGGTGGGTAATGAGGTCCGGAGTAGTTTAAAGGTCTCACACTTATTGTTTGTTGATGATACATTGATTTTTATTGAGCCCGATTCTGACAATCTATGTGCTTTAAGAGCACTTTTGCTGTGTTTTGAAGCCGTTTTGGGGTTAAGAGTTAATTTATCGAAATCTGAAGTCTTGTGGGTTCTGTTCAGAATATTTTAGACTTGACAAATATTCTGGGGTGCAGAGTTTCTTCACTCCCTATGAGATACCTTGGGCTTCCTTTGGGGGCTTCTTATAAAGCTGTTAATATTTGGGATGGCGTGATTGAGAAAATTGAAAGGAGGTTAGTTGGTTGGAAAATGATCTACTTGTCTAGGGGGGGAAGATTCACTCTAATAAAAAGTACTTTGTCTAACCTTCTCACTTATTTTTTTTTATCTCTTTTTCCGTTGCCAGCGAAGGTTGAAAGAAGAATTGAGAATTTATTTTGGAATTTTTTATGGGGTGATAAAGGAGTTGAAAAAAAGTTTCATTTGGTTAGTTGGAAGGTTTGTCAACCAATTGATTGTGGTGGGTTGGGGATAAAAAAATTGAGATTGTTTAATAGAGCATTACTTGGGAAATGGCTCTGGAGATACCACTTGGAAAGTAATGCCTTTTGGAAAAATGTTATTGATGTAAAATATGGTAGTTTGTGGGGAGGTTGGTGTTCTAAAGATACTAGAGGTGCGTATGAGGTGAGTTTGTGGAAGTTCATTAGAAAAGGATGGGGGGTATTTTCAAATCATATTAGATTGAAGGTGGGAGATGGGAAGATGATACTTTTCTGGCATGACTTGTGGTGTGGGGATTCTTCACTTAAATTGGACTTTCCCTCTCTTTTCAGAATTGCAAGGGATCAAAATGCAGCTGTAGGAAATTCTTTCTGTTGCATTGACAATAATACTCAGTGGAATGTTATCTTTATCAGGGATGTTAATGACTGGGAAGTGGATGATGTTAAGGCTTTTCTGGAAAGACTTTACAGTTCAAAGTTGATGCTAGGTAGGGAGGACAGCATGTTGTGGATTCCTGCAGGAAATTCTAAGTTCTCAGTCTCCTCTTTTTACAGAATATTAACCGGTTACAGGAGTTGTGAATTTCCTTCGAAAAACACATGGAAAGTGAAAGTTCATTCCAAGGTTGCTTTTTTCTGTTGGGTGGTATCCTTGGGCAAAGTGTTGACAACTGAAAATCTTAGAAGGAGAGGTATGTACATTGCCGATTGATGTGTCATATGCAAGAAGGATGGGGAATCTGTTAATCAACTCTTTCTTCATTGCGAAGTGGCCAGGTTCTTGTGGAATGAGGTTTTGAATTGGACTGGTTTACTTTGGGTAATGCCCAAGGAAGTGGTGGATTTATTGGTAGGGTTGGAGGGATTGAAGGGTAGTAAGAATGCTGTTCTTGTTTGGAAGATGATTCCTTCTTGTCTCATGTGGTGCCTATAGCTTGAAAGGAATGAGAGATGCTTCAAGACAAAGAACGTTCATTGGGAGAACTTAGGGATTTTTTCCTTGCTACTTTGAGTTTGTGGGCTAAAACTTTTGTAATGGAAGATAATTTCCAGAATCTGTTTTAGTTTTCCTTTCGTTTTTGGAAAGTAGTGGGTATTTCCTCTGTATATGTCCTGTACTTGGGCTTATGCCTATTTCTTGGGAATAAAATCTTTTATTACTTATCTTTCTTTTTCTTTTTTTTTTTCTTTTTTTTTTGCTTTTTTCCCCTATTTGCCTTTCCCCGTCTACTTGAGTCTTTATTTTTTTGATAGGTAAAATTAGGTTCTATTTGATCTAGTAAATAGGCAAGCCCAAGTACATAGGAAGCACCTTGCTCCTCCATACACGCTTCCAAGGAAAAGGTTATGATGTGTCAAAACCTTGTACAAAGATTGAACAGCGAACTTCGTACTCCTGCCTGTGTCTTTCTTGTTGTATACACATTCTTTCTTGAAACCTATCTAGTACTTTTTTACAATTTTTCTATCTATTAATCATAGTATACTCTGCTCAGTACCACTTTAGTTGAGTGGGTTTAACGTAGAAATGAAATATGCGCTTTGTATTATGAGAACTGCAGCCATTAAAACTGCAAATTTACGTATCAGTTTTTTTTCTTCTTTAGATCAATGTGGCAGCCTAATGTCAAGATAATTTCATAAAATATTCTTGGGATAAAAATATACTATAGATTATGCCGACTATCAAATATGGATACACATAATTCCCTCATATTATTTATTAGTCTGTATGCTCTGGCCAGGTAAATATCTGCAACCAGTAAGGATTGGTTTTAAAATTGTCCTCTGTGATTTATATATCTAATTCTTTCTTCAGTTATCTTCAAGTTAACCTTGTATGTTCTATTATTTATTTTTACAGGGTGAAATTGGTCGTAGAAGTGGAGGTGATAATGTACTTGAAAGGGAGGGTTATGCTGTTTCAGCAGGATTTTCATTGGGTCTTGTTGCATTGGGTATGAGTAGTAGGCACTACTATTACTGGAATGTTGTGAATCTTGGTCTTGGCTAACTATGTTTTGTTTGCTGAAGGTCGGGGTGAAGAGGCACTTGGTTGCAAAGACACAATGGTTGATCGACTGTTCCACTACATTGGTGTCAAAGAAGCTCGTAATGTATGCTGTTGCATCTATGTTTTATTTTTTCAGCCCTTGCAGATAATATGAATTTGTACTATTGAATTTTAATGTAAATGCTCTCTCTATTCGATTGATCATACTTGTAATTTGAAGTATTAGTTTTTTTTGGTTTATTCTTCATCAGGAACGATCCCCTTTCTTGGCTTTATCAACAGAGGAACAAAGTCGTGGTGCTCCACAGGTTGGGTGATTTATGCAGTTTTGAGTTTTCACTCTTTTAATAATTTGACCATTTTGTTTGTCATGAACATATTTGTATATTTATGTTTTCCCTTGCAACTATTTTGGACATTTCTTGTTACGCTGATGTTGTCTTGTAGATGATGGATGGAACAGTGGTCAATATTGATGTGACAGCACCTGGAGCTACAATTGCTCTAGCTTTAATGTTTTTAAAGGTAATTTTTCTGCAAAGAAGATAATGATTTAATTTGTATGAACTTTCAATGACAAGGGCATCAGTATGTGACCAAACGTTTCCATTGTCATGTATGAATACTTTGCCCATGTTTATAACAGACTGAATCAGAGGCAATTGTGTCAAAGCTTTCTATACCTCATACGCAGTTTGACTTACAATATGTGAGGCCGGATTTCATAATGCTTCGTGTCATTGCTCGGAATTTGATAATGTGGAGCAGGTAGAGCTAGACTGATGAGCCATTCCAGTAACTGAACTTGTGACCATTTTTAGCTACTCTTTCGATATGATATGGTAAACTCTGTTCTTGTAGGATTCATCCTTCTAAAGATTGGATTCAGTCCCAAATTCCTGTAATTGTCAAAAATGGTGTCATAGGCCTCACAGTTGATGCCAGTGATTTTGATGATATGGAAGCAGAAGCATTTGTCCAGGCTTATGTTAATATTGTTGCTGGAGCATGTATTTCTCTTGGTAAGCTTTTATTTCCCTTGATTGCATGAAATACAACTTCTATCATGAGTTTGCACTTAATTTTTCCAAAGATAACATTTTGGGACTTTAGTCACCAAATTGTAAAATTCTTGTATACACTTGGTGTGTTGTTTGAAAGAATTGTCATGATATAGTGGAAAATTTTTGTAAGAACTCAGAAGACTTAACAATTTCATGAAAGGTCTACCTATGAAGATATGTTGTGAGGATCTGTGATTTTGGGGCTCTTGCAGCTATGTGAAATATTATGGCAAAAGAACAATTAAGAATAATTTTGCATAAAAGCATGTTTTCTATGGTTCAGCTTAATGCCCCACTATCCAAGTGTGGGAGTTAAGATATGGAAAAACATGACTTTGAATGGAAAAGATCATAGTTACATATTCTCGAATGATGCAGTGTAGATATAAGATTTGACTCTACAGAGGCAGCAAACATTGTAGAAATTGAATCTGTCTCACAGAGACAACTCTTCCAAAATCTTAAAGAAATTCACTCTAAAGTTACAGGGAATGAAGAAAACTCTCAAGTGCGAATTTTGACATGGATTAAAATTAGAAAATAATAAATTGTTTTTTCCCAAAAGAACCCCTGAGTGTTTTGATTACATAAAGCCAAATATAATTAACACTACTAAAAGTCGAAGTTCTAGAAAAATAAAACTGAATCAGGCAAGTTTGCTCAACTGAGGTGTCATCGCATACTTGTGAACTGGAATCACATATCTTGCTTGATTGCGCCTTGAGCGAAGGTTGAGCGAACTCTTAGGTTGCAGTATCACTTGAACACAAGTAAAGGTTGAGTGAACTCTCTATTTAAGCTCACTTGACCATGAAATGAGCGAAGGTCGAGCAAACTCTCTATCTAAGCCTTCTTTCCTCCCTCATGCATTTTTCTTCCTCTTCAAGCCCTTTTCACCACCTTCAAGCCCTTCCATGTACTTATGGCAATGAGATATATGCCACCAAGCTCCAATGAAAACCATTTTAGTGGACTTTTTAAAATGAATCTGGCTCTATTAACTCAACTAGGCAGTAACCCCAACAGGGGTCATTGATTTGTTTAAAACTAAGTAGGCTACTCCCTGAACTTGAGATCTTAATATTCATATTCTATACTGTACTCGTTAACTAGTTTTAACTAACTTGTTATAAATCTGATGTGATGAAATTAACTTAATCAGGGCTCTGTTCTTGCCCACAATAAAAGTTTGGATTTCAAATCCTTCGTCAGACAATCTATCAAAGCAGAAAACGAATTTTATTTTTAAAATTTTTTTAGAGTCTCTTTTTTGTTGGTGATTGAGAGCAGTCATTATGATGATAAAGTTGTGTATCAAAGTTCCTAACTTTCTCAAGAAAACCTCATAGGAAAATTACAAAGTTTATGTGTACTCATGGTCACTTGTTTCCCGAAGTGGCCGTCCTGTAAGAGATCTGAAGTTTTGGGGCATCTTTCGAGGACTGTACTAGACTTTATTAGCTCTTATACTGTTTAAGGTCTTCCTTGTGCTGACTTCCATTGGACCCATTCCTTTCTTGTGTTGGAATATCTTTTGGCAATCCATGTACAGGTTGCCTCCTGAGGATATTGACTTATTGTTCATTATGAGTTGCTTTTAGTTTAATGTTTTTCATTGTTTTCTTTTATTGCTTCCTTGGGGGTCATCTTGCAGCAAATTAATAGAAGCTAAACTTAGACCTGTTTTTGTTATCTTTAGCTTGAAGTTTGTTTTCTTTATGGGCAGGGTTGAGATTTGCTGGCACAAAGAATGGAGATGCACAGGAGTTACTTTATGAATATGCTATGTACTTCCTTAATGAGGTCTGACATTAAGTTTGATGCACCTCAATTTCAACTTATATCCGTCTATTTACAAGTGAATGTTCTTAATATTTATAGATCAAGCCTATTTCTGCTACAAGTGGAAATATATTCCCAAAGGGATTGTCTCACTACATTGATCGGGGCACATTGGAGACGTGCCTTCACCTCATTGTTCTTTCCCTCTCTGTGGTAAATTGAACTACTGTTTGTTTTTAAATTTTACCATCACCATCATTTTGCTGTTTTATGCCCTGAAAATAATAATTTTGGCTAAAATTCCTGGTCCAAATGTTCTGAGGGTGCAGGTTATGGCTGGTTCTGGACATCTACAAACCTTTCGATTATTAAGATTTCTCCGCAGCAGGAATCCTGCTGATGGGCATGCTAATTATGGTATTCAGATGGCGGTAAGCTTTTGTTTTGTACATCAGATCTCAAATTGCCTCTAGGGACTGTATATTCATTATTTTACCATATTCTGCGAGCTCTCACCCATAGATCGATTTATCATGGGCTTGTCATGATACTCCTAAAAGATGTTGAAAAACCTGCAAAACTTTATGGATAAGAAAATTTCTTTTGATGCATTGCATGAACTTCAAAATCATCAGCCAATAAACGTGTGACAAGAAAAAAAAAGGATAAAGCCAAGTGAAATTGTTCGATCTAGGAAAATGGGTTATGCAATCCCCCAAGTGGGTTGTAAGAAATTTCCCTTTGTTTCAACCATGTGTCGTAAGATATTAATCATGCTTGCACTGCCTTGTGAATTAATTAGAAAGCCAATGATAACCGAGGGTGACCTAGCCCTAAAACCTTTTTTTCACACTCCAAAGTGTAAATCCTGGTTCCACCGCTGCAAGGGTCTTACTTTTCCGCTCCACTTCCATCTTATTACTTGAAGAACTGATTGTCATGTGAAAATCTTATCAAATCTATTGTGTCATTTGGGGTGAATTTTGCATTTAGGTGGGCATCTTTCTTGATGATGACACCATGTTCAAATCTTTTCATTCTAAGTTGAGAGATCATTTCTGCATTTGAACACTCGTTTTAAACTTTGCATGATCACAGGTTAGCTTAGCCATTGGTTTCTTGTTTCTTGGGGGAGGAATGCGAACATTTTCCACTAGCAACAGTTCTATTGCTGCTTTACTGATCACTCTCTATCCACGCTTGCCTACTGGACCAAATGACAATCGATGCCACCTCCAGGTATAATTAGGTCTGGAACTTTTTATTTATGGATCAGGACTTTATGATAGAAGAGATTATGCAAATAAATTGGGAACAGTTCAAAGCTCAACAAAAGCGTGGCAAAAATTTTAATTGCCTTTGGATGCTGCATTGATCCCATTTCATACTAATAAGCTCATGAGAAGTGTTCTTAAAAGTGGATTGGCTTGTTAAACTGCCTTAATGGGGTGCCGCCTAAGTTCCCGTCCATACCCATGAGGCCATTTCTGTGATTAAAAACCATCCAGAATTGAAAATTTGGTCAAGGTCAGCCGTCAACTAGTCGACTTGGTATGGTTTTTAAGAACTGCCAGTTCTTGCAATGTAGTTTTTACTTTTAAAATATATTATATTTTCATATATGGTGATTTGAACCTAGGTCCTAATAGTTAGTATCAAGATACTTGCTACAAAGCCCAAATTCATTGCATCTGTGATTTATGATGGATGGCTTGGTGCTTCTCCCCTTCCTCCTTTATCCAATTGTTACTGCTCTTTGTTTTTCTGAAGGAAGTGTATTTCCAGGCATTTCGGCATTTGTATGTCCTTGCTACGGAGGCTCGCTGGATCCAGACAGTTGATGTTGACACTGGTCTACCGGTGTATGCCCCTCTTGAAGTTACTACTAGGGAAACTGAACATTATGCAGAAACAAGTTTTTGTGAGGTTACCCCTTGTCTTCTGCCAGAACGTGCTGTTGTAAGTTGTGTAATTTCAAGGATACGCATAATTCCTCATCTTCCCTTCGTTGCTTTCTCTCAAATAAAATTGCAATCTTCTGGGGGCAGTGCTGGCCTTGCATAAAGCGTACTGGAGCGATTATGAGCCTTTTTTCTTTTGGCACACACCTTATTGTTTCCTTTGCCTTCCATTTCCCATGATTGATGGAGTATAGGACCTGTCTTCTCAGCTAAGTTCATTGTGCTAGAGAGTTATTCCATGGCTAATGGATTATCTGATATGTTGCTTGCAGTTGAAGACAATACGTGTTTGTGGCCCTCGGTACTGGTCGCAAGTAATGGAGCTTTACCCTGAAGGTATATAATGCCACACCTTTTTTTTTTTTTCAATTTAGTTTTTAACAGATAAATCACTATTATCCTTCCATTATTTTGTTTCAATTCAAGATGCTTCAAATGGAATAATTTTTAGTATTGGACAGATAAATCTTGGTGGACTTTCAGGGACAAGAATAACCCATTTAATTCTGGTGTCCTGTATATCAAACGGAAGGTCGGAGCTTGTTCATATGTTGATGATCCTGTGGGCTGTCAGTCTCTCCTGTCACGAGCAATGCACAAGGTTACTATTTTACCACTGGGACACTTTACTGTTTTATCTATAATATCGTTGAGTGCATATCAAGTTTTCTTTGATCCAGGTATTTGGCTTGACAAGTTCTACATCATGTGAATCAACTACTGTCCGTGGAAATGGGCCTTGTACAGTTACAGTTGATCAGTTGGTCAGTACCTTCTCATCTGATCCTAGCTTAATCGCTTTTGCACAACTCTGCTGTGACCGTTCTTGGAATGACAGGCAAGTATATTTTTACTGACATCTTGTCTAAATGACCTTTTTTTTCTCATATTGAAGAACCCAATAATCTTGGTGTTTTTTTTTTTTAAATTCACTCGTTTTTTTCTTTTCATATTCTCAATCTGGTTATGCATTAGACACTTCCAGGGTTATGGTCGGTTGTATGTTATTCTCATTATATTATTTTCTTATATAACGTGATTGTGAAGGGTCAATCATTTAAATATCAAAGTTCGGGAATTCTAGGCAATGAATTTTGTTCTAGTACAGTGTGTTTGAGCATAGACTTCATAGAATATTTAATGCTTATAAAGCAGTTCTGAACTGCAATTAATTGGTATTCCTTTTTATATTCCAGTGGAAACATTTGGGGTTTCATTATAATTGGACAAGTATGAGAGGATTATTCAAAATGTTTAGTAACTTATTTGATTAAAAAATGAGCCCCAAATATAATAAATTAAGTATATTTTCAACAACATACCTATAGTGTGGATTGATACTAGAGTAGAGTTCAACAATGTATAAAAGAACTAACATTTCAGAACTTTGCAAACCGATGGATATTAAAAATGCATAGTGTAAATAAATGAATACACCTACATGAAATACTTTTTTTGTCGGCAGAGAAAATTTTATCGCGAATAGCCAAATCTGCTATTCATGATTACATGGATAAAGTTGGAGTTAATTAACATCAATTTCATAGACTCAATGGAGTATATTGCTCTTGATGAAGTGGGTTGGTGCAGAAGGATTCATGTTTGTAACTCCCATGCTTAGGTTCTCTTAAGTATGACCAACCCATCATTAAGATACTGCTAAAAATGTGCACTTGCTTAGCATGAATCAACCTTCTAATCATTAGAATAGTGATAACTCGCATATGGTGCTGCTACCTTTTCTTTTTCTCACCCTAAGCAGATGCATTTCTTTTCTTGTTTATTATCCTAATTGAACATCTTTGCAGGTCTGATGTTGATTTCCAGGAATTTTGCTTGCAAGTATTATTTGAGTGCGTGAGCAAGGACAGACCAGCTCTTCTACAGGTAACTCAAATTTGGCAGCAATGAGCTATCTGTGCCTTTCAATGCAGTGAAATGTATGAATTTACGTTCTATAATAAGTTTTTCTCGGATGGAACACATATAGCTGGTCTATGCTTGCTCATCTTGTTAAATGCTTGTCGAATGTTGCATTTCTTGCTTTGCAGAAACTTCTCATTTTTAATTTTCTGATATTGTGCAGGTTTATTTGTCATTATACACTACAATTGCATCTATGGCTGATCAGGTTACCAGTGGTACTGTTGTTTTTGGTGACTCACTCTTTATCTCTAGTCTAAAAGTAAGTTTCTAAACTTCTAGTAATTTGTTCATCTAGTTGTACCAAGTCATTTTTCGTAGAGATTTCTACCGGCATGTGCTGAAAGAACTAGATTCCTGCTTTAAGTTGATAAGCAACCAAAATTGAACATGTGGTTGAGAGGATCCAATCTGAACAGTACCCGGCTAAGATTCTTAAGTTTGGTGTTTCTCAGATTTGGGTAGATAAAACCTAGTTAAGACTCAAATCCTTTGAAAGTAATAATTATGAAAGACATTTTTTGTCATATATAATCTTGTATGATTACTAGTCTTTTCAACCGAGTAAGTTGCATAAAACCATTAATATACTATCAGTACTTGGATTTGCACTGACCCCATATATGATTTCTACTTGGAACCCACCACATCCATGCAGCATCGAAACATTTGTCCTATAACCCTTTTTATTTATTTTTCATCCTGGGTTTTTAGTAAAAATATATTTTATTAATGACGAAAAAGGGTGCTACCTCAGTACACAGGAAGAATACAAGAGATCCACCTTAACTAGCAAAAGGAAAAAATGCTAGAGTTTTTTAATCCTGAAAATGAACTACAATATTTACCCAAAATGCTTATGAGCTGTATGTCTGACTTGGTATTGGATGCCGGATTGTTACATTTTGGTCACCTGAAGCAGAGAATATTGGTGCCAGCTTTGGCTCATTTTCACATGAAACTAAGGGATTTCTTTTCAGCATTAAGTCAGCTTCTGTCAATGATCATATTAAATGGTTTCTTGTTAATTCAATATATTCACTTTTTTCTGGTCTTGTTCTTTATCGTTTTCTGTTAATAATATGGCTAGCTACAATGATTTGGAGAAAATGTGTGATGTTTTTGAATTTTTCATGGCATGAGAACAAGGTGAAGGGATATTCAATTGAGTGATCGGTATGAGATAATAATTAGATGGTTTTGGATACATGCTTCTGGAACAGTGTTGTACTTGTATCTCTAAGAAATGGATAACCGTGTTGGCCCTGCCGTTTGATAGATAAAAACATTGATGCATGATGATGGTTGATATTCGTTACTAATCTTCTTCTTTCTGTATTTAGTTTGCCCGGTTTTTATGATGTTTGATTTTAATCACTAACATTATCAGGAAAATAATTTATAATTACCCATTTCTGCTTACAGCTTGCACTGACGTACACTGAAGCTTTGTTGAGTGGAAGATTGACCACTTCTAAAGGCGGCGTTGTTCAATCTAAATTCATAGGGTCTCTCAGAAAACGGGTGGATGATCTCCTAAATTTTTCTCCAGAATTGAAGGAAGCTTTGTGCAATTATTTGAACTCTGGTAGGTGGCCAATCGGGGGACCCCTGGGAGAGAATGGCTCAATACTTCTTTCATGGTACCTTCAGTGGTTTGGGGTACCAGCACCATCTGTGATCAAGACAGCAGTCAAGAAAATCAAACCCAAGCTCATGTCACCTTCTATGATTCCCTTGTTGCGTTTGTTATTTCCAACAACTCACATCAATGCTATTGGTGAGATGGATAACTTTTTGTCTTCCTGTAAGTCAGTAGTATGAGTCCTACATTATGTCATTGAAGAAACGGTATGTCTTGGTAATTTATTCTTGGTGTAGCTCTTTTCGTCTTTTGGAAGTTAGGTTTTGTAAATATGAAGGGAAAGAACGGGTAGTGTATTCTCTACATGGGGGTGGAAAATTGACAAGAAAACTACAGGACAGTTACGAGTATGTAACGTAAGAGAGAGGCATGAGTATGTACCAAGGCACCATCAAATTTTGCAGCTGCTTCCCCATGAAAATATCCGTTGAATTTCCGTAGGTTTGGTGCCAAATGGAATTGACCCTTAAATCTTTGTAGCACTTCTAAGCAGATTGGTTATGAAAGACAAAATGTTCCGTGTAACACCCATGCCCAGCACTAAGCTTAGGCTAGTCACAGATACTATAGAATTTTTCTTTATAGATATGAAAAGTCCACTTGGTATTTAACAAATAATTTTGGGGTTGGCCGCAAGTCCAAAAATTTATTGTGGTAAGAGTATGAATTCTTATTGAGGTTAATAATTAGGTTAAAATTATTTGATCAGGTGAAATCTTTTTATTCAGTTATATATAGGACGAGTTTGGTTTTTTTAGAATTTGAGGCGAGGTCCGTTAATTTTTTTATTAAGCACTTGTCTCATAAAATTTTGGACAACCAAAGAGATTTTTGGATTGTTTCCAATTTATTAGCTCTATACAATATCCAAGATGTGGGTCAAATATTTTGAAATAGGCCCAAAAAAGCCCAAGCCCGTGAGAACCTAGGAATAAACTCCACGCCCATGCACGTTTCCACACCATGCACGTCTCTTTCCCTCTCATGTACGCATTGATCATCTTCAATCTTTAGACTAGAGTAGCTGCCGAACCACCTTAAGGTAGCCCCATTCCCAAACTCCTTCATGTGAGCCACCCAGTTTTCGACGTACCAACAACCCTCCAGTCCATGTCCAAGAAGAAACCAAAGCCACCTCCCCACGGCCACAATTTATGACAAACAAAATAATCGCAACCACCACATTGCTTCCATTGCCTCCCCAAACTGTCAGCCTCCATCTCACGTAAACACTCTCTCACCATCGTAAACCACCTCAAAATATATCTCCTCCTCCTATAGTTCTTGTGAACTAGTCACTCTCCATGCACATTCAACGATTTTTAGTCACCACGTTGCAGTCTCCTCCCTCTCAGCCACTGTGCAATGTCAAAATCCTCCATAACGCTACCCTACACCACCAAGTTACCACTGTGAGACTCTCTGTAAACCACTACCCACCCAATTGTACCACCACAAAAGGCTTTATCCCACCACATGAAAATAGAGCATGCGTTCTCCATCGTGAGCCACAACGCTGCTGCCCAGTTAGTTTAGGTTTGAGACCCACAATGGATCGAACATGAAACACCAAGAAGAGCCACAAAAATTGCCGTACATGCCACCTCTAATCACCCCGTGCCGATTTGGTAAGCCCATGCCGATCCTCCTCCATTGTCTCCTCTTTGTTCTCTCTCTCTCTCTCTCTCTACCACAGTGCATTGCTGTCGCTCCTAGCCACGCCGCTGTCGATATTCATCCAGGCCACCGCCACACGTAACCCTTTTGGTAAGGATCTGTCATACTCCCATTTTGAACCAGTGGAGTTTGGTTCAAAATTGGAAGTATAATTTGTAGTTCTCCTGTAAAGCATGTTAGCATTAACTTTGGATGGTATTACATTGGTACCCCTAATTTTTAAAGTGGGCTTGGACTCACAAGGGCCTTGTTTGGTATTGGGCTTGATTTTAATTGGAGTGGGGTTTTGTTAATGGGTTGGGTTATATTTTATTTACACAGAACTATTTTATTATCCTATGAATTAATCAAATTAGTACGTTAGCTAGAAACTTTATTTTTGCAAAAATAATTTAGAATTAATGTATTACTTTGAGAAATTAAGTTGATATCGATAAATTTTGAAAGTTATGGAATCTTAGGGATTACGAGAATTTTAGATTGTTAAAAAAATAGGTTATTTTAATATTTTAGGATTTAATATCAAAGTACGTGTTCAATTGGAAATTTAGTGAAATTACGTGACTATTTTATAGGTAATGTTTGACACTCCATGACACTGTTGTGAGAAAATTTAGAGAAGTTAAAAAGTCCAAGTAAATGGAATTCATATACTAGATTTTGCATAAAATAAGTGAACAGATGTTAATTTTGGAAAATATGCATGTTTTGTTATGAAAAGAAAACTTGAAAACAACCTCAGTTATTTGTCTTGCATTGCTCATGAGACTTTGTATAAGAATAAAGTATTTTCTGTCATGATTGGTTTAGACATGAACTTATTTTTGGCATTCTGTTTCTGAACTGTGAAAAAAGAGCGAATATGAAATTTGAAAATTTGTGCATGTGATGTGAAGATGTTCTAAATCTATTTTTTGAATATGTGAAATGATCTGAATCTATTCAGTACTCTGTTTTGATATGATGTGGCATCTGAAAAACCTTTAACATGACTTTCTGATTTTGTTTTCGGTTTGGTTAAGTCAAGGCCCCCACCACAGGTGATAGTAGTGGTATACGACTCTATAACGTGTGATAATAGTGATATATGGCCCTACCACTGGTGATAATAGTGGTATATGACCCCGCCACGGATATAATGATGGTTATAATCCTATCACAGGGGTTAAACATGGTCTCTTCCCCGATGTGATGCTTTGATATGATATGAAGATGATGTCTCTGATTAATATATGCCAAAGGATTTTATTTTTGAATAAGAATGTATATAAAAGTTTTGCTCTGATATTTTTTATAACATGTTTTGATTATGCATTCTGAAAGTAAATATTTTGTTCTGCATTCTGAATTCTGTAAATGTTCATGTTTACGTATTAGTATATGTTCTCTACTTACTAAGTTGTTGATAGCTCATCCCTTATCTTCACAGTATTTTTTAGATAATTTTGATGCATTAGTTGAAAGTCAAGAGTAGGAAGTGTTAGCAAGGTTTGATTATCGTAGAAGAATAAGTGCCAAAGGGGTACAAGTATTTATTGGAGAGTCTTATTTAGTAGGTTTATGATTTTATGTTATTTTAGTATTTTGAGTCATGGATATTTCTGAGTCTTTGCGGTGTTTTTAATTTATTTCATTGAGATATTTATATGGTGTTCTGGTGGAGGAACATATATATTTCG
Source organism: Juglans regia (assembly GCF_001411555.2). Classification (NCBI taxonomy): domain Eukaryota; kingdom Viridiplantae; phylum Streptophyta; class Magnoliopsida; order Fagales; family Juglandaceae; genus Juglans; species Juglans regia. Next base: position 51,461,273 of record NC_049907.1, on the reverse strand, counting down.
TTTGAATTAATGAATTTATATTTTATGGGAAATTTGGAGTGTATAAATATGTTATGAGAGATGATTTTAGGTTACAAGAGCTAACTCTCCAAACCTCTGGAGACGGGACGTTACATTCCGTGACTTGTCTGGTTGAAAAGGCGAGCTTCTTCACCTCTATGATTTTACAACTACGATATACAGGTATTGATGTTTCTTATTCAACAGAAGTATCACGTCCTAAAACAAGCTTTCAGTGTGTTTTTCAGATTTTCAATTGATGGTATACGGATGTACGTTCAATGGCTGATATAGAAACAATAGCATACGAGCACTTCATAAATAAAAATGAAAAGCAATTGAGCCTTGCATACAATTTCTGTGTATTTTATTTTCTTTTCAAGTATGCATTGAATAATTCAGATTTGTATCAACTTCTCTCCTTGTCTTGGCTTTTAGGCAACTTTTGCCTAGTTGGCAGAAATTTGGTATGTTTAGCTTCCCACCACTCTCAAATAGGCAGAGAACCCAAAAAATTCAATGGTTCGACCCTAGAAACCAAGCTATAAGAAAGCTAAAGGAGGAAATTGAAGGAGAATTACATGAACTTACAAGGGAAACAAATAAATGATATGGTAAGAGAACAAAGAAAAAAATAATAACGAAATAAAAAATGAACTTGTATGTGTCAAGATTTTGAGATGATACGTGTGTAGAGGAATTCATTCCACGTGTCGGGCAATCCGGGAAGACACCAATGGATACAGTCTGCATAGATGGCTGGGTCAGCTTGTTGTTCCGGTGTTAGCATTTTGCCTTGACGGATGGTGTAGACCGAGGTATGTGCATCTTTTCTGTACTCGGAGAGTGTGGTGATGTTTATGAAGTGGACGGGTACTTTCATCGAGTGTGTCACATTGTTTGCAATAACAAAGAGCCTGCGGTCGGTGCCTACTCGCAATTTGGTCATGTTTAGGACTGGGGTGGTCTCCTTGGCACACTTTATGCCATCCGGATTGTTCCAATCCTCGCTCCTATATATTACAGTTTGCATGCTCATTGATTAGTTCAGCTATCTCATCTTTCAAAGTGGAAAAGCTCAATGATGCACAATTTCAATTTCAAGGATACAAAGATGATTGGAGTCCTAAAAAACAAAGAATATAGTATTAGGAAGAATATGGTGGTTGAGCAACCAAAGATCCAAAAGGATATCTAGCTACGTGAGGTCAAATCATGCTTAGAGGTCACAGGAGGCCCACAGTATCAACCACTGAGGCTCACTTAATTCATTAATTAGAAAAGCTTGAATAGTTGAGCTCGCTTCAATCTCCCAACAAGAAAAGGAAATTGAATTGAAAATCATATGATAAAGATAATTGAGCTGAAAAATTAATGGCAATAAATGTATTAATCTTGTGTAATTTAATGGAAATTAATCATCTATAATTGTAACGCTTGAGAACCCAAAACTTTTGTGGAAGTTTTGTTTTATAATTTCAGTTCAAGTAAAACATTAAAAAAAAATAAAAATTCAGAATTCAGACCACCCAGTAAAATCAATGGTGAATATAAATTGGAGGATATTGGAGGATTAATACTTGATATGCAGAGGGGACATGCTGCTGAAGAATACAGTGGTTCGATTTGGATCTATATTTTCATCCACCCAGTTGGCCCATGTTTTCAAAACTCTCCCGTAGGCAGTCGGCCGATCAATCTCGTCGTATTCGGTGGACCCCTCATCGAACGATCCTCGTCTTTTCCATCAGAAAAATAAACATCAATGATTTTATTGAATTAAATACAAATCCAATCATACAAAACAAGGAACAATCAGAATAAGAACTTACAGGACTTTCATAGCAAAAGTGTTCATCCACCATATATAGGTGTTAAAGACCAGGTAATCTACGCCCTTCCAATTAACGCCATGCTTCTTGATTGATTCAGGCATGATTATCCGATTCAATATGCTGTGCATATTTGGATCATCTGAATTTGACTCGACCAAAAATGGGGCCCAATAGAACTCCACCGTAGCATTATAGTCCTGCAAATTCACATGGAGCAGTCGTTCAAGTTCATAGCCCAATTCTGAAGCTATGCCCACCTTGCTTTCTAATATTGCCAATTCTTAACCACCACATACATTAACTAGCATGTCATGCATGAGACATTGATACCCCCTCCTACCCATAATCATTTGAAAATGCCCAGTGCATTGCCGACATGGAAAATCAAAACTTAAATAATTATGATGTCAATCAGGGTTAACAATAAAGTAAAAGGTACTGATGTTATAGGCACCCCATAAATCACGGCTATGATTAGTGATCATTTAAAAACCAAAAAGAAAATGCTTTGTATATTTTGTCTAATAAAAGGTTAGGGAAGGAGTGCATGTGTAATAGAGAGAGAGAGAGAGAGAGAGAGAGAGAGTTACCTCAATTCTGAAGATAGAAAGGGAGCCAGTTTTGTTCAAGCTCTTCCTGCCAGGAGGAACAGCAGATTGAACCAGACAAACCATAGATTCCCACTGATTTCTATTTAACGAGTCTCCTACAAACATAAGTCTCTTTCCCCTTAGCTTCTCGAGGAGTAATCTAGCTTTGAACCTTTACACAAACACACAAAACCATGAGCACAAACATATAAATTAATAATCCCAGAAACAAAACAGAATAAGAAACAGCTCAAAATTTTCGAAGTCTCTGACTTTGGCAAAGAACAAGCTCTTGGCTGCCATTTCCAATTCTGGTACAGAGAATCCTTTCTCCCATTCCTCATGCAAGTCACTTGCGCTGTGAGAAATTCGCATTCATCTTCTTTGTACAGAGGATGGGTCGCGTTATCGAGAACCCACTGTCCTGTAAACAAGTCACAATCCGCTGGTGGCAATTCAACCTCTTCATCATCTTCCTCAACAACCTGCAATTCGATCTTTTGCTCCTCTTCCTTTGCCATAATCGATTTCAAATCCACCGGCTCTTGTTTTTCCTCGGAATTACTTTCCTGGGATTCTAGTTTAGTTCTTGACTTCATCGTAACTGAAACTTCATTTTGAACACCCTTATCTTCAGTTTCTTGAAGAGGGGTGATTGGCTGGGATGGCTCTTCTTGTATTTCTTGTTGTTTAGTCCGCGAGAAAGGAAACTCCGCAATGGACTTCACGTCTTCATTGTACATGAAGACCCCGAAAAGGAATACCGAAAATACCACAACGAGTACAGAGAGGTTGTTGCCCTTGCGGCCTTTCATTGCTCCCGTTTCGGAGAACAGAGGTCCTTTCCGGCGAGGTGGCTGCATGGGAGAGAAATTGAGGAAGAGGGAAATGCTGTAGAGATGATAAGAGAGAGAGATGGAAATATAGAGAAAGAAATGAGCAATATGGAAGAGAAAGAGAGACTTACATTAGTTGTACCAAGGCTTTGGCTTTGTTAAATGGGGGTTTGGTGAGATGGTTGTCTTCAAGAAACTGGTTTTGCTTTTGGTGGAAGGAGAATTGTCTTTCTCAGCTTTTTTTCCTTACATCCTTCACTAACTACTTCCATTTACAAACAATTTCAGAGAGAGAGAGAGAGAGAGAAGTGATTTTAAAGCTTTCCCAAGTTGGTCCCAATCTCAGTCGGATGAAGGGTATGGTGGCGTTATGGGTCTATGTTAGACAGTGAGTTATTATCTGCCTTTGGGACTCGAAGCTGAAGCCTGAACAGTGACAGTTTTGAGATGCCTACAATATTGATCATCCAGCTCCTTCTTTTACGGGGACAAATGGTCAACCCGAATGGACAACTGATCACAAGATGAAAGGATCCTAGTTTTTTTTTTCGGTTTGCAGCTACTTCACTTGTCTTCTGCATTTTTCTATACTTTTTATTTTAATTAATTTACCAAAAATGAGAAGAGTAGTGTTGGATTATATAAGTCTTGCGTATCCTCTTTACAAAAAAATATGATCCACTACTAAAAAATAAATATTTTTATAGAAATCTAGTATTTATCTATTTTTTTTAAATGAGTGTGCGAGAATTATCCATCTTAAAACTGTAAATATTATTTTTTAAATAAAAAATATGACAATTGATTCCTTGTTTATTTTTTTCACATGAATATTTTTATTTAAAAAATACTATTAATTAAGTTAAAAATAACCGTAAATCATTTTTTTCTCCCAACAAAAATGAACTTCATTGATAACCAAGGTCTTATTACAAATTACAAAGGAACACTTAAATAGCTAATCTATTTAGAGAAATGCTTGGGAGCAGTCGGAAGCCGCAGCACATTGTGAAATTTTTTTTTTTTTTTTATTTTCACCCCAGCACGTTGAGTGTGCTGGGGACTCGACAAACAGTAGAGTGTGATTTAGATTTTTTCATCTATTTAACAATGATTAATTATAAAGTGAGGAGGATCCTTGCCGCCGTGGAAATCCAGTAGATAGTGTGGGATTTTGATCAAGGGTATAATTCTAGAAACATTTTTAGAAGTTGCCCATTGCATAATTGTATGTGTACATTGATTATGAGAACGATATATTATTTTTACTTCTCAATTCTCAATTTTCTCCGGCATTAATTTCATGTCTCTTATAGTATCTTTGTAATCCAGTCTTGATGACTTTCATCTTCTTGTAAGGCTGATAAGGTTCTCTGGGAGTCTTCCTTTGTTATGATATTTTTTAAGTTTCTGGCTTAGGCTTCCTGTACTCCTATGGCTGCCATAACTTCACGTTGGTTTGGGTTGCAGCTTCCTGAATGCTTGACTCTGATGAATACAATTTATCTCCTCTGTGCTCTGCAAATTGTTGTGCTTCAATTTGCAGATCATTTGATACCAAGTCAACTTACTCTAATTAAATAGAATGCTTTTAATTAACCATATTTTATTGGCCAAGTTGATGTCTAAATGACGCGCACGCTTCATTTCTTTTTCTTTCTTTCTTTCTTTTTTTTCCAAATTTCAACTAGGACTCCACGTCTTGTTCATTACCCGAAACTGTATCACTTGTAATAGACCGTAGCCAAAACCTTCGATCGGAGACCCCAACTCCCACTTTTTTCCCCTTTCCTCTCGGTTTTGTCTGAACAAGGGAACGACTTTTATTAGTTTATTTCTGCTTTTCCAGGCTTCAAAAAGATTTTGCACTGGACTGTGGGCGACCAAGCAAGAAAAAAAAAAATAAAGGTAGGGCCCCATTCAAATGGTTGATTATATAGTAATGATCATTGTTATCGGTCTACTCACACTCACCTAATAGCTTTGCATGTCAATGTTTTAAGTTGGTGCGGTTTGATTATCTTCATGTAAAAGTCGAAATCCCAAGTAATAATCTTTTTTTTTCCTTTTTTGCTAAATTCATTCGGGTGATGCTCCTTTGTCCCAACAACTACACAACTGCAGTTGATGCATAATCAAGGCTCTTAATGATCTTAATCGTTTGTTTGAAAACCAAAACACATCTGAATGATTAGTAGCTTTATGTTTGAGAAAAGTAAAGCCTAAGGAACCCCTGATTTTTCTGTGCGAGAACACCACCATCTGGCATCTTGTTTGTGTACTTGCTCACTTCTCTTCATCTGGGCGTCAGCTTGAAGGTTGGAACATTGCTTTTTTTCCAAGCTAAGGTAAGGAGATGAAATACCAGAGTATGAGAGAGAGAGAGAGTTTACAGTCACATGCCTGTTTCACAACAGGGTAGAAAACTTGTGTCCACAATATACGTTACTGATAAGATATCAATCAGCGATTAAATTGACGTTTTGACAAGTTAATAGTAAATTGATATGAAATCAATAATGTTTGTATGCTTCACCATCTCAAATAATATCTTTAGATATCTGAAACGCATATACACAACGCAAAGTATTGCCATTTCACATCACGAAAGAGAAATAAAAACTTTTAAAATGGAATAACAGATGTTATATTGCAATTATAATGATAAACATACAAAACCTTTCAATTCTTTTTATGAAGGTTTTACATTTAGATAAAATAAACTTTGTTATTTTCGTTAAAGTGGCACTATAACATTGATTATAAAATAATTGTATGAAAACTATTACTTAAAAAAAAAAAAAAAAAAAAAAGACACTTGCATTTTAGCCGGACTGTGTGTTTTACTGGCCTTATTCGTAACATAAAGATTTAGGCCCAAGATAAAAGGATCAATTTTGCATCGAAATCCATGGGCACTACTGTGAAAATTCTCCAAGCCATAGTAGCCTTCGTCATTGGCGAAGCAGAGCCGACTGCATCGAATGTGTAACTTTATTGGGCCCATCCGTTTCAAGCACTCCAAACATTAGATCCACCCACCTATTGGAAGCCCAAGGGCATTGTAAACAATGTAAATAAATCGAGTTGTTCTGCTTATTATTTTTAGATGTGTGATCTGTTAAAAGGAAATAAAATATTCGAGCATCGGAACCGATCAAAACGAACTCTATATTTCTCATCAATTAAATGAAAAAAATCTAATAAGCATACGATGACTTCCAATACCAATGATACCATTCCCAAGGATACTTTCTTTTTTGTCAGTTTATTAGAGTTAGTGTTACTTTGTCGGTGACAACAATCTCAACTTCATCTTAACTCAAACACACGTACGATTACTTTTAACGTATTACCAACAACCAACATAAGGGAAAACTTGAAGCAAAATGCGTAGTAGTAGGCACCAGCAGAACTCCAAAGTCATAAAAAAACAAACCAATTATCAGAGGGAAGGAAGTATTCTAAAATAATTGGTGACGACAAGAAAAAAAGAGGAGTTTAAATACGGTATCTGTCAAGAGGGTCTTTGAAGAGAAGGCGCTCATGATAGGCTCTCCAAGCATAGTCCTCGAAGCAAAAGGAGTTGAACTTCGATCTGATCTCTTCTTGCTCTTGCTCATGCTCACGACACGTGCTACCATCAGTTTGAATTTGTTGTTCATCTTTTTCCTGATCATTGCCACCTATTGGCTTGGGGAGGAGGGAAGAGACTTTACTGTCCACAGGAAGAGTGAGCAGCAGCGACATTGATACGCACCTTGAGTTGTTCTTCTTCTTCTTGTTGTTGGTATCTCCCAAATGTGCCATTGCTCTTCCTCTCACTTTCTTTAACTTGCCATTGCTCCACACCTATTATTATTATTATTAACTACATCAGTAAAGACTATATAAGGTGGTTTTAACACCATAACATAATTTTATAGAACATCTTGTTCAGACACATGACATGGGCCATGTCCAATCATGTTTTATTTTATAAACATATTTGGTCCGATCTACGGTCCCAATATGCATTTTCATTGCATTTGTTATAAAATCTTGGTTGTTGAGTCTTATTCAAGTCTTGTTAGGGTGTGTTTGTATGTTGAGCTGAATTGAATTTTTTAAAAATAGTAGTTAATTGAGATGGTAGAGTAAATTTTATAGGATCTACCTAATATGAGTTTAGGTTGCATTTGGATGTTGACCTGAGTTGAAATTAGTTGAATTTTTTATTAATAATAGTGAGTTGAATAGTGAAGAGAATTATGTGAGATCTATCTAAACTGAATTTAAAGTGTGATCGGATGTTAAGATGAATTTAGTACTTTTTATGATAAATTGAAAATGGTTATTAGTCTCACGTATAAAAATATTTTAAGTTAAAAAAAGTTGTGGATCCCATGTGTAAGAAGGTTTTGAATTGAAATGAATTTAGTAATTTGAGAGTTAAGTGTTTGAATGTTAGACTCGGCTTAAAATTAGATTGAACTCAACTGAGTTAAATAACCAAATGAAGCCTAAATGTATTTAGATGTTAAAATGAATTTAGATGTATTTATGAAAAGTTGAAAAAGATTATGAATCCCACGTATAAAAGAATGTTGAATTGAAAAATATTATGACTCTATGTGTAAAGAAATTTTGAGTTGAGAAAAATTTAATAATTTAAAAATTAAATATTTAGATGTTAAATTTTAAATGAACTGAGTTTAACTTCAACCACCTAACACCAAATGGGGCCATAGAGTACAGAATAGATATCAGATTGCTTTGAAATTCTCGCATTGCATATACCCTACCACCTTTGGTTTCTTTTTCTAAGCAAACATAACCAAACAAAAGAGCAAGATTAAAGACATTGCGCGTGATATTATCATTTAGCTTTTTTTTCTACTCCCCCGTACCTTCGATTTACGTGAGACCTTAAAGGATTAGATTATCTAGAAGATAAAACTGATAAGAAAATATTAACCAGAAAATAAACTCGAATAAAGGAAGAACTCACATGAGCAATGTCACCAAGCGTAACCATGACTGAATCTACTTGGGGCAACACGGAAACCCAACCTGAATCCGCCAGCAGTGAATACTTCTGGTACCTGATTTGATACTGCATACAGACTATATATGGGTAAAACCCACCCGCCATTATCGATTTATTTCCGGGTAAAGCCTCCGAAATCCACATCAATGAGTGAAAACGGGTCGGATCTTCCTCTATTGGATTCTCAAACCCCACTGCCTTGGAAAGTAATTCGATGATCCTTAGCCCAAGCTTCTCCAGAGCTCCAGTAAACTCCCGCAGAGAATCCAACGACAATTCAGCAGAACACGAGGACTCCAAGCGAAACGACTCGCCGAGTCCGTCGCCGTCTTCGTCATCGGCACCTTCGTACCCCAGAGGCCAGTTCTTGGGAAAATACGATTCTTTTTTGTCATCAGGAAGGTCGAAGAGAGCTAGCGACTCTGACTCGGCCAAGCTAGCGAGTCGGGAATGGATTGAATGATCGGTGAGTTGAAAGAAACCGAGTTGGGAAGAGGCGGTGAGGACGTCATCAAGGAGAGTGGGGTTTTGGTCGGAGATAGAGATTACGGGCGGACAAGTTACCTCCGGAGAGCAACGAGTGGGGAGGGAGAGAGCTGGTGGGAAGCGGTGGAGGATCCTGGAGAGGGCATCCGCGGCATCTGACGTGTACAAGAGATTGTTGGGCTGCGTCGACGGGGTAGGTGGTGGGGCTGCGGTGGCGCCGTACATGTTTGATAGCTGTTGTTGTTGATTGGGAGTCGAGGATGCCATGATGCGGAAGCCTAGAAAGAAAAAATAGACACGACGACGCTATAATTTTTAGAATTTAGAGGGACAGCACAGAAGAGGATTGATTAATAACTCTTCCGCGATATGTTTATGCAGGAGGAGAATTGGACATTTGTCACCAAAGTTAATGTAGTGGGGGCCATGAGTTACCGAAACAACAACGATAATAGATAGTATCTGCCCTTTTGACAATATCGAAAGAGTCTAATCATCATATTGAAAATGTAACACTAATTTGTATCCAAATTTCCGATCCATTTGTAGTAAGGTAAATCCAGAGGAGAGTATTGAGAAAATGAATATAACTAAAAGTAAAAGGAGAATTTTTCTGGGTTCAGAAAAAGAGAAAGAAAATTGTGAAAAAATGCTCGACATCAATCGATGTTGCCACTTGGGATAACATCTTATTTCCGTCGCGGTCTGTATTGGGAACTTCCAGCAATAAATAATTAAGTAGGATAATGATAGGGTGCAATGTAAGCGTCGAGGGAGAGGGTTTGGGCTGGAAAAGCAACGGGAATTTTACAAGTCCAAAGCAAGTGGCCGTCAGCAAACCTGATTGTCTCTGAATTATTTTAATTTGTTGAATTCCTAGAAATTCGTTACTCTTTTGCAGGTGGGGAGTAGTGGCAGTCTGCTCCCTTGTCGGTTGTGCCTCTTTTGATGGTGGAAGACTGGAAGTTAGATGAAAGCACAGACACGGGTGTACTCTTCCACCTCCTATTGGAATATGTTTAGGAATTTTCAATTATTTCTTTCTATAATTTTAGTTTTCTTGAGGCAGCTCCTCTACGCATTTCAAAGAACAGAATAGAGGATTTTAATGGATTCTTCTTTCTATTATTTAAAATTTATTTATTTTTCTTATTTTACATACTAATTTTTATAATATATCATCTATCATTTATTTATTTATTTTTTATATTATTTAAATATTATACTTTTTAATATTTTTTATTCATTTTAAATATGTTCTCTAATTATCAATAATATCTTCATATATTTTAGTATTTACCATACTTCCTTATATACAATTTCATATAATTATGTTTTATTTTAAATTAATCTAAATTTATAAATTAAATTAAAATATAAATTAATTTTTAAACAAATATTATATAATAAAAATATTCTCAAAGTATATACAATGGAATTGTTGCACATCTACATGGATATACAAACTGATTGGAGTCATATGCAATTTTTTATTATTATTATTATTCATATGTAGCTTGCTTTTATATATATATTCTGAATATTGAAATCACCCTAGCCAACACACAGAAAATTACGAGAATGAGAGAGAGAAAGAGGGGCCTAAAATGAAAATAGAAAATCTGTAAGAAATTGAGAAAATCAACCACTGAAGAGAGAGAAAATTTAATTTAAAAATTTTACAATCATAAATAGTGTCCTCTACATATAACGAAATTACTGTAGCAAAATTTAAAATAAAAATGATATAAAATATCTATTGGATGTCACTTTTGCACAAATTTTTTTATATTTTAAAGGTAACTGTATTTTACAACATCATCGGGAGTGATCAAACAAATGTTGGAATAGAAGGTTTGCACTTGCAGTACAAACTGTGAAAGATAAATAATAAGAAAATAACAAAGTATGAGTGATTTGCTTGTGTGCAAGTTCTCAAGTTTCGGCTGAAAGTGGCTTAAATTCTGCAAACACAAGACGATATAGACGGAGGCCAGGGTCAAACGTATTGATAATGCACCCAAGGCCCTTAGCCCCTATTACCCTATATATATTTGGGAGCCATTTTAATGGGTTTTTTATTTTTTATTTTTTTTTAATCTTGGTGTTAGCTAACTTTTGGCCCAAAAAAATAATCGTCTATATATAGCCTTCGACCCAATTCAAACGGCTAAGGCCATCTTTGAAAATGAGCTTTTGAAAGTTTCCTCAGATTTCTCTGGTGTTTTATGAGCACAATTTTTCTTGAATTTACTATTCAATCCAAGTATCGAAAGTAATTTAGAAAACGACTTTCATCAAAAGTATCTTTTATCTTGATTTTCATAGAAAATAAAAACTAAAATAATGTTAACAAAAATTCCATAATTTCTCTTGTAAAATATTAACAAAATGGTTAAATATAAAAATATTTATTGCGGTTTGCTCCAAAATCAAATTATTCTCAAATTTTTTTTTTATTGAACTTTTTATCCATGTCATTTTAATAATGACCAAATTGATCCCTCCCATTACAACTCAGTTAACGAACGATTATTAGTGAAACAACACCATTAGTTCCAATCCATGTTTTACAAATGTCAATTAAATTAAAAAGTCTAAAAATTTATAAGTAACAAAACTTTAAAAAAAAAAAAAAAAAATCATCGTGCTAGAAGGGATGGTGGGGGATAAAAAGGTCTAGATATTTTTTGAGAACCAACCTCGTGGGCGGCTCCAATACCTCGATCAAAAAGCTAGCTTAAGCTTGAAGAAAAACAGGAGTCATAAAGTTGGGGCGCACGCGCGAATGCTGCACCTTTCCCGGCACTCGAGCGCTCCAAGTTCCAACTCTCCATAATGATAGCAATAAGTCAAAAGAACATGTAAATTGGCCTGCATGACGAAGCTTGCCAATGCCCGAGCCCTGAGGTAAAACAAATTCGAGGAATCTTTGTTGAATTTATTGCATATATTTGTGCAGTTACTGGTACTAACATTTTGCCATTTGAAGAAAAAAGAAGGTGAACTGATAAACAAAAAGAGCCATACATACCTGACCTAATGGCCGCCAATGTACGTATGGTTGATTAGGTGCAGGAACCATGGTCTAGATTCATGTACGGATATTACTTTGGCCATCGGTTAGTTTACCACTTAAAGTTGAGTGAGCAGTTTGCAAGTAAACCAGTTTAGGAACCCCACAATGAATTATCTGTCAATCATATAAAGCACAAAAACAATGTTCAGAACTTCCACATAGAAATGATGGCTACTTCATTGCCATTGATCAGTCGTGTATCATTTCCATATCGATAATTAAACCCCCAACGGAAAGGGAAAAAATACACAGATATTGTAAATTAGTTAAAAAAAAAAAAATCACCGAATTTGCTCCCATCAAAGATTTCTCCAACTTCTAACTAATCTAGCAGGAACTCGTTCTTCCTGCACAAACTTTCAGGTCTTGGGTTTACCTGAAATTTGTTCTCTATGACGTCTTCTCCCCCTTCTACCTCTAATACAATTATTGGATACTAATTGAAAAATATAAATTTAAAGAATATCAAGCTTCGTCAACATAACCGAGGAGCAAATTAGGTAGTCCTGTTCCTTATGCCACCATCTGCTCCTGCTCCATGTACAGCTGCTCCACCCAAGGAGGAAGAATCTCATTGCCCGCGTTACCATAATTATACTGCTGATTCTTTGTGGCAAAAAGCCCAGAACTCTCATGAGAAACATCCTTAACCAAGGAATTAACCCAGGAGACATCTGGCTCATTAACTACAGATGGCATCAAGGTTGTAGCTGTTGCCACGTTGTTGTCTCGGAACCGAAAAGAAGCAGACTTCTTGAGCTTGTTCAGCTCATCTCCGTTAATGCCCCAATCCAATTTCCCATCAGGTGACCTCCAATCTGAATGAGTAGAGGGCATCATAGATGCAGAGTTGCCAGCAGCAGTAAGGCCAGGTCGTTGAATCCCTGCTCCACGATCAATAAAACTCTGGCTTCGCTTTGCAAAGGCTGCAGACCTGGAATTCATCACTGCCGCCGCAACTGCAGCGGACGAGTCAAACCCAAATGATGATGATTTTCTCACTGGGGAGGACGAGAGGTTGGTTGGATAGCTTGCGCGAAGTTGGTTCATGTTCTGGCGCATCTGGAGACCATTTGCAGATTGTAACTGGGTTGGTGTTGTGGATTTTAGTGGAAGTCCTTGCAACTGTGACAGCATGGAAGAATCAAGAGATCCAAAAATATCATCAAGGTTAGTAGTTTTTAAATCTCCAATCTGACTGAATTCCTTGTTCCAGCAGGGTGGGGATGGGGATGGAGATGGAGATGAGGTCGAGAGACGAGTTATCTCATCAATCAATTGCTGTTGATGCTGTTGTTGGCTAGCATGACTTTCTAGCCCAAGCAATTCCATCTCCAAATCCAAATCTCTAGCGCTCAAAGCAGTCTTTAGCCGGCTACCAGGAAGCTGCAAGGCTGGTGGAGTGAGGTTAAGTTTGTTTTGCCACAAGCTTCCACTCTTGGGAGACATGATTGGTGTTGCAGTAGTAGTTGTTGACATAGATGATGAACTGAGAGCCAACGGGCTCATCATTGTCATGTCTGGTGCACCAGTCATATGAGATTTAGGCGAAGGCATAGCTGAACCTGTGGAAGCATATACAGGGCGCAATTCCTCAGGCTTGTGAGCAAAGAAGCAGACTTTACGCATGCACCCAGTCTCATCCTTGCAAATCCGGGTTCGATATTGGGCAGGATGAAGCCAGGACTCAAAAACACCATGTGCATACTCACAGGTATCACCCTTTTGGCATGTCCCTTTCCGAAACTCGGGGCAGGGAACACAGCTATAGGGATACTTCCGTGGGTCTCTTCTCCTTGCGTTCTCCCCAGGATGGACAAAAGGACAGTCAGTCCAGTCATGGGAGTATGCCCTTGAGCAAGGCTTCACCTTGAAAGTGTACATCCTAAACTCATCAGTCCCATATATCCCATTGTTTATGTCAGGCAGTGATACATCAGTAGGGTATTCTTTCTTCTCAGTTGCTTCTTTCAATAGTTGAGGCATTGCTATCTTCTGCTGCTCTTCCTCTTGGATCGCAGTTTGTTCACCTTCCCCAACTGAAATATCACCTTTAAGCAACAACTCCATTGCCTTCCAATTCGAATTGGAGGGCGATTTCAGCACATGGCCAATCAAATCGACAGGCCTATTACCATTAGCATTAATACAATCAGCATCGGCAGATGCATCAAGCAAGAGCTTAACAATACCAAGTGAAGAATTGGTACCACCAGCAACAGCACAATGGAGTGCAGTGACTTTATCTGAACCACAAACTCTATTGACATCAACCTTGCCGGTCTCAATTAGATAATTCAAAACCTTGACGCTACCAGACAGGGCAGCTATCATAAGAGATGTCCTCTCTTCAAACGCCATCTTCTTCGACCCAATTCTTCTACAATACCAAAAGCTTGCCTCGTTGACATCAAAACCCTTCTCTTCTACTTCGCTCCTGAACGCCTCAAGATCATCCATAGCAGACAATTCCAGCAAAACAGAGCAATCATAAAAAAACCTATTATGTTTCTGAAATCCACCTTCCATCTCAAAGCTTAAGGAAGAAAGTTTATTGTTTGAACCACTGCACATATCCAAACCCTGCAAAATTCAAACAAAAACCAATTTAAAATTCTACTTTATTCTATTTTTTTTTTTAAGTAAACCCTTAAACCAAATCCTAGGTTATACGGAGTTTAAAACCAACAAATCCGTCTAATAATCGAAAGAACAACATTCGGATTTTGCTTACATCCCAACTCAATACCCCCACCCCCAAGGACTATAAATAACAAGCACAAAAAAACATTGAATTAAAACATAATCCTTTCCATTCTAATCTATAATCTCCCAAAATAGTAAACACTATTTATTCTAAAATCTAAAATACATAGAATAAGCTACCTAGGCGAGAGTGAGGACAGTAAACTAACAAACCGACAATCATATTCAGAAGAAAAAAAATTAGACGAGTTAGCCTTGCTCCAATTTCAAGCCAGCGACTTGGCCTACCAGAGAATGATTTTCTTTCAGAATCTTTCGAAAAAAAATGAAACTAGAGCATAAGCACCGACGACCCAGTCCAAACAACCCAACCCAGAATCAAATTCTAAAAATTTAGCCCAACAACCAAAATTTCACAAATTTTCTTAACATAGATCCGTAAAGGAAAAACATCAAAATCCAGCAAATCTTCTCTGATCAAGTAAAACGACAAAAACCAAAACAGGTAAAAGTAAGCAACATACCTCTTACTACGTTGTGCGTTGTGGGCGTACAAGAAGGGACTTGTGCGTTTGCTGTTGCAGTATGAAAATATCGAGAAGACCTCGATTGGGAGCGTTGGATACGAGGAACGAGGGGATCGGTCCTTTTTTATGTGTTCGTTGAAGGGCACGGGCTCAGGAAGACCGAAGGAGGGAGGAAAGCGAGACTTTTCTTCCCAGCTCTTTCTTTGCTTGCCTTTTTCAGTCAAAGTCAATGATTCCAATGGACGGTTTGGTTTTCTGGGAAATGACGGCCAGATGAAATTCAAATGCAGTCAAATTCGCGAAACCTCCTTCAAAGTTGAAAAATGATATATGAAAGCCACGGTTTGTAAAAGTCAATTTTGTACTTATTAGGTGTCAAAACATACACCACATATTTGAGAGGGAAAACGAGAGAGAGCACAGATGAGAGAGAGAGCACGGATGAGAGATGAGAGAGAGAGAGAGAGAACGAGCGGAGATGAGAGAGAACGAGTGAGAGAGAGCAGAGAGAGGAGAGAGAGAGCAGATGAGAGATGAGGGAGAGAGAGCGGAGATGAGAGAGAAAGCGAGCGAGAGATGAGAGAGAGCGAGATGAGAGAGAGAGAGCGAGACGACGAGAGAGAGAGAGACCGAGAGCAGAGATGAGAGACGACGAGAGAGAGAGAGACCGAGAGCAGAAATGAGAGACGATGAGAGAGAGAGAGACCGAGAGCAGAGATGAGAGAGAGAGAGTGGAGATGAGAGAGAGAGCGAGACGACGAGAGAGAGAGACCGAGAGCAGAGATGAGAGAGAGAGAGTGGAGATGAGAGAGAGAGCGAGACGACGAGAGAGGAGCGCAGAGGAGAGAGAGCGAGACGAGAGAGAGCGGAGACGATGAGAGAGAGAGAGACGGGAGAACAAGCCGAAGGAAAAGAAAAGAAAAAAAAAAAACAAATGGATGAGAGGCATCCACGTAGTGTGTGCATTGTGTGCACCACTACAGTGGATGCCGTATAGCACTACTCTTCAAAGTTATCTGACCGCCTCAAGGGACAAGGGTCTGTCTCTCGCGTGTTGGAACAAAATCCTTTTTCGAGCATTGGCATTGCACTCGTAAAATGAATTTCATCTTTAAAATTTAATAAATTTATACTTAAAATCACTGCATTAAATTTAATATACACTAAAATCTTTAATTTTAAACTATAGCATATTTAAATTCATCTCTAAATTTAAATACTAACCGTTCACACTCTATAATCATTATTTTATTTACTTAAATTATTGTTTTCTAATTTTGAGCTACAATATATTTAAATGCGAATATAATAATTTAAGTATCAAATTAAATTATTAATTAACATATAGTTATTTTATTAAATGCGAAAACAATAATGCGAAAATTATTATGAAAAATATGTACTTTTCATCAAATTTTAGAAACAAATTTGATGAAATCAATACCAATCCTCTAACGAGTAGATGTAGGGGTATAAAATTTTTCAGCCGGTTCAAGAAAACCAATTTGTTTTGGTTTGACCGGAATGATTAAGGCTACGTTTGAAACATGAAAACAACTGAGCTTATCTGAGTTAAGTATAAATTTTAAGTCTATTCCAACATCTAAACACACAACTCCTAAATTACTAAATATCACTAAACTCAATACCTCTTTATACATAAGGCCTACAACTTTTTTCAATTCAACACTTTTTTACACGCGAGATTCATAATCTTTTTCAACTTTTTATAAATATATCTAGACTCATTTTAACACTTAAACACATCTGAACTCATTGCCAATGAGCTCTACAAACTCATTCTACCATCTCAACTCACTATTATTTATAAAGAATTCAACTCATCTCAATTTAGTTCAACATCCAAACGCAACCTAAGACATTCTATCCAAAAAAGTGAAGAGATTGAATTTTCAATCCATTCTCGCCTCTCGGGCTAGATTTTTTCATCCCGGACTAGATCGAATTTAATATATAAAATTTTAAATGAATTTTTTATATGATGTTTATAATTTTTTAAGTAATAATATAAATGAAAAGCAAGTAATTATGTAATTTTCTTTTAATTAATTATTTAATTATCTTCTAACCTAATTATTTATGTTTAGAATATATAAAAATTAAAGGTTAATAATTTTAAGACAAAGTATTAACTATTAATTATTGATAGTAAACATACTATTAGCATTATTAATCTATTATACTTAATTCAAATACTTAATTAGTTAGGTATATACTTAGTTAGACAACTTAAATTACATCGGTTTGGATTTTTGGTGGATCGAAAAATTTGGCATGGTTTGAAATTTTCCTCTAAGACCGATTGGATTGGACCAATTACACCTCTACTAACAAGTGTAATTTCCACGTCAACCTACATCTGCCAGTTTTATCATTTTAAGTCTGGGAATCCTCAAAAAAAGAAATTGTTGGAAATTTTTATGTTTTAATTTTGAATAAGAATATATAGTTACTTTTTTTTAGTTATTTTTTATGTAAGTGTGATTATATACAATTAGAATTCAAATAAAAATTAATATTTTATTAGGTCATACTATCTCATATGAAGATGAAAATTATATGAAGTGTATAGTCACAAAAAGATCCCATAAAAATAAACTCAAAAAGTAATACGATTTTATATGATACATTAGATTTACTTTACAAAAAAAGTAAATATACAATCTAACGTATTATATTAAGTTATGTCATTTTATAGATTTAGTTTTATGAGATTTTTTTATGGTTAAAACATTTATCGAAAATTATATGTATTATTCACTCATTGACCTTGTTTAGTATGAATCCAAATCAAATTTATGGGAAAAATTAATTCTTTTACACTCA
Organism: Juglans regia; assembly: GCF_001411555.2. Lineage (NCBI taxonomy): Eukaryota > Viridiplantae > Streptophyta > Magnoliopsida > Fagales > Juglandaceae > Juglans > Juglans regia. The sequence continues at coordinate 51,443,338 of NC_049907.1, read as the reverse complement.
AACTTTACAAATGATTGGGAGTAAGAGTATTTAAACTAGACTATCAACAGTTTCAATTTCCATTCTAAAGTCTAAATTACCAAAATATATTCTTTATACTCTTTTCATACAGATGTAACTATTAATATTGTACCACATGGTCAGTTTTTTTTTTTTTAATCTTAACAATCAAATTTTAATCGATAATACAAAATTCGTGATAAATTAGAATGTAAATTGAAAATTAGAATTCAGAGTGTAGTTAAGTTAAAATGCTCCATTAAAAAAAAAAAAAAAAAAAAAAGTTAAATGCGTTCACTGTTTCTTTAGGTGGGTGACACCCTATGGACAACGGGATAAGATAAACAATAATAATAGCTGACTCAGCCTTCCACCATGCACATTGGGCCATTGTCACATGTCTCCTTTCCATTCAATAATACATTACAAGACGCGTTGCTTCTATGCAACACATAAACATGTCATTATCCGCCCACAATAGTTTTTATATATATATATATATATATTTTTTTTCAGGCAAGGATGCGTGACACCTAGGCAAGGCAGGTATAAACAAATTTGAGCTGAGTGTTGGATTATCTAATCAACAAATCATTTAATTTTAATTGACATACATTTATTACAAGAACTAATTACTGGTAAATATATATATATATATATATGAGATATTTTTTAAAATTAAATTTTATAATAATTAAAATAGTAGATTTTCGTTTCAACAATAATCCATTTACAGCATTATAATAAGCAAAATAAGCGAAACAATTTGAGAAGTCGAGTTAAATTAATGATTCAGTTCCGAATTTTGTTAACATATCAGGCCTTATCGTTATTAATTAAGATACTGGTGTAATGACGGCAATGTAGTTGGGCTTGCTCGAGTTAGACCATACAGGGATGGTATGAAGTTAGGATACTGGGTTAAGATACTAGGTGATATGAACTTTCCTGTTTTCGGCCGACCTTGATCCAACTTATCTAGCTGGACTTAAAAGGCTTATTACATTACATGAAATAGAGGGCAGGAAAACAAACTCAAACCTGCTTAGTCGGGACTTTCCCCATTGGGCCCACTATAATTGTGGGTGCTGGATTATATTTGTTTTTTTCTCTAATTGTTAGGCCTGATCTCATTATACAAATCAAACAATCTCGTTTCATTTCATATAATTATTATAATTTTTTTAAATTATCATACAAATTATAATAAACAATTTAACTTTTTAAAATTTTAAAATAAAAATATATTAAAAAATTATATTCTAACAATTTTTTCTTTTAATTTTTAATTTTTATATCATTTCACCTCATCTGTGTAATCAAATAGACCTTAGAAATGAAAGGAGTTGGACTAACAAAAATGGTTAATAAAATTTGGAAAACACGACCCGAAATAATTTACACCATACCAAAAGGGAATATTGCTCTTTGAATTTTTTAGGAAAAAGATCGAAGTGTTGGAATAAATTCTTCATTCTTTTCCATAACTGACAAAGAAGCCCGATGTTAGAGTTGATAATAAAATAACTGGGGGAGTTTATAGTTGAAGTACTATTAAAGATTTTTATTTTTTTTTCTTTTAAATCTGATTCGCTTCACATCTACTCCGCAAAGTTAGCTAAAATACAACCATTCAACAAACATAGGATGGCTAAAGTTTCAATAATTCTGAACACAATCAGCAAAAGCACATCTGGTTTTGGTTCCCTTTCAATTGAGTTATTCAATGAAAACTCAGTCCAATACTGCAGAAAAAACATGTGCCAATTTCGTTCTTTATGTTTAGAGTCTAACTCCAAACGTTGTCGACAACTAAAACTAAATGGAAAAAAGTTGCACGTCTGAGTCAAGCGCATCAGAAGTTGTCGAGTCTCCATCACGGAGCTCAAGTGGAGCACAACGCTAGCAACTGTGCCTAATTTCGCATGATGTGACCCATCCACAATGAATCATCTTGGAATATTAATGGTATTAAAGTCAACATCATTATCTCTCCCATTGTTTATCTCAAATTGGCGCTATGCATGCATCAATTGGGATGGTCCCAACACAAGGTGTAAAAAGCAGATTAAACCATTAAAGTCAAAGGTGGTGTTTTCTTAAATCTCTCTGTTTTTTTTTTTTTAATAATGGTTAATGCGACGTTTTTGTGTGCTTGTTGTAAGTGAAAATATATATTTGACATATCACCATATAAAAAGGAAAAAAAAGAAGAGAGAATTTGACAACACTTAAACGTGTATTCATTAACTAACTTTTTCAAAGCAAACAAACAAAACAATACTCATGACATACTGTGCAAGCAGAAATTATTGATCAAATGAATAATAGATCTAGATCAAGCTTAATTTGACTTTACCACTTATATTACGGCGCCTTCAATGGACATGATCAAACTTCGATCATATTAAAAATAACGGTATGAGACAAATTAACCATGCATGTCGATAAATTTTCATTATTAATCTTGCATACAACATATATATACATGATACATACACGAACGAGGTTTGCACGCATTGACATGGTTAACGATCGAGCTAATGGAGATAGATATATGCAATATCAAACCATGATAATGATTAATCTCTAGATACATGATCATCATCTTACCAATATTAACTTACAGAACTAGTCTAGATCTATCAAAATCCAACAGCTAACTACTCAATCACGATCGGTGCTTCCCATGCATGCATTGATATTTAGATCATCAAAGGAGATCCTGAAGTGACAAATTAAAAGAACGTTGATTCCTTAAAAGATAACAGAGTTATATCCGAAATGATGGTGCCTAAAACAGAATTGGTAGTTAATTAGGCTCCATCTTGCGGGAATCTAGCTAGTTTCCTGCCTCTATCAAAAGAAAGATTAGAACAATTAATGAATCTTTATTGCTACCGGCCATCACGCTACTGATTTATTATCTACGGGATGACATTATATTTATGAGTACGTAATGGTGATGTAAAGATGCGTCAGAAGGCCGGTTAATTATAACAACTAATAGCCATTGAATTTGGAGATAATCGGCATTAAAATTGGGGTAAGTCTGAAGACGCATGCATGGTGGGTTCAGGACATGGCTAAATTAGGCTACAGGCCGTGGCATGGCTGGCACCACCTCGATCCATTGTAGGTTTATCATCAGTTTTTCTATGCTAGCTAGTACGTACGCATTAAAATAGAATCGTGAGGTGGCAAAATATTCACTCAAATTGAGAGGGTACGTACGTAGCTAATGGCAGTCGAGGACTACTAATTATCAGATGGTTTTTCCCCGGCCTCGTGTCGGCAGTTCTAGTAGTACTTAGACGTTAGAAACTTAGAATAGCGCCACTAGCCAGGGGTGGATCTTCATTAACTCATTGAAAGGCCGTCTGAATATTCCAGCAGGCCTCAATGCCGAAACAATTAGCACTTTGAATATTCCAGAGTTTTGACCACGTACGTTCGCGAAATATTTTGGGTGCAACTTTAGTCAGGGCTATCCCTTAATGAGGCATTAATAGCTTAAATGACGAGGGAGATCTGCTAATCTGTGTTGAGGTGCAGAGCTTATCATACCAGCTTAATTAAATATTAAGAACTGTTTCTAAGCCAACGGTCTACTTTTCTTCAAATAACAGTCTTCCACCCACATACTGTCACCTCAGAAATTACACCAAATTTAATCTACACTCGTTTATATGGATATATAAGGGCAATAATAGGAAAGCTAAAGAAAGGAAACCCGCTGCACGAATACCATCCCACACAGATTTCTCAGACCTAATGTTTATCTATGTTTTTAGATGATTTTGTTACCTTTAAATACGTCGTTCGGATGCTGAGAAACTTTCGTTTATGTTTGGATGCTAAGAAAATTTATTTTTGTTTGGATGGTGAGAAAATGTGGGATCCTACTTTTTCTTCTTTTTGGTTGTCAGAATTTGCCCTTGTCCCTTGCTCACGCCTCGTAGATCTCAAATAAAGAAATGATAGCCCACAAAGCGAGAACAGGTGAAATAAAAATCTATAAAGCACTGGAAATGATGAAATCTCTGTAAAAATAAATGATATTGAACCTTTTTTTCTTGGTGTTGCTGTCTCTACTGGGTATTTGTAGTTTATTGTATTATTTTAATATTTGGGTTTTGTGTTGTTTGGATCAAGCATTACTTTGTACTGATTCGAAGATGAAGTGATTGGAAGAATGTTAGTGTAAGTTGGGACTCTGAGCAAGGTACTTGATGAATGATTTGAAGCAAAATTTAGTATCGAAAGAAAGTTGAAGAAGATATAGTGGTGGGGAAGATGAAGGGAAAATGAGAAGATGAAGAATGTGGATACAGGTTGATCAGGTTCCGTGCAATGCATCGTAAGATTGTTGTGGTAGACAATCTACGTGTTAATACATTATTGGTGGGCTGTTATTTGGGAAATATAAGCCCGATCGATCTACAAGATTTCTCTTAAATATTAGGAGTAATACTATATACCATACTATCATCTTATTTTAATTATATTAAATAGTATATGGTACATTCATCATTATTAGATGATAAGGAAGTATGTAATAAATGATCATTTAATAGTGATAAATGTATCACATCTAATTTATTGAGATGAAAATGAAATGATAATATGGTATATAGTAAGAGCCTGCTCAACTTTACTGCTTTTGTGTTTTGAGTTTTTTTTTTCTTTTCTTTTTACATTTTTTTAATATATTTAAATATTTTAAAAAAATCAATATACTTAAAAAATATTTCTTTAATAACTAAATAAAAAAAAATAGTCAAACGGTCAAATTGAACTATACAAGTGAGAGGTAAAGTAATTTTTTTCATATGTTACATAATAATTAGTTTTGTGGCTAGAGGCGGTAGCTAGAGCTTGAACGACAAGTTATAGTGTTATAATGGTAGGTATATATGATTGCAAAGCTAGTATTTCTTTGTACCGGAGTGAAGGTTAATTGTTCCCGTGACATCCCGGGAGTGGCGCCAAGAATTTAGCTTGTCATTAATAATGGTTTGAAAGCTTGAAATAACGTTTTCAATATATCAATAATTAATATACCAAAAAATAAAATTTTTAAAAGGTTTTTTAAATATATTTAGTATTTTTCATAGATACATATATGTATATATATATTATATATATATATATATAATACGCAAATAGCAAATTTCCGAGATTGAGACTGCTTTGGGAGTTTTTTTATTTTTTATTTTATTTTAAAAAATACTTAATGCTGAGTTTAATTTTCCGATAAGATATGCTTTGAGACTTTTCTTTGAAAGTGATAATCAGGTGGTGAGGTGGGTCGATCGTCCCAATTGGGTGCTTTTGCTTTTGACATCAGGATCAATATTTTAAGGAAATCTTTGGAAGATTTGTTTTCCAGGAAGATACGGGGAACCGGAGGCCAGGTAAAGCAAGGAGTAGAGATTGGAGACGACGGCTTCCCCACTGCATGTTACAATTAAGCTGGTTTAATTAATTCGGTCAGGCCGTTCACTTGCATAATTCTAAGTGCGCGCCTAAGTATTGATATATTGTATATGTATATACAATTGGGCGCGTCTGATCAATTAGTTACTGTAATTCAATATATAGTAAGAGTAAAAATAAAAGAGAAGTGTTTCAGCCATAAACAGATATCACAAAAATAATCTCACAAATTGACGTGTATTGACATAAAACGTTAGATTATAAAGTTATTTTTATTGTAAAGTAAATCTAACATATCGTATCAAATAATGTCAGTTTATGAATTTACTTTTATATAATTTTTTGTGATTAAAGAACTTCTCATGCTAAGTGAGATTCAATATATTGGTTCTGTGTATGCACGTCAGTATTGTGTCATGATCTCGATCATGCAAACGTACTAATCATGAGTGATCACCACAAAATAATTATTGATATTTTTAGGTGCAGAATAGGAGTTGGTAGCAGGGCCCCGCACCCCTGCTGCCCAGCCCCTGCATGAGCGGGACGGGCCTCCGTTTCGCAGATGCAGGGGCAGGGGGCCCCGCCTGCATCTGCGGCCTCCAACGGAGGTGGGGACTGGAGAGGGCCAACCTCGGTTATATATATACAATATAAATAAATATATATGTATTTATATATAAAAAAAAAATCATCCAGATATCAAACGACGTCGTTTGGTCATATGTTTAAGAAACTTCGCTCCCCCGCGACTCCCCCATTCTCCTATCACTTTTGAAAACTCTCTCTCTCTCTCTCTCTCTCTCATCTCCGTCGCCGTCCAACGCTGCCGTCGTGCCCACTATGCTGTCGTCGTCTTCGTTCATCTGCATCTCCATCACCGAAGGTAAGAACCTGCTCTCAATCTCTGATTATGTGTATTTAATTTTTTGTTGAGTTATAGAATGGAGATTAGAGAAATGATGAGATTTAATTAGAGATGGAAAATGAGATTGTATTTGTGAATTGTGTGCTGTGGAGACTGATTGTGTGTGAATGATTGTGTGTAAATTCTTGAAATTTGAATCTGTGATAGTGAATCAGTGATTTTCATTTTTGTGGGTTTCAAAATTCGGATTGGAATCTTAAATTAATTATCTTTGAAACCCTAAATTAATTTAGGGTTTCGAAATTCTGATTTTTCAAACATTAGAACCCTAAATTTATGGTCTTGTAATGTAGATATACTAATGTTTTAAAATGATGCTCTTTTAACAACCCTTCTCAAACATCAATTGCTGAAAAAATTCGCCTTCCAGGCAGCCTGCTTTCATTAGAATTTTGATTTTTCAAACATTAGAATTAGGCCACTTCTATTTATTGGAATTTTCATGCTTGCTTGCATAAAAAATTATGCACCCATTTGACAGAAAATGTAAATTTTATCATCGAAATAATTGCTTTTAGATAATGTTTTTGACATGATGCCATATAATTTATTCAAACATATAAAAAGAACACACACATAAATTGTTGCTAGGGTTTTAGTCATTTGAACAATCCTATTTTAAAATGAAAGTGTTTATATAAACTTATGTTATTTTTACAAGTTATTTTATAAAAATATCATTACAATTTATAATTGTAAAAAATATTAAAATAATAGCACAATCTTTTACAAGTAGCATAATCTTGATTCTTTTTTAGATTTAATATTTGGATGTTAAAACTTAATAATTGGATGTTAATTATTTAGCATATCGCCATGTTTGCTATAATTTCAGATTTATTGTTTGCTTAAGTTGATGGAAAATCCTGTAGATTCTAATGCGAGCTTCCCTACCCAGGGTACCCCTACCCCTACCCCTACTCCTGTTCCTGGCCCAATACCTACCCATACGCCTATGGAATCTTGCCCCAGCCCCAACCCCAACCCTAGCAAGAAACCCACTTCCATAATTTGGTCTCATTTCACCAAATTAGAGGGTGATGACCCTAATAACCTCCAAGCCTAGTATAACTACTGTGGTAAAATTTATGGATATCACTATAGGAAATATGATACCTCATAATTAAAGGTACACTTAGAAGAGCAATGCAAAAAAAAAAAAAAAAACCAATATTAAGATCATTACAATAGAAGAGTCAATCTAGGCTAGAGATTGGACTTAAAAAAATGACGGATGAGAGTAGTGAATGTGCAACTTTGCAAGGGTATACTAAGTACAATTTCGATGAGTGTTGGAGACACCTATCTCGTTTGGTTATCATGGACGAGTTACATTTTTAAATTATTGGTGGGAAAAGGTTCCAAACATATTCTCACTACTTGGAACCAAAGTTTAATCTTCATTTTTGCCACAAGGTGGCAAAGGATGTAAAAAAAAATTATTATTGGTTTGAAAAATAGAAGTTGAATAGTCAATTTGTTTGCCTCACCATCGATACTTGGACATTGGTCTAAGATTTTAATTATATGTCTTTGACTGTGCATTGTATTGATTGTGATTAGGCGTTGTACAAGAAAATTATAAAATTTTATCAAATCACCGATCACAATGGTGAGACAATTGGGAGGGCCTTGGAGGCCTCAATAAAGGAGTGGAAGTTGACACAAATTGTTACAGTCACAGTTAATAATGTCTCGTCTAACGATGTCGCATTGAGACATCTTAAGACCTATCTTAGAGAGACAAATAAGACAATCATGGGTGGTGAGTGTTTACATGTGAGATGTGCAACACATATTCTGAATCTTATTGTCACTGATGGTTTGTGGGATTTTCATGACTTGATTGCTCGGGTTAGGATTGTTGTGAGATAAGTCAGATCTTCTCATTCGAGATTAAAGAAATTCAAAGTTGCTGTGAGGTTTGCTGGCCTAACATCAAAGAAGGACATTTGTACTGATATGCCTACATGATGAAACTTAACATTTTTTATGTTGGAGGCAACCCAAGAATATAAGTTGGCATTTGCATTATTCGGTGGTGAAGACATCCACTATGTAAAATATTTTGATGATCACAGAGGATTGGGAAAGCCTATGGATGATGATTGAGAAGTTGTATTTATTTTCGTAAATTTTTTGAGACTTTTCTACGAGGTTACCAAGACTCTACCTGGAACTTTGTACCCTACATTCCATAATTTCTATCAGCAAATATGTAGGGTAAAAGAAAAATTAGGTGACATGGTCGCGGGTGGTCACATTAGGCTGCAGGAGATGTCATTGGTTATGAGGACGAAATACGAGAAGTATTGTGGAGATTTCACTAGAGCTAATTATTTTGTTATATGTACTTGTTTTTGTTGACCCTCGGTTTAAGGTGGATGTCATGGTATATAGATTGAGAATTGCGTACGGGCAAGCATAGACAGCATATTGTAGCAAAAGTTAGGGAAATCCTTGGTAGATTATTTAATGAGTTTATCATCTTGTGGGTGATAATATTGCAACACCTACACCTACCCCCACCAGTTCCAGAAGTTGAGGTTAGAAAAAGACGTAGATTGGACTGGGGTGAAAGGTTGGAGCAGAACCTCTTCGTCCGGAGTTCTATAGAGGCTTAGTAAGAGATAGATAGATACTTGGCAACAGAGCTTCAACCATTTTCATGAGACTTTGATATATTAAGTTGGTGGAAGGTGAATGACGTGAAGTATCCCGTCCTTGGAGAAATAGCCCGCAATATTTTGGTCATCCCTATTAGCACCATAGCCTTGAAGTCAGCCTTTAGCACCGGAAGGCGTGTATTAGATTCATTCCGGAGTTCATTAGCTCCTACCACTGTGAAGGCTTTGATTTGCATGCAGAATTAGATCACAGGGATTCCAATTCATGTCCTGGATGTTCTTGACTATGATGAGGCTGAAGTCAAGGAAGGAGATGGTGATAAACTTGGATCTGGTAATCGTGGGACTTGAATTTCATTTTCTTATTTTAATTAATTAATTTATATTTAATTAGTATTAATTTCAAATTTAATTATTATAGTGATAAATGAGACGGCATCAACGGCTATCTCTGATTCAACATGACTTGTGTGTATTGGACCCACTATTGCCAATTTGCCATGGTTTGCACAATGTGCATGTATTTTAAATTTTGGTTTCATGTTTATAACTTTATAATTCTAATTTCTTTTATTTTTAATTTATTAATATTGCAGGTTTTATGATCTCGACACAACTCAGGTTTTATTATTATACTAGCTTCAACTAGTACTAGTCAATTCGAGGTATGAATTTTCTCTATGGTGAGCATCTCAATAAACAATATAAGACTTAATTATAAGGTGCATACATATAAGTTCCTCTCAGTGTTTTTTAAATAAACTTTGTCAAGATGACCCATAGGGTTAGTATGCACAAAGTGAACTACACAAAGTAGAGAGATGCATAAGTTCAAGAATTTAATTTGTGAGAACATACTTTGACATATCAAGCATGCACTTCCTAAAAAAAATTAGAAACAAATCAGAAAAAAAAAGTATTTTAAACTGAAAAACATAAACATAAAACAAAACAAAATAAAAATGCATGTCCTAAACTAATGCAATAATATAAGGTGTCTCTCACTCGATATCACACACACCGATGACTTTCTTTCTTGGCCAGGTCTACTCACTATCTTCTTTGAACACTCATTTTACTTTATGTTTTAACTTATCCATATCACTTTGCACACTTTTTCTTTTGTTGAGAAGACAAAATTATGCTATTTCACCAAGTTTAAGGCTTATAGAGGTTATTTGACGACTCAACTCTTCAACCTTATTTTCTAAATTCTTTTCCTTCCGTGTATATTTTTATTTTCCTTCTTTTTCTTGCACTTTTCTTAAATTAAAGCAGTGTGGTCTTATATGACCGAACATATCATAAAAATGACAAGTATGAGTAAACTTACCTTTGGACATATCTTGGTCGGGCTTCTTTGTCATTGATCCATCGTGTGAGGCTCTTGAAACATGAGTTTTAGACACAGCCTTCTTTGGAGCTTTCTCATTTGGACTTATTTTAACAAAAATGATACATTTTGATGAAGTGGCGGCAGATGATGAGACTTGAAGTTCTTTGCTTTGGTAAGTCATGTACCCTAAACTCGTGCGATCACAATTGATTTTTTGAAAACTCAACATCTCATCTAATTTATGAGTTGCAGTTTTTTCTTTGTACTCCTGAATTTTTTTTAATTCTCTTTCTAGTGTAGTCTTTTGATCATTTAATCTTGATACTTCAATATCAAAAATTTTTAGCGCTTAAGTAAGGTTATTCTTTTCATTCTCTATAGCTGTTAGTTTATTGTTGAGTATTTTCAACTTTACCACTTCTTCATATAAATCATTATATGCTTCATGTACACTCAGCTCATAGTTAATATCAATAATAGTTATATCTAAGTCACTATCATCAAATTTACTTTGAAATTTTGTATGCACAATATCAAAAAAATTATTAACAATAGTAGAAAAAGTTATAAAAGAATTTTCATCATAAAATGATGAACTTGAATTTTCTGATTTTATTTGTGACATTCAGTGCTTTTCTTTTATTTTTTTTTTAAATTTAGACATTCAATTTTTATATGATCATAACCTGAGTTCATAACACTTCATTTTATCTTTTTATTCAAATTTATCTTTATTTCAATTTTCAAAATCACTTTTTTTAATAGAAAATTTCTTACCTCTCTCTTTTTACTTTCCATTTTTTCTCTTGTTGTTAAACAATAATTACGAGTTAACGCCACAAAAAAAGAAAGTTGGATATAAGATTTGACTGACAATAAACGGTGGACATGTTGAGGTACTAGCAATTAATCATTAATCAAACGAAGGACTCTCGTCTTTTCAATCTCTTCAGAGTATTGGGACGCCCGGGGGGTGGGGGTGGGGGTGGTTCTCCTTTTTCACTTATCTCTCACCTCTAACCCAACTACCATGATAATAATACACCTTCTTTTAAGCTGGATTTTTATTTTGCCCTACCTCTGTAATATCTCTATTTCGGCCTTTTTGTTTGAGAGGAAGAACTCTTTGTCGCTAAAGCCATCGAATCACCTGTCCTTTGGCCCGTATATAAACCTACATTCCATACGAAAAACCGCGTTATATGCATAGCTTGAATAGCCTATCTCTCTCTCTCTCTCTCTCTCACACACACATTTATAGCACGTACGCCGAGATGACGTACTAGTACTGGTCCGGCACCCTGGGTCCGCTTAGGGTACTGCATATGGATTTGCAAGTCGCAAATTGCAGATCATGCCGCGCTAGCCAAGAACAGATCACAATAACCAGTCCTTCACGATTGCTTTCAATGCGAGCAGATTAATATTAACCAAGATTAACGTACAGATTAGAGTTTCAGTAGTACTACTTCTTTTTGTCTTTTGCACAAATTGGAAATAAAAGAGGGATATAATTAAATGGGCTTTTGGGGGGAAGCTTATAGGAAAGATCCCGGATCAGTAATTATAATGCCCGTTCAAGTCTAGCTATATATAATAACTAAACTTATATATAACAATCAGTACATGAACTACATTAATTATAACCCATTGAATGAATTTATAAAGCTGTTAAGAAAACTTTTAATCTTTATTCTATTAATAAATTATAATCAATATATATATGTATATATATATTGTTGACAGAGATCATATTATATTGAATATATCCTTCCAGTTAAAGTGTCACAGATTCTAACCATATGCAATACACTATGCAGAAACAGACATAATTTGAAGAATCTCACGGGTGAAAAGGGAACAGAGTTGCAGGAAAATAGTTTTGGCCAACTCACCAAACCAGTATATTGGGTATTCATTATTATATAGGTACTACAAGTCAATGAAAAATCAAAAGATACAATCTTGAGAGATACACATTGTTTTCTGTACAAGACAGTAAAATATACAATTAACATAAATAAGATTGATTTGCTGAATCCATGAGATTACAGAATTATATAGCAGATATTGTAGGATCCATGATTGTTGCAAAGGCTTACCTTAAGTGTGAGTTTCCATATTTGTAAGGCTTGCTGTCATGATCTTGAAAAGGTGCTCTTGCCATATTGGTAATGATACTTCTTGGACACTCATTGTGTGCACGATCTGCAAAGCTAGAGCTTGAGGGGTTTGATGTGGTTGCACCATATACTTTTAATAAAAAACTGCGAAGACTTTATCCAGCTTCCAATTAAACGAATACTTGATATGAACTCTGTATTACTTGAGGCTGATCTCATGTTTATACGTACACGAGCAACTAGCTTGAAGAGATCTTTTTCCATATTAGCATGTCTATAGAATATTGTGGATCACTTCCATTGTGAATGTAAGGTACGAGGTAGCTAGCTAGGTTAATTACAAAATCTTTGGCACTCTCTGATCTTTGGAGAACCTCTTTTCTTTTTTTTCCTGACATGTTGCACAAAAATCGTTTTGCATTTCGATTAGTATAAGATTTATTGATATATAAATGACTCAATTCCAAATGACTTGATTCCTTTTGATTATACTGATTTTCTCGTCAGTTTAATTTGCAGTACCTTTTTTCTTTTCTTTTTTAACATTTTTCCTTTTACTTTTCCTTTCCTGTACGTTTATGATGGCAGTCGGAGGCCCACTCTTGCAATATTTCATTAATCATATCTGCAGCCTGCAAGTTCCAAACAGACAGATGGGTGCTGTTTTCCTTATCAATAATAATGTGTGGCACATATAGATTGAACAAAATAAAGTAAATCAAGTGGTTCACGGCGCCGAAATGGGGACCAATCCTTGTCTGGGTTCATTAGACATGAGTTATAAATGGCTGAATTGATTTCACTTATTTTATATATATATATATATATAAAATTATATACACACATTATATTTATATATATCTTCGTTGAATGTTGACCTGTCGATTTCATAATGTTATTTATTATTTTAATTTTTATTATATTTTTATTATTTTATGATATGACATTAAATAATTAAAAATTATTATTCTATTTTAATTATGAATTTATCATCTATAATATAAAATAATAAAATGATAATAAAAAAATAAATGATGAATAGATATTTTCTCCGACCCACACTTGACACTCATGAGTCCCAGCTCCTATATATAGCCACACAACTTTTTAAAAATCCCCCATATATTTCACGTTTCTCTTTCACGTCCATTTCATCTCCTACCTCTCCACCTTGCATGCCTGCCCTTCTTTAACTACCACTCTCAAACTCCCCCATCCAGACCTCAACACCTCTCTCTCTCTCTCTCTCTCTCTCTCTCTCTCTCTCTGGAGTACTTGAAATACTTTGGGACTCGTTAATTGGTTTTACCGATCGATAGTTTTGTTTTGTTTAAGCATATATATATCAATATATGTATGTGTAGGATCGAGCTTGGAAGCCAAACCAAGCTTATATATAGGCTCTATACTTGTTTAATTAACATCATGAATAGCACAGTAGATTGGCCCGAGCCCATAGTTCGCGTCCAATCCTTATCCGAAAGTGAAGTGGCAGTGATTCCTGACCGATACATCAAGCCGCCACTTGAAAGGCCAACAATTAACAGTACTACTACTACTACTACTACAACTGATGCGCCTCGCGACGATGTTAACATCCCAATCATCGATCTTCAAGGCTTATATGGAGACGATGATAATCTTCGTAACACCATAATTGGTCAAATATCTGAAGCTTGCCGAGAGTGGGGTTTCTTCCAGATTCTCAACCATGGAATCCGTCCCCAACTCATGGACCGTGCACGGGAGGTTTGGCGCGAGTTCTTTCACCTTCCCCTGGAGATGAAGCAACCTTATGCTAACTCCCCAAAAACTTATGAAGGTTATGGTAGCCGGCTAGGGGTCGAAAAAGGTGCCATTCTTGATTGGAGTGATTATTATTTTCTTCACTACCTTCCATTGTCGTTGAAGGACTACAACAAATGGCCTGCCCTCCCGGCTGATTGCAGGTTGTTCAGCCATATTAAAAACACGTTTTTTCTTCTTTTCATTAAAATTCTTCCTATATTAATAATGATTTTTCCCAATTGCTTATTCTTTGGTTTCATATATCATGCAATATGGCATATGCTATATATATAATGGTCACCTATGGTACTCACCGTTCCATATCTTAATAGGCCGCCAGTTAGTTTAGCATGATATGTATTAACTATATAATATGATACTCTGTTTACTTGTATATTCAAGTAAATTGACTTGAAGGAATGGGTTTTGCAACTTAATTTAGGGAAGTGATCGATGAGTATGGGAAAGAGGTAGTGAACCTATGCGGGAGGTTAATGAAACTCTTGTCTTTAAACCTTGGATTGGAAGAGGATGTTCTTCAAAACGCATTTGGCGGCCAAAACATTGGGGCCTGTCTGAGGGTGAACTTTTATCCAAAGTGTCCACAGCCTGACCTGACCCTTGGTTTGTCATCCCATTCGGACCCAGGTGGCATGACACTGCTCCTTCCAGATGACCAAGTCCCCGGTCTTCAAGTCCGGAGAGAAAATGATTGGATTACTGTCAAACCGGCTCGTCACGCTTTTATCGTCAATATTGGCGATCAAATTCAGGTGACTATACATTTTTTTTTTCTTTCCTTTATATCCAAGATTATCTATGCGATTTGAAGTGTTTGGCTAGAATTCATGAACCATTTATAGGCACATGGTATGGTCGTGTTCTGATGGGCGCTCCAGTAACTTTTGGTCCACTTTAAAACATGCCACTAGCTAGATCTTGTCTTTTTCCTTTCTTTCCTTCTTTTAATATTTTTTTTTCTTGGTGATCAGGAGTGAGTTTTGAAACCATCACTTAATTGAAGCCCCAAGACCCAAAACGTGCTTTATTTTGATTTTTCTGAAAATGAATTTATTTTGTGTTTTGCAATAAAATTTTTTAATGATAATTGCGCTCTCCCCTCACAAACAATCATCTCTCCATTAATTATTATTTTTCTTTGAACTTTAACTCAGTAAAATCCACAATTAAGCAATCCTCTCATTGTTATTTTTCTCACAATTTAATGTCATTTTCCCTCCAATTAGCAGCCGACGTGCCAAATAGTATTTGTGATATGCTCTCATTTTTTTGCTGTCTTATACGATTCACTTTTAGTAGTGTTTAGAACTGCTTAAGCGATGCCGTATTTTTAACATGTTAATTAAAACTTGAAATTGACGGGGACACGGCCTTGACCCTAGCTGGTACTGGATGTTTCCCCACTATAAAAAATAAATTGTTTTCACCCCCTTGATTGATTGTAATTTTAATTATATATATATATATATATATAAAATGACTTGACGTGCTAGATGATCGTCATTTGATCAATTGTCGTATGTTTTAATTGATAATGGATGATGATGATGATGATGACCAGGTTCTAAGCAATGCAATCTACAAAAGCGTGGAGCATAGAGTGATAGTAAATTCAGGCCAAGAGCGTGTCTCTCTTGCCTTTTTCTACAATCCAAAGAGTGACATACCCATAGAGCCAGCAAAGGAGCTTGTGGCACAGGACAGACCTGCTCTATACCCACCTATGACATTCGATGAATATAGGCTTTTCATAAGATTAAGGGGTCCTCGGGGTAAATCCCAAGTGGAGTCACTGAGATCCCAAAATACACACAAGTTTTGTTCATGTAAATGACATGTAGAATTTTATCAAAAAAAAAAAAAAAATGACATGTAGAACATCCCGCCCTTCTTTCGCCAGTGATTTAATTGTACATGATCTTGGTATCATGAAGGCAGATTCCTTCGAAGCCGGAAAAAAAAAAATGGAGATAGGATTTGAACGGAATACCGAAAGTTTCGGGATTGATTGGTCTCCACATTTGATTGAGTACTTATCACGCGCGAATAGTTGCAGGTTCCACAATATTACAAGGTCCTGAGTTTCTTCTTCTATATCGCAGTACAACCTTTCCCAGTTGTACTTTTCCACCACCTGTGGCAACAAATAACTGATAAAATAATATGAAAAATGATCTTTTCACAACATTTTATATAACAATATTTAATAAAAAAAATATTATTTTTATAAACTAACTTCTAAAAATAACATTATTTTATTAAAATATTCTTATTTTATAACATATATTATAAAATATATTATAAAATGTATTATATGGAAATCATTAATCAAATAATATTTCCCGTGACTTAAATAATTTAAAATGAGGTTGAACTAGTACTGCTATAGTACACTGTTCACCCAATCCGACCCAATCAACCTACTTCCAAAAATAAGAGTCTCCGAATTAACCAATTACCCGAACCGACTGTTGGTTTCGGAAGTATCGGTTTCCTGAACTGATCCGAGAATAATCCACTTCCAGCAAATTAGTCAGTGTTTTGTCCAGTTCAGTTTGGTGCTCCAGTTGAAAAAACAATAATAAAAAAAAAAAACTGTATACTGAACTAAAATAAAATTCAGAAAATATTGCAAAAGAAAAGGAAAAAACTTGGATATAATTTTAATTTAATTTTTTCAGAATTCTATGCCAACCAAACAATGCAGAAGATATATATATATATATATATATATATATATATAATTCTGGAAGAAGAAGTTTAATTTGTGGTTTATAATAATTTTGAAGGACCCAAACTATAAATATCTGATGAAGACATCATGAATTTAAAGCAAGGAGAGAGAATTGACAAAAATGGAGACTTTTTTCTGATTTACAATATTGCAACCTTGACTGATTGGTGGGATATATATAATTTTCATACGAGAGAAAATATATACTGCCATTGGATTAGATCATGAGCTTGGTTTATTAGCGATTAATCGACGAATTACCTTAATTTAGAGACGCATACGTTTTCCTCTTTTAGGGGGAAAAAAAAAAAACATGATCATCATTATAATATATATATATATATATATTTTTTTTGAATGAAACATACTCATTTCATTAATAAATCGAAGTTACAAATGTGACTTATCGATACAAGAAATTTCAATACACAGAAAATCCAGTTATAAGCTAACTAACTCAACAGTTCTATAGTTTCCCCACACACAAATATATTTGCGGCGGACATTGTTTTAACTTCTAATCAAACTCTCTCGGAAAAAAAAAGTGCTCTGTAAAAACAGAACTTAAAGGTCCTCTCTATCCTCCCAAGGAAGAAGAGTACGGGATATTGTTATGGACATTAAATCCAAAGCCTATTCCTATTTTATTATAACTAAACTAACAAACAATTATTAAAAAACCACATTAACAACTACAAGACCACAAGCTCTGGTGAGACCTCAGACGACACGCCCACCGCAAGCATCGTCATTTCGAGTTCTGGTGGAACGAGCACCCAACGTACATACAGACCACAACAGCCCGACCGTATAACCACCAGCCGTAGCATCGCCCAACACTCTTGAAAGCCTTGTCCCGGATTACGTACATAATATATATGAAGTATATGATTGAGGCAATATCCATGCATGCCACCAACATCATATGTAGGCATGATATATTAGTGAGTCATGATCATTTTCATCTAGTCAAGTACTGATCAAATGGATTATATATAATTATATTAATTAATTATATCAGCACCATTCATGTATAGACAACATTATATAACCAAAAAAGGGGATTGATCTATGTAATAGATTACTTATTCATGCTTATTGGGGGCAGGCACTAACACATGCATGATGAGAAATTAATGATCATATTATAATTAAAATTACAATCACACGTCTATCTTTGTTGCTTTGATTCTTCTTTATTTTTGCTCCATTTTTTAATACACCAATCATCTTTAAAGTCAAATAATCATGAACTATATATATATATATATATATATATATTAAGGATCTTGTCAAAAAAATAATTTTATCTCCTAAAAAAATCACATGTTTTAAAGTACTCATTTGTTAATGACCTTTATATAAGATATTAAATTCAATATATATGGCTCGTAGTACGTAGTCATTGTTTTATATATAAAGGAAAGTTATAAATTCTGATCATCTACTCATCATGTATTAACTATATTAATATTTAATCGTAACGATTTGAAAATACATCATGAATATAATGGTTTACATGATGACGTAAGGGCGGTTTAGGTGGTTTGAATTTTATAGCCTTGGAATTAATGGTTGTTTAATAAAACAATCTAGCTCATGCATGTATTCAAATATTATTCCAGAAGGAGGCATGGTACTGGTGGTGGTGGTGGTTGTGGACAGTACTTGTTGAAGATGTGTGAAAAAAACCTATATAATATGCCGTTAGGTGATCATCATGACCAAAACAAAATCCAAGATCAGGACAACCTACGTATCCGCTGTTCACATATGATCATTTAATTTGTCGTTGCCTGTTTTAATTTTTATCTACATCCCACTTGCCCCGTAAAAGTAGTACTCTACTCATGTTGTCGATAGTACTTTAATCAATTCGTACCACGCCCTCTTTCTAAAAAAGTAAGAAAATTAATTAATTCAAGAAGAATAAAATTAAATAAATATATATAATATATAATGTATAAAGATAATGAATAATAAAACTCATAAATATATATATATATATATATATATATATATATTTCATATGGAATAAAGTACTTGGACTTCAGTGATTATCAGCTTCCACTAAAACGAGTCATGATTGATCTTTACATGATCATTTCCGAGCGATAACAAGTTACGAGTCCTATTTTATTTAAGAGAACTGTTACATATTTAAAAAAATTATATAAAATAAATTTATTAAATCAATGTGATTTCATAAAATTAGTTAGATTTATTTTATAATAAAAATAAATTTATAATTTAACATATCACATATCATATTAAATTATATCAATTTATAGATTTGTTTTTATATAATTTATTTATAATTAAAGTATTTTTTTTAATTACTAATTTCTCCTACTCTCCCTTTCTCTCTCTCCCTTTCCTTCGTTACAATTTTTTTTTTAAGCCTCCTTCGTTACATTTTATTTAGCAGTCCTAAAGTTCCTTCTTTTTTTTTTTTTAATTTTCTTTTTAAAGGAGTTCGATTCTTTTGATTAGTCTCTTGGATCAAAACAAAAAAAAGTTAGTGACGACGATTAGAAAAAGATAAATGATATTTATACTTTTAGGATGCATAAATTTTATGTTTTTTTAAAATAAATATATAAATATAAAATCTACATTAAAAAATATTGCTTTACCTCAATGGCCGTGACAACGTACGTCCGGTCCACTGCCATGGTGGAGGTATAGTTTCATAACGATGGTGGAGTAGCTTTGATCATTTTCACACACCATCGCATACTATACTATTTTTTTTTTTATTCTTTTAAAATTTTGATTTTATTCTTTTTAAATTAATTGAGTTATTTTACTTATCATTTATATATAACACATTTAGTAAAAAAAAAATTATATATAGTGTGTAGTATAAATATGGTGAGTAAAAACCGTAGAATTTTTCTTATTTATTTATTTTTAAATGTGAGAAATGTAAAATTATCATTTATTTTAAAATTTTAAATTGATGCGAATATGTAAATTTTATTATTTATTTTATATTTTAATATTTTTCCTTACGTGTGAGTTAGACTTTCCTTAATTAATGATCCAACACGTAAAATATTTAATTAAATAAAATAGAGTGTAGAGTTAATATTTAAATTTAATATTTTTATTATGATATTATGTAAAATTATTATTTATTTTAAAATTTTAAATTAATAAAAAAATATTATTTATTTTATATCTAAAGAGAAAGCGATGAAAAATTATTGGAAATCCGGACTGAGAATTTGGGCTAAGAAAAGTGTATGACGTGACACGTCAGTCTCCACCAGAAGCAAGAATGTGAATTAACATGTGCGCGCAAAAACGAGCATGTTTGTCTGAGCCACTAGAGATGTCGGCAGAGTAGTCGAAGAATGGGTGTACCTTAAAGTAGTAGTGATACACCTACAATATATTTTATAATATATTATACAATAATATGTTAAACGAGGAACATTATTATAAAATTATCTTATAAAAATAAGATGATTTTATAATAATACCCCTCATTTAACACATTATTATACAATATGTTATAAAATATGTTGTACATAAATCATTTTCCTAAAGTTAAAAGGAAAGGAAAATGTATGTTCAGTTGGGTTGTTGACAGATGTCACCTAATATTTTCTGTGGCCAGTACAGGCAAATGGCGAGTACGAGCCACGAGGCTCGGTCCCCGCCCTCACCCCGTATTGCGTTATATAGATTGAGAAAATAGTAACAACATGACGAAAGAAACAACAAATAAAAAATGGAAGTAATCTTTTATATTCCTTTTCACACAACATTAATGTACATCTACTTTGAATTGCAGGTAGAAAAATTAAAATATTGCTCAACCACATGGTACAACAACAGTACAAGTTACAACCCTTCTATCAATCTCGATACTTTAAAAACTTGCAGCCTCCATGCAGACACTAATAATAACACACATCCATAAGTTAGAACTAGTTTGGTTATATAGATGAAATAAAATGAGATAAAAAATATGTAAATAATAATAAAATAATTTATAAATAGTAATAAAATTGTTTGAGTTAAGATGCTTTATAGAGTTTGAAAAATAATAGAATAAAAATAGAATAAAAATCTTATAAGAGATAATTTGTAAATAGTAGTGAAATTTTTTGAGTTAAAATACTTTATAGAATTTGAAAAATAAGAGAGAAAAAAATTAAATAAAAATATTATAAAATTAAAATATTGTTGGAATATAATTTTTTAATATTATTTTTGTTTTGAGATTCAAAGAAGTTGAATTATTTTTTGTATTTTATTTAGAAATTTAAGAAAATTGTAATGATTAGATGAAATGAGATGAATTGATACCTTATCATCCCTAGATAATATGGATAGTAATATGGCTAAACAAAATCTATGGGATACTCAGAAAGTACGAGCTCTCTTCAATCCAATACTAGCAGAGAAGATTCTGAGAATAGTTGTTTGTCTTGTGGCTGTGGGATATGAAGATAGGTGGATGTGGACTGAAGAGAGAAGTGGTGAGTTCAGGGTTGGAAGTGCATACAAACTGCTACAAAATGGCATTAATGACTCAGAAGGGCAGAGTTCAAACAGCAGCATTCTGAATAGTTTATGGAGAGCAATTTGGAAGATGAAGGTGCCACTGAAAATTAGGATTTTTGCGTGGAAACTCTGCAAAGATTGTTTGCCAACCTGTTCAAACCTACTTAAGAAGCATGTTGACCTTGATCCCAAATGCAGCATGTGTTACGAGCAGGTTGAAGACTTGAGCCATGCCATTGTTTTCTGTCCTCAGTTGGCTGAGTTTTGGAAAGGTCATTTGCCTAGTCTATTTGATATCCCAAAACCTATATATTTCATTGATCTAATCCAACATGTGCACAATACTGGTACAACAGAGGAATTGCAGAATTCTTTCTTGTTAGCATGGAGTTTTTGGTTCTGGAGAAATAAAAAGTTACATGATGTTGTCATCCTCTCTACCAAAAAAGCTGTTGATCATGCCTTATCAATCCAAAGTAGTTATGTTTTTCTCTCTCAACAGAAAAGCACAAACCAGACCAATTATCATTGCCACTGGGGTCCTCCTCCAACGGGTTTTCTTAAACTTAATATTGATGGGGCTTTGTTCTTTGATCAAAAGAAAGCACGAATTGGAGCAGTGCTTCGAGATGAAAGAGGGGATGTTATCTTTGCAGCCAGCAAGGTAGAATTCTATATTGAAGAACCAGAAACTGTCGAGCTAGTGGTGATACTAAGAGGCCTTCAGCTATGTCTCTAATCTAGTATCACAAAGCTGATGGTGGAATCAGACTGCAAGTTAGTAGTGGACAATCTGCAACAAGAGTCATCACAAACTGCATCTAGCCTGGGAAACTTGATATCAGAAGTTAAAAGATTAATGTCTCTCTTTGATGTTTGTTTATGTCAACATGTTAATCAATTAGGTAACTGTGTTGCTCATAAGTTAGCTAGAATGGCATGGAATGTGGATGATTTGATTGTGTGGGGGGATTCTGTACCTGAGTCTATTGCCCATGTTATTTGGGTTGATAAGATCTCTTGTAATCCTTGATGCAATATAGAAGAAAGCCATTTCTTATAAATAAATAAAAAACTCTTACAAGTGTAAGTGCAAGGGGACTCAAAATGCCTACCTCTAACACACGACATATCTTACCTTTTGGCCAAATAACTTCCAAAGACATTTGCATCTTCCTTCAGTTATTAACACATCTGATTAGCACTGCACATGTACCTTAGCCAGTTGTGACTGTGTGTCTATGTGCCTCTATGTAATGCTTTGCGGTAAAAGAAAATGCAAGAATTGAAAAGAAGATGCTTGGACAATATGGAGATACAATTATTGGCACGTATACATAGGCGGCACATTGGGGGTGCTCTTGCTCTCAAGATATAGGGGAACTGAAGCTCTGCAAAATGCTTTCCTAGCTACCAATACAAACTACAAGGACTTTAACATTGTTAATACAGTTTATAAGTTTCACACTTGGATCATCATTAAACGAACCTTTAAGGAGACTTAACTTTAACATTGATACTAAAAGCATTGAGAAACAAGATGCAGATCTCAGGACATATTGACTGGAAATTGAGGCAAGAAAGAAGTATGTACCTCTCATTGTGATTAAGACGAGCACCAAAGTAGAAAGCCTCATAGAGCAACCAACAATCATTATGCAAGGGCCATGGCAACCAATGAAAGCCAATCTGTACGCTTCATTCCATCTCTTGCGAAAATGATGCCCAGAGCTGGCTCTGGAAGCTCTGGCAGAACTTCCTCTGCTGACAGAGTCACCTCCCACGTCTCATTTGGATGTCCGTACAAACACAAATTTCTCCTTCTCTGAATCTCATATAAATTGCAATTGAGATAAAAAGAAAAAAGAAGAACTAATTTCGTAAAGCAACCTAAATGCAGACCGAATGGCACAAATAAAAAAACTAAACTAAAATTCAAACTAAAAAGACCGAATGGTTTTGTTCGTGAGAAAAAGTGGGAAGCAAAAAACAGCAACAATCAAAATTCTAGGCTATTCAACTTTCCACTCAACTCTAACCCATTTTGATTACTACTCTCACTTGTAAGTAATCTTTTCCTCTTTGCTAAACAAAAACAACACTGCAAAAAAAAAGTTTAAAAATTTCTAATCATTCATCCTCCACATTTTCTGGGCACCCAAACAGAAGGTTAAAAAGAGTGAAAATGTACAGACCTGGATCGCAGTGCGAAAAGAATTGATCCTCATCTGGGAGAGCACACGAAAGAAAACAAAAAATAAACGTCAAATGAATTCACCTTTCATATAAACAAACAGATGATGAATGTATCAGCGAAAAACACACAAGGCTTTACACACACACACACAGAGTGAGAGAGGTAGGTAGGTAGGGACCAGGGATTCGGGCAGAACGGCGAGCGCTGTAGTCCTTGAAGATCTCTTCAACAGACGAGGACTACAAAGAAAGGAAGCCATTTTGCTTAAATACAAACAATTTACAGGGGGATCAACCTGGATTTCAGGTCAGTGATCAAGGATTTACCCCCACCACCACCAGCATCAATGGCTTCGAGGAGGCTCAGTCAGGTTCAAACATTAACATTTCCCAACCATTGTGAAACTTAGAAACCCAAATTGAGGATCAAAATTTAGCACAGGAGAAACCAGACAACTGAATTTAGTACATAAAATATAACCCCAAAAGCACGAGCCTCAGATTACATATCACACACAACCATAACCTGGAAAAAAGAAACATAAAAAAAGGACCCAACAAAATTATGGGATTAACAGGCTAAACAAAGGCTACTAGATGCTAAATGGTTATACCTATACGTCTACTTACACTAATAAGCTTTTGTGATACATCAATTAAGAATAATTCTTGGCGGAAGGCAAACTCCAAGTGCTAGCTCCTCAAAACAAAGGCCCTCACAAGAAGCTAGTTTCACAACAGAATGAGCTGTGAGGCTGTATCTTTTGGGAACTTCTGCAAATGCCCTGCTGAGGACTCGCTCCACCCAATGCTCCACCACACTGCTCCCGTCTGATATGTATGCAGCTGCAAGCAATTGATCCATGACTTTAGAGTCAATCTCTAGCAAACAGTCAGAGCCAACAATCTTGGAGAAGCACTTCTTTATCTCCCTTGATACTTTCTCGGTAAGTGCAACAAAATCAAATGGCTTGAAAACCACGGTTTCATCCACCTGATCACAAAAATCTTGTAACCAAGCATTGGAGTTCTCAAAGATGGAATCCTCCGAGTTCAACTCATCAGAATCACAAGCTTCATACTCTTCAGCTGGAAGGTTCAAATCTAGGTACCTACTTGATCCCTTGTGCACCCGTTTGGCCATTTCTGAGATTTCTGACTGCTCCAGAGAGTCATTGCCACCAATAAGCTTCCTTTTGTTCACAAAGATTGGATTGGATACTTCTTTTCTCACTGTATCCAATGCATTCATGTTTTGGTTTTTTGTGCTATCTACAAAGGCTTGTTCAATTCTTATCTGCATCGGCCAGCATTTTGCTCCAAAAATTCTTTCCTCAGAGTAGTTTGAGGGTTTTTTCCTGATTCTGCCAAGACTCGTTCCCTTTGAGGATGTTGAAGTTGTCACAAATATCGCATTATTAATGCTGATTTCTCTTCCATGTGAGTCCGAAAGTTTACCAGTCCGAATGGCCTGAGACAAACTATTCCTAGCTATCACATCAGCTTTATCTACACTTTCAAGGAAGACTACAGACAAGGGTTTCTTGCGTAACTCCCCCGCAAGATAGTCAAGAAGAGTCTTCCCCCTGAATTTTATATCATAACCATTCATTTCTTGGCAATGAAAGTTTGTGTTTGTATAGATTATCCCATCAAGGGGACTCAGATCGACACAAATAAATTGTTCCCGGCTTCCATAAAATATCTCAGCAAGGGCAAGAGCAATTTTCTTCTTACCAAATCTGTCAGGTCCAATAAAATGGAGCCATATATTCGTCCTCAGACTTTCTCTATGCCGTTTTTCAGTAATTGCTCGGCAGCAGGCTATGGCTTCATCTTGCCAGCCGATCCTCTCAGTCAATGCTCTTAATAGCGTCTTGAGATCTCTTGGGTCAAACTGTCCACCATAGTCAGGACTTGAGCAGCAGGAAGATTGAGTGGGATGATTAGAGATGTTCCCTGAGATGTCCCGTGAAAGATTTATTACATTTTTCTGTATACATTTCTTTGGCTTATTATTAATGGGAGAAAAGCATATTCCCAGTCTTAAATCGGTTGTGACAGAAGTTGCAGATGTGGGAGAGGTTCGACTACCATCACCCACACTTGAATTGGATAAACTGCAAGGAAGAGAATAGAGACCACCTGACTCAAGATCTTCAATTGTTGAAGGTGGTTTGCATTGTTCCGATAGCAAACGCTCATTCTTAGCCTTGCTAACCACAGGAAAAGGATTGCTTGATTGTAATGTAGCAATCTTTAGTACATCCATGGACATGCATGAATCCACTTTCACGCAGTTTGTTTCATTTGAAGCTGCATCGGTATTATTGCTACTGTGATTATCAGTGTTTTCCTTCTTGTCTTCAACAAATCGAAAGCCCAAGATAGTTGGAAACTTGTTTGCTTCAGGGAATAGTTGTGTGTGTTGGAGATGCTGGCATATATTGTCCCCTTTCTTCTGCACTCCGATGACTTTGGCATTCAATACCGCTCCATCATCTTTGATCTGCACTGAAGAGATAATAAACCAGCTTTTACACAATTATGTAGAATATTCTTAAACTTTAAGTGAAGCTTTTGTTATTCACACAACTGAAAGAGCATGACCTGGTTATGGAATCAAAGCAAAATAGATAGTGGACTATAAGCATTATACAAAAAGCATAGCACTGCATAAGTTTATAACTCCCATCAAATATGTCATCTTGGATGGTCAACCCATTTTTAACAACATAAATCTCATCCCATAACGTACTTCTATAGGATACTTGAAACTATTTTTGGGAAATCATAATTTCCTTTGCACTAATAGACCTATTGAAAAGGTTCACGTGGTAACAAGATGACATCTTATATCAGTGAATGGGCATCTGCATGAACTACTAGGAGGGGCACGGCAACATAAGAAGTCAAGTTACAATAATTTTATGAAATGTCCTAATTGCAGAGGCATATTGTACATATCACCAATTAAACCCTAGTCCCAAATCCCCTGCCCAAGAGAGGGAGAGAAAAAGAAGCCTTGGTTCCACCCCAGCAGACACCACTTGACAAACATGAGAATAGATTAAAGTCATTATAAGGTGAATCTTTACTGGTTTTTGAAGAATTATGCGAAAGGAATACACACCTTCATATCCAGTCCCATGTTAGAGCCAAGTTCAGTCATCTGCAACCAAGAAGGCGAGCTAGATTTGTAGTGATCTGCAACTGAAGTAGTGCAACATCCCTTTGAAACGGCAATTACTTCTGGCTTACATTTTTCATTGCACTGAAGACTGCGGGGAACACATCGATATGAGCTACTCAACGGAACCTTTGAGTCAGAAGGTGTTGAAAAGAACCCACCAAATGGAACAAATGACCCCAGCAAGCTGTATGGATATCAAAACCACATTGCTATTAAATCTATGGGCACATAGGAATCCGAGTCAAATTTTAAGGGAAGGGAGAGCACAGATGGTTGGTCCAAACACTTGCATATTCCTCAAATCTAAAACTGAACATAGTCCTAACAAGTTGCTAAGCCCCTTGCCAGTTGCTACCGTGGTCAATTTTTCTTGATTGAGCATGCATGGTGGGGTATGAGCAAGTAAGCAAACAGTAAAAGGATGCCTTAACAGATATTTTACAATCTTAGATAGCAAACTTCATGCTCGGATTGGGTTAAGTTGGGGATATGGTCATGGGTCTGCAGCCAAGAGAAGGGCTAGCTATAGGTTATATAGGAATGAAAAGTGTACAGCTACATAGAGATTCCACAAAAATAAACACATAAAGGGACATGGCTTCATATGATATGTTAGATCTACTTTACAATAAAAGTAGCTTACCACATCAAGCCAAGTCAATTTGTGAGATCTCTTTGTGGGTAAAACATTTCTCGGTAGGAATTACCTTAGGCCTCCATCTCAAGAAGCTTGTAAACCCAAAATATTAAAGTATTTCATCAACAACACTAAATGGCACAAAAAAACCGGGCGAGAGAGAGCCATGGTAATTGATAAATTATGATTATGGCATCAATCTACATCTACTTATGAATTAACCAGGTCGATCCTTTGAGGGACACGACCAACTAATACCCTAACATCTAAACAACTGCTGCTCATGCATGATTTCGGGCCAGCAATCTTGGACCGCTTCATATATGTGCCACGCTGAATATGAACGCTAACTGGAGAAAGAAATTAAACCCAAGCTCAACTTAGCTTTGAATACCCATAAAATCCCAGAATTCACCGTTCTTAATTATGTAAAATACCCTAACCCGTGCATCCTTGATAAACTACATAGCCGGGTAACCAACTTAAATGATGTAGAAAATCAGGATCCCATAAATTCAAAACAAGATAGATAAGATAATCCGATACTTACTACTAACCTAATAAACCAAAATTCATGTGCAGACACGAGTGAAAAAAAACCCACAAATCTTTTACACATGCGTGATAAGGATAATTCTCTATAAAAAAATTAAAAACAAAGAAAACAAAAACTGCAACATATAGCGCAACATTCGCTAATTCAACTATGGGGCGTGTAACCCAGTTCCTCCGAAGATTGTGATTATGAAAAAGAAAATGTTAGGAATTACGAGCGACAGCAGGAAAGGGTGACGATTACTAATTATAAGAAGTAATCAAATATGTTCTGTATTTAGAGGTTCGATGAAATAGTGCCCGTGGTCCTTCAGAATAACAATTCCAAATTTAGTATTGTACTACCACCAAGATAATACGATATTAATTTCAGACGCAAACAAAGACATTACGCTCACATTCATGTAACCACAAAAATAAAAAATAAAAGAACCCTAGTATAATAATACAACGCAAAACTGTAAAGAGTAGAATTACCCTGCCGATACTAAAACCAGGCACTTTACCTGGACTTGGGGTATGACTCAGACATGGAAGGCGGCCTGAGAGAAGTGATGGGAAGAAGCTGCAAGTCCCAGTCCTTCTCGACTGATGGAAATTTACGCAAAAACTTCCTATACGACTCGTCACTCGCGGCGGCACCAATCAACCACACTCTCCCTGCATGAAGCTCCAATAACCTAGTGAGTTGGTCAACGACATAGCCTGCTGCTTCACCCGCGGCATCGTCACCACCTACAAATGCGTTCAAGTCTCCGAAATTCACCACCAACCCAGGTCCCAAACTCTGCTCCACCTTCGAACTCACCTCCTCAAACTTCAAACTCAGAGACCCTTTATCAAAATTCTCGGTAACGAACTCTGAGACATCGTTTTCAATGCAAATTGTATTCAACCCAGAGAGTTCCACTGGCAAAACGCTGTCCTTTCTTTTTTCTATTGCTTCTGTGAAGCTTTGGAGTGCACTGTAAGCACATACACCCACAAGCAGAGGATTCCTTCCCTTATTCCTGTCCATAACCTCCGCAATCCGTCTACAATTCTCGTCTCCGCCGCAAAACCCGGGGAAACCCGAGAAAGGAAAAGTGAAGCCGTGACGCCCCGTGTCCGAATACTCGCTCAAATTGCAGAGAAACAAAGGTGGACCTCTGGAGCGCGAGTATCCGAGGAGGTTAGGGAGTGGTCGAACGATGGCGAGCTTGATTTCGGAGCTCCGAAAGCCCGCTTCACCGAAAACCCGGCTCACTACCGGGTCATCGAGAATCGATAGAAGCAAATGCTGGAGCTCCACTTTCACGCAGGAAATCGAAGACTGCTGCGGAATCTGATGGTAGAGATGGAAATTCTCGGGTTGTCTTCTTTGGTTGGCTTGGGAGCGCTTTATCGCGGCCATGAGCGAGTTCGACACAGGCGGGTCGTCGGCAAGTTGGGTCGAGGGTACTCGGTCGAGTGAGACGCTCAGGCACAGCTCCAGAGCCTTGAATTGGAGGCGGGGCGAGTAAGCGGAGCTACGCGCACGCGCGCAGGCATCGCGTAGGGTGGACGAGGGGAGGGAAAGGAGGGCAGACACAGCGTGAAGCGACGTCGTTTGGCCGTGTCCACGCCTGCGCGCGACTGCTACCGCCTCGTCGAGCGCATGGGCTGCCTCTGGCGTTAAGCATTGCCTGGCAACATTAACCGGCGTAGGCATCTCCGGCGAATATATAAAATACTAATATATCTATATATATATAAATATTATATATATATGTTTTGTAGTTTATTAACTCCACACAACGATGTATAAAAGCGAAAAAAATGTACTTTTTTAAAGTTTTGGGGCATAAATTTATGTTTCTTGTAGGGGTTCTCAATTTATTTATTGGCAGAGCGACGGAAGAGAGAGCTGTGGTGGTGTGAGGTGGGGGCCTGGTGAGGACGAGGATGGGACGAGGATGGGTCCTACCTGGGAAGAAACAGGCGATGAGAATAGATTCTTTACATCACGGATATATATATATTTTTTCTTCTATTTCTTGGACTCGAGTATTATGACTAAGATCATCATCATCGTCATAAGCTTTTCTCTGAGAGAAAGAGAGAGATCATATATGCTGCGTCCACTTCATAGTTTGAGTGGGGCAACAATGACAGTCAGCGTCATTATCTGCGCTTTCATGTAATTTGATCGTTTCTCTTGGAGCGTGGTGCGAGAATCAGCTGAGCTTGCATGAATGAGTTGACTCGGTAATGGATCAGGACAACTTGACTCGGATTCGTTGCTTATGAAGCAAATAAAGCTGAGAGCTTTTGACATGGAAATGCAACAGCTGTCAAAATCAACCGAGTTGGAGCTGCCATGGTTTGGAGCCGGACGAGTTGAAGAACCTAATTGAATTTGTAAAGGTTGAGAGTGACAGGGAGAGAAGTACCCCACAACCTCTCCCACACACATACCATTCATCATCATATTGGAGTCTCTGAAAGCATATGTTGTTGAATCTTGTTGGAGAATGTGGGGGCCTCATCCATCGAAAGGTTTTTTTCCTTCCTCCCACACAAACTATTCATCAAGCACATGGACGAGAGAGTCTCTGAAAGAGGAGAGAGATTCAAAAGGGGTGAGGGGTTAAAAAAGTGTTTGATTTGATGTGTTTTTTTTGTTCCTACCTTCTTTGTTCACTTTTGCCTACCTTTTCAGCTGCCTTTTTCCGCCAATATACCAAACACAGTCCGCCCTCGGCTATGACCTATCCGGCCAAGCTAACCCCTCCTGCGATACAGTTGACTCGGTGGGTCAAAAACAACCTTTGTTTTCTTTCTGAAAGATTTCTCATAATTTATTATGCAGTTCCGCTTTGGAGCGGATTTGCTGTTTTGTTGAGATTAACCTACATCAATAAAATATAGACATGCAAGTCATTCACATAAGAAGTTCGAGTCAATCCAGAAAAAACAATCATGCATTTTGTGTTTCATAATCACTGCAGTTTTTTTTTTTTTTCTCTCTCTCACAGCTCACTCCAAACGACTTCTTTCTCCGTGACCCTCGACCATGGAAGCCCTGGACTCCGTGACCCTTGCCACTGGTATTTTTTAATATCGTTAAACAAGTACAACTATTTTGCATCTGCTTCATCGACCTTTGTATCTTATGATGAAAAATTTCACCATATCCTTTCCTACAGCACAACATTGTCATAGCAAATCCTTTTTTCTAAACTTGATTGACCTCATTTTACTTTTCATTCCCTCTCAGTACTATTAATTGAATGTAATTAAGGAGACGTTTGTATTCACAGTTCATCTCAATTCATCTTATTACTATTCAGTAATTTTAACTCACTAATCTTATTACTATTCACAATTTATCTCACTATTATTCACAATCCATCTCAACTCATATCAAGTCATCTTTGAATCCAAATGTCTCTTAAATGTAATATTAAATAAGATAGAGAAAGTCGTATGCACTACATATGTATGGTTTTTTGAAAAAGAAATGCTAGAGAGAAGTCATTATAGCAGTGTATACTTTGCACTCATTACGTGACTGCTTCTAATTGATTGTTCCTAACACTCACTTGGAGAGATATGTGATCTAGATGATGTCACATCATGTGTGCAAAATAGATGCTCTCAATAATAATTTCTATTTTTATTTATTCTTTTTAAAAAATAGAGAACTAAAAATCTAAAAACTTAGCAAAAACTTAAGTGAGTTAATAGTATTATGGCAATGTCATTTTCGCTATATATATATATATATATATATATATATATATATATTGTTGTGCGCTCTAGACGGCCAAAAGGACAACATTCTTTTCCCACTAAAATCATAATCAATATTCGGGAAAATAAAAACGAATTATGTTGTGATGGAGAAAGGGAAAGGGAAAGGACGAATCTCGTATGGTAAGATCTCAGCTTGGGTTTGGAATCTTCACTTTATTTATTTTTTGCTGCTAAAAATTGCGCATTATATGTTAGAAATTGACTTGGCTTTTAGTATTCGGTACAATCATTCACCACTTTAGCCTTTCAGCCAATGAACAGACTTAAAAATCTTCAATTAGCTAGCTTACTGTTCAAGTCTATGGAGACTGAAAAGGTCTATACAAAGTAACAAAACAAAATTGATCCCAATTATTTATCAGGTAATTCGGACATTTTTTGTGCATAGTTTTTTTTTTAGTTTCGAACTCTTAACTTTTATTTTGAATATCGGAATTACGCCAATAGGTTACAAATTTTAATATATTTTTTTTTTTGTGCATAGTTGAGCGGCCTCTATGTCAGATAAATAAATTCATAAAAAAAGGAATATTTTACTTTATGCAGCTTTTTTTTACAAAATTCTTTTTTAAAAAAAAAAAAAAGAGAGAGAGAAAAAAAAAAGTTAGCTGTGGGTGTACAACAAAATGGTAGGTAAATTATTGAAAATTGTAATTTGTAGCTGTTGTTGTTTTGGGAGCAATCATCAACTCAAACCATATAGTCGATTCGAGCCTGAAAAAAGCACTACTTTATAGATGCTAATGCCAGGAGGGTAGATGAGATCAGAGTTGCTGCTTATGATCTATACTTGAATAATTAAAGCCCCGGCCATCGAATAAACTGTGGGCAAAAATGGAGGAGAAAACAAGCGCAAAGGTTGGTCTGTTAGGGGACCAACAGCTAAACCAGTCTCCTGTTTGATGGGGCATCACTAAAAATCATGACTTGCTCCCTTATTATTTTTCTTTCTTCTTTTTTATTGCTAGGAAATATTCAACGTCACTCTCGCTTCGCTGTTGAAAACTGCTTTGCACCATTTTTTTGAATAAAACTTTATTTATAAAGAGTGATGGGATTTGACTTCGATCGCTTTCTTTCTGGTCCACCTCCTAATGCGCATGACTTATTATTCCTCACCCCTCTCTCTCTCTCTCTCTCTCCCACAAAAAAATTTTGCTGATCAAATTTAGAATTCAACTTTCCTAGTGGGCATTCTCCACCAAGTTATGATTAGACAGGGACCATTTCAGCATCATGCACATATTCCTAACTCATCGGCGGGTTAATGAAGGGAATTAAAAGATAAATGCAACAGGTCGCATATATCATGTGTACTGTGTCATGTGTTTATGATCTATCTGTATTTAAGGTGTGATGATTGTAAATGGTATGTACCACTGTTCTTAATTAGCATATTTCATTGTCTACAGTCTTTTCTATATCGTTTATATTAGTTAGAAACAAAAACCAAAGAAGAATTATAGGTTCTTGTAATCTTACCTGGTTATATTATCATCATATTCAATGCATTCATGCAAAAATGATCGTTTTCATAATTATAAATAATTTGCTACAAATAAATATTTTTCTTGTAATGCCATGAAATCATGCCGATCGATACTTCTACCAGGATTATCGATTATATTGGTTTGAGAAAAAGGATAAAAAGAATATTATATCTTACTTTTTTTATCTCAAGCAAATTAATGTTATTAAGATAAATATAAATAATTAAATCTATTTATTTCTATCAGTCATATGATGGGTTGATTAATTTATTGAGAAAAAAAATTTAACCTACACATAAGATCAATGAGTGTTAATATAACATAAATAATTAAATCTATAATTTTTCTTTTTTTATCAACTTAAACGTTTAGGATTAGTTTGTAAAAAGTAAACAAATAAATAATCAGGTTGAAGAAAGTTTGATATCACATGACTAGCTAGCTTTTACATGTTAGCTTTTACAGATGTCGGGTCTATAAGAAAAATGGACTTTTGTGATCATTTATTTGTTGTGAAAATATTATTTATAATTAAAATAGATTTATTTTAACTGTAAATAATCATTTTATTAAAATTAATTAGTTATAAATAAACAATTTTTTTATAACGAGAAAAACGAAATGCAAAACGCATCTAATAGAAAAGTTGGAAGCTAGCTGTTCAGTTGGGGAGATTGTGAGAAGCGTACTACTGGTCGGAACAAAGGTGGTAGAATATTTTCGAAATAATATATTATATCAACAAAAGTACTGGATACATATATATATATATATATTATATGATCAGAGGAAAATGCAAGTTGCTAGTTTATTATAAGCCTTTTAAATACGAACATTAACGGAATTACAAGTGTGGTGATCAGGGGATAGATGCGAGTTGCCAATGCGCGCCTTGAGCGTGGCAACTTTTTGATCTTTCATCAAAAGAGTATCCAAGTAAGAAGAAAAAAGAAGCAATCCATCCCACAAGGTGGAAGGTCGGTTGTTTTTGGGACCAATATTGGAGCAACGATCGATCACAATAAAATGAAAGTTTACAAAAGCTCAGCTAAGTAACGAATATATTCATTCATCAACTAACAGACATGATACCATTTCATTTCATTTGATCACTTTTGCAGCTCATGAAATGGTTCCGGCGTTAGCAGTTAGCAATTAAGCAGCAACAATATCACTACTAACAGACATGCATGCTTCTTGCTGCATAATGATAAAGGGGTGATTAGATGCGACTCCACACCCTTCTTTTTTTATTTTTTTATTTTTTAATTTTTAATTGAAGCTTTTGTAGCTGTTTTATCTTATAAATTAAGGTCTTGATATTGTTTTTTTTTTCCCCTTCTTTTACCATTAATTTATGCAAACAGATTTTGATACTTGGGAAATTAAAAACTTCCTTTTTTCTGTGCTTTTTGGTAGGAATATTTAGGTAGCCCTACTGGTGACAAGACCATAATTTGAACAAACAAAACAGAAATTAAGCAATAGCAAGGACTAAGACATGACACCAATAATAATAATTTTCAAAGGTTCAAACATGAAATCCCACTTATCTAAATGAAAATTTTATTTATAAATTAGTACAGCTTATACATATTTTACACTGCTGACATGACATGATTTAACTTTTTTTTTTAAAAAAAAATTAAAAAATTAAGATCTTGTATTACCATTAGCATGGCGTGGATAATATATTTTCTTCACAATAGAAAACAATCAAAATTAAAAGGCCCCCAAACACCAACCCGAATCATTTAGGGGTTAAAGGGGAGCCCACCCACCAATGCCAATGGCCACTCTACACGTTACAGTAGAAGCAACTTCCCACTGGTATGTTCTTTTCTATCATATACTACAGATAATATCATATACTGTTTTTTTTTTTTTTTTTGGTCCCCGTCCACGATACTTTCAATTGCTTCAATCGCTAAAGTGAAGCAACGTCAAACAATTTCTTTGGAAAAAAGATAGGAAAAAAAAAAAGAAGGAAAGGAAAATGGAATTGATGTGGGGAATTCTATTCCTCGGTAGGAAATACGTATGGGTATGGCCAAGCAGAGCAGAGGAAGTGATCCTTCAACTGTGGAAAAAGTTTTTCTTTTCCACGTAAAGAAACAATTATGGAGAGGTGGAAAAGAGGAAAAGGGAAACATGAAGAGACATTGGCATGGTGGGTGGGTGGGTGGGTGGGTGGCCAAGTGGGATACCTTGGTGCTGCCTTGGACTTTACCATAAATAGGAATACATGTTTCGTGCTAGTGGCAAACCTTAGTACTTGTTTCATTCCATTAGTCTACTGACTCTGACAATTTTTCTTTTTCATTTCTTTTTTCTCAAATTACATTAACTTCAAAGCACATTTGTTGTAAGAAATCCATTGGTTTTCAAAAGATTTGGCCATCTTACTTTGTCCCTATTGATTCGATTTCACATAATTTGACAAGACAACCATTTTTTTTAAAAAAAACATACCAACGACTACAACAACAAAGAGGCTCGTCCCAGCAACCGACTTATCATTGCAATTTGACACAAGTATAAAAACAAAACATAAATACAATAACAAGCCCAAGCTTGTGCAACTCGGGCCTGATCTTATATAGCCTTTCCTTATGTAACTCCACCAACTGTTAGACCCACATGTTCAGGCCTAGACCCAAGTGGGTGATTTAGATCAGATTTTGGTGTTCCAACAAATTGCTCTAAACTGTGGAGATTCTGCTTATTTTGCCTCTTGCATATCAGACCATACTGCATGTAATTAAGGCATTGCATCTCAATTTATCAGTGTCAAGTATATAATGAGTAATCATGCCATCCTAATGCTCTTCTCTTCATTCGTACGAAAACTATGTACAAGACATCCAATAGTCATGGACTGGGTCAAGAAAGACAACTTAAATTACCAATTGAAAACAATGAGTAACCAAACCACCATCGACAAATTATATCCACGTAAAGACATTAGCCAATGTCATGCAGACTTATCCACGAGATCAAAATCCGCGGCCACTTACTGAATTCAAGCCAAAACCTTCCGGCAGAGGCCGCGACAAGCTGCATTGTGGAAGCAGCGATGGATTCAACATTATTAGCTCCGGACTTTTGGGTGTGTTATTTTTTACAAGCCCAAGATTGACGATAAGTGAGTTCAAGTTGTCTAAACGCTTGGCCAAGCACATCTTTTCAGCTATCAAAAGATTGTTCTCTGACTCCAGGGAATACCATCCTCTCTCCCGGCCAGAGTACCTTGCGCTATTCTTCTTAAGCTCTCTCAACAGCCTTGCCTTTTCATCGACTAAATCCTCCATCTTTTTCTGTTGCTTCATTCGCGAGCGCTTTGCAGATTCTCTGTTCGACTGCATCCTCTTCCTTTTCTTCTCATCCATTAATCCGTATGTAATTGCATCAGCTTCAAACCCCGAGCTCGCAGATTGTGTGGACGGCATCTTTTTTCCCGTATTACTGAACTCTCAACGACAGATTCAAAAAAGTATTATAGCTTAAAGAAAACTGAGAAATACGAAGTTACTAAAACGTGAAAGAAAATTCAAGAAAACACGTAGAACCAATATAATAGAACGATTGAGACGGAATGCAGGAAATTGATAAGAGGAATATGGTTCATATCAGAATTGTAGACAACGGTACTTTTCTTGAGATAAATCTCTAATTAAGCCATAGACAACGGGTCCTAATGCTATGGAAGTTTTTTTCAAGATAGAAATTAGAATGAATGATATTGGAGATGGGTTTGTAAATGCAAAATAGAAAAGGATGAGAAATTAGATAGTGGGCATTGTACAAATGCCACACCAAACCCAATATATATATATATATATATAAGAGAGAATTTGGAAAGAAAGAACGAGTAGGAAATTAAACAAGAGATTAGGAAAGAGATTTGGAGGTTGAGGGAAATTAAGGGTAGTGGCAATAATAAGGGAGATCTCTACCCCCAAGATATTAGTGCATTATATGATATAGGATGGAAGGTGGATGATGTTTTGGCTGGAATTGCGCCTCTGATTAGTTTTACAGTTGCGTTGAGGCTTTAGTCACGGAAGTTTCTTTCTTTCTTTCTATTTTTAACCGTATCGTTTTTCAAACGTTCTTATGGATAATCTTCCTAATCTTGTTTTGTTTCAGAAGTTGTGCAGATATCGATAAATATTACAATGTATTTTATCTGCATACAGCTCTTCGTTAGCTATTTTTACTTTATCTTTTAAATGAGCCAAAAGCTTAGCAAGTCATAATAGTAACACTTGCACGTAATTTAAAGAGTAAAATCTCTCATATATATATATATATATATATATATATTTGGATAAGGATAATATATTTTCAGATATTCCCCGCAAAAGATGGGCCGCAGAGATACGATTTTTTTTTTCCAACTTTAATTATACCATCTTCTTTTAGGGCTCCGAAGCAAACTTATTTTGATGTTAAAGACCAACCAATAATGAAAAATGAATCTAATTAATTATGAGTTATGTTGCATATAATCATTTTTATAGATTTTTTATGCACTTCATTAATGTGATTAGTTAAAAATTATTTTATATTAAAAAAATGACACAACCAATCATATTAGTAGAATATAACTACACAAAAGTGGTTGCACATATAATTTTTAATTAATTATATTACCAATTTTTACATTTGGAAACAAAAATTATATTCTTAGGATTTGTTTGGGATTGCAGTAGGAGTCTTAAAAGTACTTAAATAGCCTTAGAAGCTCATTAATAGAAAAATTAAATTGTTTGAGTGTTATATAATAAAGTATTTTTAATCTCAAATAAGTTAAAAAGGTTGTCAATTAAAGAAACTATCTATACAAATTTTATATAATTACAACTTTTAAACTTTTAAGGATATGGTCATAATTTTTAAAAATTTAAATAATTGTCATTTTTACCTCAAAAATATTTTTTAATTTGTTTCCAACAAATGTAACATATCTGAAAGTGTTTTAAATATATAATTAATAGACATTAAATAACTTTTTAATAATAAAATTTATTACTTAAGTTATAAATTATAAATCCTAAAACTATAAGCTATATTTTCCAACTTAATTCCAAATATGAACTTAAGCTACTCTGTATAATCTATACCTCGAGCAATATTTTCATTCTTTTTTTGTTTTAATTTGACCTTTTTACACGTGGACGGAAATGCTATTAGTAAATTTTAATCACCATATTTCTATTGGTTATTTTTCACTTGATTGCCAATGATGTGATGTTGGATAATGAAAGAGTGATGATTAAATGTTTACAAATATTATTTTTTTGAGTTAGTCTACGTATAGTCTTTATTTGAAATTAGATTGATCATACAAATTTATATAGTTATGTTTAAAAAAAATTATAATAATATTTTTTTAAAATGATATTTTTATTTTATTTTATTCTATTACACATAATTTCTCACTTAAGATTGCAAATAGAATTTATCTACGATCGGAGTCTAACCAAGCAATGCACATGAGACAACATGATTCCTGGTTTGGACCACCATGGGCCTCAAACTGCCATTCCCTCGTCTCTGTAGACTTGCGGAATTCCCTAATCGGGCCAGGCTACGCGACCTACTGCAGTCCAAAAATAAAACTCACTGTCAGGATTGGGCAGCCGCCATAAATATTTAAAATTGAAAAATCATTGAGTTACAACTTATACATAATTTTAACACAATTATGATTAATAATTTTTTTAATATTTTTTAACTGTTTATAAAGTGAAGAAATTATCCTTATAATATTAGTGGTGTATGATTAGTAGCCTATGGTTACTCTTAAAAATTTAACTAATGATAGACACACAGTCATATTTTAAATGAAGATATATTTTATATATATATAATAAAAATTATATATGAATGTGGTTTATTAAATATATTTTATAATATAATAAAAAGAGATTTATAATTTAATAAATTAAATCATTCGGCGGGTAGAATTTTTTATAAAATTTATCAGTAATGATATATCCGCATCAATTTACACAACATTTTACACAAGTTACAACATCCTATGTCACATTAATTTTTCCCTTTTTCTCGCACAAGGGGCTGGCATTGGGAGAGACAAGTCTAAAATTGTAAAAGAAAAAAAAAAATGCTCAAACCCACACCGCACCTAACCTTGTCTCTCCCGAATTTCGTACCCAAAATCCGGCCACCACCACCGTCCACATCGGCGTTGTAGAGAGTTCATCGGTGTTGTAGAGAGTTTTCTCTCTGAATAACGCATTCGATGAGCTCCAGTCTCACTCCTCCTTCTCTCTCATGGTCCAACTTGAAGTTGTTGGAATCACAAGAACAAACTCAACCCCATGCCATCGAGTCTCTAGCCAAACTCCACAATATATCCATCTTCTATAGAAAAGGAAAAAAAAAAACTAACTACTTTTCTCTCACAAAATTGTCCAAAAAATTTTATTTGTTGTTTCCTGAA
Organism: Juglans regia; assembly: GCF_001411555.2. Classification (NCBI taxonomy): domain Eukaryota; kingdom Viridiplantae; phylum Streptophyta; class Magnoliopsida; order Fagales; family Juglandaceae; genus Juglans; species Juglans regia. The sequence goes on along the minus strand of NC_049907.1, from coordinate 51,403,507 downwards.
AAAGAATCATAATTACACTCACATAATTCTAATCCAACCTATCGGACTAGATACAAGTAGTGCTTGTCTCTAACACATACTTCTAGTATTTTTCTTTTCATTTCATCTTTGAGAATTTCTTTAGCATAATTTATGTAAGGACAATGGAGATCTTTAGTCATGCAAGCTCTTATAAGTGCACCATGTGGTTGTTCTATGTCATGAAAATCTTGGCAATGGAGACTGTTTAGTGTGAGCTCTATTGAGCGCGCCATGGTGGCTGGATTTGGGGTTTAAAATTTTGGGGGAGACGAGGTGAGCTCTCGTGTGGCGTGAGGTTTGAAATTCTAGATCCATTGACTTCTTACAACTTTAGCCCCTTGTGTGAGAAAAAAAAAAAAAAAAAAAAAGAAGAAGAGAAAACTAATGGCACCTAAAAGCATCCGCATCGGCTTCTTCAAACAACATTTCATCTTTAAATTTAACTAATTTTATCAATAGTTGACCCACATTGGTTTAGCCAAATCTTTTTTATTTATAACTTTATCTACAATAATTTTATCTTTTCTTTTAAAGATAAAAAGTACTGTATGAAGTCTAAATGTATTGTTTATTAATTTCAACTCCTCTCTCTCGTGATTTTTCTCTCTACTTCTTTCATCTTTCTCTCCTGCGTCTCTTCCTTCTTTGGATTCCTCTAATTTTTTTCTCTCTTTTTTTCTCTTCTTCTTCCCTTTCCTCCATCTCTTCCCGATTTTCTCTTACTCTAGTTTTTTTTTCCCTCTTTCTTCTCTTCTTCCCTCTCCCGCATCTCTTCATTATTTCTCTTCTTCTAGTTTTTTTTCTCTTCTTCCCTCTTTCTCTTCTACGGCTAAAAAAGCTACCATCTTGCTCTCCTGCGACTTTTCTCTCCAGCACGACGAGCAATAATAGGATAAAATTCGAAACCTTAACCTTGATTTTACTCTTAATTTTATTGTTTATATTTTATTTTGTTGATGTTGTTTGTGTTTGATTTTGTTTTCAGCAGGAGTATTTCAATTTCTAGTTTTGGTTTTAACACAATAGGGCTCAATTTTATTTTTGTTTCCTAGTTTTGCTGAAAGTAATAAAAATTTCTTTGGCTTCTGTAAACTACTGTTAGTGTTGGTGTTTGCTCTAGAAATTGCTGTAAATTTCATTTTCATGTGTTAGTTTGTATAACTTGAAGAATGCCCTATAAATTGGATATGGTGCATGATTCCTCATTACTCTGAAAAGTAGAAGAAAAAAGTTCCGGGGTGGGGGAAATGCTCCTAGTAAAAGCACTTTTTGGATTGCATATCACAAATATTGCATATTTGTATAACTTGAAGAAGTTCAGATTACCATCAGCCATGTAATTAGAGGTTATCATGATTTGGATTGCAAGCAGACTCCAATTGAAGGATAAGCAGGTTTAGGGGGTGAGATGAAAATTTTGTATTTTATTTTGAAGTTTAAAATATTATGTTTTAATATTATTATTGTTTTGGGATTTGAAAAATGTGTATTGGGATTTGAAAAAGTTGAATTGTTTATTATATTTTGTATGAGGATTTGAAAAATGTGTAATGATGAGATAAGATGAGATGGAAATTTTGTATTTTATCTTGTGCCCCAAACCTACCCTAAATGTGGCGCCCTCGACCCCCACGTGTTATTTTAGTGGAGTTCGTGACACCGGGATGATGATCACACGGATCACGCACCCCATCGACCAGTGCTCAGAGTGTGTACAACATGCAATAAGTGTACAAAAATAATATACGCAGCGGAGAAATAAAAAGTCTTTCTTTATTCAGTACCAGAATTTGTTTTAAAACATATAACATAACTTTACAAGGATTAAACAGTCATCCGACAGATAAAATAAATACAGAAAATAACATAGGGGAAACAAATCCCATAACACTGAACAGTAACACAGCAAGTCAACCCTCTGGCGGAGCTGATTCCTCGGGTTCATACTCAGGCTCTGCGTCAGATTCTACGGAACCATAAAACGGAACCGTAGGGTAAAACACCACCATGAGATTATGACATCTCAGTACATAATTAACTGAAATAACATTCAAGAGATATAAAAGTAACACGCGTTCCCAAAGGCACATATTTCACAATGATACCAAATATATATATTTATTCCCAAAATACACTTTTTAATCACTTACACCAAAAATCACATTTTGGTCCAATCAAAATTATTAGTCATTAAGCATGCGCCACGGTCTCCCCTAGGGACCATCCGCATGACCTGGCTCTCTTCGTCACATCACGGGTAACGTCCGTGCATGAGACTTCGTAACAAGTGATGCTCAGTTCCGCGCTTAGCGCGTACGTAGCTGATCATCCTCTAACCTCGCCAGCCAAAGGTCATGGAATCGGTACGGGAGCGTTACCGTCTCGTCCGTTCCCGTTGTCGCCCTGCGACAACTCAGGGGACGTCACATCAGTCTGTTACGCTCCCGAGTGACCAGAGAAGCTCCACCGAGATAATGCCCCATCTCGGCTTGGGGTCGTGAAACACACGCAGCAGTATCAATATCCAACAGACTTCGTGACATCACCGCATAATTTAATAAAACGATAAATATGCTTTTCAACAGTTCATTAAAATATGTATTTAATTAATTAAATTACAATTCCTCAATAACTCCAACGGCCCAAGGCCCATTTTTCCATAACATCGTTTAAAGCCCAACATTTCAACAAATACAATATTTCCAACAAACCAACAAATTTTACAATTAAACAACAGTTGATAAAGCCAATAAATACAGTTTATTTATAAACTTGAGAAATTACACAATATTACTAGAGAAAATTACATACACTCGTTGAGTGGAATAATCTGAAAGATCAATCGAATGGACAGTTGTACAGCAGTACACAGCAAGACAGTGAACAAAAACTTGGGTTTTTGTTACACAGCAACAACCAACAATTTCACAACACCAAACACGGCAACACAGTGCCCGACAGCCCACACACTCACGGAAACAACTAACAAAATTTCCTCACTTTGAGAACAACCACCAAACACGGCCAAAACAACCTCAAGCTTCGGATTACACAAAAAAGTTCACAATTTTAAAATCAACTCGCACTCGGAAAGCCTACAAGGTTACTCGATTTCACTCCAAAATTCCACAAACAAAATACTCAATTCGGGATCCCCAAACCATGAGAAGCCGTGGCCTATTTATAGGCCAAGTGCGGCGGTTCGCCTGGCACCCGTGTCGCACGGAGGAGGAAGGAAATAACGGCAGCATGCCGTGGAGAAAAGGGAGTCTTCTCGCGGACGCGTGGCACGGCAGCACTCACGGAAGCCATGCCCATCGCCACCGAGGAGCTTGCGGATGGAGAAACAACCGCGTGCTGCCACGGGTTGACAGCTAGCTTTCGGGGCGCATGCCGATCGACACGAGAGAGGGAGATGAAGGTGGAGGTGGCTCACGGCTGGGTCCCATTCGGCAGCAGCTGCGTGCTGCGCGCAGGAAGAAGAAGAAGAAGAAATGAAGAAGGAGAAGAAGAAGCAGGAAGAAGAAGAAAAGAAGTGGGGCGTGCGGCGCAAGGGGCAATAAGACGAAACCCTAAGGCCAAATCCCCTAAAACGGCGCCGTTTGGTTTAGTGAGGGCTGGGTTCTCTCGCGGGCTGGGCCGGGCCACGGGCTGGGCCGGTTTGTTCGGCTGGGCTTCAACTAACAACACACACACACGGCCCAACGAAGTAAAACACAGATAATAAGCCCAAAAATAAATAAAAACCCACTACAAAAATAACCTCAATAATAAAAATAACACATATAAAAATAATAATAATAAAAACCCAACATATCAAAATAAATAATAACACACCCAAATAATAAAATACCAAGAGTATAAACAACATAATAACACAAATAAAATAACACTATAACTAATAAAAATGGAGATCTCACACTAAAAGCTAATCTCACTCTTTAAATAAAAATAACTCGACTATTCTTACTTTTTTCAATGAACAATACCTACTTTTAAATTTAAATAAACAAAATTGTGTGAATACTATTTCTGGTAACAAAGTTTCAAGACATGCCATTTTGATAACAAAGTTTCAGGAATTGTTTAAATCTATATAGTTAGGAGCAAGAAGTTTTCCTTTAATTTTTTGGGTTATTCTCAATAGGTAAGAATTTAAAAGCATAATGAAAACATTCAGATATGCTCATGTAATATTCATAATGAAAACATGAACTATTCTCATGATGTGAAATAGGTAGCACTTGTAATGTTGGGTAACTTTTTCAGATATGCTCAATTCATCTCAATACAAAATGAAATTTTTTAAAGGAAGTATTATCTTTAAGCAATACAATATTAAACCTGCTTGCATGAGATTATGTGTGTGAATATTTGAGATTGTGGCTGTTGTTTCAGTAGCACTGTTACGAGTCTAGTCCTGATTTTTTACAATCATACTTGAATCAAGTATGAACACCACATTTAATGAAATATCTATTATTTAACTCTCTATTGCATAGTGGTGAACAAGATCGATATGGAGATAATGAAGATGAATCTTCTTGAGATGAATGGAAGGCAGCAAGAGTATTTCTTGAATTTTCAAAAAGAGGTTTTTGAGAAATCAAGAAAGCGATTTTTATTTTCATCTCCTTTTGAAGATGTGTAGACTTTTGTTGGTGTAATGATTTGGGATTATTTTTATTTTGTGGTTGTATTTGTTTTGGGGTTATAACCTATGCTATTTTGTGATTTTTTGTTATTTTGGATCACAAATATGAGTGTTTGTGAATGTGGGCAACAATTATATATGAATATTGTACTGTGAAAGTTATGAAACTTTTATATTTGGATATTGATATGGTATAAATTGTTCTCCATATTGTTCTCATTTTTCCTTAAAGCATTTTATGTATATAATAATATTCCTTTGTTTATTGGATTGTGAAAGTAAAAATGAATATGATTGTTGGAGATTATGAAAAGAAAATTAATTAAAAAATAAAAATTAATTAAAAATATAAATAATAAATAATAATATTTTATTATTATAAAGAGTGTGATAACTAATCTAATATAAACTTCATGTTTTAAATGATTAACTAAAAGTGAAAAAATTATATATTAGTCAAAATTTGAATAATAGGATGACCAATCTAATGCAAATGCTCTAAGACTGTTGTGCAAACTATTATATAAAGAAAAAATCTACACAATTTCTTATTATTCACACAAACTCGCACACTATATTTTTTTTTAATTTTTATTATATCACACATTCTTCCTCCTAGTGAGAATGAGTTGTCATTCCGTAGTAAAAAAGATAAGAGTACTGCTAGAGCCACAGCTGTTGACTCTAGCTGGGAGCTACCGCTGGCTCTAGCATGTATTTTTTTATGTGTTTTTTTTCAGTTATTTTTTATAGAGATTTTTTAATACTTTTTAATATTTAAAAAATAAAATAAATTTAGAAAATTATTAAAAAACACATTTTTAATCAAAAAGTAGAAAAAATCATTAAAAAATATTTTCTTAATTACTAAGTAAAATAAAAAAATTATGTATTTTTCAACCAAGTGGTTTGATAAATAGAAGATGGTTTGATATCTGGGATCTTCCACGATCCTAGATTAGGAGATAGTTCTTCGTTAAAAGAACAATCTTCTTCATTGATAAAGAAAGTATTTTTTAATAATATTATAATTTTTTTTAATATTTAAAATTATTAACAAAATCTATATAAAAAAATTAAAAAAATACACATTAAAAAAAAAAGAAAGGGACGCTTACCATTTTTACAAAAGATAACGCAACCTCAGGAGTACACGTAGGAGGCTGCGACCACCACTCAGTCATAAGACTCAACGGTCAACACTGAGCGCCTTTCCAAGCCCGTACGTCCCTTTCTTCTTCTCCAGGGATTTTTTTTTCACTCGCAGATGAGCAATTGACTTCTCTGAACGTTGCTTTGTCTTGTTCTTAGCTGATTAGTGAATTTTACAGAGTTGGAAACTTCAATTGGCTTTTTGTTTTCTCTCGATGATGATATATACCTATTTTCTTGACTACTTCGAAAATAAAATCCAGAAGTTCTCTTTGGGTTTTTTTTTTTTTTTTTTTTTTAAATTCAGAAACACTCATATTCTGGATTCTGGTTAATCTTGCTAACTTACCTCATATCCGAAATTTGGAGCTTGTTCATAGTAATTTCGAATTTTCTACCACTTGAGAGATGGATTTTGTTTTTATTTTATTTAAGAAAAAGAATAAGAACTATTGGCTCGTGTGTTTTTTTTATAATTTTTTTTTATATAATTTTTTTTAATAATTTTAAATATTAAAAAAATTATAATATTATTAAAAAATACTTCTTTAATTATAAAAAAAAAAATATTTTTTTATTTTACTTCGTAATTAAAAAAATATTTTTTAATAATATTATGAATTTATTTTATTTTTTAAAAATATTAAAAAATATTAAAAAAATTTCTATAAAAATAATTATAAAATAAACACATTAAAAAATATATATTAAAGCCAACGATGACTCTAACGGTGACTTTAGCATTACTCAAAAGAATATGCATGTGTGCAACTGTGCAAGTCCTTGACTGGTAAAGGTCTGACTGGGATGCGATGAGGGATCCGAGGTGGCGCGTTTTGTAGCGTTCTTGAATAGCCAAGTTTTCACGTCTTTCGAAACGACTACCAAACATAGTTTCGAATAAGTGAAAATGCAATATTAAAAAAAATTATTTTCTTTATTACCGTACGTCTATTGAACAAAAGCACAGTTTTAGCTTCTTCGTAGCGTACACAAACTCAAATACATCTCGATGATTGTACATAAAGTAAAAGAAAATATAGCTTAAGGCTCAAACAGTATTTGAATATTGAGTTAAATGAGTTTTTTTATAAATAATAATAAATTGAATTTGAATAGTAGAAAAGTTATGTGAAATTTATTTAAATTTAATTTAAAATATATTTAAATATTAAGATAAATTTAATACTTTTAATAAAAAAAAATTAGGAGTTTTACATAATATTTTAAGTTAAAAAAATTGTAAATTTTAAAAGTTTTAAATTTAAATAAATTTAATAATTTAAAAATTAAATATTTAGATGTCATGCTGACTCGGCTGAGTTTGAACCAAAAGTAACATAAAAAACAAGCCATCCTGGTTCCACATTTCACCTTTCCTATTATCTTACAGGGTTCGTGATCTCTTTTTCCACTCTAAGCTTGATCCGATCAAAGCATCTCCTTTTTCATGGATGCTCAAACCCTTCCATCCTCTTCCAAACCTAGATGGAGTTACGACGTCTTTTTGAGTTTCAGAGGTGAAGACACCCGCAAGAAATTTACCGATCACCTCTACACAGCCTTGAAGCAAGCCGGAGTTCACACTTTTCGAGATGACGAAGAGCTTCCAAGGGGAGAGCTTATCTCTACCGAACTGAACAACGCGATTCGAGCATCCAGAATTGCAATTGTGGTTTTCTCTAAAGACTATGCTTCTTCTAGTTGGTGCCTTGACGAGCTCGTGGAGATTCTGCACTGCAAAAAGACCGTGGGTCAGATATTTTTTCCGATATTTTATGATGTGAACCCTTCTGATGTTCGAAAACAGATCGGGACTTTTGCCGGAGCATTCGTTAAGCATGAAGAACGGTTTCGGGCTGAGATGGAAAGGGTTAAAAAGTGGAGGGCAGCTCTTATTGAAGCTGCAAGTTTTTCCGGCTGGGATCTCCGGGACGTTGCAAATGGGTATCATGCTACCGCCTCTTCTTCATCATGCAACTTGTTTTTTTTTTTTTTTTTTAAGAAAATTCATAAAATGGGTTTGAGCTATAAAATTAAGGCGAATTTAATTCCACAAAATTAAACTATCTCATCTATATAATTATTATAATTATTTTAAATTTTTACACAAAATACAATAAATAATTTTAATTTTTTTAAAATTTTAAAATAAAAATAATATTATAATAAAAAAAAATTTATTAAATTAATTGAATTCTTCAATTATCATTCATATACCTATTTGTTATAAGAAAATTAAAATAAGTAAAATGTGTGACATGGAGAGATAATAAGTAGAATTATCAAAGAAAACTGGAAATTATTTTCTAATCACCATTGAACCTATATTTTTATGGGTCAAAAAAAAAAAAAAAATCGAACTAATTTTGGGCATGCTTCTATTATTTTTAAATTCGACCATTCCTTCTATAATCCCTATCATCGTTGTTTCTCTTTAAATTCATCAATTACTAATCCATATTATATCTCAAATTGTTGTTATTGAACCCTACAAAAAAGCAAAATAAGTATTTAAAAAAAATCAAAAGCAAAAGGTTTTGTTGAAAAAATCTATGGATTTGCAACATTCACTTGTGTATTAAAAACTCGTAGTATAGTACTGCTGTCAATTTATCATTAGATTTTTTAAAGACAAAACTGCCCAATAGCCAATTATACAAAGTGTAAACCAATTTAAAACAAATAAAAGACATCAGCAGCTCATTACAAATTTACAATTAATAAAAGCTGACCAAGTATATATCGTTAACACATACATATATTTAAATGATATTCTTAATGAATTTGATGTATCTTAATTACTATTGTACATAAATAATGTTATTTTTTATTTTCCCTTGTGCTTGTCTTATTCTTTCCATGTAAATTATTGATCAGGTATGAATCAAAGTTCGTCAAGAAAATCCTGGAAGAAGTTTTGCGCAAAGTGAAAAAAGTTCCATTGCATGTTGCCGCACACCCAGTGGGAATAGGCTCTCGTGTTGAACAAATAAAAGATTTATTGAATCTTAGAACAAATGATGTTCGCATTGTGGGCATATTTGGTATGGGAGGAATAGGTAAAACAACAATAGCAAAAGCTGTCTATAATGAACTATGTCTTGAATTTGAAGGAAGCAGTTTTCTTTTGAACATCAAAGAAATTTCAGAGAAACCCGATGGCTTAGTACGTTTACAGGAACAGCTACTCTCTGATGTATTGAAGACGAAGAATTTGAAGATTTCCAATGTTGATGGAGGAATAAGTTTGATTAAGGAAAGATTTCGCCGCAAAAGAGTTCTTATTGTTCTTGATGATGTGGATCACTTGAAGCAACTTAATTCGTTAGCCGGAGAGATCGAATGGTTTGGTCCAGGAAGTAGAGTTATTGCAACAACTAGGGATGAACACGTGCTAACTCTACTAGGAGTAAATGAAAGATATATGGTTGAGGAATTGAATAACGAGGAGTCCCTTCAACTTTTTAGTTGGCATGCATTTAGGATGGCTAATCCAGCAGAAGAGTATCTAAAGCTTTCGACTGATGTAGTGGGTTATGTTGGAGGACTTCCATTAGCTCTTGAAGTTTTGGGTTCCTCTCTATTAAAAAGAAGCATTATTGAATGGAAAAGCACATTAGAAAAATTACAAAAAGTTCCTGACAAACAGATTCAGGGGAAGCTTAGAATAAGTTTTGATTCGCTAGATGTTATGGAGAAAGACATATTCCTTGATATCGCATGTTTCTTTATTGGTACAGACAAAGAATATGTCAACAGAGTACTTGATGGCTGTTGTTTCTTTCCAGATATTGGTATAAGTATTCTCATTCAAAGATCTCTCCTGACAGTTAATGAAAGAAATGAATTGAGAATGCACGATCTGATTCGTGACATGGGAAGAGAGATTGTTCGTGAAGAGTCGCCCAATGATCTAGGCGAACGTAATAGATTATGGTTTCATGAGGATGTCTTAAATGTGCTTCGCAAACATACGGTAAAAGGCATATTTACATTTATATTTTATAAACATAGTTCAAACATTCTAGCAACATAACATAGTTCAAGTAAACAACTGATAGATGCTAACAAAAAATATAAAAGTAAACAACTGATACTTCACGATGGTAAAAAATGATGCATGCAAGCATGTTTTGGCAATTTTAATCATGTCTAAATCGCATACACCTGTATGTTTTGAATTATGGCGGTCAGAATATCAAGGTTGCCTAAAGTTTGAAGGTGTTCTAGCTTTATACAAGATATGACTTATTAAATTATATTGTCAGGGATCAAAAGCAGTGCAGGGTCTCGTCTTAAATATGCCAACACTAGAAGATGTACATTTGGAAACCGAAGCATTTAAAGAGATGAAGAATTTGAGATTACTCCAGATCGATGGTGTATATCTCAAAGGATGTTATGAACTTCTTCCCAATGAGCTCAAATGGCTTTGTTGGCATAAGTGTCCTCTGCAGTTTTTACCACCCAATTTCCAACTCGAGAGCCTTGCTGTCCTTGACATGCAGCATAGTAATGTCAAACAAGTTTGGAGGGAGATCAAAGTATGAGAAATTTTACATACCTTTTGTTTCTATATCAGGGAATTTTTTTTTTTTTAATTTTAAATATTTTCTTAACCTTTATTTTTTATTTGGCAGATATTCAACAAGTTGAAAGTCTTAAATATGAGCAATTCCATATATCTCACCAAATCACCGAACTTCTTGCGAGTACCTCTATTGGAGATAATGATACTTGAAGGTTGTACTAGTTTGACTGAGATTCACGAGTCTATTGGACATCTGAAAAGCCTTGTTTTGCTTAATTTGAAAGGATGCAAGAATCTGAGGAATCTTCCCAGAAGCATTTCTAACTCAAAATCTCTTGAAACTCTCAACTTGTCTGGCTGTTCAAAACTTACGATGCTACCAGAGGATTTCGGGTATATGATGGCTCTGAGGGAGTTGCGTGCAGATAAAACTGCAATTAAGCGACTCCCATCCTCCTTTGGGCGTTTGACAAATCTCCAAACTCTAACATTATCTGGATCCAAAGGACATGCCTCGGAATCTTGGATCTCACGAATATTATCTGGGATATTACCAAGTTCGAACCCCACGAACTTGCTACCAGCTTCAATTTCTGGATTATGTTCATTGAGAGAATTGGATCTCAGTGACTGCAGTTTACGTGAAGACGGGATTCCCATTGATTTTGGGAGTTTATCTTCACTTGAAGAGTTGGATTTATCAGGAAACAGTTTTTTAAAGCTACCTCCCTGCATGAGTCGCCTTCCTAAGTTAGCTAAACTTCGTTTGAATGACTGTACAACTCTTCAATCGATTTCAGAACTTCCCACAAGTGTAACCGAGTTGAAAGCAGCTCGCTGCACATCATTGGAAAGAGTCTCAAATCTGTACAACCTGAAACGGTGGTCGTCGATTAGCCTATCTGAGTGCAACAAACTGGTTGAGATTCAAGGTTTGGAGAAGCTACAATTTGCAATCACTCACACGGACGAGGGCTACAATGTGTCATATTTTTTCTCTAAAAATATTTTCCAGGTTGTCTTCTCTCTCTGTTTTTTTTTTTTTTTCTTTTAAATGAAGTGAAATTTCTTTAAAGCAATCATACTTTTCAATCTTATATTTTGTGTCATCTGAATCACATCCATCATATAACACATTTTAAGTAGTGATTAATGATTGATGAAATTTATGGGCCTAACTCATCTCATAAAACCGGTTGTATAAGAGAAGATTGCTCATTGCTTATAAACATGCCGAAGACCTTGTCCACAGTCAATGTGGAATTATTCCTCAACACCCTCCCTCACGTGCAGGCCAGTATTTTTTCTGGTCCTTGTCACGGGGTAAGTAGTGTAGGCCCACATTCGTCCTGTGGCAGGCTCTGATACCATGATGAAATTTATGGGCCTAACTCATCTCATAAAACCGGTTGTATAAGAGAGGATTGCTCATTACTTATAAACATGCCCAAGACCTTGTCCACAGTCAATGTGAGATTATTCCTCAACACCCTCCCTCACGTGCAGACCAGTATTTTTTCTGGTCCTTGTCACGGGATAAGTAGTGTAGGCCCACATTCGTCCTGTGGCAGGCTCTGATACCATGATGAAATTTATGGGCCTAACTCATCTCATAAAACCGGTTGTATAAGAGAAGATTGCTCATTGCTTATAAACATGCCTAAGATCTTGTCCACAGTCAATGTGGGATTATTCCTCAACAATGATGACATGCATGACTAATATTAATGACAATATAAAATGAAAAATACTATTTATCTTTCGTTTTTGTTGTAACTTTTTTTTTTCTTTTTCGAGACTGCAGTCCTCAAACTTGCAGAGCCAGTGCGGTTATCCATTTCACCCTGGTCGCGAGGTTCCAGATCGGTTCAGCCATAAGAGAGTTGGGTCTTCGATATCTTGTCATGCACCTCCACTTTCAGAGGGTAAAGTCGTGGGGGTGGATGTTTGCGCTGTTTTTGCACCCAAGAAAGAAACCACGGCTGAGCCCGTGGTACGCTCTATTGAAATTAAGAGCCGCTTTTTTACCAACCAATCACATTGGTTTGATGAATTCCGGGAGGGAACAACCTTTCTGACCTCCATACCCATGTCAAATTTCAAAGCTGGGATAGCAAGTGGAAAGGAAATAAATGTGTCCTTCGACTTTGGAGAAGCCTTTGAAGTGAAGACGTGTGGAATATATTTAAGATTAATTGAGGAGGCAGAGCCAGATGTTATAGATGAAGATGAACAGGGAAGTTTGGTCGAAGACGTCGATTTTGTTACTTGTGCCGATACTGCAATGGATATGGTGTATATGAAGAGGGGTCGTGATGAGCATGAGGCAGGATCAAGCAATGACTGGTCTATTCAAGAAAGTTGCCCTAAAAGGTCGAGGATGGATGCCGAAGCATAGGAATGAAAGTCCTTTATGATGAAGATGATGATATATACATAAATATTTATGTATGTATCATCTGGCCCAGAAGGTCTGCAACTAAGTTCAGGCCCTTCAGCTTTTGAAATTTGATTCTTTTCCCATTGTCTTTTAACTGTGATTTTTCCAATAATGGTTGTACAAGTAGTGTTGGTTTTATTTAATTCCGACTCTTCGAGTGAGGAGATGAGACGATAATGCGATGAGTAATATCCACTTTATTCAGATTCTGAGACGTGTTTCTGATCGAACAATCGCTCGTGCTACTCCTTGGGTTTGTTTCTTCAATTTCTTGTAACTAACTAGCCTTGCCAAGGAAAATTCTGTAGCTCTATGACATCTTCTAATTCAGTGGGCTTATTACAGTATTAGCATTGGCTTCATCAAAATCCTAGTCAAATATAAAATTTGATGAATTTCATCAAAATAGGGTTGCATTGGATTAGTCAAATAGATAAATGTGAAATTTTGAGCTACAGTAAATGTATAGGTTTTTTCAAATTTGAAGGTCTACTATTTATTTATCATCTATTTTTTATTCACTTTTAATCTCTAAAAATCTTTTTTATTCACATTTAATCTCTAACCGTCTTATAATAATAACGTAAGAATCAAATTAAATTATTAATCAACATATGATTAGTGTAATTGTAAAATATGAAAAAAATTAAAAATATTTTTATTAAAAAAATAATATTATATTATTATTTTGATGAATTTAATGACTAATTCAATGTGGAGTTATGACTAAAAAAGTTTTAGATTTATAAAAATTATGTACTTTTCATCAAATTTTAAAAATAACTTTGATGAAGCCAATGCCAATGCTCTAAACACTGCAATTCCCTTTCGACATGGGTATGGAGGTACGTGCGAGAGTCTGTCTCCAAGTTGGTATTAAAGCAAAGCAATGGCATTTAGCTCTTGCTTGCGCAATTAGCATCTCTTTTTTTCTTTTTCTTTTTTGGAAATATGGCTTGTAAAAAATAATGCAAAGTTTGAAGGCATCAATCAATGTTTCCGTTGGAGTTGCTATTCAAAACATTTTATAATGGCCAAGGGGAGCCAACATCTTTAGTCATTTTCAATGACTCGTAATCGCATTAGTATTAGCTTTATCAAAATCATTTTCAAAATTTAATAAATATATAAAATAAAATTATGTAATAAAATTAAGTAATATACATATGAAAAAATCATGTCAATATATAAATTCTTAGTACATTTTTCATAGTACAGTTATCATTATGGATGAGAACTCCTCATTTGCTATTCATGATTGAGCATTGCTATTCATAAGCCCACATACCACAATTTTTTTATTTTTTAAAGTTTTTTTTTATTTATTTTTTTGGTTTTATTCTTTTTTAAACAATTGAACTATTCTACTTATAATCCATATACCACACATTTGATAAGAGAAATAAATTAAATAAATTAAAAAAATATGGTATGTGGTGTATGAGGCTTATGAATATAATTTTTCTAACAATAAATGCTGCCATTTATGTGGAGGAAAGCAACGGCAAAATATTATTAAAAATATCAACATTTCCCCATTATTTTTTAATAATAATAAAAATAATAATATAAGAGAGATACTTCTAGATAAAGAATGATTATAATGCATCATGAAGGTGTGCTCTGCATTGAACCCTCACTTAATAAAATAACAACCTTTATTCCAGAGTCAATAGTGGTCTCAGACTTGAACTATGACTGCTTAAGGGAAATAAAGAATTATTACTCGTATATAAAAATCCAGGTATTGACATGAGCTTTATTAGCCAGTACATTACGACATTGTGCTCATCCCGGTTTCATCAGTGTATTTAAGAATAAACCCAAATCTCATAGAGAGCGGCTTCACTCTCACACTCACATAAGTGAAATTTGTCATGGGTGTTCCTGTAATTATTACACCCTACTCATAAGAGCTACAAAATTTCATTAAGAGTTTCTTCAAAAACTCATCATCTACAACATTACAGGATAAATGCACTCACATCATATGATTGAGAAATAAAATAAATAGTGCATTTCTTACGATCATCATATGATTCGTTTTTCCCATTGAACCCAGTTCTCAAGATCTTTGGTTTCCAAGTTTGGTATCCTTATACATGGCTCATAAATTTATGAATTTTCATCTCATTCTCCTTGATGTATTCCAGATCATTTATCTTGTCAAAGTTTTGTATAGTGGATCCATATTAATAACATCATTAGTAAAAAAAATTTTACAGTACTATATTTTTCTTCTAAAGGATCTGGATTTACCGTTATAATAGCGGTTTTGTACTCTACCAAATATAGCAGTACTATCACAATAAATTAATTGATTTTTCCACAAAGGAATAAATTCTCTCAACAAAATTGCTTCTTTCTTGAAGCCAAAGCAATTCAACTCCATAGTTGGCTTAACAAAAATACGACAGTGCCAAAACATGCAATAAAACACTTAAAAATTTAAAACGGCTTGATTTTAGAAACTGAACGTTAAAAATTTTTTTGGTCATGGCATTAAGTCCAAGATTAATACCATATACGTTTTAAAGAAAGCAAACGACAATAGATTATAAACACATTTAATGTAAATACGTACATATCTGCGTGCTGCTTGGAAGTTGGAACAGTTTTCGTGCATCTAAATGCACTAGAAACCGCACCCCGCCCCACCTCCCGCTCAATTCATTGTCTAAATTTTTTTTTTTAGTCCGAAAATTTTTTTAGACTCAAATTATAATATAATTTAAAATATAAATTGAAATTTATACATTAAAAAAAATATAAACTCATTAGAGTTATATTTTAGATTGTCTTGACCTCATAGTAAGTCCCACATTGCTTAACTATTATTATTGTATTGCCTTGACCTCCTATATAATGGTTGGCCTAGGAGGCCAAGGTAATCTATTAATTTGAAGTTAAATTCAAATTTTTAACAAATTGTATATATTTATATACAATATATTTATATAAATTACTTATATAAATATTATAAATTATAAATTTTTACATTAAAAAGGGAATGAGTGCGGAGTGGGGGGCGGGCCCTCACAGGAGTCAATTTGCCCCCCGCATGGGCGGTGCAGGGTAGCTCGCCCGCCCATGCGGGGGCGGGGCGATCGGGGGCGGGGTAGCAGGGGCCGAGGCCCCGCTGCCCACTCCTAGTTCAGAACGAAATGAGTTCCTTCTGTTCTTGCAAAATTAGAACCTGCAAGGCTTCCATAATTCTCAAAAAAATTTCCATTTAAACAAGATGAAAATTAAGGAGTTCTTCCTTGAAACACTTACTTTGACAGTGAAATCATAGATAGTCTTATCCATAGCCGCTGTGGCGTTAACTGCCAAAGAACAAGATTTCACAAGAAACCCAACAAAAGTTGATTGTTGCAAAGAGAGCCCAATCTGAAAAATGTCTGATTTGGAGGACCCCATCGAGATTTTGAAGGATGGGATCGATAAAGTCATTGAATGCCATATAGGATAAGAAGTTGGAACCTTTTTAATATTTTTCGTAAGGATCGAGAAGTGCTAGCTAGCTATTTTGGTAGATAAAAAAATTCTAGAATAACGCAATTACTCCTCCACGTTTTGGTAAACAAAGTTTTTTAACTTTTTAATAATACTGCGTTTCATGTCCACGTGGAGGTCCATTTAGGCGGAGGTTACTCCTCCCGTGTGCAAATAGACTTTTTCTTGTAAGAAATAGTAAGGGATCATTACCCTCCTTTCTAATGGGCTTAATACGGGCTTGTTCAATGGTCCCTGAGCAAATATGCCCAACTGATATCATATAAAATTATAAAACGAGACGCTCCGTGGCGATGAAAATCTGACCAGACCAAACTCCAGGTCAACCAAATGCGAGAACAGAAGCCCTCTCTCTCCCTTGAATTCTTTTCGAGGCCGTCCCCCCTTTCTCGCCCCAACCCAACCCCGGCGAACTCGCCCCCGGCCCCAAGTCTCGAATCACTCGGGCAACATGAAAGACAGTACTGGTTCATCTTCGGCCGTTCCTTCTCCACTTTGCAAAGAACAATTATTTTTCCGGTTGGTTTGTCTTGCTCTTAACTTGCAGTGTTTATATAGAGTTGGAAATTTCAACTGGGTTCTTATTATATTTATATTTTATGGTTGCATCTACATTAGTTTTATTTTATCTCGACGATCTTTTATCTATATGCAAATAGAGCATTTGTACCATATTTTCACCTGTATCCCAAAACTTTCTGGACAGATCAATCTCTAAGTTTTCTAAACTCAAAAAATCAGATCTAGAGTTTCGTTTTGGGTTTCTTTTGCAATTCGCAAAACAAATGATCTGGATCCTGGTCAATCTTGTCACTTCGCATTGGAAATTCAAAGCTTTAGTTATGTGTGTAGTGTTTCACTTTGGTCCTAGTAATTTCCTGACGATTTTGATATGTGGAACTGGAAAGTTTCTCCACAATCACAAGAGATTGTTAATGAGAGCCTATGAATGGAAAGGTAATGGTCTGACTGGGATACGAGGGATCCGATCGAGGGGAAGCGTTCTGTAGCGTTCTTACAAAATGGACCCTCAATTTTGTATTCCGCAAGTTTTCACGTGTGGCAAGGCGACTACCAAACATAGTTTGGCAGGTCATCCATGGTGCCTAGGATACTTAATATGTCTTCACAATTATGCCAAATATTATATATTATGTTTTCCCTAATTAGTTAAGACAACAAATAAATATACTGTAAATATATTAAATTTAAATTATGCTCCGTCCGCTAGCCTAGCTCCACCGTTTCTGTTACTCACATAAGGTTTATCTCCTTTTCCAGACAAGCTTGATTACAACAAAGCTTCTCCTTTTTCATGGCTGCTCAGACCCTTTCATCCCCTCCCAATCCTTGTTGGAGCCATGATGTCTTCCTTAGTTTCAGTGGTGAACACACCCGCAAGAACTTCATTGACCACCTCTATAGTGCCCTTAAGCAAGCTGGGATTCACACCTTTCGAGATGAAGACGAGCTTCCAAGAGGAGAGCACATTTCTAGTGAACAGATCAATGCTATTCAAGGATCCAGAATTTACATTGTCGTTTTCTCAAAGGACTATGCTTCTTCCAGTTGGTGCCTTGACGAGCTTGTGGAGATTGTGCGCTGTAAGAGTGCCCTGAGCCACACTCTTCTTCCAATATTTTTTGATGTGATTCCCAAAGATGTCCGAAAACAGACCCAAACTTTTGCTGAAGCATTCGTTAGCCATGAAACGCGGTTTCGGGCTGAGATGGAGAGGGTGCAGAAGTGGAGAGAAGCTCTTACCGAAGCTGCAAATGTTTCCGGCTTGGATCTCCAGAATGATGCAAATGGGTATATTGCTACAGTCACTTCTGTTTCTTTATGCATTTTTTTTTGTCCTTTTGCCCAATTTTCAATTCTTTTCATTTCATAAATTTTGGAGAAATTTCTAAATTTATTTTTGAACCAAATTTAATCTAAATTTGACCATTTTAAAGGATTTCAAACTAATTTGGGCATGCTTGCATCATTTTTAACGTACATAATTTCCCTTTGACAATCCCTGCGTAATATTGTAATTGGATATCTTAAATTATTATTATTTATCCCATTAAAAAGAATAAACAAGTTTTGGCAAGTGTGATAGATAGTGTTTGAATAATTGCAACTCTATCCACCAGGACGAAGTCAACAATAATTTTAGTTCATCCCAGAGAATAAAACAGTAAGTCAAATTTTTCCATCTGCCAATGTGAGTGTGATATCTCATGCCCTAGAACCTTACTTCTCCTGTATAAATCTAGATATTAAAACAGATGTTGGTTTTAGATATTTAAGTCTAGTTGGCTTTTCAGATGAAATGCAATATACAAGAGAAATAATATCGTGACAAAATTCTCCCTGAAACAGTTAAAGGAAAAGAGAAGAAAAGAAAAGAAAAAGTGGGGGTTATGGCATGTGGCATGCCAATGTATTGGACAAGAAATTACAGAGAAACATATTTAAATGATATATTTTATATATTTGAGACCACTCAATTATTTACGATACAGACATAATATTTCTTCTTTTTCTTTCCTTGTGCTTATTTTATTTTGCTATGTTCTATTTGAATTATGATGATCAGGTTTGAATCAAGGCTTATTGAGAAGATAGTTGAAGAAATTTTGTGTAAAGTAAACCAAGTTTACTTGCATGTTGCCGTCCACCCTGTAGGAATAGATTCTCGTGTTGAAGAGATGAAAACTTTATTAAATATTGGAACAAGTGGTGTTCGTGTTGTGGGTATCTATGGGATAGGTGGAATCGGTAAAACAACCATAGCTAAAGCTGTCTATAATGAAATATGTAATGGTTTTGAAGGAAGCAGTTGTCTTCTAAAGATTAAAGAAATTTCACAACAACCTGACGGTTTAATTCATTTACAAGAACAACTTGTTTCTGATATCTTGAAAACAAAGAACTTGAAGGCTGGGAAGGTTGATGGAGGAATCAATGAAAGATTTTGTCACAAAAGAGTTCTTATTGTTCTTGATGATGTGGATCATTTAAACCAGTTTAGTTCATTAGTTGGAAACCTCGAGTGGTTGGCTCCAGGAAGTAGAGTTATTGCTACGACAAGAGATGAACATTTGCTTACTGAGCTAGGAGTAAATGAGAAATACGAGGTACTGGAATTGAATCCTGAGGAGTCCCTTCAACTTTTCAGTTGGCATGCCTTTAGAATGGCCCATCCAAAAGATGGTTTCTTACAGCTTTCGATTGATGCAGTGGGTTATGTTGGAGGAATTCCACATTCTCTTGAAGCCCTGGGTTCTTATCTTTTAGGAAGAAGCATTATTGAATGGAAAAGCGCATTAGAAAAATTACAAAAAATTCCTCATATGAATATTCATTACAATAAGTTGTGATTTCCTAGCTAGATGATATGGTGGCTGGGCAGATTCCTCGATGTTGTATATATGTTTCTTTATCGGTGCAGACAAGGAAATGTCATCAATGTACCCGTTGTTTGTAGTTTAGTATCAATATTCTTATTTTTAAGGGTCCCTCTTGACAGTGAACGAAAGAAAGAAGTGGACGATTCATGATCCTATACGTGATAAAGGAAGGAAGGAAGGAAGGAAGGAAGAAGGACAATTTGCATTTATATTTTATAAACACATACGTGTGCACAAATATGTATATGTGCCCATACTCGAAGAAGACGTACCTTTGGAAACCCAATCATTTGTTCAGATAAGAATTTTGAGACTGCTACAAATGAATGCTGTGGTTCTGGAAAGGATGCTATGAATATCATTCCAAAGAGCTAAGATGGCTTCTCTAGCACTCTAAATTTCACCAATAGAACCTTGTTGTCCTTTCAGTGCCGTAATATATTATGCCAAAAAATTGTGGAAATAGACGAAAGTAATAAACATGTATATCTACGTTTCTTTTTTGTTTTGTTGGGAGTGAGCTTCCAAATTGGTTCGGCCATAGAGATGGAATTTTTGGCATCTTTTCATGTACCTTGTCGTTTTCAAAAGAGGTGGGATGCGAATGAAGATAATATAGCTCGTTTATATAAATTTAGACCATTGTGGCCCGTTTGGATTTAGAAGTAATCTTAACTCATCTCATCTCATCATTATATATTTTTTAAAATTTTTATATAAAATATAATAAATAATTCAATTTTTTTTAATTTTAAAATAATAATAATATTAAAAAAATTATTCTAATAATATTTTATTCAATTTATCTCATCTCATCTCATCTCACTATCACAAACGTCAAAACTAAAACGCCAAAAACGCACTTCAGCATCGAAGTCGACTACTACATGCAAAACCATTGCACTCTCTCAAAGACACTTTCTCACACCATATAGATCCAACCCTATCGTGGTCCCTTCAAATAAATCATAGATGAGCCTTTTTGTGGAAGCTTCGTGAGAAAAATCCTCCACATTTCATTTATCCTTAACGACATATTTTAGGCCACACAAGACCAGCAAGCAGCCAATAGAATTGGAGTTGGAAATTCGCTGTAGCCAATAGAATTAATTATATATTTGAGAATAGTACTGGGAAATGTGTAATTACTATTTACTTCCTCAATCTGGCTTAGAAATCTACCTTCTAGAAATTGTTGTTAGTTTTCTTCGAGTCGTTTTCCTTGTGGATGGAATATGGAAACCTTCAAACTTGTCCATTTTTTTCAAAGATGCTTCAAGATATGGGAATCCAAAGATGCTTTTATGAGTTTTGACCTTACAAGATGAATGTAACTGCTTGCTTGCTTGCTTCCTGAGTTTTTAATAATATAATTGTAAAATATTTTAAAATAAATAAAAAGAACAAGGAAGGCAAACACCAATTTCGTTTCAAACTTGGCCACTTGAATGATGTTGGGCACTTTCACTATTTGGGTGATGGGATTGAAAACATGCTTATTTACAGCGAATAATCAAATGAAAATTAATTGAATATTAGCTAAAACAATGATAGATATATTAATTAATTAAATTAAAGGACATCTATCGTGATCATTATAGTTTCTAGGTATCCTGTGAAAAGTAAATATGTGATTTCCAGCTCTCAAATCTTAAAAGCCCTTTACCCCCCTCCCTTCCTTCTGCAAGTAAAAAATTTTAGAGAGGCATGCCTGGCTTGCACTCAAATTAAACATTACATGATGAATAAAAAATAAAAAAAAAATTGAAACGTGCCCAAAATCAGATTGGGTCGTTTCATTATCCCACCCGAAAAATAATTTATAAAATAAGTTTGGTAGCAGAAGAGGGTCCTAACTTGGACCCAACCCATCTAAAAAGCTAATAATTTCTCAAGTTGATACCCTGTTTTCATAATTTTTTCTTTCTCTGAGTCGATGGTTGATGCTGACCATTTATCACTTAACATATTCGAACTGATTCGTATTGCTCACCTCACAATTTTATTATTTTGGTGAGATTTTCATTCATGTGAATTAAATTTGAACCTAGTTCTTTGCAAAAATAAAAGACACTGCGATTGTGGTCGTCTCACCAAACCAAGTACGAACCAACAGTTCATTTGAATTTGAAAATTGAAAACAAGAAGAGTAGAGATGCCAGAAAAAAAAAAAAGCAAGTAATAATAAGAAGAGAGAGAGAAAGGAAAGGAAAGAAAAAGAGGTTAATCATTCTTTACGATGGTCACATGGAAAAGAAGCTAGAAAGTGAAAAAAAGCTGTCCAGTCCATCACACTGCTTGTGTAGGAGCAACATTATGGCCTGCGGTGGGTCGTATTTACTATTTTCATCATCCAAAACCTAGAGGTTGCACCTCATAAATCATAATTTGACCCCTCAATTAAATATTCGAGAAAACATTATACATACAAATTTCCTGATCTTTTTTTTCTCAAACTGAAAACAAGATAAAAGAAAATAATAATTCAGTTATAAAAAAATTTTATAAAATAAATTCATAAACTGACGTAATTTGATATGAAGACCAAGTTACAAATGTTCACTTCTATTTATTATTATATTTCCTTTTAAGTAATACATTCACTTTTTCCATTTATAGAACTTTCCCATTGGTTGATATATTCACTTATTTTCGATGACATATTTTTCCGTTGATTTATTTATTCATATCAACCAAAAGAACACGACAAGCCTTCCGTATATAATCCAAATGCGTATGGTGTGGTAATAGGAGTAACAGAGACACAACATTTCAACCGAAACCGAAACAGAAACATGCTAATCACCAAACTTTGTCTCCTCACTATATTTTAATACAGATATTCTTAATTAAGCTTATAACTGTTGTCTAGTAAAAAAAAAAAAAGACCAGAAATTTGTTAAAAAAAAAAAAAAATTTGAAGCATAAAGCAAAGAAAAGGGAAAAATCACATCATCTTGGAAGATTTTTCTTTAATTTGATTTTTCGGTGAGAAATTCTCCCAGTTGGAAAGTGCAGAAAGGTCAAAATCAAACGGTCCCGACATCCCACTTTTCTCATACCACCATAAAAACCTTGTTAGCAAAATAATAATAACAATTATAAATAAATAATATCATCTTCAACGATTAGATAGAATAATTTCCACGTGTCAATCGGTTGAAGCACTTGCGGCCCCACTGAGCAAAAACCCCCAAAACCCACACCTCTCACTTGTCAAAGTTGGTAAGACACAACCCCTTCGGCCCTTCCCTTCCCGTAGCTTGTGTTTTACAGCAGACATAGAAAGAGAGAAAGCTGAGCCTTTTAGAACTCGAGTCTCATAGAAGCATGCAAACCCTGAACCATGTCATAGTTTCCACTTCTACCCCTCCTAATTCACTTAACTCCCATGCCCTCACGTTTCTCTCTCCCTCAGCTCACACTTCACATTTGACTTTTCACGTTCATGGCGGTCTCAGACGTCGAGGCAGTGCTAGAGTTCTTGAGGAACAACGGGTTCTCGGAGGCCGAGTCTGCTCTCAAAGAGGATATGATTGAAAAGAGTGAACTGGGTTCGTTTGATTTCGAGAAATTCTTCTTCCCAATGGTGCCCCCTCCCCCACCGGTGAGAATTCCGTCGACTCTCCGAGGATCGGGGATTCCTCCTGATGATGGTGAATCTTCGAGGTCGAACTCTAGGTCCGGGGACGACGAGTTCGTGAGCTTAGGGTCTTCCACTTCGGATGTGTGTTCTTCAGGTGCTTGTTCTTGGATTGAGTTTATGTTTATCTTTGTGGTACAGCGTGCTCAGTAAGCATAAAATTCTTGCCTTTTCGATTACTTTTTTAACCTTCTGTCTGTTTTCCTAGATAACCGATGACAACAAAAGAAACGAAACGATGTTTTAGTTCACACATGCTAATCTGGTATATTAATTCGATTCAGTCGAGCGGATGTTTTTGCGTACCAATTTATGGAATATCATGGCTCAAGAATCGAATTGTAGCTTTGTTTGATCAAAGGAACTTATGGTCCGATGATCTTCCAGTATTTGGTTAACAAATTGTTCCGATGTTAATTGATGCTGATGAGCACGCCACTGATACTCTATCCAAGCCGGTTCACAAGACAAAATTTCATTTAGCATATAACTTTTAATGAAGAATTGGCAGCCAAAGCGGCATCTTTGCATAGCACGAAAATTGATCTCTTTATCGGGATGGTCAACATTAGTTGTTCTCTTGGTCTTGATAGTCAACTTCATTTTTTCCACCATTTCCTCTTATATGTCAAGTTGTGTACTTATAATCTGTTGTCGAGAGTGAGATTCTTCACTCAGATATGCCTGATTAGATTTTGTGATCTCACTTTGCTGTAGTCTATCTTCGGTTTCTTACTCTAGAAATGGAGTAGAATCTTTTTTCTCCACTATCACTCCATTGCTACCACTTTCTTTTCTATAATTACTCAAACACTTGCAACTTCATCGCCATGTTGTTTCTGAAACTTACCTTTAGGTTTCTCTTTTATGATTTAAACCATCAATCTGATTGCCACTGTTGCTCTGTCACTTATGCTTGTCTGATATTTGCATTTCAAATGTTCTTTCAACTAAAGAGTCAGGAAACGCCGTATTGCCGGACTTGTTAAATTTCAAACTAAGTGTCTAATTTGTTTTCCCATTATTCATCATATTTCCCATTTTTCCTCTCTTTCTTGATTTCACCCTGTAGCACTCACAAAAAGTTTTTGTCATCACAGAATTCATAAACCCATATGGAGTTCGGTCAACATCTCATGATACCTCTGAAGCCTCATCAGAAAACCTATCTCAATTTGGCACAGCACGCGATTATCATGATTTTGATATGCAAAATGACCTGTTTTGGTATGATGAGAAAGATGACGGTGACTTCATGACTCCCTCATTTGATGGACCAGACTTCTTTGGCTGTCCAAGTGAGGATAAGTTTGTCATGATGTCAGAGAATGAGAAGCAACATGGGAACCCACTGGAAGAGAAATGTCTTTTTTACATTGATCCCTTAAATGATGAAAATGAGGTTCATATGGTGGATTATGATAATTTTGATAGAAAGTATGACCCTGGAGGATGCATTCAGGAGCAAACCAAAGGTATTACCACTTATGATTGTCTAGCCCCCATTCATACATACAGTGTTGGAGCTGGAGGATTTTATGGTGACAATCTTGCAAATAACAGCTACATGAGCTCTAAAGAAACTGATTTGAATGGTTCTCAGTTAAAGGTTGTAGGGGATATTCCCACTGACTGTGGTGCTGCTACACAAGATAAAATAAGGAAGACTAGATACTCTGCTAAAAGGGGCTGCTCGAATGACTGGGTTGAAGGTTTTAAGGATTCCCATCACTTTAATGTTAAGGTTGCTGAGAAAGATTTCATACCAAATGGAATCGACAGCTATGAGTTTGGAGATGGTGGAAAAGTAAATTCAGAACCCAGCAAGCCTGAAGCTGCTGCAGAAGGGGAGGATTTTATTGATGATCTTTTAATGTATGATACTCATGATGATGAGTATGAAGTATTTGACCTTCGAATCATACACAGGAAAAACAGGTTCGTTGGAAATTTTCGTCTTTTACTTTTGGTTGCATCTTGATCAATTCTAAGTTTCTAGTCTTCAATAAATTTCTTTTATTCATCCAGCAATTTTTTCTCATTTTGTTTGAATGGAATTTTGGTTTTAACTAGGGAGCATAAGATCATTAGAGTTGATTCTAGTCATCAAAATGTTCATACAATTAGTTCTTTGTTTTATTGGAGATTTGAATCTGGTGTTTCGGGTTGAGATGTAGCAATCAATTGTAGTCATGGGTTATGCCATCTACAGGACTGGATTCGAGGAAAACAAGGATCTGCCGATTGTGCTGAATACTGTCATTGCACGTAGATACTATATTACAGAGTACCTTGGTTCGGCCGCTTTCAGTAAGGTTGTTCAGGCCCATGATCTTCACACTGGAATGGATGTTTGCCTGAAGATCATAAAAAATGATAAAGACTTTTTCGATCAAAGTTTAGATGAAATTAAACTTTTAAAGCTTGTCAACAAGTATGACCCTTCTGATGAACGGCACATTTTGCGTCTTTATGACTTCTTTTATCATCAGGTATGATTATGTGTGTGCTTCCTTTATTGCTTTATGTCTCTCAAAGATTACCAAATGTAATTTTCTGAATCTATATTTCAACACCATATGATTGTCGAATTCTGTTTATGTGTTTAGGTATGCATATAGGCTGAGATAGTTCTGTTAGAATGATGAATTTTGATCTTTTTTATATGATTGGCATGCTATTCACTTATTATGGAGCTCATTAACTTATTGTGGGCGACTTCTTTCTTCATGAAAATAATGCAGGAGCATCTCTTCATTGTTTGCGAACTCCTCCGAGCAAACTTATATGAATTTCAGAAATTCAATCAAGAATCTGGTGGGGAGGCTTATTTTACCTTGAGCAGATTGCAGGTTGTTCAATTAGAATATCTACTTGCAGTACTTCTTCCAGTTGATTCCTTATGTTGTTTGTTTTGTTTGGGAGTCTAGTCTGACGGTACGGGTGCCTTTGATTCACACAGTCCATATTTGTTACACCGGATTTATAGATTTTCTCAATGAAGTTTTTGTGTATGTTAATGAGCAATTATTTAGGCATTTTACCACGAGCATGAAACTTAATGGTATGCTTCAAAAATTTCTTTTCCTTCTCACAGGTCATAACCCGTCAATGTTTGGAGGCATTGGAGTACTTACATCACTTGGGAATTATTCACTGCGATCTAAAGCCGGAAAATATTCTTATCAAAAGTTACAGAAGATGTGAGATAAAGGTTATTGATCTTGGAAGCAGTTGCTTTCTGACAGACAACTTGTGCCTGTATGTACAATCCCGTTCCTATCGAGCTCCTGAAGTAATCCTAGGCCTTCCATATGACCAAAGGATTGACATCTGGTCGCTTGGCTGTATATTGGCTGAGCTATGCTCTGGGGAAGTATGTCTTTGTTTTGCTTCGTGTATATTATTTAATTGAAGTTAAAACTCATTGTCATAGATGCTTGCTTTAAAGTATCATGCCAATTTGGAGTTTTCTCTATAACTGTTCATTCTGATGTTTTTCTTTGCAACCAATTTAACAAAAAAAATACATCCTGTAATTAGTGAATTATGTGTTTGCCAGGTGCTGTTTCCAAACGATTCAATTGTGACAATCCTTGCACGCATGATTGGGATGTTTGGCCCTATTGATTTAGAGATGTTGGAACAGGGGCAGGAGACAAACAAGTATTTCACAAAAGAATATGATCTTTATCATATAAATGAGGTTTGTTTCCCATGTTTTACTACTTCAAGCATATTGCCCGTTTTATCTGAACAAGATATTGTGAATGTATGGCGTCTTGCTTGCAGCTCAACACATGAGACTTTAACCTCATTTCTCATGGTTGATGAAAGGCAGAATCAATCAGAAGTTCTAATTACTAAATTGGGTGTTTTAAATGTGCTCACTAACTTCATTCAAGTTACGGGGGTATGGTTTTGAAAACGTGTACTTTTTCATTTGAAAGATAAGGTATTAAATAAGGTTTCCTTGAATGGTATAAATTTTCTAAGAGGTTAACAAATCTGGAACTATCTTCAGGTGTTACCAAATCACATTGAAGTATGATGTCTAACCATAAGTGATAATTTGTCATTGACTCGCATATAGAGATTGTCTAAACCATAAGGAAAATGCTTCACAAAAGTAGCGCATATATGGTGATGCTGTGATCATGTCATGAATATGGAATTACATTTTAGCTCATATCATGCACGTTGTTGTGACCAGGAGACAGACCAACTGGAATACATAATCCCCGAGTCATCCTCGTTGGAGCATCAACTGCAGGTTACCGATATCGGGTTTATCGATTTTGTGAAAAGTCTGCTTGAGATCGATCCAAAGAGGCGCCCAACAGCAATGGAGGCACTAGAGCACCCATGGCTTTCCCACCGGTACTAGTCCACTTCTTTCGAATATTAGTGGTGGAATTTTCGTTCTTTTGAGGATTATTTTTCACATAAGCCAAATTTCCCTGAGGGTGAGAATGGAATGCATTTCTGACTTCAGTTTTGGTTGCATATATGTTGTTACATGATTTTTTTTTTTTTTTTAATTTTTGTATTGTACAATTTATTTATTAATTAGCACATACATATGTTTTGTTCAAAGTTTCTACTCAATTCTTTTTACCCTTTAGGTTATGGGGAGGTTTTGTAATTAACCAAAAACAGACTTTCCGAACCAATTTGGGTTCTATATGCAGCTGGTGAGTACAAAGTTTTAACTCCTTGTAAACCTCTGCACTATCAAAAGTTGTACACAGTTTCATTCCGTTCCACAGATTTTGCCGAACGGTGTTTTGCTGAGCTTCACTTTTGTTTTTTTGTTTTTTTTTTTCTCTCTCAACAAATACATATATTATATATTAAATAAGAAAATTGGTACCACTCTCAAAAGCACCATATTTATTACGGGAGCTGCTAGGTGGTCTCGACAGTTTTTATCGATTTATTTTTTTATTTTATGTGTTTTTTCTAAGTATTTTTTAAATCGTTTTAAATATTTTTTTTAGAAATAAATTTATAAACTTATTAAAAAATATTTTCTTAATCATTAAATAAAAAAAAAATTTGGCATACAATCTCAGAAGAATTTTTCGGTGACTTTAACATTATTTATTTATTATTTATTTTTGTTGACGCAAGCAATGTTTGACAAGTTTTGCTTACAATAGAAAAAAAATGTGGATCATAAAACTGAAAATAAAGTTATAAGAAGTTTATAAGAGCATTAGTATTGGTTTGATTAAAATAATTTTTAAAATTTGATGAAAAATATATATTTTTTATAAATTCAAAACATCTCTAATCATAATTAGATTAGTCAAAATAATAATATAAAAATATTTTTTAATAATAATATATTTTTTTCATATTTTACAATTACAATAACTACATGTTAATAATATTTTTTCATTCACATACTTTAAAATTGAACACAAAAATAAAAGTGAAAGGGTAATCGGAAAATGTGAAAAATGTGAAAAATAAAAATTAAAAAGTAAAACAATTGATATAATATTTATAATAAAATATTATTTTTAAAAATAAAAAATACATCTTTAAATTTAAAAATATATTTAAAATTACTTATTTCATAGTTATTTTTACTTTTTAAAAAAGTCATCATTTTATCTACGTAGGGTTGATCATTGACCAAACTTTGCCAATTTGAAATTTTGGCCAAAAACATTGAACATGCTGAAAGACAATGGTCAAACATACAAGGTTTCTTGGCCACCATGGTACACACATGATGAAATAAGCACACGTAATTCCACGTCTACAAAGTCCAAGCAAAGATCTTTCTACGACAACTTTTCAATGATCACTGGTTTCTCAGTCCAAGGAAAGGAACTCCATGCCCTTTGAATACGCCCGAGGGCACCAAATTAGCCCCCTCCTATGAATCATCACCAATATATATTTTAATTTAATTTCTTTTTGTTCCGAGCATATAATAAAATCAAAAGTAATAATTACGAAGGACAGAGTCTTAAAGAAGGAAATATTGTCTCTTTCTGATTGGCGGGTTCTTTCTAACATCTCCAAATCCGAAGCCTCGCTCTCTTTTTTTCCCTCACTTTATCACTTTTGTCGCCCGAAATATTTGCAAGCCCAAGTTTCCGCAGTTGCGCGTGGATTCCCCGTTCTCGATCAATCATTCCCTGAAGCCTGCAGCCTCCGTCCCCACATTGCCCTCACCTATGACATACTGCCATATGTTCATCACATAAAATTAAAATATATGGTGATTTAATTTACAACAAATAATTGTAAGAAATTCAAATCCAGATATATTATATAAAAGAATTCTCTTTCATTATCTATTATTCATTTTCACACTTAATATTTATAATTTTTTTTTCTTAAAAAATAAAATTATTTTTTTATAAAATATGAGATGTGTGATAATAAATAATGAGAGAAGAATTTTTTTATTATATAATATATAAAAATAATTCTATATATAATTATAAATTATACGATCATTTCGTAATCGTTTAAAAAAAAAATTATTATTTATTATTTATTATTTTATTTATTTTTTCTTTAAATAAATTACAGTTATAAATATATTTTGTATATAAATAGTATAACCTACAAAACAAAAAATAAAAAGAAACAAACAAAAGCATCTTCCAACCAAAAGATAAAAAAGAGAAACTCTGGCCACGTACCTCGACAGTACGTCCTACTATCCTGAAGAACGCGTGACTACCATCTCTCTTTCTCGACGAAGACCACGACCACATCTCCGAGAAAATTAAAGAAAGAGAAAACTACAGAAGCAATTTACGTACATATCTGGGCGAGCAGATCATTCGTTGATATCCGAAGCACCCTAATCACTCTCGCCCTCTCTTCTCTGAGAAAAAGAGACGCACTCTTGGCTATGCCTATGGCCGAGTTGACTAAGACAGAGGTGTACTCGCCGAGGTCTCTGCAAGTATGGCGGACGCTCCTGAACTGGTTGGCCTTGTTCTTTCAGATCTTCCTTCAGATCCTCAGAGCTCTCGGCCACCACGCTCTGCTCTCTTCCTCCTCCTCTTCTTCTCCTTCTTTCAAGCCCTTGCCGGTCGTCGAGCTCCCGGAACACGACTCTCCAGCAGCCTCCACCGTTGAAATCGCCACCGCATCCGGGGATTTCGAGTCCGGCGAGCAGTTCGAGAAGCTCACGGTACGGCTTCGTTTCGACCCACCTTTTCTTTTTAAAGTTCTGCTTTTTTTTTCCCTTTTGTCAAATTTGAATTTGATCTGGTATTTCAAATTGAATGACTCTATTTGCATTGTATAAACATCCATCGGTTAAAAGTACTTTTTTTTTTTGTTAATTGCAGAGGGTTTTAGTCTGTAGGAGATATTAGCCCCGTCTTTTTGCATGGTGGGTTAGATAATCGATTGATTTCTAGGTGTATTGGGGCAAAAACGTTGCTTTTGCTTAGAGAAACGTTTTGTGCAGGTTAAAACTATTTTTTTTTTCATTTTATTTTGTTCACATATGTAGAGAGCTTAGTAGATATGCTAGAAATAAATGTAAACCTCATTTCAAAATTTTTTTTTTTATAGGTAATAAGTGGAACCTCATTTCAAAAAATTAAAATATGTAAACCCCTTTTGTTTCTAAGATTGAAATTAAGTTGCGCTTGAGATAATAGTGATTAGTGCGGGCATTAAATAGGTATATTGAGGACATGAAAGGAACCACTTAAATCGGAAATAAGCTAGGTGTTGCTTCTATTTATAGGAAAGCATTGGGGTTGCAAACAGTGGCGGAACCAGCAATTGTGTAAAAGCGGTGCTACTCCCACCGCTGGGAGCTCCCGCCAGTAGTTTTGAGATTTTTTTTTTTTTTTTGTATTTTTTTACATGTATTTTTTTAATACATTTAAATATATTTTAAAAAATAAAAAAATTCATAATATTATTAAAAAATACTTACTTAATCATTAAGTAAAAAATAATAATAATAATAATAAAAAAATTCACAGTGGTAAGAACTAGCGGTAGAAACAAGTAGGAAGAGTAGTATTTTCCATTGTGTAGGGGGGGGGCCAACTTTTTGACACATTTATGTAATGAGTAATGTTAGATACAGATTTATGGTATGCAAGCTCTACGCACTTCTTTTGAAAAAAAATGGGGTCTACTATTAAAAAATTATTTTTTTCATGTGGGTTATAAATTTATCTACTTTTTTCAAAGTGAATAGGCGGGACTTGCACATCGTAGGACTGCAAATATCATTTCTCTTATTTAAATTAAAAAGGGATTGAAAAATCATAAAAACATAACTACAAACTATTTTTCATATAGATCATCCACCTTAAATAGTTCTTGTATTTTCACTTTAGATTCCATGTTAAGAATCTCAATATTGTATAACAAAACATTTTGGGATCCATATTAATAACGTGGGTCCACCACTGGTTGTAAAAGCTGACAAAACCATAGGTAGCATACTGATGTTCACCTGGTACTTTTTTATGTGGTTACCTATATAATTCGGTTATGCTGTTTGGGTTGATCTTGCGGGTATGCTTTTCAAATTTGCTACCATTATTCTCTGCAGTTTGCATTTAGTTTGCTTCCCATCCATACCATGGTACTGGTATCTATTTCATAGAGACGTTTGGAAGGTGTAGGTGTACAATGTTTTTGACCGTCACAAACTTCGGATGTGCAAGTTTGTTAAGAAAGTTTAAGAACATGAGTGCAAAATATGCCAACCCCAATTAGTTCAGGTAAGGAACTGCAGTCGAGCAAAAGAAAATGGTAACATAGGTTTGCAAAATGTGTATATAATTTTATTTTCTTTCGTTTCTTTTCTTACCATCATCTTTGTTTTGAGTTTCAATTGAAAGCTAATACCTTGATAGATATCGCAAATGAAAAATTCACTTGCAGGTGGTTCTTGACTTGGATGAAACTCTAGTATGTGCCTATGAGACATCTAGTTTGCCAGCTGTTGTTCGTAATCAAGCCACAGAAGCTGGGTTGAAGTGGTTTGAACTGGAATGCATCTCTTCAGACAAGGTGCTTTGCATAACAAACATGTCATATCTAGTTTGTACGGTAGTAATTCATATAAAAATGTCTTCACATGAATGTTTTGGGATTGAAGGAAAGTGAAGGAAAACCTAAGGTCAACTACGTTACAGTTTTTGAGCGTCCTGGGTTGCAAGAATTCTTAAAAGACCTTGGTGAATTTGCGGATCTTGTGCTGTTTACTGCTGGTCTTGAAGGTTTGGTTATTACTTAAAAGGAAAATGCTAGAAATTATCCCACTCTTCCACCTTTATCTCGCTCTACTGATGTAGGAGTGCACAATAATCCTTGTTAAAAAAAGAAAGAAAGAAAGAAAAGAAGAAGAAGGAGATAAAGATAAAACTCCAAGGGTTATTATACATTGTCACATCATCAAAGAGGGATAATGGTGGGGCAGTAGTGTTGTTTTTAGCATTACTTCAAAACTTTAGATGTCCTTCTCACCTCTATTTGCCCCTTTTCTCATTTACACATGATATCTTTATTTATGCGCACAGGTTATGCTAGACCACTTGTTGACAAAATAGATAAGGAAAATCGATTTGGTAGTCGACTCTATCGACCTTCAACAATTAGCACGTAAGTACTGCTTCCACTTCCCTTTTGTGATGTTCTCCCTTCCCACCCTCCACCCTTCCCGTTTCTTTTCTTTGCAAATCATAGCCAATAATGTGGAAACCTTCTTGTGAAATTTTATTTGTACCTGTTGGGGACTTTTTGCTGCTTTGTCTTGATGACTGCACCTGTGTCTTTGTCCTTCTCACGTTTCATTTTTTTTTTATTGTTGTATAGAGAACGCTCATTGGGGCGGATTAGAGACTTATTTTTCCAATGTTTGTTACTTTGGGCTAAGGCCATTGTTTTAGAGGTGGGTCAATTTTAATGACTCTTATGCTTCTTTTTCTTGCTCGTAGGCTGTAATTAGGTATTTATCTCTTGTAACTACCTGTGTACTTGGGCTTTGCCTAATTATGAGGGTCAATAAGTTTTCTGATAAAAAAAAGTTAATTGTTGTAAATGACTAGGTTTTCCTGTATCTTTTTGGTACGCTTACTGGCTCATTAAGATCCTTTGGAAACATCATGGGGTCACATAAACTTTTATATGGTATTGAAGGATTTGTTTGATTCTTATGAGATGCCCAAACTATTCACATGTTTATATACTCCATTTTTATAAAGCTCCAATCCATCTCATAAATTTTGGTCAAGTATGAAACTTCCAAGTTTAATTCCATGAGCACACATTTCTTCCCGTGATTTATGTGCACTTATTGGAAGAATGAACTTTCAAAAGCTCCCTAGCTCAAAACAACTTGGTTTAGTTTGGTAAAACCTTTGATTCTGCTAAACTATAGGGAGTACCGGGAGCATGTGAAGGATCTCTCCTGCCTGTCAAAGAATCCATCCCGAATTGTTATTGTTGACAACAATCCATTCAGTTTCTTATTGCAACCATGGAATGGAATTCCATGCATTCCATTTACTGCTGGGCAACCGCATGACACACAGGTACCAATATTTGCATTTGATATCTCGGTATCTTTTCACAAATAATTTCATCATCTATTCGTCGGCTCTTTTATCCTGTTATTCAGTACTTACTATTTACCTGTTGATCAGCTTCTGGATGTCCTCCTTCCACTCCTCAAGCACCTTTCTCAGCAGAAAGATGTGAGACCAGTGCTCTATGAAAGGTTCCATATGCCTGAATGGTTTCAAAAGCAAGGAATTCCTACTTCTGCTTGGATGTTGTAGAATAAAGACTATGCAATAAGAGCCGCCATTCTTCTTTGTACAATCACCTGCAATTCCTCTTTTTCAAAGGCAGCACACCTCATCAATGGACTCAAAATTTTTGTATAGCATCGATTTGTACACGGGAGATGATGAAACCTCGTTTGAAGCTCTATCCGAAGATTTCAACTGCTGCACACCTTGGTCCCATAGCTACACCATTTATGCATGTAGATTTGTCAAAGTTCTGATTGCTATGAAACTTGATTTTCAGGCTTGTGATCATCTTGATTGTTTCTGTAACTTGTTAGAAATTTGTTAAGACAGTAATCAATAATTATTAGCTGTTTAAATGTTCACAGCAGCATTGCTCAACAATTATTTGAGATCTAGCTGCGTGTTTGCGATGGCTATGGGCATGAAACTAGAGCACGTACAACGGACGAACGCGTTACGCGTGCATTGCATCTATCAGATGCATGCAGATTTATCAGGTCTAACCTTTCGGTTTGTCATTTACAAGCCAAGATTCAACCCTACCTATCCATTTTTTTCCTTCCCTTCTTTCTTTTGGATACAGAGGGAAGAAAGTTAGAGGCTCATTGTGCCGGCTGCCCATTCTTAGGCTGGAAACCTTTTATGTGCCGCAACCCTAGACTGCTGTCAAGAGGTAGGTTTTTCATGCTTTCAAGATTCAAGCCTTGTAGCTCATCTGGCTGCCCTCCCAGTTGGGGAGTTCTACGTAATAAAGCCAGCTCACCCCCTGGCTGCCACTACACGATTAGACGAGCTAGCTATAAGCATAGGTAATTTGAGCCCAGGTAAATCCATGATAATTTAACTTCCTTTACCAGAGTGAGTTTGTGCGCATCTTCACTTGTCTTGGGCTTGTGATCTTTGAGCATCTGGGAAATATCTGGCAGTCTCCGATAATGGGACACGGTAAGGACACTTTGCATGGCCACATGGTCGGTGGTAACCCTTTTTTTCTTTTTAAAAAAAAAAATGCCAATGATGTACCGTTAATCATATTAGTTAGCACTCCAACATCATGTTAGGAACACAGGCTACCAAATGAAACTTTTACAGCTTTGTTTGTCCTTAAAAAGCTTATCCATCTCAGTGTCAAGCAACAGCATCAACTGCGTTGGAAACACTTCTATCCCCTTCTAAAAGGACGATCGTCTGTCGATGTATATATATATATATATTCTCCACCTTTATCATATATGTATATTTATGTATTATGTTAAGCTCCCGTTGTTTTCTTTGTATGTCTTTTATTTTTTTCCAAGTTTGTCTTAAAATATTCCATGTTCTCTCATTGCCCCGAGCCTCAGGCTGTGTATCTTTTTCGGATCGGGTCCGATAATTGAAGTTTGAAATGACAGAATTGCACAACCTTGCTGCCTAACTTTACTGTATGGGACCGATCGAATTGATGAATTTGCCTCTCTCTATGATATGCTTCATTGTCGTTCACAATTTTTTCATGGTTTTACCTTGTTATGAAATTGTGGTATTGGGGATCAAGCCAGTAAAAATCCTGACTGCAAGGGTTAGATCGTGTGAGATCGATGTTCATGGGGCAAGAAACGTAGGATGGGTACTTGAGTAACATCAAAAGAAGCGTGGTCGCGCATTATAAAACACTTCCACCAGTTTCATATTTTTTAATTTGAGTGAGTGATAATCATAAAGTTGAGACATTTGAAAATAATGAAAATGATTCGAGAAAGGTGGTGGTTGTTGTTCTTCTTCTTTTTTGTATTTAAAAAGTTTAAAATGTGTCTTTTTGAATAACTGTCGCGGTACTGTATGACACGTGGATGGACGTCCTCGATTTAATAGCTAACGTGGACTATACTGCGTAATGTATTTGTAAAATAACGTGTATTAATGTGTAATAAATTTTGTAATAATTTTAATAAGAGTAATGCTACGTGCAGTTGTAAAGTATGTTAATATTGTGTAAGAGCACTAGTAGTGAGCTAGTTAAAATAAAATTTTAGCCAAAGAATAACTAAAGTGTAAAATAAAATGTAGTAATGGGCTAGCTAAATGTACAGTAATTTTAGCTTTGAATGAATGGGCTGGCTAAATTTATTGAGCCAAATGAGGCTAGTCAAATATTACTTTTGACTAAAATATTTATTCTTGCTTATCTCTCCCGCTCAGTAGAAGAAAAATATTCACTCCCGCTACTTTTTTGGATAATTATTTTACTTCAGTATATATGGACTCTAAACAGTTCTGCAATTCTTACAATAAGCGCTTGGATCCTTCTTTTGGGACCTGCTCACGATATCAAAAGACCACTGAAAAGATAAACCAATTTTCTCTGTTGCTTCACTACAGGATATGTTTTTGTTTGTATCTTTTGTGTGAAGTTTCTACGATCATCATTTGTGGACACTATGTCCAACATCTATTAGTTGCAATAGGGACATTTGAGTTGAAGTGAATGAAATTGTTGATAAAATGTTATGTTTTATAATGGAAGAATATAGCAGTTAGAGAATTATATCCGTTAGAAAATATAGCCGTTAAAAAATATAGCCGTTGAAAAAATATAGCCGTTAAAAAATATAACCGTTGGAGAAATTCAAATTACAATTAGAATTAAAATAAATGAAAAGTTCAAAATCAATATTTTAATAGAATAGTGAAAGATTTGTTGAGCCTGTTATTTGATATTGTTAAAAAGTGGCTAGCTAAATTTGTAAAAATAGATTTCTTAATCAAATTTTGGCTAAAGTTTGTTGAGCCTACTACTAATGCTCTAATTGTTGTGCAATCGTTTTGTAAAAGAGAATAATCTACTATTAAAAATTAATCATTTTTCATATAAATATCGTATTTATTCAATTATTTTAAAGTAATTGCCCATTCCAATTTGTTGGTTACTGTATTTTTTTTTTAACTGTTGTCTGATTTTATATCTATTCGATTCATTCCAATAAAAGATCTGGAATCGTTGTGCAAATGTGACGACATCTAGTTGTTTCAATCTGAAATCCAAGATTAGTCAAGAAAACAAATTTGACAACTTCTTTTTTAAATAATGCTGACACAAAAACGAAAGATGAAAAAGAAAAGGCAATAGAATAATTTCTTTCTAGAATTCTTCAACTTAAGTTGACCGATGAAATGTCCTAAATGTCCTGTATTTCTTATATAGTCATACTATATAGGCAGATGAGAACAGAAAATGAAATGTGTCTACGTTGTCCATTCATGAACACTCATTAATATGTATGTATTTAAATAAAATAATAAAAATAATAAATCACATGTTAATATTTGGTATAAGGATGATAAATAGCAATTCTCAATTTCAATATTCCTTGACCCGTCACCGTGTGTGTGTATATATGCATGCAACTTCTGATATCTGGCGTCCCTCCTATTTGAATTTGAATAAAACAGATTTCCTGATTTGACTGTATTATCCTCCATCTCTTTTATGACAAAGTCTTAAGCGTCGAATTTTCATATCCCAATCCTTTATAAAAAAAATATTTTTAAAAAAAAGCATAATTAAATACTAAAACTCAACCTAATACATTAACTATCGAATTTAAAAGAATGATGACGATGGAGAATAACCTCGTAAATTAACTGGTGGAGGAGATCTGGATAAAGTGATAAATTAAAAAATAATTATTGGAAAAGAAAAATGGAAAGATGGTGACATTTTG
The DNA here is from genome assembly GCF_001411555.2 of Juglans regia. Classification (NCBI taxonomy): domain Eukaryota; kingdom Viridiplantae; phylum Streptophyta; class Magnoliopsida; order Fagales; family Juglandaceae; genus Juglans; species Juglans regia. The sequence continues at coordinate 51,365,673 of NC_049907.1, read as the reverse complement.
TAAAGAAAAATAATACCAACAGTTGTGAATATGTAAACATTATACGTTTTGATAAAAATAAATAAATAAATATAGAATTTACATAAAAAAATAATAATTTTTAATAATAAATTTTATTTATTTTTAAAATAATTATACAACATTTATACATTCTACAACTTTACTTAATATTATTCTTTCGTAAAAGGATGCATTGACCAGGCAGGGTAGGATGTACTTGTGGGTCTCTCTCGGACGTTATTGATCCATTTCTAATTTTCTATGGTCCAAAGAAAGTTACAAATGAAACCATGTACGAAGCAACGCCTCGACTCTTTGACTCTCTCTCAGGAAGTGAATCACGAAGCTCCAGTTTCTTCCCCCTCTGCCGTTGCCGAAGACCCAGCTCCTGAGAATGACCCCTTTTCGTAAACTCTTTTAACGCCAACAGTACTTTCACATTTCTATTCAAAAATTAAAAATAAATAAATAAGAGATTTACATTAAAATTTTAATTTTTTTTTAATTTGATAGGATAGTGGTCATGTGGAGGGAAATGTGTTCCTCTAATCCTGAGTTAATATTCTACAAATAGCCTATAAAAAACATTCCGTAATGCCACGTATCCATATTTTAAGATAGTTTTGCTGTATAGAATTATTTTTGTATATTTTTTTACGTATTTTAATAATATGATTAGAAAAATTAATTATTTTATATTAAAAATTATATCTACATATAAGAATTTCAATTTCAAAATTACTTAAATAACTATTCATGTTCTAAACTTACTTACAAATAAAATGATTATTTTGAATATATTTAGGATGAACCCTTCGTTTAAATTTCATCATCTCTAATAATTCGTACTAGTGTGATATATTTTAAATAATTATGTATATCTATTAAAAAATTGAAATCTACTACTGAGATAAAAAAAAATAAAAAAAATAAAAAATTAACAAACGGTAGGAAATAACATTTCTTTAAAAGAATGAAAAATTCTATTTATTATTCTACACATCACATATTATATATTTTTTTTTCTTATTAAATGTATGGTATATAGATTATAAATAGAAGAATTTAATTAATTTAAGAAGAATAAAATTAAATTTTTTTTATAATGTGTAAAAATGATAAATAGTAAAAATTAATAATTAACGCAGTCTTATTTTGCTTGTTAAAAAAAAATGTAGAAATCACGGCATTTTTTCTGGGTCAAAATCCGCCACCTGGACGCACGTGCTTTGTCTCAGTGCGCGTAAAAAGCAGCAATGCCACGTCTTCGCAAGTGGCGGCGAGCCAAGTCTCCCTTGTTTTTCCTTTTTCCTTTCCTTTTGGGGGACACCGTGTTCCGCGTACAACTGCTGTCTCCTCCTTCTCCCAACGAGCTCTAAAGCGTCTGTTTGGTTCCTCGTTATTCAAACCTATTTTGTACTGAAAATTAAGTTTAATGAAATTATTATATTATCTCTAAATTAATATGTACTCTTACTGCATTTTCCATAGTTATTCGACAATGAGAGAACTATAATTTTTCTTCAGGGCAAATAATAAAAAAATTAAAATTAAAATTAAAAATTAAAAATGAATGAAAGTTCCTTTTTACCCTTTGGTTTGGTTTGGTTTGGGGGAGGATAGGGAATAATCCATGATCAAGGATATTAGATATATTTCAGGTGCCTCAAAACAAAACAACAATTGAAATGTTTTATTGAGAGCTAAATATTATAACTTAAAAAACACGTGAGAAAATCTGTTAATTAAAAGGATCAATATGGAAATTTTATTATACTTTAAATTTATAGAAGCTTTCATATGATTTTCGTAACAATAGAATCTTCTCTATATCAATTGAAATGGATAACCTTCACTTAGTTTAAAATATGAGATAATTTTTATTATTATACATTATGATGAGAATTAAAATTACTAAAATATTTCATGTTTTAAATTGAACCGATGTTATTGAAAGAATCCTTGTTCATTTTGACAAAGGCAAGAGATAATTGGTATTTAAGATTGTTATAAGTGGGTGACCCTTGGATGTGTATTTTATTTGAGTAATTCTATTTCTACATATAATCGTAAAATGCGTAAACACTTTGAAAAATAATGAAATTTATTATTAAAAAATTAATTGTTCTCATTTGAGTCTTATATTTTATTTTATTTTTTTAACGATTACGTCACAATTACACAATTTACGATTATAAATATATTTTCTCAATAATCAATCGAGCAATGCTAGTTTCAAACTGATGTGATGGACATATATTTTACGTGGTTGACGTGTCAAGTTTAATTTGCAAGAGTGTTTAATTTTAAACTTCTCTTACAATTTAAATCAGGTAATGTTAATACTACAAATAATATATCTTATACATCAGCTTATAATTATAATTTTTCAAATTCAAAAGAGCACCAAAACTTATGATCATAAGGAATTAAGTTAAGTTAATGCTAAAAGAAGACCAAAAGAAAAACTTCCCATACGAATAAGCCTTTAAATTTGGAAAGAGTATCCTTTGGATATCATCAAGAAATATATAAAATTAAATTTGTAAAAATAATACTCAAAAGTAAAAATCCTTCAAAGCATCATAAATCGTGCAAGTTTCTAACGTTCTTTTGTCACTTCCATTGATTTTGATACCAACTATTGAAATTTATTTGTTTTAAAATACGAATATTTAAAGACCCGTTGCTGCCAAACACAACCTTGAAAGACTTCCCCGAAAGAGAGTTCAATTGTTTCCATACTGAAAACTCCGAAACGTCTGGCCCTCTCTCCATCTAATCTCTCACACACAACTAATCCACCTGCAATCTCCACCTCTGTAACTCTCTCTCCGTCTTTAAGGTGCTCTCCGTTTTCTCACTCCCTCTCTCTCGGTCAACTCCGCCAATGAAGCTGACCAGCCTCCAACCCACCACTCCTTTCGTAAAAACAGAGTCTTTTAGATGACGAAACTACCATCTTCTTCCTCATCCGCCGTCATCGTCATCCTCTCCGTCATTTTCTTCATCTACAGGACACCCTCAGCCCATGCCCTTGGCTCCGGCGCCACCCTCGCAATCAGCTACGCCTCCGCCACCGTCTGCGGCATCGTTGCCTCGCAGCCTAGGCAAAGCATCCAATGCTACCGACGTGGCCAAATCATCCCCGTCAATCCCAACGTCAATTTCTCCTCCATATCCGGTGGCCAGAACTTCTTCTGTGGCCTCCGCTCCGGTGGTTACAGCTTCCACTGCTGGGACACGACCAACTTTTCTAGCAGTAGCTTCGACCCCCAACGAGTTTACTTCAATGACACAGTCGCATTAGAGAACCTTTCGGTCGGTGACGACCAAGTCTGCGCCACGGTTGTTGGTACAGGCTCCGTCAATTGCTGGAGAGGTGATAAGTCTAGACCACCATCTGATGGGTTCTTGTCAATCTCCTCTGGTATAGGATTCTCTTGCGGTATCTTAAGGAACAGTAGTCAGGTTCGGTGTTGGGGAAGTAATACTACTATAGCGAATCGTATACAGACAGAGTTTGGGATCGTACCGATGGCGAGTATTGTAGCTGGTGGCTCTCATGTATGCGGCCTCAATTCTACCGGGTTTGTGTTTTGCAAAGGAAATAACGATTCTGGGCAGTTGAATGTTCCTTCGAATTCGGCATGGGAGTTCTCGACGTTGGCGCTTGGAGCGAGCCATAGTTGTGGAATTAGGGGACCTAATGATTCGGTTGTGTGTTGGGGTGGTGGAGGAGAGTATTCGGTGAATGTGACGCAAGGTGTTTCGTTTGCAACCATTGCGTCGGGGTCAAATTTTACTTGTGGATTAACGATGGAGAGTTTGTCAATTACATGTTGGGGACCCGGCTGGGCTGGTGAGGCCAATTATAGTTTAGGGGCTGATTTTCCTGCAATTCTTCCTGGGCCTTGCAATAATTCTTCTTGCAGCGAGTGTGGTCTGTATCCACTGTCTCAAAACTTGTGCTCTGGTTCTGGGAATATTTGCAACCCTTGTTTTACTCAAAGTTCAACTCCGCCGCCACCACCAGCACCATTACCCCCGGGGCCAACAGGTTCGGCTCGGTCATCTCCATCAAAGGGTCTGAGAAAGGGACTATTGGCGTTCTGCATTGTGGGCTCGGTTGGAGTTTTTGCGGGTATTTGCACAATAGTCTACTGCTTGTGGACTGGAGTCTGTTTTGGGAAGAAGAAAGTGCACAATTCAGTGCAACCGACAATCACAAGAGCTCCCAGTTCTAACAATGGCACGGCCTTAAACAATAGCCCGCCTTCGAGATCGTCCACCACTAGGTGCCAGGCCTCGCTCATTATGAGGCGCCAGAGGAGTGGAACCTCATCCAAGCACGCAGACATGGCCGAGGAATTTTCACTAGCTGAGCTCGCAGAAGCCACCAACAGTTTCTCCCTACAGAACAAGCTCGGTGCTGGAAGCTTTGGCATTGTATACAGAGGTAAATTAAGTGATGGTCGCGAGGTTGCGATAAAAAGGGGCGAAACAGGTTCAAAGACGAAGAAGTTTCAAGAGAAAGAAAGCGCATTTGATTCAGAATTGGCCTTCTTGTCCCGCCTTCATCACAAACACTTGGTTAGGCTTGTTGGGTATTGCGAGGAAAAGGATGAAAAGCTCCTGGTTTACGACTACATGAAGAATGGTGCCCTTTACGATCATATACACGACAAGAACAACGTGGAAAAGAGTAGTAGCGTTTTGAATTCTTGGAAGATGAGGATCAAAGTCGCGTTAGATGCTGCACGAGGAATTGAATATCTCCACAATTATGCCGTCCCATCCATAATTCATAGAGACATCAAGTCTTCTAACATATTACTCGATGCGAATTGGATAGCAAGAGTATCTGATTTTGGATTGTCGTTAATGGGGCCGGAATCCGATTGCGATTACAGGACAACGAAAGCGGCTGGAACAGTTGGGTACATTGATCCTGAATACTATGGTCTAAATCTATTAACAGCAAAGAGTGATGTTTATGGACTTGGAATAGTACTGCTAGAACTTTTGACAGGAAAGAGAGCAATATTCAGGAATGGTGAAGATGGAGGAACGCCCATAAGCTTGGTGGACTTTGCGGTGCCAGCAATTATGGCTGGAGAAATGGTAAAGATCCTGGACTCCAGGGTTGGGCCACCAGAGGTGAATGAAGTAGACGCGGTGGAGCTGATGGCATATACTGCATTGCATTGTGTGAATTTGGAAGGAAAGGACAGGCCAACCATGGCTGACATTGTTACGAATCTGGACCGAGCATTGTCTGTCTGCGATTTTAGTCGTGGCAGCATCTCTAGTGGTGCAATCTCCATCGTTTTAGAATGAAGTTCCGAACTGGAAAACAAGAAAAGAAACAATTCTTTTTATCCATTTTCATTATTGTTTTTGGAGAGTTCTTATTTGGTATAAATGTGTTTTTTTGGTGTGTGTGTGTGTGTGTAAAGTTTAGGAATTTCATCTAACATTGAGCTGTTAGTAGGCAGTAGGGTAGGATTTATGTGAACACCGACAGCCAGGAAGAAGGATTACCTGGTTTATTTTCAAGGAAAGGAAAAAGGCTTTTATGTTTCCTTTTTAACTTATAAAGCTTTCTAATTTTCATAATTGCAACGTACTAATCAAGTATAAACGAAGTCTGACTGGGTCGGAAGAAGGCTTTTCAGGTGCAGAATATTCTACACTCAATTTGATGAGCATATGACAGAAATACATGTACGTGAACGACCAAAGATTTTTTGGGTTTTGGAGGGAGCATATATAAAATGATGCACCTTGTAAGTGCGCCCAGATACGCGGCTTGCGCTTTGTGCTTGAGCCCCACACGTACTCAAACTCTGTCAATCCTTTCTATTTTACGAATGAAAAGATGGGCAAGTGGTCCGTCCGACCTTTTGAAAGAGAACGTATAACTTGCACTTTCCATGTTGGGGGCACTTTGACTTCTAATAGTTTCCTGGAAAAGTCCCCAGCGGTTTCTGTACTCTCCTCTCCTCCAGGCTTAGCTTAATAATTTCAGAAATCATCGAAAAAGTATCTCAAAAGTGTGTCCCGAAGTAATTTTTTTTATTTATTTAGTGATTAAGAAATATTTTTTAATCTCGTTTTTGTTTGCTAGACTGTTGGGTGAATGACTATGCGCACAAACTTTAATTAAATAAGACACTGCCTATTGTTTTTTGTTTTTAACAAGGAAAATGCAACTAATTGCGAAACACCATAGCTAGAGAGAAGCCTTGCGGTTGAACTTGCACGTGAATAAAATGACGAACAAAAATCATCCAGTTCTTGCCCAATTGAAATTGAGGTACGAGGAACGAATGAAAATTGCACAGCACAAGTGTGAACTACAGACTCTAGGAAGCTTGATCAACCTATCACGTGTCTTAGCTAGGAACCATACAAGCTTCAATTTTTAACATCTGGGGCTTTCCTTACGCAGTCAAAGAAACTTGTAATTGCAAGTAAATATTGAACCTAACATGATAAGTAAAGCCTAATATCGGGTCATACGAGATTAATAATTAATCACATGGACATAAACAAAATAGATTTGTTCGTTATTGGCTCAAAGTCTTCTAAATTTGACAAACGAATTAAAGCTCTATACAGACACATCCATTATACGTAATGGTTTTAGAATCAATGGACATGTCCATCTAAAATCCACGAAATCCACGACATTGACCTCTTGGCAACATATTCTCACACCCTCGTTTTGTTCCATTCAGATGTCACGAACCATTCGCATTTCACACGGCTGGCAACGTGTAAAAGAAATCCCAGGGACCAAGTCAAACGCGTACTGCTTTGGTCGGATAGCCGGTTTCACACGTGCTTGATATGGGCTTGTGGATAAAAGAGTAATCCGGCTAGCATCTCAATTCTCATAATTTGATGTGACATTAGATGACTGAAAATTATTTATTATATTTCATTTGTAAACTTATCATCTAATGCTGCATCATAAGATGATGAGAGTATAATAAAAAAATAGATGCTGAATATATTTTTTCTTTCTACTTTGGACCGTTTATCATTGGTTCAGAATCTTATACGTGACTATAGGTTGATGAAAGATGCTAGAATAGTTGGGTAATTCAATATTGACCCCAAGCAGGGCTGCAACCTGATCATCCGAAGTTGGGTTTTGGCCCTACCCGACCCGGCTTGGTTTTAAAAGCACGCCAACCCAACCCCGAACCGGCTTGGAAACATTCGGGTCGAGTCGAACCCGCTTTAAGTTTTTAATACTACTACAAGAAAGTAAAACCCAGACAAACTCGGTTAATAATCAAAGTAAAATCTAGACAAACAAACTCAGTCAAGATTCAGTCAAATTCTTAGTGATACTGTAAATAAAAAAAATCTTAGTGATGAGTAACAATCTATTGAAAATAAGAACAATAAATTGTACCCATATCCACTTCTACCCCTTCTCAAAGATTGCTCATAATTCTCCAAATTCTGTACAAGCCCCACACAAAGAACCAGCTCCATGATTCTTCACAGCCACAATAGAAAACAAAAGGTACCCGCAAAGCAGAATAACCCAGAAAGCTCATAAACGTACAAAAAAAAAGAAGGAAACTACTAAGCCAAAATACAATCTAGGCCTCTTTGTACAGATATCGAAGACATTGAAGAAGCTTAGATCATCCCCAGACAAAAGAATATACAGGAACTCATATTTGCTGAGCCAAAATCTGAGAAGGAAACATAGAGATCCCACATGATTTCGCGTAAAGGTGATATTTCACCCCAGCCGCCTAGAGAAAATAGAAATCGGCCCATTTTTGTGCATGCAATCGGCCCCAAAGAAAAATAGCAACTCTCCCAAATGACAAATATCATCAAGAAATATAGCAAAAATCAATACAATGAAACGTTCGAGAGAGACAATGACTCAGAATGAAACATGGAGACAAAGTTAGATCTTAGAGAGAGAGAGAGAGAGAGAGAGAGATTATCAGAAATAACGAAAGCAAACTTTTATATTCTACTTGAGTGACTGAAAAAGAGAGAGAAGAAAGAGTCGAGAGACAGAGAGATAACCTTGAATCGAGGCAGTGGAACGGAGTCCTGGAAGCTCGAAGTTAAAGAACGGTGACGGCGACAGAGAATAGCGATTAGGGTTTTCGCAGTGGGGAGAAGACTTTTCGCCTTTCAGTTTCGATGCATTTTTTCGATTTCGATGGGTTTGGTTTCAGAAGAGAAGCTTTTCGGTTTCGATGGATTTGATGAGTTGACTGTTTAAAACCTGGTATTAAACTTTGACCCGATGAATCCATTTTTATTCGGGTGGACCAAGTTGATTTTGGTGGACGGATTGGGCACAAGGCCTTTTCTGCACAACCCTAAATTCTCAAGAACCGAGGTCTCAATGTAGTAACTGCAAAAACCAAAAAGAGATGTTAAATGGGCTTGGCCGCCAGAGCTGACTGAATCAATCGTAGGCATTATTATCATCGAATGAAAAATTCTACAAATATTTTTTTATTTTTGTATTATTTTTTTTCTTGATAATATATATTGTGAATGAAAAATAGAAAAATTCAATTAATTTAGGAGGGCAGTCCTGCCTCTCTAATTCACCTCCGGTATCCCTTAAGCCTTCGTTTCACACCTATAAAATCCCCTTCTAAAAGAAATAGAAAGAATTGGCTTTGTTAGCTCGCAGCGAGTGAGTCCCAGGGTCTAAGATAGCTTAACTCATAAGGCTTACGAGAGCTACAATAGGAATAGCCCAATACATAGCTTACAGATTAGATTATAAAGGAACGTTTCCCCCTCTTCCGTCTCCCCTCGGGGGAGAGACTCATACTGCAACAACTGGAACAACTTTCAATTTATTCAGTTATCTTCCTAATAAAACCAAATACAAATTAATTTTAAAAAAAATTAAAAATTAAAATAAATATAGTATATGGTATATATCGATGATAAGTAGCAAAACTATCTTTTTGCAATTTTTTTTAATTGACCGACATGATCAAATAGGTGTGTCCGTACATTGGATGAGTATCATAGTAAAGATTATTTGCTAAGCAATCAATGCATAAAGAATTTCATTGTAGTAGTAGTATCCTTTTGTAAATCAATCCACATCAAACATTAGAAGAGCAAAGCAAGAAGACTAGAGAATGGTTAGATCCGAGTGTATCTTCTTCTGTGTCTTTGTTCTTCAACTTGATTCATCCAATCAGAGAGCCAAATGAGACCCTTGTAACCATAATTTGCCACAGCAATTATGACCACCGCGAGGGCGAGGAAAAGAAGAAGCCACTTCACAGTCGCAGCAATTTTCTGTTTGCAAAGGAGAGTTTCTGTTGGTAAGCAAACAAGAGGGTACATGGGAGGGCTAACTTTTTTGTCTAGTAAAGATATCAAACCTGTAGTCGTGAGATTTGCTCTGCGTCTTGTATCCGTTCTCGTCTTTTTCTGCGCTTTCGTACATTCTTTTCAGTATCTGGCTCCTTTTCCTTTAAAGAATTAACTGTGGTATTAGATTTCATCTGAATAAAGTTCATCTGTCAAAAAGCTACTGAATCTTAAACGCACACATAAGCAAATTCTCATGTACAAAAAGCTAAGAGCTGTATTTTTTAAACTGACTATTTATCAGCGGACAAGAAATTCCATCCAAAATCAGGTTTATGGGTTGTGCAGGAAGATAGAAAAGGCTCCATTTTGCCATTCCCGCCACTTTCTATGGTCCCTGGGGAGAATTGAGTGCTATCAGATCTTTTAACAACTCAAGTCTGCATGTTTGCATCTATTTCTCTATATTCATGTTTGGGATTACAGGAATTATTCCACAGTACATGGCAAAAGTTTGTGCCAACCGATTGGCCATGGAAAATGATACACTTACAATCATTTTTTACAACTTCTATATAACCATGTTTGAGGGACATTTTTGTAAAACAACTTATAAAAGTAACATCACTTTACATAAACGCCCTCATATTAACCTACAGTTGTATAAAAGTTGTAAAAACGAGACTCGATTGCCATACCCAATAAAATCTTGTAGTAGACCCACAATGACTCCAAGCAGAGAGAAAGGAAAGGAAAGTAAAAAGGGTTCTGGTAGAATTAGAAGTATATTACCTCCACCACCTTTGATTTACGCAACTGTAATTCTGAAGTAGCAACCTGTACTTTGTTCTTGCAATCACAATTGCATGAAAGAAGTCCAAGCCCATACTGATTTTTCAGTACATCTCTGGGATCACAGCCAGCATTCCTATAGGCTGCTTGAACATCTCGACATAACCACTCTCTTTTCAAGGTTTGGCATTTACAACGAACAAAAATCTAGCAAAAGAAACAGTTGAAAAGAGTAATCAAATATACAAATGCTAGTTGAAATGCTACAATTGTGTCATAATAATTGAGAGTCCATATGTTCCGCTAAATGACATGGTCTTCTCTATAAATTTATTGAAATCATTACCTTCTTAGAGCACTTTTGAGGTGAAGGGCATTCACCAGGATGACATGTCTCTGGACATAGATGGGTGCAATTGGGCAACTTCCTGCAGCATCAATATCAACTCTTAAGTCCATTGTTCTGTTTTATTTCATAGAACCACAAGAAGAATACCAGAGCACGAGGAAGAATTTAGAGAGTTTAGATTGAGGCTCCGTTTACTTTAAGTAATAAAATAAGCATGCTCCATAATAACTTAGCATGAGCATATATTGATAAATTACCTATGACAAGGCCCACCGCATGAGCGAACAATCATCTGTTCTTTTTCAGACAACCCATTGTAGTATATGCACTCAAAAACATGGACCATTGCACCACAGTGGCATGATCGTTTTACAAGCACTTTGCATGGGGGACATTCTCCAGGATGACATGGCAGGGGGCAATGATGAGAACATGTGGGCTTCCTCTCCTGAATAAAGACATTGAAAATAAGGACGCAACTAATGAGTTTTAAAGTGATGAGTCCTAAGATACAGATTAATCACTGGAGGAACATGAAAGATAAAAAGTACACTGGAAAGGAAGCAATAGAAGTGTAATAAACACCTTTTGGCAAGGAAGATAACACTCTTCACAAGACTCGCTTCTTTCGTTCTGGATGGGTGTTGCAGGTAGGCTCTTCAGAGTATGGCAGGTTTTTGTACAATAATGATTACCGCAAGATAGAAGATTTCCACACAAATTTTCACAGGAAAACTGTGTTCTATTGGAGCAGACCATCTGGTACACAGAGGAAACCATTATCCTATTTGTATGCATATAGGAAAAATGAAAATTGATGGCAAGAATACTGAAACTAACCATTCTCTCTGCTCCAATGTGCTGCCCAAGGCATGACCTCCAAACCAGTTCTGGACAAGGAGGGCATACAGAACCTGGTATACACTCGCTCTGATGTATTGACTTCTTTTTCTTTGGTTTCAATGTAAATTCGGAGTTAGGAGGAGGTCTAGGGCCATGACACCTGGAAAATAAGGGAAAAGAACAATAAGTTGTACAAAAAAAAAGACTATCTAGTATCGAAAGGAGATTAACATAAATATTAATGAAATGAGAGATATTGAAAACCTTAGTTTGCACTTATGGCCACATGGATATTCTTCTTCACAAGGTAAACGACAAGGGGGGCAAGCTCCATAATGACATTTGTGTGGCTGGAAACAATAAAGGCTTGTCAATGTTTAAAACATCCAGGGGCAGGACATGCAATGAATAACTAAATTTCTTTTCTACAAGACTTATAAGTACAATGATGGAAATTTTAAGACAAAAACCTAAAGAAAATGTAAACATATCCAGAATCAGCTAATCATCAATGTTTCAAGGAATTTCGAGTCCTCAGGCCCATTAGTTTCATAACCACACATGATGAAAATGAACGCGGTCAGATAGGATAAGGGTTGCCGGAAATCAAAATAGGGAATTCGACATATGATTGAAAAAACCTAGAAACCTCCAAAATCGAAAAGCCGCATGAGAACAACCAACGGTACCTTGCAATTTGATCCATGCCTGCATAGAGGCACAATATCACATGGCTTGGGACATCTAGGAGGCTTCTGATCTGCCTCAGTACCACAAGGGACCTAGTACAGAAACCATGAGAGTATTCAATCAAGGTTGTCAATCATGCATTTGTTGCAGGAAATTCTTTTTGTTTTCTTTCCAAATTTTTCATAAAAAGGAAACCTGCATTTTCAGGAACCACAAAGAAAAACTGTGCAAATGGCCAATTGATACCATCAATCAGAGACGCATGAAAAATACAAAAGCTTATCTGGAGTTTCAAGGAAACACCAAATTATAGAAGGGGCAGCGTTATTTATACATTTATAAGGTTAGTATATGCAATCAATGCACATGCTATACAAACACTAGCAAGGGGTCAGCTACAGCATAACTATGGAATAATTGGGCTCTTGGGCCCTCAATTTGAGTAATAACAGAAGATAATATGTTTCCCAACTTCCCCATACTTCATTCAGTACAGCTTGAGATGAAAACCAGCTCCCAAATAAGAAACTAACTACAGGATCCAAAAGATCAAACTCACACCTCAAAGTGTGTCTCACCACATGCACATGAAATCGTCACCATCACTGGGCAGGGAGCACAGACACCTCTGCAAGAACAAAACTGACTACCATCATACAATGCCTCTGTTTATTAATTCAGGATTACACAATTTTTTTTTTTTATGGGTAATTCAGGATTACACAAATTATAGCTACCAAAAGCTTCTTACAATTGCAGAACCTACGCTAAAAATTCCCAGAGCCGGTAATAGCTAAAGTTGAGTATAAATCTTATTTGTCCAGCTCATTGGCTAAACCATAGAGACCCCACCCCCACAAATTTCCTGTTAGTATCTCCAAACCAGAGAACCATACGATAGCAGCACCATCACATGTTGGTTACTGCAAATGGGAGAGGGTGCATATGACATACCTATGGCATGGAGAAGGGCATTTATGGTTCTTACACCGTAGCTTCCTGCCACAGACCTGGAAGTAATTTGAAAAGAAAAAAACAGAATCAGAGATTATTTGTTACAAAACGAAGCAACAACAATAACCATACACACTCACCTCTGAGCATGGAGGACAATCCCCGTCACAGCAGCGACGCTTACAAGCATGGCGCCCACAGTCCCGCATTCTCTGACACTTCCTTTCACATAGCAAATCTTGATAGCAAGGAACCTATTCTAATTTCAGTTTCATTTTTCCCATACTGAGATTCCAGGAATTCTTCAAATCCATACAACCAAAGCGCAAAGACAAAAAATAAGAAAGAAAGTACCTCTTTCTTGAGGCTCCCACACCGGCAGGACTTGGCGACCACAATCCTGCAAGTTTCAATGCAGAGCCCGCGATGGCACCTCTCGTGGCACCTATGCAGGCCACAGCTCAACGTCTTATCGCAAGTCGCCCCGCACAGTGGCGGTGTCTCGACATCACATGACATCCCTTGATACACTCTCTTCCCACACGGGCACGTCCGCTTCCCCTGAAGCGGGCACTCACCGCATTCCCCAGCCAAATGGCATCCTTTCCCACACGCGTGCTTCCCACAAGCCAGCGCCTTCCCGCACGGATTCTCGCACCGAAAATTCCGCTCGCAGCACTCCCTCTCTGCCTCCTCCACCTTCCCGCACTGGCACCTGTAGACCCCACGCGCACGGCACGGAGGGCACGGCCCGTCGTGGCAAGTTTCAGTGCACCTATGGACCCCACAGTCCAACAGCTTCGAACACACATTGTTACAAAAGAATTTCTTGAAGCCACAGCGACGAACGTCGTTAACGGCACCGCAAAAGCACACTGATTTCACCAGCTTAGGGCACGAGGGGCACGGCCCAGGGTGGCAGAGAAGCAAGCAACGATGGCCACAGTTGTGCTTCAAAGGGCGATCGCATATTTCGCCGCAAGAATGTGGTAGAACCCACGGGTCACTGGGCGGGTCCTGTAATTTGCCACAAAAGCAGAGGTAGATCTTAGGGATTTGGGATTTGGTGTATTGGACACGACACTTGGGGCAGTTCCAGACTGAGGCGAGTTCCGGAGATACGGAAAGGCGTATGGCGGCGCGCGCGGCGGCGAGATCGGATGCCTGGCGGGCCCAGCTCTGGATGCAGATGAGATGGAAGACGGCGAAGCAGAGAGAGGAGCAGGACCAGGTGGGGTCGGAGGGTCTGATGCGCTCCAGGCAAATGAGGCATGATAGGGCGCCGGAGGAGGAGGAGGTGAGGAAGGACTGTATTTTGTTGAGGTCGGAGGTGGAAGGTGATGATTGGTTGGTGGATTCGAAGTAGGCTTTGAAAATGGAGTTTGAGAGATCGGTGTGGCGGAAGGGCCGGGATCCAGTGTGGCCGTGGTCGGTGTCTGAATCAAAGTCGGAGTCTGAATCGGAGGGAGGTTGTTGGCGGTGGTCATTAGTTGAGGTCATTTTGGGGATTCGGAAATTATTAAGAGTTGCAGACTTCACCGATGTCGGTGTTGATGGCGTCGTTGTTTTGCTTCCGTCTGTGCGCGATTATCGAAGAACTTCGAGTTGTACTTATTCAGATGTTTTGTAAGTTTCCTTCTTCACCCTTCTGAGATTTGGGCTGAACAGTTACTGTAGGTTGGAGGGTTTTGGGCTTTTCCCTGCCAGACGGTGGATTCTTCAAACCCATGAACACGATAAATACGTATCGAGATGTTTTCTTATAAGTTTTATTTTTAAGTTTTGTTAAGTAAAAGTAAATTTTCGTATTAATTTAAGTATTAATATTATTATTTTTATATTTTAAATTTAAATTAATATTATTTTTAATAAAATTTATTTTCTGATCAATTATATTAAATAGATGCGTATATTAATCCGTAGAATTTTTTATAATTAAATTTTTTCTTTATTTCTATGAGAAATTTAATACGTTGGATGTTTGGTTCAATCGCTCATTTTGTTGACCGAGTCCATGTGTTCCTCCTCCTTGTCCCATGCACCCAGGTATCTAGAAAGTAGATTCCAAGAAAAAAAATCACACAAGAAATTTAGGCCTTGTTTGTTTTTCAAAAACTTTTCATCTCATCTCATCTCATCTCACCTCATCATTACAACTTTCTCAAATTCCCACACAAAATAAAATAAACAATTCAACTTTTTCAAATCCCAAAATAATAATAATATTAAAAAATATATTTTAACAATATTTTATTCAACTTTTTAACTTTAATCTCAACTCATCTCATCTCATCTCATCTCATCTCTGAAAACAAACGGGCCCTAATCAAACAGATCATATATTTCTTTTCATTAAAAAAAAAACAACTTTCTTGTACAAATCAATGGGTAGATCAACTGATCAGATTCAAAATTATAATCGAAATAATTATAAAACAAAAAAGATTACATAAAAATAAATTTAATATATATAGATTGATGTGATTCGTTAAATTATAAAATAAAACTAATAAATTCTATGAATCCACGTCATTTTATAGATTTATACAAAAATTAATGTTTCTACTGTGCGTACATATTTAGTTACAAATTAAAATTCCTCAAACCATATATAAGAAATATCACATACTAATTAATTGTATCAAAGAACTACTGCGTACGTACTAGGTAGGTTCTAAGAGTAATATGCCAAATAACTGCAAATAAACAAGAAAACCCAAGCAAGAACAACTACGAATAATAGGAAGGGAAATCTCATGCCCCCAGCTGAGCCCACACCCCTTGTAAAGGATTTCTTCTTCAAATGAACCGGCTCTAAATCAGATTGGAAGGGAAAAATTGCATCGAAAAACTTCCCCACCTTGCAGACATTAATGGACGGCCTGCCACTTTTAACATCATAAAAAACTACGGCGGAATATCCCCGCATTAGCGCAACACCAGTACTGAGCATGGCAGCAGGAGTAGTATGGGTTTCCACGTCTCGAAGGGCTTCAATGCTTATTGTTTCTCTCTTACTCCATATTTTCATGTCATGGCCTTCCATTACCCAGAGTTGCATTATAAAGTTCTCTCCCATGCAAAGCATCCCAAGTCGGCCTCTGTATTCCACAAGCTTCATGTGCTTGAAATAATCTTTCTTGCACAGAGGGAAAGGCAGTTCGAAGGTTGTCCAACTCTCTGTATCTTCATGAAAAGCGAAGATTTCGTTGTCAGGCATAAGCGAGTAAAGCACACCACATGCAGACACAACAGGCTCGAATCCAATGAACTTGCCATCAGGCAACAACACATCTTTCAGTCTTTTCCACGCCCATGTTTCTGAATCGAAAATCTCACACCGATAACACTTATACCATATAGACTTATACCTGGTGAACGGAGACTTTGGTTGTGAAAATCGAACTATCTTGTAGCGTAATGGCTTTGATCTTAGAACCAACATCGCCATCTTTTCAGTAAAATACCGAGTTTTAGGATTCGGTATCTGGTGCCATTCTTTGGTGCTGGGCTTGCACACATAATACTCGGGTATTCTCAGTCTTCTTGTTCGATAATCATTCATGCATAACAGAATACCTTGTTTAGTGGCGGCTTCGATTTTGACAGGAGGGGGCAAGAATCTTAGAGAAAGTTTAGGGTCGCAATCCGAGACGTTGTTGATGGAGACGAACTCAGGAGACGGCTCGCAGTACTTGTACCAGCTTTCTATGAAACACCCGGATATTGTTTTTGCTCTTTGACAGTTCTGTTGCATGAAAATTGACTCGTACGTAGTCAGGTTCCAAGCCTTCGAAACAAGCCTGCATCTCCCAATATCTTCCAGAGATAGTCGGGTTAAAATTTCGAAGATCATATCTGGTGGAAGATCATCAGGCTGGGATTCCATTGAAATGATCAAAAGCAAAGGAGTTCGAAGTGGCAACAAGCTGGAGATCGCCGGAGATCAGCAGTGGCAACAAGGAGATCACGAGCCGTGGTTTTGTCTATGCGGCCGTAGATCGTGTTCTGTGTTGCCGTTCTTTCCCTCGAACTCTCTACTTGGTAAATATGGAATGGTGCCCTGGGAAATTATGGATGCGGATATATATATATATATATATATATATAGAGTAATATAGGCCGGGCTGTGGAACCAATTCCGTATAGAGCATTGCTATTCATAAGCCCATACATCACACACCATAATTTTTTTTTATTTTTTTTTAAATTTCTTTTAGTTTTATTATTCTTAAAATAATTGAATTATTCTATTCATAATTCATATACTACACATTTGATAAGAGAATAAAATTATAAAAATTATAAAAAGAATGGTGTGTGGTGTATGAGGCTTAAGAATAGAATTTTTCTTCCGTATATGGAAGTAATACCTGAGAATATATAAATAATTAATTATATTTGGCGATGATCACTGACCTGATTCAACAATCTTTTTCTTTCCTATCTGAAGAAAAAGACTTCACTTTTATAAGTTAACCAGTTGATTAATGCCAACAAAATCACAATTAATAGATCTCCGGAAAGGACTAGGATTCGTTCCGAACTCGGCTAGCTGTAGACTTATATATGTTAATTTATTTGTCTCGTTTGTTTTTAAATCAAGTTGGTTTTTATATTGTTTTTAAATAAAGTTTTGACCTTTTAATTTATTGTTTGATATATTAATTAGTCCTTTTATATATGTATATGATCATTAAGTATATCACATTAACATTAATGTCAATTGTACGTGAAAGCGAAAAATATACTGGCACACAATTTTCCAAGTTGCATGATGTCTCTTGCATTTTAATTTGAATCAAATTCGTTGTATTAATATTTTAATTTTATCTCTCATTTTTAAAAATTCAATAAAACGACTTAGTTCAAACTATTTTACTACTATTTATAAACTAATTTATTATTATTCACAAAATTCTCGTATCATTTCTTTACTCGAGCATGCGGTTAAGCACCCAATAACATATTGCAAAGCTTTGACAACATATTAAGAAGTGCAGCAAGCAATAAGCCAAGGTCATCGTTAGGAATTAAATTGACTAGGTCAAATCCTCTAAAAATCTATCACTAAGAGAAAAGATAAAGTCTAGAGATAAGGTAGGAAATAGATAAGACAAATAAGTTGGCTCAGACTCCTAAACGGAAAAGATATCACAAGTCAAATTAGACTCTATCACTCCAAAGAAATAACTTTATATAAGGAGCAGCTCCCCTACAAATCTGACGAACTCAATCCATGCACTCTCCACCAATTCTCTAGAGGGATTCTCCTGAGACTAAATTCTCTTATTGTATTGAGCAATATGTGAAGTTACGAGACATTATAAAATCATCACTTGATATAGTAGATTGTACCCCTAACAACCCGTAGACGTAGACTTTTATGCCGAACCACATAAAATCTTATCTCTCTTTTATTTATTTTTATTTACTTATTTATTATTTATTTCATAAATAAACGCAAAGAGTACTGTATCAAAACCCAAATCACCAACGTGAGTCGGGAATGACTCTTTCTTCCTTTCCTGTCTATTGTGCTATTTATGGCATTAACCGTCATCAAAGCATACTGTTTGAATCCGTGCCTTTGCGGAAACTTCACCAAGGCTATCTCCTATTGCAAAGCTTCGATGAACAGCTGTATTTGTGGCTAAAAAAGGCTTATTTGTTTGGCAATGATAGCAACAGATGTCAAGAAGTATTGATCAGGAAATGCAGGAATCAACAACTCCACTCCAATGCTCAAAGTGAAGATAACAGACGTTGAGATAGCCGTGTAGATGCACCTACTTATCCGCCCAAGTCCATCCTTCAAGACCCAGTTTGCAGAGGCAGACAGAGGTGAACGAGAGTATCCAATATATATATATGGAAAGATTTCCATGGAAGAGGAAAGTGGTGGGAATTGGTGGCTCGAGAAAATAAGACTTAAAAAAAAAAACAATAAATATGATAGTAAGATCTAAAATGTATTAAATTAGAAAGAACCTAATTATAAAAAATAAAAAAATAAAAACAATATATATATATATGTATATATACACATGGAAATCTATAACTCACGAAAATACATTACAGTTTTGCACACCATAACCCTGAACAGAAAGGAAGGTTTTACATGTATAAATACCACAAAACAGGCGTCAAGTATAACAAGTACAACCATATACATCTTCTCAATAAAACTGCCTAAAAAAAGGGACGAGAACAGTTAAAAGCTGTACATTATTTTACCCTTCTTTCAACCCGCCCATAGATTGGGACCACCAATGCATCACACAAATTCAAAGCGCATAAGAAGCTTTACAGATTTGTATTTCTCTCCCTCAATGCTATGAAGTGGAACAGCTCGAATCCCACTTCTCAGTTCGGACACAGGTAGACATGTTTGGCCTCCGAAATCATCCTTTTCAGACATGTCATACTCGTGAACTTCAATTCTAAGCAAAGCCAGTTCTGGGACAGTCAGTGGAAACTCAAATTTTTCATTCCAATCAGGCACCCAATTATCCTCTAATGTCTTTGTTTTCTTCATTATAGTATCAGCAGACACCCCAGCAATTCCAACCTGCATGCATATTGATCGTTTCTCAAATAAGGAAGAATTTCAAAAAGATAACGAGTTGCTGAAGGGCACCAGGGAGAATAGGGGAATGGGTGGGTGCAACAAAAAGATCAACCAATATTACATGGTTATACTTGTTAATAAAAGGCAAGACACCCACCGTTAAGGTAAAACTAAAGTAACTCAAGATATTTATCAGAATCGTAGCAGATAAGGAAGGCGGTTACACCACAAGCCAAACTAGAATAGAATGCAGCTGTATGAATGATAACATTTTTGTTCAATCATCTTACCCTCACATAGAAATCTGGTGGGGAAAACGCATCGAAGTGCGTGTGAGTGAAATCATGATACCATCCTTCCCCCATATAGACAGTCACCTGTTGAATAACAAGAGAATTATAACCCTTGGACAAGATGTGAACATAATACATATATACTATAGCAAGCACTTCCACAAAAGGATCAAGGAAACTAAATCAAGACAGAAGCCTAACCTTCAGAGTCTTTTTCACCGGCAATATAACATTAGGATCAAAGACCTCATTATGTGGACCAGTATTCAACAGGAAATCTGGTTTTTTAATATAACCACACCCACCATTTGCTCTGAACATTCCATGCATCAACCACAGTGATCTTCCATGTCCCTGTCATATGGAAATTAGCAGATGTAGAACTCTTTGAGGGAACATCTTTCACAGGCAGGGATCAATAGTAGGACCAAATTTAATTCACCGCTCAGAGAGTCTCACACATACACTCACCATAGTACCCAATCCCAAATCCAATCTTTCCTATCAAGAAATAAAATGCACACTCATAGACATACATGTGCGGATTTCTTATCTAATAGCTCCATTTAAAAGGCAAACACTGCTAAAAAGTTTCATATACAAATACCTAATTAATTAATTATTACTCATAACTTCAGAACATAAGGTGTACCAGTGATACGGCAGAATGTTTTTTATTTTATTTTATTAGAATTTTGTTTGTGACACGCTAGAATGTTAGAAGCTAAATATCACACCTTCCTTCAATGATACTCCCCCCCCCCCCAAAAAAAAAAAAATGGAAAAGGAAAGGCAATTTGATCTAACAATAAAGGGAATAGTTACAGCAAGATATTCCCAACTGACAAAAGATAAAGAACAAAGAACAAACAAACCTGCATATTAAATGCAACCATTTGAGCTCCATGCGACCACCCAATCAGTGGGTTGTAATTTGATGAGTCAATGCGTATACCCTTTGGATAAACCCTCAGAATATTTCGCTGGGTAAACCTACAGCAAGTCTATCATCAGAACATGGGAAGACTCAATTGTTTAACAATTAAGATAGAAATTTATATTATTATTTTTTTCTAAGCAGATAGAAATTTATATTATTACATATGAAAGCTTGTTGATGTGTTACTGTAAATAACCTATATGATAGTTGCAGGAGACAGAAAACACTACATCACATGATGGCTACGGCAGGGTAAAAAAATAAGAGCCACCATTGAGTATCAAGCCTGAGACCTCCTATCTAAGGCAATAATTTCATTCAACCAGATAATTGCCATTCCACCAAAAGATGCCCTTCCTAACCATGACTATCAGCACTTTAAACTATGTCATACAAAAAAAAAAAAATTCTAGCCACCAAATTGACTCAACTTATTGAAGGATCTCTAATATTTGGTTCTTCATCTCGGCTCATTTATCACATCTACTGCATCAAGCACTGCCAAGGAACAAAGAGAGCCGTATCAAGGGACACAGAGAATTGGTCTGGCTTAAAAATACCAGAAAACCAAACCAATACTGCACATTGACATAGCTCATCTGCTGCAGAATTGGAATTCTGATGCTAGACATATAAAAATACACAGAAGTACCCATAATCCACCAAACATGTTAAACTGTAATCTCAATACTCCCATTAGCCAGCAACTCCTTTTTCAGAATGGGCTCCATTACAAGTGCTGCATCGCCTTCCACTAGAACATTACTCCAGCACCCATGTTGCGCTAGTTCTAGAGCCTATCTCCCAGCTAGGGCCTCTGCTAAGAATCGATTATTCTAGTCCAAGTAAGCAGTGTTTTAGCTTGATGATCTCTAGCAATGACACCAAGCAACCGTATCCTTATGTAATTGATATCTCAATACTTAACTTGATGCAATTTGCAAGCAGAGGGATCCAACAATGCAAATTGGGTGGCTTTGTCATCTTATTATTCCTTGGGTTTGTGGTTTGGATTCAAGCAAGAGCTTTTGCAACAACATAGGAACCTCGTAATACTGGTTTGGTCTTTGTGGGTTAAGAGGACCTAGAAGCCTGAGTCTTGCTTGGATTGTTCCAATCTGAAACCCCAATTATTCTCCAGCCATGCAATTCTTGTGAATTGGAACAAGAAGTAGCTCATTTCTTCCTGTTGTTGGCATAGAGAACATAAAGTGTGCTCCACATGGGTAAATCAGCAATCTTCTTTCTTAAATGGCAAGCAAATCGCTATAATTCTCCCAAAATAATTCTGTTTCTCATGCAACTTGGCATTCCACAAGCGTGGTAGAACACTTTGAAGAGAGTAAAAGGAACAAGTAAGGATTACTTTTCTTTTGATTGGTAAAATAATTGTAAGTGCCCATAAAATAAATGTTGGTGAATTTGCAATTAGATAGATTTACAGTAAGGGAAAATCAGGAAATAAACGTATCAAAGAAAAACTAGAAGTTCAATGGCCAAGTTGAGAAGATTTGAGGGGAACGTCAAAATTTCATGGGTGAAGATCTATCTGATGAAGAGATGAGGGCTTTTTTGTCAAGCTAAAACGTCATTTAACTATTTCTCAAGGTCTGTCAATACGGAATATCATATAGCTTTGAGCTTCTCTGCACCAAGCAGTACAGAACAAAACTTAAGAAAACCAGCTGAATGAGGCTTTTTGCTTGAATACTAAAATGGTGGCATTCTAGTAACACACAATGAAACACACCACAGGCACGAATTAAATCTATTGCAACACCTAAATTAAAAAAAATACAAAAGGAAATCGTGTAATACCTGACAATTTCTTTTCCATGAATCTGTACAGCCTTCTCAAGCTGTTGCTCACTTAAGCTAAGTCGTCTCACTTTCTCAGGATCCACCTTGAAACTATCCTGTAATCCACCTTTTGGCTTACCAGCATGAATGGTAATTAAACGTTTATATTCAGGTGCTGCATGTTGGTTTGACTTAGGATCTGCATCATCAAGATCTTCCCCTTCATTATTATCATCTTCATCCAAATCATTCTGCTAGAAGATGTTATGTCAGCAAATGAAAAATAAGAATTCTGTACCTTGAATAAATCAGCGAACTAGGAAATTATGCTTCACACCTTGTCATTTGCCACAGGTATGCCTTTTAGGTTAGAGACTTCTCTCCCCCAAGCCTGTTCATCGCCTAAAGCTTTCCCTTTCTGTGAATCACTTTCTTTTTCTTTGATTTCTTTGGCCTCGAGGTATTCCTTAGGTGGTTTGGTTGAAATGATAATCCTTTTCTTCAACGATTCTGGGGATGGGAACTCCTTCAAGGATTCTGAGCCAGGGCAAAAGAGTATGTCTCCAAAAGTTTGAGTGGCCATCTAGAAATTGGTGAAAAGATTGTAAATTATTAGAACAAGGGCGCTGAATTACCAACATAAAATTAAATACTTACTTCAGCCACTTTAGCCTGAAGATCTGGAGTAAGGTGGTCTTCTAGAGTTATCACAACTGGATATTCAGATGCAGTGAAGGCATGCTCCTTTATAGACTTCAAACATTTTATGAGTTCCACTGGAGTAGTCAGTGTCCTGTAGGCGAAACCTATCTCTTAACTAGGTTTACACTAAGTAGCATATAATCAACTTGGTTCAACTCAACTCAAACAAGGGTTAATCCCAACAAAGCGGAGTTGGCTACATAAATCATCTTTTCAACAACCAGCCCAATCTGAGGCAATATACACTACAACTTTTATTTTTAAATTTAAAGATACTTGTGAAAGTGTATCCAAAAGAGAGGGAGGAGAACACACTCTTAGAAAAAGCATATTATCGTAGCATAGAAGCACAATCTTGTATAGGAATCTACTTTTAAATTCTCATTCATCTAAACTCAACTTATTTGGGTGGCAATTACTAGATGGTCATTGTCAAAAAGATGCTAAGCCTGTTGCAGAAATTACAAAGTTCACAACAATTTCGACACTAAATCCAAACCTTCCATGAAGAACCTCCACATTATCTTTCTTGGAGTTTGGCCATATATCCAATTCAATTACCCGCACTCCTCTCTGCAGTGCATTTCTGATGGGGCCATCGCTGCAGGCACTGCTGAGTTGATTCCCGGTCAGATATGAATTGTGACCCGTATATATGAAATAATGAGACAATGGCGCAGACATATCATGGTGTACCTAGAATATAACAAATGGTTACCATAAAAATTGCTGTTATTTAAAATTTACAGTAGCAAGTTAATTATTGAGTCCTTAATCTGCTTCACTATTAGTTATATACAAGTGAGACAACAAATTGTAAGCACAAAAAGAAAAGTAAAACCATCGATTTTATAAAAACTAAATACAGAATTTTTAAATAGAATAAACAATCATCTGTCACAGCATGCCACTTGAACTAAAAAAAAAAAGGGAGATTGCATTAAATTTCAGCGATAAGGGATTAATCGAAATTATCAAGGTTCGTTAAGAAACTTATAAAAGATCGAAATTACCAAAGCTCTTCGTTTTTCAAGCATGATGGCGGTGTCCCTCCTATGTCATTTATTATATGTCCATTACTGCTGGGGAAAGATTTCTGAGGGGAAGAAATTCTACTAGTGCCAAATTGGTAAATTCAAAGAAATAAACTTAACTTAAGCTAAGTCCATTTCTTCCTTTCTTTCCAAAAACAAACAAAGCAGTCAGCAGAAACCATCAAACTCGTTAGCATTGTCCTCTCTTTCCTTTTTATATTGTACTCACGACTAAACGTGGAATTAGAATTCCGTACAGCCAACAGAGCCTTTAAATATAACAAATACAAATTACAGTGTCTAAGTTATACACACACACACACATATTAGAAAAACAACAAATGAAGAGCATGAGCATTACCCTAGCAGGCGGGAGAGGATGGTTGGTGTCAGAGAAGAGGTACTTGAAGAAGGCCTCGATAGTGATGCATTTTCGGGCAAAAATATTGAGGTGCCGGAGCTCGTGGAGGTGGCCGAGAGAGTCAATGATGGCCTGAGCGTCCTCTACGGTAAGGTCACTTTCCTTCTGGACCTCAATCAAGAACCTCCGGAGATGGTCAACGGACATTGCTCCATTCTCCGAGTACTGGTCGAACAGGCTTTTGACCTCGTCCGGTGCTTCCGTTGCGGTTAGCGGGAACCGCCGGCGGAAGCAGAAGCATATTTTGTAGGTCTGTTTGTTGGTCTGTTTCGACATCGGGATAGTGGAATTCTAGATACAGGGAGTGTGGACGAGAGAGAGAGAGAGAGCTCAGGTTTACTCCCTGATCAGATGAGGAAAATGGTTTTGACAATGATCAGGGCGGTTTATAATATTTACAGGAAGAAAGGAAATGATGGGTGTGGGACCCAAGCGGAACATTTATACACGCGGGAGGCTTTGGTCGGATCAACGAAAAAAAGTAGGCTTTGAAAAGTCTCACAGTCGACCTGTTGGGGAGGAAAACAACAAATGTTCATATTCTGCGCGTTGTGAAACGTCAGTCACTCGAACACTGACAGCAATATTTTACAATTTAGAAAACAATTTTTTTTATAATTTATTATTTTTTACTATTCTTCATAAAATATCTAATCACTTCACTCCTTTAACGGAACCTCAGTCGACTTGTTGGGATTGGGCTTCGTGAAAACAACAAATGTTCATGTTCTACACGTTGCGACACTTCTGTCACTCGAACAAGGTGGAAAGTTGCATTCAAGTGCTACTTTTGCTTTACTTTAAGAATTGAGATAAGGTATAACCTCGACAGATTTTCTTGCGAAACAGGAGAGCTGTCCAGTAAGTTAAGAGGTATTTGTTGGAAGAATAAATTTTATCTTTTTTATTTGAGGATATCTTAGTGACGTATAATTTATTTACTTTTATTTTTATTATTATTTTACTATCTGTTTGTGCTAATATTTTCTTGCAATTTATTTTTTATAGGTTTATTTTTTTCTGGTCTTTGTTGTTTTTGAAGTCTTGTAATTTTGGTTTTATGTTTATGATTTTTGAGGCTGAATTTTAGTCTTTTTTAAATATCTGTAAATCTCTAATTTTTTTTATCGTAATCACGATTTTTTTGTTATGTAAGTGAGAATTATCAATAAAATTAAGGTACTATCTTTTTTTTTTTTAAAAAAAAAAATTATAACCTCGACAGCAATTATTGTTCAATTCGGAAAACTTTTTTTTATTTTCTATTTTTTTATAATCTTTAAGGAAGGAATTGGCTTCTGTTAATTCTCAATCCAAACAAGAGCATTAAAGTTTTCCAGAAGACTTTAGGTGGGTGAATTTAGTAACACACGTCATACATAGTTAAATGCCAAAAGTATAGTTGTTGGAGTGTGATTCAAGACCACGTGATTTATGTGGGTGAATTTATTACGGACCCGCTCTACTTCTTATTTGTTGCTAGCCAGAGCCTTCTCTTTCCCGCCCCAACCTTCTTTTAATATTTCTTTAATGTATAAATTAAATTAGTACGACAATAGAGAAAGCATCTTGTTTAAAAAGGCCTTGATTCCCAATGGGTGGAGGTCTCTAATCCAAGAATGAAACCCTGTAAAAATGTAACATGGACTCGTAGCAAGACCATCTGTCCGGGATGAATGACATCCGAAATCCTAAACAAACTGAAACTGCATTAGAAGCTTCACAGATTTTAGTTTCTCTCCCTTTTTGTCATAAAGTGGGACAGCATGAATCCCCGGTCTTAGTTCCGAGACAGGCAAACATGTCTGCCCTCCAAAGTCATCCTTCTCAGACCTATCATACTCGCGTACTTCAATCTGAAGCAGGGCGAGCTCAGGAACTGTCAAAGGGAATTTGAATTCTTCATCCCAAAAAGGAGCCCAATCATCCTCGATTATCCTCGTTTTCTTCTTGGTAACATCAGCCGGCACCCCAACAATGCGAACCTGCCAAAAACAACTATCATTTTGTACGTGTACAACATGTTTCAAGACTCCACCCATGAAAAAATGTATGTATAGAGCTGACCAGCATTTAAAGTCATGAATTTTATGATGATTAAATCTAAAAAAAAAAAAATGCATGTCACACGTATATTTACTGTACAATATAACTATACCTTTGTATAGAAATCCGGAGGAGAAAATGAGTCAAAGTGTGTTTGGCTAAAATCCAAGTGCCATCCATCTCCCATATAGACTTTCACCTGATAATCAACTTAAATGATAAGAAAGGGTCATTAGACAAACCACATTTGGTTCTAAGCTAAAACATTCTTCACACCTCTAATGTCTTCTTCACTAGCAAGGTTATTTTAGGATCGAACACCTCATCATGTGGACCCTTCTGCATCAGAAAATCAGGTTTTTTCACATAACCACACTCTCCATTGGTTCGGAACATCCCTTGCATTGACCAAAGCAATTTGCCATATCCCTGGTAAAGGAAAGCTCACAAGTTAATGATAATTCTCTGGTGGGGATCACGATGATGGTTTACTTGGAAGACCTTGTAGTTTCATGCTGACTAATCATTTCTTGATTTAGAATTGACCTTCCAAAGCCTTCTTTACAAAAGGGTTATCCTTTAATCAAATACCTTTATTGTTCTCTTGTTTACCATTGTCCCTCTTTTGTGTGACAGTTATCTTATGTCAATTCACATTCACATGGGCAAATGACTTGACAACAGAAGAGAAGAAAAACTTTGCCATCAAACTCAAGTGAGAAGTAAATAAAGAGCCCTCATATGGCATGAAAGAAATGTGGTAAAGGAAAATCTTATTACAAATTTACACTGTAAGCATTCCCTCCCATATTCATCCACGCTATCAGATAAACAAAATACTGATTAGAAAATTGGAAGCTTAGTAGAATACAGCGCAGCAAGATTCATTTGAATGATGAAATTTGAACCTAACCTGCATATTAAACGCAACCATCTGGGCCCCATGCATCCACCCAACATGTGGCTTGTAATTAGAGGAGGTGAAACGCGTTCCTTTAGGGTATACTCTTAGTACATGTTTCTGTGTGAACCTACAAAGCATGAAATCTGATACCAGAAAGAGTTGTCCAAGCGAGAGAAAAAATAAGAACGCTAAATTATATTGCAACTATCTGCTGTCAAGTATGTTAAATAGATACCTTACAACATCAGTGCCATGATTTGTGGCAGCCTTCTCAAGTGC
This sequence comes from Juglans regia, assembly GCF_001411555.2. NCBI lineage: Eukaryota > Viridiplantae > Streptophyta > Magnoliopsida > Fagales > Juglandaceae > Juglans > Juglans regia. The sequence goes on along the minus strand of NC_049907.1, from coordinate 51,337,722 downwards.
TTGTTCACTCAAACTAAGACGTCTAACTTTGTTAGCTACAACTTCTAATGCGTTCTTTAAACTACCCTTTGGTTTCCCAGAATGGATTGAAATCAAGCATTTGTATTCTGGTGCTCCTCGTTGGCCTGATTTGTGATCACACGCACTAATTTCTTCATCATCTTGATCGCTGTCACTCTGCCATACATCAAAAGAGTTGATGTAAATAAGCATGCTTTGAGATTCAAACTGCAAACTTATACATCATGTTCCAGCTCACTCTCTCGTTCACTTCTTGCTCAGCCATAAAACCTGGTGTTTCCCCTCCAGATGCCCTTTCACCAGTCAAGATACTTTCCTTATCCTTGCTATCCTTAGATTCCAGGTATTCTTTTGGCGGTTTGGTAGAAATAACAATTCGATGTTTTAATGATTCTGGTGATGGTAATTCAGCTAAGCATTCTGCCTGGGGATAATACAGCATTTCTCCAAATATTTGAATGAGCATCTACATGCAAAGTGAATTGCGGTCACAATGAAAAAAAACACCTTGAATTTAAATAATAGTGAGAGACAAAGAGAGAGAGGTCTAACCTCCGCAACTTTGGCCTGAAGGTTAGGGGTAAGGTGGTCTTCTAAAGTTATAATGACAGGGTATTGAGATTTAACAAAAGCGTACTCTTTAATGGACTGCAAACATTTGAGGAGCTTCACAGGAGTGGTCAAGGTCCTACAGTTATTCAGAAAGTGGTGCGACAAAATAAGATAGATATGGGAGTTGCTAAAATAGATAGATAAGAAATAATGATGATGATGATCATCCTCAGTGTAGTAACATATGCTGTTTTGTAAGAAATTCCTCTGCCATTGGGACTTGGGTCCCCGTAGATACTTAAACATCTTATAGCACAGCCACAAATGTACACACAAGAACAATCACATCACTAAATGAGAGATTTGAGAATTAACTTATACCTTCCATGAAGAACAAGGACGTCATCTTTTGTAGAATTTGGCCATATATCAAGTTCAATTACTCGCACACCCCTCTGCAATGCCTTTATGATTGGTGCGTCACTACAATCACTGCTGAGTTGATTCCCTGTCAAATAGGAATTGTGCCCTGTGTATATGAAATAATGTGACAATGGAGCAGTCATATCATGGTGTACCTGAAATCACACATATAATATGTCAATAACAAACCTACATTTGTTCTTATTTTGAATTCTTCAAATAATGATAGTAAATGATAACGTGTCAAAGACAACGATACATTCTTATCAACACATTAGTGTCCAAGACCAGCAACAGAAGTTGTTTGGGGGTCTTTCATGTTCTGATAAACAAACCTTCGGATGAAAATAAACTGTCTATTTGACATTTACCAACAATAGGGCTGCTTTAATAAAAACTAAAAAGGACCTATCAAAGTTTCTTTGTCAAGCTTTCCCTTAACAATAAGTGATCCATTTCAATGCATACGTACGATTGTTATTATATCTAAAACTGGTGAACAATCTGTGAGATAGTTTTAGATATGTGCTAGAGGTCTCACTGTTACCATATCAATTTCATTCCACACCAAACTGCTGCGTTATGATTGAAAGAAGGGAACAAAAACAAAAAATCTCTCTAAGCGAGATCGTCGAATGAACCCTTATTAGGCAATAATTTTCTTTTCCTAGATACCCTAATGTTAAGAATAATAACTAGAAACACTATTAGATTGAATTCATTTTCCGAATTTCCTCGTTGACCAAACAGAGGAATACCAAAGCAACAGGGAGAGAGAGAGAGAGAGTTGACCTGAGATTTGATGGGGCCGTTGAGATCACTGTGAAACAGAAAATGAAAGAAATCGGAGAGGGAAAGGCCTTCGCTCGCATCGCGGCGTTCATGTAGAACCTGCTCTATGATTCGGTCCGCATCGGCCACGGTGCTGTCCATGTCGCCCTGGTGCTCCACTAGAAAGCGACGGAGCTGGTCGGCGGACATGTGGTCGCCACCCTCGGCGAACTTCGAGAACGCTTTCTTCACGTCGGCCGGTGGGCCCACCTCGTTCATTTTGAACTTCCTACTGAACCCCAACATCTTGTACTTGTAACTCGCCATTGAAACACGCAAAAACTCGCTCTCCCACTCTGTTATTGGCTTTTCAATGCGTTTGGAGAATTCTACAAGGTGAATGGGGGGAGAGAGAGAGAGAGAGAGAGAGAGAGAGGGTGAAAGTTGTGACTTACGAGGTTGCCTATAACTCGGGAGTGTTTGAAGCTGGATCGTTGGACGTGACCGACAGCAACGGTTGTCTCGCTATAGATTCTTATATAAAAGAGATACTTGGCAAAAATAGTCGTGGATTACCTCAAACTTCTTCAGGTTTTAAACTAAGATATTAACACTGTTTTCATTCATTTCCCGGTAATTATTTTCATTAAGTCAACATTTCACCTTATGAAAAATAAATTTATGAATAATTTGTTGACATTGCACACTAAACACACATCAGCATATAAAAAAATATTCAAAATATTAATATTATTTTATAAATATTAAAAATTTCATAAAAAAAATATATATTTTATTATCAAATCGAACTATAATATGTTACAGTTCAAACATATAAATAGCGTAACTCGTCCATGAAACATTTTATAGCAATTATAACTAAAATCATAAAACGTTGGTCACATAACATAAATAAACAATTCCGTTATTCATACCAAATTTCTCATGCTCGATTAGTTATTTTCGGATAAAAAAAAAGTGGTCAACCTGAATAATTTCTCACTAAATAAAATTAAAAACAAAAATACTAGTTGGTTCTTCAAGCTCGTATATCAGCTGACTATAACTACATCCACGCACCATAATTATTTTACAGTCAAATTATCAAAATGCTTGAATAAAAGCCCAAAAACCGATCCAATATCGCAGCGTCTAAACTCAAACATCCTCGGAGCTGAAAAGCCTGAAGGCATGGCCACCACAACAAAGTTGGTGACACTAGCTCTTTTGTGGGTCCTGATTTTGTTCGGAACCCTAGCTATCATTCAGGTACTTCCGCCCTGCTATTAAATGTTCATGGAGATCAACCAGAATAAAAGGATCCCATTGAAGTGGCTAATTCCATGCAGATTGTCTGCGCATCTGATGCTATAAATTGCATAGAATCATGACTAGCTGTTCCGGGTATTACCCACCCCCCGGGAGATTCAGAAAATATGCACAAGTAGTTTTTCTTATAAATTTTTGTTTTGGTGTCAATTTCAGAATAGATTAAGCGATACCGGAGCCTCATCTGAGCAAATTGTTACCAGAAGTCAGCGCCAGGAGGTTGGAAACTACTTTTTGGTTCATGTAAACGGAGGCTTACGAATTATTTCTTAAATTTTTTTTTCTTCTTTTTGGGTGCCTTTAGATGACTATTAACTCGAGTAAGTGGTGAATGCTGTATAACAGGAGAAGAAGTTGGAGGAGCTGGAAGAAGTTACCAATAAAGTTTTCTTTGATATTGAAATTGGCGGAAAACATATGGGTATGGACCTGGTAGCTCGGGACGGCGGGGGTGTTTGACCATGTGGATGTTCTTGTTGTTATTATTATTACTATTATTGCTTTTATGAATGAATGTGCTTTGTTATTAGTTCTACACAGTATTGCAGCTTTGCTTTTTTTTGTGGTTGGGGAATTCATTTAGGCATATATGCATTGGCCAGGTTAGTTTTGTGTTCTAAGTGTTTGACGAAATGTTTACATGTTCACCATGATTTTTCACGTGATAACTAGAATTTTGAAATTAGCCTCGTTTGTTTTCGCAGATGTGATGAGATGAGATGAGTTGAGATTAAAGTTAAAAGTTGAATAAAATATTATTAAAATATTATTTTTTTAATATTAATTTTGTTTTGAGATTTGAAAAGGTTAAATTGTTTATTTATTTTGTGTGAGAATTTGAAAAAATTGTAATGATTAGATGAGATGAGTTAAGAGGAGTTCTAAAAACAAATAGTAAGCATGAGTTAAATGGTAAGCATCTCAAGATGGCAGCAACTGGTTAAACTCAGGTTTTTTTTTAGCATTATCATTAATTTTTTTAAAGAATTATTTCTTTACTTTACTTTCATTGACATTCTATCTGTATGTGAAATCCATTTTTTTTTCTTGGTGTCACAAAGTCTTTTGATCTGTTAGAAGAATAGGGGCAGTGTTTTTCATGACCTTTGAAGGTGAGGGGACTCAGAAGTTTTATATAAAACAAAATGGACTTGATCCGAAATGCCATTTCAAATGTTGTTACCATGGGATTTGTGAAGGAGCATAGTGTTGATTGGCTGCATGAATTTAGTCTGAACATTCTTCCACATACTGCAAGGTTGTTCTTTTAGTATAATATAAAGTATTTTATTTTTATTTTTCTTTCAGGTCGCATAGTCATTGGCCTCTTTGGTAATACAGTTCCTAAGACTGTAGGTATGGTACCCAAGGACAATGGAAGCTGCTGCCTTGTGCATGTTTCAATTGAGATCTTTCACCATTATAGGAAGTTACTAACTTTTACTTTTTTCCTTCACAGACAACTTTCGAGCCCTTTGCACTGGTAGCCAAGTAACTTTTGCTCCCTTCTTATAACTCTTATCATATGAAGGCCGCTTCTTATATTTTACCATGCCTTTTTATGATCCTATAGGAGTTACTTCCACTGCCAATAGGCTTATATAATTCATTCAAGTTTAAGGATCCCTCTCATTTCAGGGGAGAAAGGAATTGGAAAAAGTGGGAAGCCTCTTCATTACAAAGGGAGCACATTCCATAGAATCATTCCGAGCTTTATGATACAGGGAGGTGATTTTACTCGTGGTGATGGGAGAGGTGGGGAGTCGATCTATGGCGAGAATTTTGCTGATGAGAACTTTAAACTAAAGCACACCGGGCCAGGCAAGCTAAATTCCTTGATGTCGATTTGTTTTGTTCCCGATAAAATATCTTGTAATTGGTTCCTAAGTATACTGAAAAATGTAAGTTGCAAAGAGAATATTCTTTTTTCACTTGACAGGAAATCTGTCAATGGCAAATGCTGGACCTGATACCAACGGATCTCAATTCTTCATTACCACTGTCAAAACTAGCTGGTAATGGTCCTTTTTGAGAGCATGTGTAAAATACTTTGTAGAATAGCAATTTTAATTTTTTCAAGAATGTTGTTAATCAGTAAAATTGTTAGTCACTAAAGGCTTGAGGCCTGGTTGGCATAACCCATAGCCTTGGAGTTCAAAACTCCCCTCCCCCAAATTAAAAAGAAAAAAACAGTACTTGTTGCAGCCGGGAATTTTGAGTAGGAATGAATCCTCCCAATTTAGGACCCGCCATATGATCTGTTACATAACAAGGGGTAGTAGAGGCATATCTATTAGTCACCTATTGTCTATTGCCTCCGCCTTTCGGCCATTTGCAGCTAGATAAATGTAGTAGTATATATATAGTCGTCTGAAACTTTGCATGGGATCTGTAAAATATGCTATAAATCTCTGCGTACCCAGTTTCTCTTACTGGCGACTGCTTTTGGTTTCCTTTAAAGGTTGGATGGGCGCCATGTTGTATTTGGCAAAGTGCTCTCTGGAATGGATATTGTCTACAAGATTGAAGGGGAAGGAAGACAGAATGGCGTGCCCAAGAGCGAGGTTGTCATTTCAGACAGTGGTGAACTTACCATGTAACCGCCCTATTTATCTCATTTTTACATATAAATGCAAACTGTCACGAATGGTGCTCTTTGCCGTCTCTCTTCTCTGTAAAATGACTTTATTTTATTGGTTTCCCTCTCCTAGGCACTCAGTACATTATCAAAAATAGGCTTATTTTGCATGTTACCGTTGCGTTAATTCTAAAGTAATTCCGGTTCCCCCGTCTTTCTTTTTGTTTCTCTTCATCCTATAAACATTCCATGGTTGTGGACTACGACCCTGGTATTTGCTCTTCATGTGGTTGTCACGTACACTTACGATATTTGATGACAAAATTCGCAAACCGTTCCAAGAATACCAAAACTCCAAAAATATCTCCAACGTTCGATGCCCTCACGATGACAACTAATTTGACAAGAGCATGAACATGCAAACCCAGCTAAATTAGCGAGGAGGGAAACTCAGATTTTCCGAAACCCAACCTAATCAAAGTTTTCTGAATGCCATTTTCCAACTTATAGGCGCCAATGGATATCTTTATAAGCTAGGTACTGAACCTTTTAACGGCAAATTACTGAACCAGGACTTTCTTCTGTGATGCCTATTTAATATTAAGTCCCAGTATATTTGATCTCCGATAATAACTACAAGAACCATTCACTGGTTACATTCTACGAATGCAATTTGTGGCGACATCTATAACATATCCAGCTAATTAACGTAAGCAGGTAACAGGGCAATTACCCAAAGGGGTTGGGGCTGCCAACAAAAATCTTTGAACACATCATGGCATAGCCGATACACTTCTACAGAACTTGGCAAAACCCTAATTCCCAACTACTTGTGCCAAGCTACATAAATCCTTTTTACCACCCAAGAGAAGAGCTCAATCAACAACAAATCCATTTGAGGCCGTATCGTTTCCTTCGTTGAACTCATCTTTGCAATGGAGGTGACTACGATGATATCAAATTCAAAAACCGTGGATTCCCCCACCTTCAAACAAAAGCAATTATTCACCATACGGAGCATAAGCACAAAATATGAGCAAATGAAATATAAATACCTTATCAGGTTGGTGGATTCAACAAGTAGGTAGGTGATTCCACTCTAATCCTCCTTGTAAAACAAAACAGAGCACTGAATAAGCATTATAGATCTTTTCCCAAGACCAGTAGAAGAAGGGGAACACCCATAAGCACACTCTCTACAGGGGAATCTTCACTCACCACGTCCCCTAATTTTGAGATTGGTTTGACCCCCATTCCCCTTCACTATGTATGGCAAATAAACTCCTCGCTTTACTTCCTCCAATCCCTCCAAGCTTCTATGCGAACAATCAAATTCCAAACAGACACACCACATATCTAAAATTAAGCTGGCATGAAAGCAGAACGAGTAGAAGATCCAGCGCTCTAAGAAAGCTTGCAGAGTGACCCAGCTTGGATCTTTTTCTCCAAATCAATCGTCCTTATAACGGGATACCATATTTTTCAACTCCGTCGCTCGTTTCAAACATCCTAAGCTCATACCGTATCCGTACACTGACATAGACATTAGCTGGACAACTTCTCATATGCTTCTTTCCCCAACTTCCTCGCATAATCTAGTACCATAAAAAACGAATACAAAAGCATGGACTAAACAGAGCATACGTAACTCATTACTTTGGTCCATAACAAGAGTACCACACCAACCTTAAAAAAACAGATTTATTCCCAATAGACTCTTACCAACAAGCGTATTGAACTGAACAAACGCTACTCAGACAGACCGATAGTTTCAATTCCAAGCCAATTAATAAATATAAATTAGATGTGAATTACTGAGGATTGTGGCAAGGGACGGCATTTCAGGCCTGGGGACTTGAGGTTTTGTCTTCGGAGCCGCTCTTGGCAGTGCGTTGATGGAACAAGGTGGAGAAATTGGAAGAGAGGTCGGAGTAGAGGGAGACGACCTTGGAGATGTTGTCGTTGATCTCTTGGATGAGGGCCACGTTCTTGACCATGTTGTCCGGGATTCTCGACTGGTGGTTCTCGTTCACTTGCTGGATCAGCGATCGGTTCCGGTCCAGCACCGTCTGCACTTGCCGGAAACTCTGGTTAAAGGCATCCCACACCTCGCCGTCGCCGCTTTCGTCCGCCGATTCTCCGGTGGTAGTTAGGGTTTTCTTGTGGTTGGATGGGAGGTCCATACTCGACTCGGCGGCGGAGATGGAGGAATCGGGTGTGCTCATGTGCACGGAGAAGCTAAGCTGGAGCAGTCAGCAGGTGGATTACAAGAGAGTTTCCGAACTGGAGAGGTTTGGTGGGTTTCGTTTTGGATGAGGCGGGTGGGTGGAATGTTGAACTACGCTTAACAAAGCACAACACGCGCCTCGCGTCTGAGCAGTAGCACCATAAATATCTCAGAGACGGGAAAAAGCGAAACCAATGTTTTGCCACGGCGGAAGCTTTACCTCGTTCGTATCAGAAAATATCTCCCATGACATAAATATCTTCGGACCTCGAATAAAAATCCACGCAATTATTCATCTTTTTTTCAATCGGTATTATTTTATATAATAATATTATTATTAAATAAAAATAATAATAAATAACATCTCTCAAGATTAATATACACAAAATTCACTTCCGAAATTACCCACACCTTTCAACAGCCAAACAATTTAAAATATATATACCAATTATTTTATGATTATTTGGATTCCAAACCATATGGAACTGTAAGAGTATTGGAATTGAATTAATTAAATATTTTTTTATCTTTAAATTTAATAAATATTATCTATATTTACTCTATATTAAATTAGTTAAATTATTTTCATCCAAACTATAAGCTACAATAAATCTATTATTCTTTTCAAATATGAAAAGTACTATAGCAAGTCTAAAAGTATTTTTTAAGATTATTATATTACAGATATGAGATTTTTATTCATATGAGATTTTACCATCTATATACATATGAGATTATTATATTATAGATTGTTGGATTGTGAAAATAAAAATGAATATGATTTTTTAGAGGTTATTGAAGATTATGAAAATAAAATAAAGATTAATTAAAAAATATAAATAATAAAAAATAATAATATTTTATTATTATAGAGAGTTTGATGACTAATCCAATGTAGACTTCAAGTTTTGAATGAATAGCTAAAGGTGAAAAAGTTACATATTAGTCAAAATTTAAAGAATATGATTGCCAATCCAATGTTAATGCCCGTATGAATGCTGAGGCAAGATAAAAAATTTATGAATAATAGTTAAAAAATTTATAAATAATAATAAAAGTATTTGAGTTAAGATATTTTATAAAATTTTGAAAAAAAATTAAATAAAAAAATTATAAAATTAAAATATTATTATAATATAATTTTTTAATATTAGTTTTGTTTTAGAATTTAAAATTTTTGAATTATTTTTTATATTTTATTTGGAAGTTTAGAAAAGTTATAATAATTAAATAATGAATAGAGTTGGGATAGTGAGATGAGATGAGATAGTTTTAGATGAAAGTTGAATAAAATATTATTAAAATATTATTTTTTAATATTATTTTTGTTTTAATATTTGAAAAAGTTGAATTATTTAATATTTTATGTGAGAATTTGAAAAATTTATAATGATGAAATGAGATGAGATGAAATATTTTTTGTATCTAAGTCTAAATAAAAAAAAATTAAAGATTAAAGATTTAAAATTTAAAAATGTTTATTTTTAATATTAGAACGAGATAAATGATACGAGACTATGTTGCAATCCAAACTAGTGCTAAGTGATTGTGCTATATGAAGGTGCTTTAGTTATTATTTGGCAGCCGTACTAGAAGAAGAAAGAAGAAGAAGAAGATTATGATAATATTCTCAAATAAAATTGGAGAACCGATTTCAGTGCAGCTTATGGTTTTTAACATTGTAATGCTCCAACTGAAATGGAATTCAGCGAATTTCAGAGTTAGATCGATATATATAAGCCTCATATGCACAAGTCTCGTGCAAATACTTTATAAAAAAATGGCCTCATCATAGAAAAGTATGAAAAACTCATTTTTTCTTGATGAGGCCCACAGTTTTACAAAAGGCTTGCACAAAGCTTGTACATTTGAGATTTGTCCCTAGTATTACTTAAGATCTATAGTCCATAAACTTTATATGTAGGTATGTATACTAGAGGATCGTTAATCCGGGATTCTACAAACTAGTCCCACTGATTCTCCCAGTGGAAAGTCCACTCCGAAGGATTCGAGGTTGTGTTTCCATCAGCAGCAACAAGATCATATGGCGAATCCTCTGCAAACTCGGTCGGTATAGACTTCCAGTGCAGACATGGCTCCCAGTCAGCTTCCTTGAGCACATTTAGTATCTCCCCAACAACTATCTTGCTTCCTTCAGCTGATAAATGAACCCCATCTCTGGAAAAAAAAAAAAAAAAAAAAAAAGTAATAATAATTATAAAACTAGCACCAGCTCTTTTGACACTAATTTCCAGAGTCAAAACAGGGTCAACGCACCAAATAATTGTTTTAACATGACACATCTCTAGGGAAGAATGTGAATGGAAGGGAAGTTGTTGAGTTTCAAGATCAAAGGGACTCTTCTCTCAAACACACAAATATATCACTGCATAACATGAATGCATTAGGCATCTTCAAACAACCGCAAGGAGGACGAAAAGGTTGTACTTAAAGCATAAGCTTTCAAAGAAGACCAAACGTAAAACTGTGATGACCTAAAGCCTGAAGAACATTCTTCACAATCCAATGGAAGAGGAGCTGGGGAGTTTTTTTTCACTGTTATTAGTTTATTATTTTTTTACGCATCTAGAGCCGAGGAGTCCTCCGGGTGTAATTACATAATATTGCATTTACTATGATTATAAGAAGTTCCACTGCCGCACTCAATTAACTATCAGTGAAAATGGACAGATGAGAAGACCTTAGGAATAAGACAGGAAGATGAACGATTAAGCTGTGAATGTGAAAATTATAAGGTGTTTACAGAGGAAAAAAAAAGATCCAGCAACTCGGCAAAGAAAACTTACGTGAAGCAAGCATCCATCCAATCATCTCTTTTCTGAAGTGCACTAAATAGATCAACAACTTCCACGCCCATTTCTTGACATAGCTTTCTACAAGCTTCTGAGTAGCTTTGGCATAACTCATTTGTTCTGACTAGCTCACTGAAAAATTGACTGGTTTAAGACAGAAACCCATGTTAAAATTAACACTAGCATTGAAAACCCAGGAAAAAACATGTGAGATATCAATGAGAGCACCTTGTGTTTCCGTGAATCTTGTGCTCATTGACAGGAGGACAACTTAAGAAAATGATGCGTGTTTTCTCTGAAAGGCTCTGGTTCAAATTTGCAATAGGATGTGCATCAGATAGGGCAAAATTTAAGGATGATCAATGACACACACAGCAGTTAGAAACCAAAACAACATGAGTGCACCTTACTCAACAGTAAAATAAAGATTACGGATATAATTTACAAGAGACAGGTGAAGATTTCATCTCATTCTATTGATATATATTACAAAGTTGAAACTAAATCACTTCTTCCCAGAGAAGTTTCCAGGAGCTGAAATAATATCTTCAGTGGTTCCCAAGAATCAGATTGGACGAGTTATTCGTTGAACCTTTCACTAAGTCACTGTGTCAGGTTCCCTCATGGTCTACAGTCGAATACACATATATTTGCTTCACACATGAAACATTGCAACATTGCATAAATTAGTAGATGAAGAAAGTACCTGGAGATGAGTTGCAATCTTTCTCATGTTCTCAATATATTCAGGAAGTGGTACATGTGGGCCTAGGCCAGATGAGTGAGGCCCCATAGAATCATTACCACCGAAATAAACTATCACCAAAGAAGGCTGTAAAGCAGCATCCTAGAACCAAGAAATGTAATGTAGGGATTCAGAGCATAATTGAATGATAAAAACACCAGATGGCCTAATTAACGAAAGCTCTACTAATGTAGTTGGAAATCTGGCATCATATAGAAGAAGCATTTCCTCATGAATACCAATTTTTAAGCATAAATTTTTTTTTATAAGTAATTTTAAGGATAGATAGGGAGCTGTCACGATCAAAGCAAGGTCACCAGCAACAATGAACTGCATATGTTCAACTAGAACCAACCTTCCACGGTCTCTATTAAATTATGAGGGACAGCTATGGTCAGGAGAAGATGGAATATTAATTCAGCCCTCATCAGCAACAAGGGCTCCAAGAGTATGGGAGTCTGTGTGCATATGGCCACTAAACTCCACGATTCTACTAATAAGCATCTGTGTGTTCATGCACATTCCAATATGGAATTACCCCACAGTTTGCAAAGTTAAAGGGAGATAAACGGGCATACAGATGTACAGAGATATCTCATCCTATAAGGCCTATCCTTAGGTTTACCTTGAAAAGGACAAAACTTTTACAAGAAAATCTCCACTTGCTTACACCATCTGAGCATTATTGATGCTTACTGCATTCCCAGAACGGAAAAAAGAAAAGAAACAAAAATAGGAACTACTATGGTTTACCAAAGTGCATCTGAGGTCTCGTTAGGCAAATAATATGGTCACCTGAATACCTTATAAGGCAAAAGGAATTTTCCGCTAGAAGTCTAATACCTTGGGAAAAACTTGATCAAGGACCTGGATAGCACGTCGTGAGTTCCACCCAAAATACCCTCGCAACACAATATCTGCCTACAGCGAATCACGAATAAAATAAGATTGCCATACAACAATTATGATGCAAAATAATCAGGTTATTAGTAAGAGCCCATTGTAGATATAAACATAAGACCAACTACTTTTGTTTTTGTAAGAAAAATAAAAATTTTATTGATACAAATGAAGTAGGCGAAACCCGTGTACAGAGGAAGTATACAAAAGAACACCTGAACATTCTAAGAACCAGAAATTAAAGACTGAACATCATGAACACTAGTTCCATTAAGCACAATGGCTGAAAACCAAATCAATTAGAGCATTAGCATTGGTTTCTCTATATGCAAATGCAAAATCACATGTTTTAGAGATTGTCTTTGCCATTCAAGAAAAACTCTCACATTGGATTATGCATCTTTAAGTCAAAATAATAATAAATTATTTTTTTTTTTTTTCCTCAAATTAATTTTTTATATATATTTTTTACAATTAGCACCCACTACATACATTTGGCATTAATAATAATAAAATATAATTTTTTTATACATTATATTAAAAATATAATAAAATGATAAATATATATAATATATTATAATATATTATAATAATAAAATGAAGGTGAAGGTTGTGTTGTTGCGGGAGGGAGGAGGAAAGGGTTGTGAGAGAGAGTGGGAGGAGAGAGAAAAAAATTAATAAAATAACATTTGAGGAGTGAATAGTGCATCTCCAAAGATGTATTGGCATTGTTCATAGCTATGGAAATATTTCCATATGCATAATCCAATGTAGCCAATTTAATGGTCTAGTTATGCAAATATGTGTTTGCATTTGCATATAGATAAATCAATGCCAATGAGGTGTGTACAAAAAAGTTCTGATCATTCATTTCCATCCAGATACACCACATAATGCACAAAGGAATATAAGACTAACTACTGATCAAGTACGCACTCACATGAGCACGCAAACTGGTTTTTTACTGAAAAACTGTAAGTATTATTTACTTTCTCCCTCTCTCTCTCATGGTGGAGGAAAATTCGTATACACCCAAAAATGAGCACGTGAAATGATAAATTGGATAAGCATTGTCATATGAACATGACATTTCTTCTTTATTTGTTCTGTTTTTTACATACCGGCCAGTTTATACCACAAGAAGTTCACGTATACTGGTATAATAAAAAAGATGGGCTTAGAAGGATATATAAAACATTCAATATGAGACAAAATTCAATAGATAGAGCTTACTGGGTTTGGTCCCGATTATCCCTCCCTAAAAAAATGTTACAAGAATAATACAAACTACTCCTTACAACGACCTTTGGAGATAATCTCGAACGTTAATCACAAATAAGTAAAGATCAAAACTTGATAGAATCACAACATGGAAAGCAACATTGAGTCCGAGTACATGATCCCTTTCGGGAAAAAGTTATTGCTTTTTTAGGGCAAAATCTCGTAGTCGAAAGCAAAATACAAAAATATACTCAACACCCAACAAGCCCAAATTCTTAAGAAACCTAAATAAATACCATCACAGCCAGTTCCACCCAAAACCGGTTTCCTTTTAGCATACAAAGAGATGGGCTTCAGCATGGTTTACTTCCTTGTAATAATCGGAATGGAGCGTCAACCAAAATTCACAAAATTAAGTTAATAAACCAACATTGAAACAGATCATACACACAGAGACACGGATAAAAAGAGGATACTTTGCGAGCGTAGATATCAGCAAGAATGGCACCCCAACCCCCCTGGCCAAAGCCGAGTTGAACAATGGAGGATCCGAAGAGAACGAACTGAGGCCTCGCTGGTCCCACCATGTCTCTCCAAAGGTGGTTCTTTATTGAAAAAGCAGTCTCCTCTACGCCAACACCAACTTTCCTTTTCCCCTAAATGGGAGTTTGATCCCTGCCCACTGCCTGGCGTCTCCCCCTTAATTGGAGCACAGTGAAACCATTGCCGCACGAAATAAAGGTGAAAAATACACTCCAGTTTTTTACTTTGTTTGAAGAACAACATTAAGCTCTAACAAACCTTATACTTTACACTTGAAATTCTGATATTATCAAATCTTAATATAGGTATAAATATATTTTTAATATATGCCAAAAATAATATATTTACCGAAAATAATAGTAGGACGCAATAAATAGTATATCTTGGCAGATATAGAAAAGAACTGCACTCCTCGTCGTTGATGACAACAGATAAACTTCTATTTTCTCTACGTACATTTTGGTTCACAAAATTAATCGTATATTACTCTTCAACACCAATAAATCATCCATATATGTCCATTAAATTAAAAACAATAAACAAAAACTTGCATAAGACCAGCGTGGCCACCCACCCCAAGCAAATCACCTCTATTTTGTTGCTTTTAGTTTATGATTTGTTTTTTCTTTCTAAAAATTCTGGTGGATATGTGCAATGACTAACGAAAGAGTGCTGAAAGAATTAAAAGAATCAAAATTAAAAAAATTATATATATAGGAAAAAAATTAAAACAGCATTTTATCAAAAATACTCAAATCATGAAAACGATTTTATTCAACTTCATACAAATGGTTATTTAATTGTATAATGTTTTTCCAGTTAGTTTTTGCGGTGTCGTGTGCTCGGCAGAAGACGAGCACACGCCGAAGGGTCGAGATTGGAGCAGGCTGGACCCAAAGCTAATGGGTCGGCTATGTGGGCCTTTGCCCATTAGTTTCATCATATGGCAGCTAGCGGTCGGCCTATCCAAAAATGAGGCCGGGCTTTTCCCCTGATGTGTTGCATTTAGTTTCTAGTTCACACGAGCTCAGCCCAAGACAACTGTTGGGGCCACCTCCTTCTGCCCAAACTCAACTTCACATATCCGATGAGTTTCGGCTGAGTCACAGAAATCGATCCAAGTAATATTCGTTTTGACATAATAATAATAAGAGTAATGTTAGGTACAGTTCCCACTTGGGGACTGCATGTGCAGGTCTAGGTTATTTCAACTTTAAAATTTTTTAAAATTATAAAATTATCCTTCTTAAAATAATATTTTCTCTCATTTAATAATGTGCCTGCACATACAGTCCCCACTTGAGGACTGCAAATAGAATTTTTTTAATAATAATAATAATTTTCATTTTTCACATAAACTAGTCAAGCACTTCAGTTTGGTGGTTGAAATTTCAAATATCATGATTTTAGGATATTAATAGATGAAAAATTAATTTTTTTTGTGAAATTTTTTTTTAAATACAATTAACATTTCTCTTTCTCAATATTTAAATTAGATATTGAAATTCAAAGCTCATAAAAAACAATTGCTACATTGTAAATTAACATAAACATAATGAGTTATTTGTCACCACTCGCAATGGGATCCAACCAACCAACCCACCAACCAAACCTCGGTCGCTTTTATTTTACAGACAAGATTGGCGTACTTCATGTTTAAAAAACATGACGATAAAGCAATAACAAAATTAGACATGTAAGGCTGATTGCTGGAGATCAAGATAATTTTCTTTAATAATCGGATCAAAAATCATAAGCCAAACCACTTTAATTGGGTTTTAAAGTTGTCTGTATGCTTTGACATCCCAGCTCACCCACCAAAGATGGATTTCGATTCCGACAAGTACGTGTCAAAAGCAACGCAATTGCCATATTGATTCCATCCATCGGTTTCTTTAAGTTTTTGCACCAAGCGTGGTCTGAAATCTGAACACGCCAAATGCAACTTTTAAGCAGATATATATTGAAGGAAGAAATTCTCTAGAGCCCCCCAAATCGCAACTTTCGGCTACATTTACGACCTACTTAACAAAATTTATGGATAAAAAGGAAAAAAGTACAGCATCTCAGATAAATAAATAAATAAAAGTGGCGAACTACACGACTCAAGTGTGATCTAGCTAATTGGCTGCCTTTTGTTGATCGCATTCAAATGTTCATTATCATGACTCGTGCTTTATAAAAAATGTATGACACATGCCTTTACACCAAAACTAAATAAATAAAGGGTTGGTTTCTAGAAAGAAATAAAAAAACATATAGCAATATTACTTTATTTATAAAACAAGACCAATCTGTCCCGATTACTAGTCCGCGTGTAGCACGCGTGTTTGGATTGATGCAAAGGCCATCGATCCTTTTCTTTTCTTCTATAGCTAATAAGCAAAGGGAAGGAAGGGGGTGTCCTCCTCTCATTTTCATCCGTTTCTACTCTCCAACACACAGTTTTCTGGTTGCTTGCGTGTGGCCAAGTTATAATGGTTACAGCTTAAAGACAAGTTTCCGCGTGTCGTGTGGTTGAAGACTATTAGCTCTCGTTTCTTTTTATAATTTTTCTTAATTCATTTCATCTCATCTTGTTTTCATCTAATCATTATAACATTTTCAAATTCTTATATAAAATAAAATAAACAATTCAATTTTTGTAAATTTTAAAATAAAAATAATATTAAAAAAATATATTTTAACAATATTTTATTCAATTTTTAACTTTAATCTCAATTTATCTACTCTCATTTACGAAAACAAACGATGCTAAATAACTAATAATAAAGTCTCAATATCACATAGGGCCAATTAAACGAGCCGAAACCTAATATAACAATTTAAGTATCAATCAATGATTAAAAAACTTGAAGATTTTAAAATATTTTAGATAATATTTTTTTAAAAAATAAGTTCTTGAATTAAAATTGCAATTTATAAATATTTTTGGAAATAATTCTCCCATTTAAAGAAAATTATTTATCTATTATCCAAAGTAATAATATTTATTATTCTATTAATTTCCATGATTTAATATAATATTTAAGTATTACAATTATTTATTATTTATTTATATATTTAATTGGTGGCGTAGTAATCCTAGAATGAGCTTCCATGATACGGGGATAGAAAAGTATGGAATGAGGCAGCTGTGTATGTGGGGGTCACAGGCCATGCATGATGTCTGGTGCCGAGATTGGCCACGGCGTGCGTGACAATTGACGGCCGAAGGCGGCTTCAAATTAGTAAACCCCAAAATTAAAACATGCATGCACAATGTTATGAATCCGCCCCCGTGGGGTTTGACTAATAACCAAAAAACAGTATCGTATTTTACATTGGCGGATATATGATCAATTCCGCCAAGCAACACGTAGGTATTTCTCAATCGTCGATCTAATTACCCGTAAGTACTGTTTGGTCATACTTGTCTGTACCATTTACCTATAAAAAATGAATCAAATGCATGTACGTGCTTTTCTTCTAGATGTTTATGTCAAAAGCACTGACGACGTACTTGCATTTCAACCAATATCCCAAGAAAAATAAACCAATTTTTCGACGTTACCCAACCATCCCTCAACTAACATAGCATTCGTCCCATCCCCAATCCTTTTTTATATCTATTTTAAAAAATAATATTTACAGTCATAAATTATATAAATATTATAAAATTTCTTTAAAAAAATAAGTAAATACAACATCCATATAAAAAATAAAATAAAATTTTAATAATAAATCTCACTTTTTTACAAAATAATTACGCAGTATTTATACATTTAACGACTGTATATAGCATTATACAATAATAAAAACATAATATTTTTTACCATTATTTTATAATTCTGTTTTAAATAAAGTATTTTTGTAAAGTATAATCATAAGACTTAAGAGTATTATTGTTTTATAAAAATGTCAGTCATTGAAAAAAAGTTGTAAAATAATTATTTCTGTATGACTGTTTTTAATTTTCATTTTGACTAAAAAAAAAAAAGAAAAAATGTGATCCTATGAATTTAATAAACTTGGGCTACTGTCATGCCATGCGTGGCATGTCAATATCTAATGGGAACGTATGATATTACGCATTCGAAGAATTAAAACGTAATCTACTTCGTAACAGGCTAACAGCTCTCTCGCTTTTTAGACTGGAATTACAATCGTAGACGCCAAAGTGATATTATCTTTTCTGCTTGAAATTATCACATCCTAAAATGTTAAGCTAATAGAGAGATATATATTTAATTATTACATTATTATTATTGTATAATTAATGTTTGAACTTAAGATTTTTATTCTGATATATGTACGTGAAATTATCACTAATCTCAAAAGTAATATAAACGGCAAACTAATTTTTTGAAATAGAATGTAATTATAAGTTATAAAAAATACTACTCGCAACCGCATTGAGGAACCCCCGCGACATGTTGTCCAATATGGCAAAACAACGACGGTGTTTGCACTTTGTCTTTGTTCCCTTTTCACCCACATCCCCATGAATGCTATTATTCACTCTGTCTTCGTTTCTTCGTCATCTACATCCACATGAAGCTCCATTGTCCTTCACGAAGTCGAAGCCCGCTGCAGCCCAATCTTTGTCTTCTCTACAGTCAGTCGTCGTGTTCTCCACGAAACCCACACGAACACCCGAAATCATTGTCTTCGTCTTCTCCACCACTTCTCTTGTTCCTGTGTCTCCAATCTTTTATTTCTCTATTTTTTTCGATTTTTTTTTTTTTTTGTTAGGTTGATTTTTTGTAATTGTTAGGATGAATCAAGATGTTAATGTCTATTAATATTTATATAGTGTAAACTTTCTACCCTATCTCCCGAAGAAATGCTCCATTCATCTTCTCACAAAAGAACACCAATGACCTTAGTTCAAGATTAATAATCAAAAAATGAAGAAATCCCATTAAAAAAAAAAATGAAATGAAGAAATCCCTAAAAAAAATGAAGAAACTCCATTAAAAAAAAAAAAAAATTAAAAATTTGGGACCTGCACTTACAAGATGTTTTGTAATGTAAAAAATGATGTTTAGGAGGAGACGTCGGAAGGCATGCTAGCAGGATGGAGAGGATTAGTTGCAGCCATGGATGAGGAGGTGATGTACGCCTTGGATGAGGTCAAAGGTGCTATGAGAAAGTACGTTCTAGAGAGGGATGTGTGGGACAATATATGGGAGTCCCAAAGTTTTTTTATTTTTTTGGTGAATTTAGACTCAAACAACGAGTTTCAATCGGTTTCAATCGGCTTTTCAATTTTTTTTAATTTTTGACAGATGCTGATGACGCGATTATACAATGATTCTGCACGCCGGTTGCACGTAGCAATAAGTTATAACCATATTGAATACTTGACAATTGTGAAGTGTTTTAAAAATATCAGCCAGAGAAATAAGGTACCAAAAACAAATCACGAATTATTCATAAAGACAAATGTTGCATGTGACATCACATGGTCTTATCCGTCGGCTCCACCATAATATCCGCTTGATTGGTGATAAATATTAAAAAAACAGACCCGCATGCACCCGTTTATTTGATCATTATATATAAAATATTTATCGATTATTTGATTGAAACTATATATAATAATAATATAATAAGATGGTATCATTATTCATTGAGTACGATTGGGATCTCAAACTTCTTTTAATTTATTTTATCTAATTATTATAATTTTTTAAAATTTTAATATAAAATATAATAAATAATTTAATTTTTTTAAATCTTATAATAATAATAATATTAAAAAATAATATTTTATTTAATTTTAAACTTTCATATTAATTCAATTTAACATTCAAACGTAACTTAAATCTTAATTTTTAAGTAATGTAAACTCTTAATCAACTTCATCTAATTGGTTGCTTTTTTATTAGCTACTTCCACGAACTGATGAATTATTGTAACCTTCGATTGCTACAAAAAAAAAAAAAAAAACACTCGTACAATCAAATAAGTAATTCAATAAAGTTGGTTAACTTTTTCATCGTTTTAAGTAAAATAAAATGTCATCCGACATTATTAACTTGAAGCAAATTATTAAATTTAGATATCTACGCTATATTTACGAAACTATGTTTTGATTTGCACGTAATCTCGTGAAAACATACGAAAATAGAAAAGATTCCATCAATATTACCATTACGACAATCAATACCTCTACATTCTTTGAATCAACTCTACTCGACTCACATGTCCAACGCCTTAAACTAAGAACCAAAAAATTGTTCTCAACGCTAAGGCGCACACCCAGACAATTATGTCCCGATAAATCAGAAAATCAACTTTCATTTTATTATATATATATATATATATAAATAAATAAATAAATAAAAAGGATGTCGTTGTTTGTCTTTTAAAGACATTTGTATTGCCGTTGGTGTCGAGAGAGAGAGAGAGAGAGAGAGAGGCAATGCCACTATTTGACCGGTAAATTCATCGTGTAAAGTTCCAAAGTCCTCGTCATCACTTGTCGAGTGGAGAAGTCCAGTCAAAACATTGCACCTTGGCCTGTACCTTCCACCCTTCTCTGTCTCCCTTCCCTATTAAGTTTAAGCCTCTTTCTAGCACCCCCAAAATCTTCTCATATAATTCGAGCCTCTCTCAACTCGTTCTCCCTCTCCGAATCTTTCTCTGTACAGTTCACTGCCTTCGATTTCCTCGTACAGGCATATATATAGCCTTCAATTGTAACAGTCGAAAATTTTAACAGGGAGATATAGAAATGGGTTTCTCAAAGGATGAGAAATCAAAAAGGGTTTTGAGGGTTTTGAAGACTCTGTTCTTCTTGATCGCCATGCTAATTTCTTTGCTGCTTTTCTCGGCACCGGTTCTTTTGGTTGTAGCGGATATGGTACTTCCTTCGGCGCTTCTTTCTACTTTTCTTTCTTCTGCTCCTCTCTCTTTTCAGACTCTCTCTTCGCATTTCCAAGACTACGATTTTCGGTACTCGCTCATCGATATACCTCTCATATCCTTCATAAGATCAGCAATCATAATCTGTAAGTATAGAAAAAAGAAAATTTTGTGACAATCGTTTTTTACCCTTTTGGAACTAAAATAATTGATTCTTCCATTTTTCCAGGTGTTTATAGCTTGTGTGATGGGCCAAGGCTTTCACGGGGACCGTATTTGGGAATTACGACGATGTGTTCGTTGTTATCTCTAATGTTTGTGTCGTTGAAAGCTGCGTATATGTTCGGCGTTTCGGGAACCGCTCGAGGAGAATATGTTAGGACCACGGAAGTAGCGTTGTTCATATGCTCGCTGGTTCTGGCTATTGGGCATATCATTGTGGCATATAGAACAAGTTGCAGGGAGAGACGAAAGCTTCTGGTTTACAAAATCGACATTGAAGCAGTAAGTCTCTTCTCTATTCTCTTACAGATTACTTGGAAATATAATCTGCACTGATTATTATTAGGGGTGTAATTCTTTGATTAAGATTAGAAAAGTCTGTGATATGTTATGAGTTGGTGGGTATCTGGCCCCACACCATTACAGATGAAAGAACAAATGAAATTTCTGCAATCTTTCAACGCAAGGTTTGAATTTTTGTTCTTCTGGAAGGTCAAGATTATAACATTAACCTAGAAAGAACGACTTTCTTAGGGGGATTCCTCGTTGGGTCGGACAAATTATGTCGAACTTTCAAGTAGATATCTCTTGAATGTTCACGATACTCTCTTGATTTTATTCTATATTCATTAAAGAAGATGATGATCTCTCTGTTATCACCTAGCTAGTGCTCGATTTCGTTTCATCTCATCGATGATTTTGTCCCGAATTTATGTGCGCAATTTTTACTTGAATTATTTACTACTGCCTCTGGCTGATGTGCTTGATTACCTCCTTTCTTTCACGTATCCTTGAAGTTTTTTTTAGAGATTATTATCCTTAACTATTCGTTCTATTTGGGATGTGACTGGTTAATATCTTATATACTCAGAAAAATAATAGATTAAAAGAAAAGCTAGTATTAAATTGAGCTCGAAACATGTTATTCGTGTTTAAAATAAATAAAAAAGGCGTGGTAACATAATTATTATAATATTGAGAATTTGAGATTTGACTTCTCCCTCCAGCCCTCATGTTTGTTTAATGGGTAGCCGCCCTTGGGGAACTAAACAGCATGAGGAGTATGTTGACCATGTGCCATTTTTGAAAACACAGTCACAACCACTACTTGGAAAATAGAATACTAATGTTGTCTCTTTTATTATTAATCTTTTTCAGCTTGGAAAATGTGACCCTTGATAATAAAGAATAATGATGTTGAAAGGATTTGAAATAACAGGTGTTTATGTCATGTGCGCAGGTTTCAGCTTGCAAGAATGGGTTTCTAGGGTATCAGAAGATTTTGCTAGAAAGAAAGGGTGAAGTGAACCTAACAATGAAGCAGATATCATTATGATATGTATTTTCATATAAAATCTTCAGAGGCGTGAGATTTCAGGTAATATTTTAAAACTGGTTTTTTTAATTAAATTTCATCAAAACCCATGTCCATGTGCTACCACCAAACGCACATCTGACTCCTTAATCTATTATGTCTCACCAACTTCTAGTAACCAACCAACTGTCGCCTTATGCCTCTTTGTTTTTTTTTTTTTGGGTACAGACTCGTTCATTCGAGGAAAACCAGGCTCCTGGAGAACGAACATGTGGGAAACTTACTATCGGCTATACTGTTGTAAACAAGTGTTGGATAAGTTTTATTTGTCACTATAGAGGCTGGCTGGCTGGCTATGATGTCGGCATGTCTGTCTAACTTATAGTTGTCTTGTGTCTTTCTAGAGATGTATACTCAATATTTGTACATGAAGATCCAAGGGTGAAAGAATTGGCCGAAGGCTTTCTTCTGAACCGTACAATATTCATTATTCTTTGATACTCAATGAAGAGTACTATCTCTCAAGAAATTATAGAGTGAGCTATCTCCGTGTCACTGCATCGAGGTTTCCTGGAAATTCAGCGCATGGATCTTTACGCAGTCATGCCAAAATTAATTTAGTATCCAAAATGCAGCGCATTCAAACAAGCGTAGCCCCCCTGCGAAAACAGGGGATCACTTCAGTTCTACGGCCAGCCAATGAAGAAAATTAATTCCTCCCAAGAAAGGGAAATAATAATAAAGAAAAAGCAAGAGCAAATGAATTCTTCGTGGTCATGGTCAAACGAGGCCGGTGGTGCAGTTCAATTTTTCCTCCTCGGGGGATTGAGTGTGGAATTCGAGGTTTAAAGGGCCTTGTTCTGTTTCAGTTGACCGACACGAGCAGCTTGTAAAAATTTTAGTTGTGAAGCTTTGACGACAGCCTCTTTTATTAGAGTTTATTGGGGCTTTAAACATGATTTATGAAAGTTTTAGATTTAGAGATGAGTTAAGATGATTTGAGATGATTTGTAAATAATATAATAAAAATTTAATTATTTATTATATTTAATGTAAAAATTTGAGAAAATTATTTTAGGATTTGAAAAAATTGAATTGTTTATTTATATGTCATTATTTATTACTCCACACCCTACATCTTATATGGCAAATAGGATTCACTAACAAATGAATCGGTTTTTGTCACAACTCCTCCATCTCGGTCCTGCTTGAAGGAAGCATAGTGAGAGAGAGCTTGAGGAGAAAGAGGTCAGAGAGAGAGAGCTTGAAGAGAGAGATAGCTCGAGAAGAGAGATAGCTCGAGGAGAGAGAGCTTGAAGAGAGAGATAGCTCGAGAAGAGAGATAGCTCGAGGAGAGAGAGCGAGAGCACTTGAGGAGAGAGAGAGGGGTAGAAGATAATAAGTTTGATATAATAATAATAATAATAATAATAATAATAATAAACTATCAGGTATGAAGGGTGAATAGTAATAATATATAGCAAAGTTTAAACATTTACATTTATGAGTTTAATTGCAAATTTATTATTTTAAAAAATAGTATTTAAAAATTCAAGAAAATTGTAAGGCATCGTTTAAATTCACAAACCACCTCAACTCATTTCATATTCATCATTAGACTTTTTCAAATTTTCACATAAAATATAATAAACAATTCAATTTTTCAAATCTCAAACACAATTTTCACAAATTCTCACACAAAATATAATAAATGATTTAACTTTTTTAAATCTTAAAATAATAATAATATTAAAAAATAATATTTTAAAAATATTTTATTTTACTATTCACAAACTATCTCAACTCATATCTGAATCTAAACCACTCCTAAGTCATGCTTCCATACTCGAGAAAATCAATCAAAGTATAATTCGAATCACTTATCATCACTAAAATAAAAAATAAAATAAAATAAAATAAGGAAAAGGAAAGAAAAATCTACCTCACGAGTAATGAAATTCTATTCACCAACTTCATAGACTCAATATTAACCATAAATCAGAAGATGACATTTGCAAGGATAAAAAGCAGAAACTTCTACAAAGTCCACCTCAGCAGCTCTAGAATATTCTCAGCTTTTGTCCTATTCAATTCTATTGTAACCAATTTTATTCTCTTTGATTCATGCCTCTGCTGTACTGCCTAGCTATATTAAGGCAAGCATTCATCTGTAAATCATTGAGTTGTATATACAAACATTTATAAGGCTTTTCACTCTTCCTCTCAACATGGTATCAAGAGTCAATTGACTAGCCGTCCTCTTTTTTTCTTTTTAACAATGTCTTCTTCCCAACCACCTCCACCTACCTCTGTGCCCTCTTCATTCTCTCATTTAGTATCCATTAAACTCACCACTGAGAATTATATACTATGGAAAGCCCAGATTACTGCATACTTACGTGGTCAAGATCTGTTTTCATATGTCGATGGTACACAGAAACCACCTCCCAAAATCCTTCCTCCCGAATTCAATGTCCCTCCCAAAATCAATCCCATGTTTCTCTCTTGGCAACGAACGGATCAACTCATCTTGAGTATCCTGTTCTCTTCTCTAACCGACTCTGTCGTTGCTCATGTGATTTCTACATGTACTGCTCGTGAGCTCTGGACCTCCCTTGAATCGATGTACAGCTCTCACTCCCAAGTCAAGGAGTTTCAAATCAGATTTCAGCTTACAAACTTGTCCAAGGGTGACCAATCTATTTCGGATTATTATAGTAAAGTTAAGATGCTTGTTGATACACTGGTTGCCACTGGCAGTCCAATCTCAGACAAGGAGTTTGTCACGTATCTCCTTAATGGACTTGGTTCCAACTATGATGCTTTCATCACCTCAATCATAACCCGAATAGAACCCATTGCCTCACATGAACTTTATCATCTCCTCCTCATACATGAGAGTCGAATGATTCATAACTCTCATTCCAGTACCTCACCCTTTGAACCATCTGCTAATCTTAGCACCTACAGTCCACGTGATCAACGTGGTCGAGGTTTCTTTCGAGGAGGTAGAAATAACAGAGGCCGTGGAAGGTTTTCCTCTAATAGGGGCCGCTCTTATTCCCCTCAAAATTTTTCCTCACCCAACCAAAACTCAACAGAGGCCTACATGCCAAGTTTGCAACAAACCTGGCCACATTGCTTTGCAGTGTTATTCCCGTTTTGATCATTCCTACCAATATGACCCTCCCCAATCCTTTTCCCCATCTAATCCATCTACCAACTATACCTCCCCATCTACCATCCTTGATCAAACGTGGTACCCGGATAGTGCTGCAACTCACCATATAACCCATGACCTCTCTCATCTTAATATTTCATCTGAACCATACAATGGTCAAGAACAAATTCGAGTTGGCAACGGAACAAGTCTTCCCATACACAACATCGGTGAATCCTCTTTCACTAGTAACTCTACCTCCTTCAATCTTTCTAATCTCCTTCACGTTCCCTCAATAACAAAGAATCTTATTTCTTTTTTTAAATTTTGTACTGATAATGCATGTTTCTTTGAATTTCATGATACTCATTTTTTGGTAAAGGACAAGGTGACCGGGAAGCTCCTCACCAGTGGACCAGTTCTTAATGGCCTTTATCAGTTTTCCTCCACTCCACCATTATCATCTTCATCCGTCAGCCTTGGTGAGAAAGTCTTAATCGATTGTTGGTACAAGAGATTTGGTCATCCTTCTCTCAACGTAGTCTCCAGATTGTTGCGCTCTCACCATTTGCCTTATTTCCTAAATCAGTCTTCATTTGTCTGCTCTGAGTGTCCTCTAGCTAAGGCCCATCAGTTGCATTTTTCCTTAAGTTCTTCTTCTTCTGTAAAGCCCTTGGATCTATTATGGGCCGATGTATGGGGCCCAGCTCCAATTGTCTCAAGAAATGGATTCAAGTACTATCTTTCTATAGTTGATCATTTTACACGTTTTACTTGGTGTTTTCCTCTTAAAAATAAATCGGATGTCATAATTGTTTTTACCTCTTTTATTAAATTTGCAGAAATATTTTTCAATACAAAAATAATTTCCATCCAAATCAATGCTGGAGGGGAATTCCTTCCTCTCACAAAACTTTGCAAAACCCTTGGCATAATCCATCTCTTTTCTTGTCCCCATACTCACCAACAAAACGGTCTTGTAGAGAGTAAACATCGTCATATTGTGGAAACCGGACTTACTCTTCTAGCCCAAGCTTCTCTTCCATTTTCTTTTTGGGCTGATACTTTTGAAAATGCAGCTCACCTCATAAATTTACTTCCCACTCCCGTCTTACAAAATCGCTCCCCACACTTCATGGCTTATCATAAACATCTTGACTATTCATTTCTCAAAATTTTTGGATGTGAATGTTGGCCTAATCTTCGTCCTTATAACAAAAACAAATTGAGTTATAGATCCACTTCATGTCTTTTTCTTGGTTATAGCTCATCACACAAAGGCTACAAATGTTTTGATTATCTCAAAAATCGTCTCTACATTTCTCGTGATGTCATTTTTAATGAAACAACTTTTCCTTACACAAGGCCCATTTCTACTCAAAACGACCCGCAACCAAATTTTTCTACCGTTCCCCTTCCAGTTTTTCCATCTTCTATTCTTGGCCCAATCCCACGTGAGTCCAGTCCTCCCACTCCCAATTCTTCCTCTCCTCAATCTTGTCCAATCTTGCCACTTCCGTAAACTAGCCCCACTCTTACTGGTCCAATACCACGGCCTACCACTCATACATCCCAGCCCCACGTCTCTTCAGATACTCCTAATTCTCCATCGTCCTCATCAAATACTGCTCCCTAATCCCCAATCTCTCATCTGCCATTCCCAATTCTTCAGCTCCTTCTCATACTTCACAATCTCAGTCCCTCTTAGTTCCTCCTCGATCATCGATTATAACCCGCTCCTGCACCAACTCTTCTCGACCTCGAATCTCAACTGATGGAACTGTTCTGTATTCAACTCGAAATTGTTTTCTCACTACTGTCATGGTCCCCAATGAACCATCCTCATACACTATGGCCTCCAAATTTCCCGAATGGCAATCGGCCATGGTCCAAGAATACCAAGCTCTCATGCAAACCAACACGTGGACTTTAGTACCGCCTTCCTCTGCCTCCAACCTTGTTGGCTGTCGTTGGGTTTTTTGCATAAAGATGCGTTCCGATGGGTCGATTGAAAGAAGAAAAGCCCGACTTGTGGCTAAGGGGTTTCACCAACAAATTGGTATAGACTACACCGAAACCTTTAGCCCTGTGATAAAACCCTCTACAATACGGTTGGTGCTTTCGATTGCTGTTGCCCGTGGTTGGTGTCTTCGTCAAATAGACATTCAGAATGCCTTTCTTCATGGTAAGCTCTCTGAAACAATCTTTATGCAACAACCACAAGGTTTCGTAGACCCTGTACAACCAACCTTTGTCTGTAAACTCAACAAGGCCATTTATGGCCTCAAGCAAGCTCCACGAGCTTGGTTCTCAGAACTAAGCTCATGGCTGATCAGTTATGGTTTCACAACATCTAAGGGTGATTCTTCTCTGTTTATACTACATACATCGACTCTCTGCATGTTCATTTTAGTGTACGTCAATGATATGATCATAACCTCTTCATCCTTGGCTGCTGTTGATGATTTAATTTCGGCCCTTGGTAATATGTTTCCAGTAAAAGATTTAGGCTCACTGTCTTACTTTCTTGGTCTGGAAATTGAAAATCTCACTGATGGAATTCTGATAACTCAGAAAAAATATGTATCTGACCTGTTGCAAAAGACAAATATGATTGGTGCTAATCCCATTTCTTCCCCCATGTCGGCCTCAACAAAACTCTCAAAGTTTGATTTTTCCTCTTTTGATAATGTTACTCTGTTTAGGAGCACTGTTGGCAGTTTGTAATATCTCTCCTTAACTAGGCCTGATCTGTCTTTTGCTGTCAACAAAGTATGCCAATTCATGCAAGACCCCAAACTATCCCACTGGACAGCAGTAAAAAGGATTTTACGTTATCTAAAGACCACCATAAACTATGGTCTTTTCTTCTCCAAAAACTCACCCTTTACACTGCATGCTTATTCTGATGCTGAATGGGCTGGATGCCCAAATGATAGAAGATCTACAGGAGGGTATTGTATTTTTCTTGGGAATCATCTTATTTCATGGAGTTCAAGGAAGCAACACATTGTTGCTCGTTCTAGCACTAAAGCCGAGTACAAATCCTTAGCCAACACAAGTGCTGAACTTATATGGCTGCAAACTCTAATTAAAGAGATTGGTTTTCCTCTTGCACAGTCTCCTATATTGTGGTGTGACAATCTGGGGGCAACATATTTGACATCTAATCCTACTTTTCACTCTCGCACCAAACACATGGATATAGATTTTCACTTTGTGCGAGATAGAGTGGCTGCCAAGACTCTACAAGTACAGTTCTGCAGCAGCAAAGAACAATTAGCTGATATATTCACCAAACCTTTGGTTGCTGATCGATTTTTCAACTTTAGATCGACTCTCACTGTGTGTGACACACCGTTAGACTCGAGGGGCCGTATTAACCATAAATCAGAATATGACATTTGCAAGGATAAAAAGCAGAAACTTCTACAAAGTCCACCTCAGCAGCTCTAGAATATTCTCAGCTTTTGTCCTATTCAATTCTATTGTAACCAATTTTATTCTCTTTGATTCATGCCTCTGTTGTACTGCCTGGCTATATTAAGGCAAGCATCCCTCTGTAAATCATTGAGTTGAATATACAAACATTTACAAGGCTTTTCACTCTTCCTCTCAACACTCAATACAAAATCTTGCCTTTAAGTATATGACATTCTCGTCAACTAATTTTATTACGAGCGACATGATTAAGTCACACACTTATAATTTTATTTGACTTTGATATCATTTATGAAGATTTAATAAAACCCCTATCAAAACATAGGAGAAGTAAAGGTAAAAATTTCTCATTTTCAAATAATATGAAAATCTATTCAACTGAGAGCATTGCTAGATTTGCGACATCTAGAACATGACAAGAGAGATGAGCAGTTACCCACTTTTCCAAAATTCAACTCATAAAAATGGATTAAGGGCAAGTTTGGGGGTGGGATGAGACACAAAATTTTCATCTCATCATTACACATTTTTCAAATCTCAATACAAAATATAATAAACAATTCAATTTTTTTAAATCTCAATTCAACTTTTTCAAATCTCAATACAATAATAATACTAAAACATAATACTTTAAACACTAAAATAAAACAGTGTTGAATATTCGTTTTTAAAAAAGAAAGTTACCGATTTTTTATTTTCAATGTATTAAGATAGATCATTGAAGGACTTGATTATAAACTTTGAGAAATTAAAAAAATAAAAAATTTTAAAATACAAAGAATATTTTTGTAAATAAATAAAGTTTTTAAAATAATATTTTTATATATATAAAAAAGAAAATATATTTACAACTGTAAATTATACAACCGTATCGTAGTGAATAAAATGAGCAGTGCTACAGTTACTGAAATTGTGTCCCGAATAGAGTCACCAAATAGTGCATTTCAAAATTTTATTTTTCTTTTCTTTTTTTCATGTATTTTTTTAATCATAATAAATATTTTTTAAAAAAATAAAAAAATTATAATATTATTAAAAAATACTTTATTAATTATTAAGTAAAAAAAAAAACTCATTTGAGACATTATTTGAATCTGAATTCGAGACTCAAAATATTTATAAAATAAAATATAATATTCAAATAAAAAAATATTTTTTAATAATAAATTTTATTATTTTTTAAAATTATCATGCGATATTTATATATTATATATAAAATTATTCAGAAAAAAAAAAAGAAAAGAAAAAGAGTATGGTAGTGTTCGCTAGGTTTTCTTGTACCGTTTCCTGGAAACAAATTCTAACAGTCAGTGCGGGCTCATAGCAGAAGCATATCAAAAGAGTAAGCGAGAGAGAGGGAGAGCCGAGAGAGATTGGGGAACCAAAATGAGGTTCAATTTCGACTTGTACGATTCGGATATAGTGCAAAGGCGTTCCGTCACGCCCAAAGACGAAGTGCAATGGGTTCCCCTCCACAACCACCCCGTCTTCACCTCCACCGCCGCCCATGCGTCTATCGCCTCGTTTCCTGGGAACCTGGTGGCATGGGACGGTGCCTCCCGACTCTACTTCTGGGACTCCCACAACAATTGTCTCCATCGCATCTCTATTCGTCTGGGCGAGCCCGAACCCACTTCTGTTCTTGCTGCTTCGCCCTCTAAGGTTCTCTCTCTCTCTCTCTCTCTCCCTCTCCTCTCCCTCTAATTTACAATTTTTACGCTCTTTTCCCCTGCTTTGCTAGTAAATGAAAGGTATAACTCAATGTGGTTTAAAATTTGATCTTCTTTTAGTTCTATATGTTTTTGCGGCAGTTTGCAGCCCAACTTGAGTGTCTGGGAAGTTGGGATAAATTCTTGAAGAGTTGAGTTGAGAATCATCGTTTTGGTTCTAAAATTGGATGGCTTAGTATTATCTAAGCAAGCATACAGGCTTTGAAAGTTGGCCTCTTTTATTTTTATTTTGAACCCCTTTTTCTCCCTCATGCTCGAATGCTACATTCAGTTCTGTTTCATTTTTTAGCTTGAAGTGCTTCGCTAATAATATCATCGATTAATAGGTATTGCAAGCAGATATGGAGCCCAACTTTGTAGTTCATAAAATCTCCATCAATAGGAATGGATCGGCACTACTGCTTGCCGGTTCAGAGCGTTTATACATCATGTACCTCTATGGGCATAATTCGTCTGAAGAGAATACAATAATTTGCAGGTACTAGCAACATGATGCCCTTTTTTTCACATTTTCTGCATGTGGAGTGGGGCGTCTCTGGAAGCAACACCTGGTGAAATGTGACTTACCCTGGTTGACTAGTGACTGAATTTTATTTTCGCATTCAAGTTGGGGCGCACTTCTCTTTAGAATACAAACTCTTAAACCCTTCCGATCTGATTGTAACTCTTGATATCCAAAATGTCTGCACCCCTCTTTCCCCAGAAGGGAAGTTTAACTTATGATATAATGGGTGTATTGATGTGTTATATTTTCAATTTTCTTGGTTATTATCGGCTATGCTATTGCTTATAGTGTTTCCATCGAGAATATTCTTATTGTACCTTTTTTACAGGACTGTTACCGTCGGTTCACAAACCTATTCTGATGGCAGCAATGCCATACATATGCTACAGGTTTCATGGCACCCATATAGTGATACGCACCTGGGAATTCTTTCTTCTGATTCAGTTTTCAGGTATAAGTTACTTTTTATTTGTTTTGTTTATCATTTTTTTGGGTGGGGTGGGGGGAGGTTCTTATCAGGTTCTTAGTACAGGTGCCGGCATGCATGTTATTGCATCAAAACTATACTACATATTTGTAATGCCTTAATGAAAAGCCCAAACCACATGACCTATACTCCAAAAGGACTATTCAATGATATAATTGGAGCTCATTGGAATCTTATAAAGAGCAAGAACTTCTCATTCCCAGGCAACGTGGGATCCTATACACCACTTGCCCTTATCCTTATCATATGGGGTATAACAATCTACCCACTTAAATTCCCGGGCCAGTCCGTTGTAGTTGGCACGGCTCAAGTGCCACATTTCTAATTGGGGTAGGCTCTGATACTATTTGTAACGCCTCAATGGAAGGCCCAAACCACATGACCTATACTCCAAAAGGACTAGTCAATGATATAATTAGAGCCTCATTGGAACCTTATAAAGAGCAAAAACTTTTTCTTCCCAAGCAATGTGAGATCCCATACACCGCTTACCCTTATCCTTATCATATGAAATATCACAATATTGATCGGTTAATGGCTTACTTTTGTAGGGGAGTATAGTATAATAATGAAATGTTCAAAACAAAATGGCCGCATCATATAAAAAAACCCAATTACTAACCTTCCATTTATATCTTCTTTTTCGACACTCTCTAAGTCTCCGTTCCTTTGGGCAGCTTCTCTAGGTTTTAATGGGCTGAGTTTTTGTGATTTTGTTGTTTCTCTTTTTATTTTTTATTCCCAGTTAGGGGTTTCTCTCATATACTTTCTATTACTTGGACTATGCCTTTTGTTCTTTGATAAATTATTCGATTAGTTTTTTAAAAATAACCTTCCATGTGAAGTGTTATGCTGCTAATAATTTATGGGTTCCATAAAAGATTTGTGGTTGTATTAAGACTTATACATGCGAACCATTGGTTACTTCTTATCTGGTCTTACTGTTTTTTTTTTTTGATAAGTACTTAATTGTTTTTTTTTTCATTTTCTTTTAGAATCTTTGATTTGTCTTCAGATCTTGTGCTACCAGAGCAAGAATATTATTTGCAGCCTGTGGAACCAGGTCGATCCAGGAATGCCACATCAATCTGCCCTGTTGATTTTTCTTTTGGAGGTGATCACTTATGGGACAAGTTTAGCGTAAGTTCAGTTGAAACTCACAATGACATTGACTTTTTGAGACATTCTTAATGCATAAATTCCTGCTCCCCACTTATAAAAAAATAAATTCCTGCTTGCCCCCCCCCCCCAAAAAAAAAACATCCCCCCAAACCCCAAATTAATAAAACTGTGACCAATGTCAATAATACATTGGTGCACTTTTTACCTGAATCTGTCTTATTCTTTGTGTTTAATGTGTGCGCTCATTCACGGTAGGTTTGTTCACATCAATGTACTTCTAATACTACGCTTTGTGTTTACTTATAAAAAAATTACTACGCTTTGTGTTTGATTGCAATTGTCTCTGAACAATTGCAAATGACATTCCATGGAAATCAAACCATTCCGTTCTTCCTGTGGCTCCGCTGATATTTTCTGGAAATTAAGAATCATGATCCACGTTTAACTGCATTTCTTGACTTAGTAAATCTGGATTTGAACCATTTTCATATAATCTTCCATGAATTAATCTTGTTTGTTGCAATAGATTTTATGATTAGCAGTTTAATCTGTAGCCGTTTTTCTCATCCATTGGTTTTCACTTTTATGCCATTGTGCAGGTTTTTGTTTTATACACCGATGGTGCAATTTACATCCTCTGCCCAGTTGTTCCATTTGGAAGGTAACGATAACTTATGATCTGCCTGTTCTGTTTTTTTTCCTTGATATTTTAGAATTACTTCTTGAGAGAGTTATTGATTGATACTTCAATGATAAAGATGCAATCTGAAGAGACCTATTTTGCTCATTACCATTGGAGTCGCATGCCATGGAGGAAGCTGTTTATGATCCACCCAGATTCCTTATTCAGTGTATTGATTGTTCAATAAGGCTGTAGTGTCTTGGTGGCTTGCTGAAAGTTTATTCTGAGCGTGCCTTTTTGCTTGTTGGCTGACTATATTTATTGAATGAGTATGTTTGAATGTTTTTTTTTTTTTTTTTTTTAAAAATTTCTACAGTTTCTACAAGTGGGAATCTATACTTGAGATACACACAGATGCTCATACATTTGGGCTGCAATCGGCCAATTCGACAGCCGTTAGCAATTCTAATGTAGCAATTTCTTGGCTGGAAGCAACATTTCCTGAGTTTGCGGACTCAGAATCAGAAGGGGGAGATCTTTCTATGCTAAGAGCTCATCCTTATGCTTTATTTGATGCATCACTTTCCTTGCAGGTACCTATACTTTCTTGCCTATGTGATCTGGTAGTCGCCCATGTTCCATAGATGTTCTGAGATGTGTAAATTACTTATGTGAAGCCAGATATGGGATATGTAACTTACTTTTCATGGTTGCCTATATCTGTAGATGATTGTCATATACCTATTGGATATGCCACAGAAGTTGAAGATTTGAAGTTTCTGTTTCTAAAATGTGGGATTTTTTTATTTGTGGATGAATCATCCATTTTACTTAGTATTGCTCTGTATAACCTTGGGAGATTTAGAGAAATTTGCTGGGTTGAGCCGATCTGACATCTAGACACATTTACCTAGTATGTGCTGAATTCTGTCTAAATCTGTACTTACAGTCAAGTTAGCATGGCATAGTGATGCTCAAATGTGTAATTGACTAGTGGTAACATAGTTCATCGAGTTTTACCACTTGAAATTTGGCCTTGTTTATTACACATTTCCGTGAAGCCAACATTCTTATTTTGTTGTATTTAATAGGGTCCACTGCGGAAAGTAGGTCATGGTGGAGATGAAGATTCAGCAGTTCGGGGTGCGGAATGCGAAGGCCGTGCTGTCAGTTTTCTTTATAATATAGTAAGCAAGGACTCCATTTTGGTAACTGCCTGGAGTGGTGGGCAACTGCAAATTGATGCACTAGCTGATGAAATTCAGCCGGTCTGGAGTGTTGGTAGCCCACCTCATCTTCGTGTTGATTCAAATGACCATATTATTGGTGTTGCTATGATATGTGAATCCTTCAAAGGGAAGCTTCCTGTAGTGAAGCTTGATCAACCACTTGATCATACTGTTTGGTTGGGCCATCCACCCCCTCTGTTGAGACTGGCTATAGTGGATTTAGCTCTGCCAAGAAAAACAAATGGTGGTTCTCTTATCATGCTGTTTGTTGATCCCCTTATGCCGGAAAGACTGTTTTGCCTTCACGATGGAGGAATTGATTCAATAGTGTTGCATTTTCTCCCATTTACATGTCAGTCTACTGGCAAGGATGAGACCATGAGAACACCCTCTGTGCATCCTGTTCTAAGTACATGCCAGGGGGAAACCTCCATGCAGTATCCACTTTGTGGTTTTGTATCTTTATCAGATTCTTTTGGATATTCATGGATTGTTGGAGTCACTCTTTCTCAAGAATGTATTGTGCTAGAGATGAAAACTTGGAATCTTTTGCTGCCTATTCATATTGATATTGAGAAGAAATCCATTAGCTCAGAAGAACAGAAGGAGAGAGATATTCCGGATATTATAAGTAAAGAACTCCTCATTGGACCCAAGGCTATTCTTCTTCCACAGGCCTCACCAAATCTTCGTTCTGTTGCTGCTGATTCTATCGAAGGTCGGCAAACTCTTCATCAGTACTTCAAGCTTTTTCATGAAAATTATGTAGAGTATGCACATAAGGTGAGAACATACCTAACAGGGTATATTTGCAATAGGACCTCTTCATATATGGTTACTCTTTCGGTCATTGCAGGAGATAATAAGTTCCCCTTTTTTCTTTCTTTTTCTCAGCTAACATAATTAGCTTTCAAGATCTCACTTTTTCATTTTTAACTTTTGTTGTGCATTAGGCAAGGTCTTGGGCAAAATGCTGAAAACACATAAGAATTTGCCCATTCATGAACTAAGCATCTTCCCAACGTTTGTTTGGCTTTAAACCAGCTGGAAAAAAAGTCCCAAAAGTTGGATGAACTATCATAGGTTAAAGTTTGACTCCTTTCAGAGAGAGTAAATATTTGTTAGTCAATAAAGCAGTCCCATGTTTTCAGCAGAATCTGCTTTTAGGGTAGCCTAAATGATCATACAGGATTTATAACAGCGTTTAATGCATCAAAGGAGTATATCCAGTTTTTGTTTGCTTTCTCAGTTCCGTAATCCTGAGGCTTACGATTTTAGGAATGTCCACCACTGTCATGCATTGCTCATACCTAGTAATAACTTGATCTGCCTAGAAGACGAACAGCAGACTACCTACCAGATTGTTGTGAATTTAAGATGATATCATATCAACATTTTACCCCTATTTTTCTAGGTTCACTTTGAGATCAAGCATCATGGGCCTCACTTGAAGAGAATAATCGATGACCAGCACAGACGTTTAGTTGAGGCACAGCAGAAGCTTCAGAAAGTTGCGGATAAGCACTCAAGGTTGGAGGAGAGGATTGATCGAGCAATCCAGCTGCACAATTTTCTGGAGCTGCGCTTGCAAGGGTTGAGAAACTTGCCTGGGGCTCACAAAAGACCACTGTCGAGGGCAGAGCGTCAGTTCAAATCTGAGCTTGGTAATGAACTTCTTGTCCATTATAAATACTGTGGTGAAATCCTTTGAAAGAAAAAGTTTTGCAACGATATAAATTTTCCTAGCATGGTAGCTCAATATTATTGCTCATATAATTCAATTGACCATGATTGACTATGCTTATCAAGATTATTCATAACGTGATCTTGTAGACATCATTATGATTTTGCATTTTGCTTGCACTTTATTTACATAAAATGTTATCGCTATGTAGACCACTGCACAGGAGTTGAATTGGA
Source organism: Juglans regia (assembly GCF_001411555.2). Lineage (NCBI taxonomy): Eukaryota > Viridiplantae > Streptophyta > Magnoliopsida > Fagales > Juglandaceae > Juglans > Juglans regia. Next base: position 51,300,994 of record NC_049907.1, on the reverse strand, counting down.
TGCTTTACACACATCCATTGATGCTTTGGCTGCGAGGCTAAGAAGGCATACACAATCTCCAAAGGATAACATATCAAATCGACAAAGACAAATATCAGCGAAGAAGGATTTTGGCCATGATACCCACATCTCCCAGCTGAAATCCTCGCTCGAGAAGCTTTCACTTGTCAATAGTGAGAATACAAAAAAAGCAAAGCTCGTGGAGGCTGCATTAAAAAGCCGGGAAAGTAGCAGATTCTGAAACCTACCGTTTCAGTGATTGCGAAGATGAATTATAGGGGCCAGTTCTCTGTCTTTGGTGCTTGGGTGGTTTGCACTTTACATGGCGGATTACCTGGCCATTGAAATACCCTTCTAGTGAGTATGAAGAAGAATTACGGGAGCCACTTCTAGGTCTTTCGAGCTTCGGTAGTTTGCACTTTGCATAACAATCACTTGGCGACTGAGTACCTATTTAACTTTTTGCAAACCCCGACCCCCGCCCCCGCGGGCATGCTAGGTGGGTGTGAGCAGTTCGAGAGATAGTTCTCCTGCATGTTCTGCGAGGTAGATAATATGAGTCTGCATAGTATGTCTTATGGGTGATATTTTGACATGCACTTCTTGGGAGAACTGGAGGCACTACGTCTTTGTGCTACAATTCCTTGGTCTTTACTGCTGAGTAATGTCAATCTCTTCCCATTGCTAACATGAAAGAAACATGATTGCAAAATGATGATTTATATGGAACATTACTAGTAGTACTGATTGCCCTTAAAACGTAATTTCCGAGTTCACATTTTTTAGGCTTCTGAGATTATTATATTCTTTTTTTTTTTAAACACAACTCATAATTCTATGAATAGTAATGAAATGGTTTATGCTAAGATGTTTTATTGGATTTTGGAAAAAGAGGTAGAAAAAATTGAATAAAAATATTATAAAGTTAAAATGTTTGAATATAATTTTTGAATATAATTTTTATTTTGAAATTTGAAAAAGTTGGATTGATTTTTTTAATTTATAAAAACTATAATGATTATGTAATGATTAGAAGAAAATGTTAAAAATTTGAAATTGAAAAATATTTTTTATTTGAGTAATCTTTGAGAAGTAAATTTTGAGAATTTCTCTCTTAATCTCCCAGATATTAGTTTACAAAGTTTACGTACAAGCAAGAGCAATTTATGCATTGGGAGATGGAATCTGAAGCACAAGGAGTGAAATATATCCGCAGATATCGGGTGTTCTTAAAGACTTGTGTTCTAAAGGTTGCTTGCAATTGGATGTATGAGGAGAAAAATAATACGCAGCTATTGATACAGCTGCTGTTAAGTAAACAACATTTTGAACAAAATTAATTTACATCGGCTACTAATCGAATAATTTGATTTTATTTCCTACTGACACGATGAGAGAGGGATTACACCCCTCTTGGCTCTTACAAATTGTCTCTCTTTTTTAATTTTTCCTGGTCTTTTACTCTTTACACAACTTGGACGTGCACATGATTTCGACGCTGCACGTTGATCGGATACCGCTTCTGCGTCCTGGTGGTTGGGAAGAAAACCAACTTATCCTCTTCAGCAGGAACCCAACTGCATTCCCAATGACGACAAATGCATTATATAATTAATGGATAATAGAACGCGAATCATAAAGTTATATAATATTGAATGTATGCCAATTGTTCACTGGTCCACTAACCTCAAACGAGTGACTAGGTGGTGCAGGAAGACGGAGAGCTCCACTCTAGCAAGCTCATAGCCAGGGCACAGCCGCGGTCCTCCTCCAAATGGCGTAAACACATTCCCTGCGCTTGTTGTTCCCGAATTCTCCTGTTTAGATACACATATTCAAAATCGTACGTGACGATTCTTTTAATTAGGAGCAGCTAAAACACAAGACATGTACATGCAGAGTGTGAGTGATTTGAAGGAGATCAAGGACAGTCAACAGAGAGTGGTTACCTGCCATCTCCATGGATTAAAAGAGCGAGCATCTTTGAAGTGGTCACGGTCCAAATGTACAGCCCGAAATGATGCAAAAACCTTCCATCCTTTAGGAATTGTATAACCTAGTGTTTCAATGAGATAAATACACCGTCTTACCCTTGATGATCTTATATAAAATTATCCTTAACTTTTCTGGAATTCCTTACCCTTTATATGGATGTCTGTCATTGCTCTCCTGAATATCCCACCAATTATGTTTGCGACCCGCAGAGTTTCGTTAACAACCTTGAAATCACAAGGGGGGAAAAAAAAGAAGAAGAAGAACATCTCAGCAAGGCAACCACATCGAAATCAAGCTTTTGCCATCTGTAGTGATGTTGGGTTCATTAAACCATGTACTTACACATTGAGTGAATGGCATAGACTTGTAATCACTCCATTCAAGAGCCTCGTTCTCTCTCTTTTTTGCTCTAATTTGGTCGTGCTCTTCCTGCCATACACACCATACGCATCAACCAATTAGACAACTACACAAAGTGGTAAGGATTTGGTACAAACTGTACTGTAGCCTTGGCTACAACACATGGGGTTGTTTTTTTTCATATAATTTTCTGGCTTTATAGAATTTGGATAAACATAAACAAAAAATGTCAACCTGCTGCATTAAAGCCCACACGCTACCTCTAGTTTTTTGAGCCGAAGCTATATCTGATTAAAACCATTTAGAGTGCCGAGGAAAATATACTTTAGAAGAGTATTTAAGCCCATTTAATGTTGTGTTAAAAGCCAACATGGACCATGTGGGCGTTGGTGTTCCTAATGACTGCAAAAGGGTTCCCCAGAGAGAGAGAGAGAGAGAGAGAGAGGATTTAAGCCCATTTTTTAATGTTCAGTAATAGAAGCAGAGATGGACAATGCGGTATCACTGATGACTTGGTGGGTACCACTGACTGGCCCCACCCCTCATCGATTCAAAAGACAATCAGACGGTGATGCTTCAACCATCACGTGTGCGCACAGATACCAAAAACAATCCTAGGAATATAGAGAGGGGCACGCTAGGGTGGTGACTCTATGACCTCATCATCCTTCACTTTTCACCGTCTGATCATTTTACAGACCTCGAACTCTGAACCACACGATTTCCGATGACCCATGGAGACCGTGGAATCTTCGGTCCAGAAATACCCCCTCACACAGTTGCACGTGGGGGACTCTGTGGTCAAAGACCATGTGTAATCAGAATCTGACACGTCTAAGCGCATCTTGAGACGTACAGTTTTGGAAGAAAGACCATCATCATTTTGTCTGTTGGTTTCGACGATTTTTTTTCTTTTTCCCTACTACTTTGACTTTACGGTCTGTACCTTGCCTTCTACTTTTGACCACGTAGTTACACTTTCCAGCATACGCACTTTTAACTCCTATTTTAATTTTTTTAAAAGACACTTTACTGCCTACTGGAAGAAAAGCTCTCTCTTATCACAAACATTTATCTACTTTTATATATTGGAATGGTTCGACGAAGACTATCCTCAAAATGTAGCAAACATGAGAGGGCAGGGTGATGATACTGCACAACAATATATGAAATTAATTACCTTTTGAGTGAGGCATAAAGTTTCGGTTTTTGCCAAAAAGTTGAGACATGTACAAACCCAAAAAGTAAAAAATAAAAATAGAGAAAGGTAAAAGACGTACGTGCGTGCTCAAGTAGTACTGATCTCATTTGTCAATGACAAACAGTAAAACAAACCATGAGATCTTACCCACATATCGGTAGTAAACGCGTCCAATGTGGACGGATGAGGATTTTCAGATAATGAAAATGAGGTTCCTATCGAGTTAGGCATCACTTTGGCAGTGGGGGCTAGGTCTACGAGGAGACAGAATTATTGACCAAATATAAAACAAGCAAAAAAAAAAAAAGGGAGCACGTGACGGCACGAGGGCGCAGAGAGAGAGAGAGAGAGAGAGGTATACAAAATTACAAACCTTGAGCTGAGCAAGAGCTAGAGGTGTCTCAGTCAGAAACTTAACGGCGAGAGTAATAATAGTTGAGGTTGTTTCATAGCCGGCGACCAGCAGAGCCAGCAAGAAATCTACAATATGCTCGTCGGAGAATCCGTAGTCTCCGGCCAAGAGGGTTTCCAACATGTCTTTCTTTTTCTCTCCCGCTTCGCTCTGTTTCCTTCTTTGCTTCACTATCAAGCTCAATGCCTCTGCTACCTTAGTTCTGGCCTTCATAACAGAATAGCAAAAACAAACTTAATAGGGATGATTAAGAGAAGAAAAAAAAATGACGTTTATTTCCTAGCTAGGAAAACCTTAGTACAACAAAACAAAACTCGATCATGCAGTTTTCTCGACAACGTAAAAGCTAAACGGCAATAAAATCTATTGTACATAAGTGAGAGAAACAATATACTTTGATGGCTCTGCTGTAAGTTGTCGAGAAGATAGGCAAAGCAACGGTGAAGAAGCCTTCAATGACTAGAACGTACTCCTTCCTCAGACTTTCAGTCCATTCCCCTGGATCAAAGCTCATCAGCTGCTTCACCGTTAACTCAAATGTTATCTGCAACGGGGGGAAAAAAGAAGCGGTCTCTTATATAACCTAAAACAAGCCTCTTGAGAGGTTATTATGAAAATTAATGAACTTATCCAATAAAAGAAAAAAAAAAAAAAACTATGATGATGAGAGAGAGAGAATAGCATATTACAAGTGTGCATATGATATGATGACCTAAAGAGAATTGAGTTTTAGCAGTAAACTTTTACACACCAACGTGCACAGGCATGTATGCATGTCACCCACTAGACATGGAATCTTAATCGCCACTACTTCTTTAACACGAAGTATGACACACGCCATTAATTAGACAAATTAAGAGGGAAGAATGTCTGTGCTCAATTATTACTAACCCGAGCCAAGGTAAAGTGCTGAGCAACTCTAATGTGCGACACAGGACCCCTAGCCTGAAGCCTGAACCGTGGTAACATCAGACCACACAGAACCGAGTCGACTCAATGAACATTTTGGCAATAAGTTTTTTTTTTTTAATTTCCTCGGTGAAAAAATGAATTAGTCCCGAATGCTAATTACATTAAAATTTATTTCACCTTCTTGGCCTCCTCCATGAGAAAGATCCGACCGTTCCAAGAATCCAAATTGAGCCGGACCAACCGGTCTATATCGACCAAAAGATGGTCCCTGATGTTCGACGAGTTGGCGAAGCTCATGGTGAGAGAGTGCATTCTTTTGTGAAGGCTACCCTTCATGAGCAACAAAGAGTGCCTTCCCAGCAAGTTCGATATCGAGGCCGGGTAGCTACACTCAAAAAGCTTCCCTTCGTTCATCAAGATGAACCTGTTCGTCTCTGGGTCGGCGGAGAACACGGTGGGCTCGCCGAAAACGTGGGTCGTGAAAATGGGTCCGAACCGTTTCACCCGCTCGTCGATGAACGGCTCAGGATTCTCGGTCTTGTATGCCGAAATGAGTTGCAGAGTCTCCCCGATGAAAGGGAGGCCGAGGTTTCCTGGTGGCAGCATCCGCCTCCGGCACCGAGAGGCACGGAACAGGAAGAAGAAAGGGAGAGCAGCGAGAGTAACACAAAGAAGCAGACAAACAAAGGCCGCCATGAAGTTTACGGACAGGGCCGCTGCGATTGGATCAAGGAAATCACTGGAGGTAATCCATGAGCCTGTGAAATGTGAATGCAGGGTTTTACGGGGAGAGAGGGAAGGGCAGAGAGAGATCAGACGGACGGGGGATCTTAATATCTTATATCCTTTTTGTTCGTACAGATCAACTTGTACATATATATATATATATATGTATCTGCCTAGCTAATTTAGTTCATTTGCTACTAAATTAAGATTGATTTTTTTGAATAAAAAATTGATTAACATTGAAAATATAATAGATAGAATGGAGATTTCCAATAAACATGGAAAAAAAATGACGTTTAAAATGGAAAAGAACTAAAGCGAAAAAAGGAGGTGACGGTTCCGAGTCCATGTTCGAGATGATTAGTTTGTTGAAATGATCAGTTTGAGGTTAAAAAATTTCTAAAGATGTCTCATATGAATGTAACAAACAATATTTTTTATAATACTTTATGTAATTATATTTTAAATAAAGAGTATTTTTATAAAACATCTAATAAAAATAATATAATCTTATAAAAATATTTTTATTTTATAATAATGTGTTGTGTATATCATTACCCATATATCAATAATTCCGATGAAATCCCAATTCATGAAATGGACATAGCTAGCGAGTCAAATATAGTACTTTTTCAAAGCTAGCTGTTCCAACTTCCATTATATTGTAATTACTATTTTTAAAATGAAATAATTTTGATTTTATTGAGAAATATATATTAATATGTCCGGATGCTACACAGTACGTACTAGAAGAGTATGCGATCTGTCAAAAGGGGGGAGAAAGTCGTAAGTCGTGGAAAATAAACCCGTGTCTGGGTCGATATATATTTTTTCGTATCTCATGACAACCTTCTTTTCAGCAGAAACTTTTCTTTCCCTTTCTGTCTCTGATCAGATAAGTCTTTGGAGAAATAAATTGAAAAATAATTATATATATATATATATATATATTTATATATGGAGGCCAAAGGGTAAAAGAATTCCAAGGAAATGCGCGCACCGAGGAGCTTTTAATGAACCCAAGTATGATTATATTTTTCCTTTTTAAGTTTTGTACATTAATAATCGAAATTGATCAGGATCGAGTTTATGATCATCAGAGTGTATCAAAGAAAAGATGAGCTTTTTTCTGATGATCTTGATCATATATATATATATATATATGTATATATAGATCATAATCAAGCTAGCCCTTACTTTTGATGCAAATTAATTAATTATTAATTACTAAAGCTAGCTTTGATATATTAATGAGCATGGCTAGGTAGATGATGGATTAATTAAGCAGATGCATGGAGTCGAGCGAGCCCCAGGCAAGGCAATTACTAGTTAGCTGGCGGGTGAGATGATGAGATCCCACGTACAAATGAAGCTTCTAATTAAGAATTAGTAGTAGTACTGGACGGTATATATAAAGCAATTGATCATCCATGCAGCTTAATTAACAACCGGACACGTGTTGATCATGAATAATGAGGAGAATGGTTCAATAATAGGGATGGGATTTTAATAAGAGTTTTATGAAAGCAAGCATGTTCGTGGATCCACATGATGGTCCCCATAAGGGACATTAAGCTGTCCACCCACTAGACAGCCCCATAAGAATTATGATCCCCAAGTAGCACCCACACCACCTTTTTGCTATTGCAATAATTAGATCGATGAGAGGGAATCATCATCTCATGTGTACGTCTCTGCCTACCTTCAAACCTTTTTTAATCGCTTCACTAATTTCACTCTACACATCAGATCATGACCATACCATATAAAATTCTATTTCTTAATTAAAAACCCATTAATTAGCTTCGATCGATATTAATTAATGTTACGTCCATCTCATGATCACCGTACCATCTTTAAATTAATTTAAATTAATTAATTTAAAGATAGGATTTATAATTATAATGGAGGTATATATATAGATAGAAGTCACTATTAGAATAATTTATTTTACATACATGATGTGGCATCATCTAGACCACACATCTCTCCAAGTGAGTGTTGGAAACAATCAATTAAAAGTAGTCACGCAGTGAATGCAAAGTGTACACCGCTATAATGACTTCTCTCTAACATTACTCATATATATATATATATATGTACATTAATAAATTAATATTCCTAGGTAGGTAGGGTGGTCGTTTCCAGACAAATTAATTACAACCATCGATCATTAGACATATATAATTAATAATTAATTATAATTCTGCGATGATAATAAGTTTTAACTTTTGAACATTTGGATTAGAATTAATGCTTTATATATAATAATTTGATCATGCGTGCATGCTGGATTATGGGATCAGTACTTTGAAGTCTAACCCCTTTGTCAAGGTTACCGTGCGCATCACACCTCATGATCTCCAGCTAGCTGGCCTACGGATTCTTGACAGTTAATTTACTATATATATATATATATATATATCCTCCAATGCAATAATTTCGATTAAGAATCACTATGATTTGTTGCTCTTTTTTTGTTAAGGGTATAATTACGTACCACTGTTGGCCCTGCTAGCTAATTGTAACGAAGAGACCGGCCAAAGCATATTGTCCAAGTGCGAATTGATCACGTACGGCGTCTGCCAAATGAGGAATTAGCTGTAATTAGGTGTTATCTACGTCCATTTTTTTCAGGGTCCATATAAATAATGTCCACTTTAGCAACACGATTGGTCACTGTAACAGCTAGCCGAACGTGCACTTAACCGATCGAGAGAACAGCCTGATGAGATTTATGGGAATCCCACTATCTAGTTGGTATAACGTACGGGTCCGTGCTCTACATATCTGATCTATCTTGATCAAGCTGCTAGTTAGGCATGACAAAAGATGAGATTTATGGCTAGCTAGCTAGGTTGATGAACACGAAAGCAATATCTTTTTTCTTTTTTTGAAAGCAATATAACTTTTAATATGGCACATTCATTCATGAATTGAAAGCTATTTATCGTGGAAAAAATCACGCAATTAAGCTGTGTGTGGTCAATTTGTTTTTGTGCAAAGAAGAGGACGTTGCTCGTCGTTGTTCATGTGGGACATGATGATCAACATTTGATATCGATAATATCTAAGTACATATATGCAAGCTTGCCGACACTATTTTTTCCCGAGAGAGAGAGAGATAGATAATTATCCAGAATATATATATATATATATATATAGTTTTTTGTTCTGTTTTGTAACTGAGAATTGATAAGGGATCGTTGAAATGATCCATGAGAAACATTCGAGATCCTTTATTTTAATTTTCCGGCACCGTCGTGGCACCACAAGGCCAGCCGGTTGTATATGATCATGAGTTGGTTAGATTTTGTGGTGCACAAATGTGCCAGTCAAAATCTCATCAATTCTTAGACCCATTTATTTCTCTGTAAAGTGGGACCAGAGACCGATTCATGCCAATTAATTTCAAGCTCATCTAAAGTTCGTCAAGGCCGGTTTAAACTGCGATAAAAATGGGACCGCACTTTCCTCTATGTACGCGAGAGAAGGCTATATCTTCTTCTTTGAGATAAGAAAAGGATATATAGCAACCACATGCATGATATCAATTGGAATTTTTTCTATCGCGTGCCGTGATCTCTCTCTCTCTCTCTCTCGGTAATTACATTTTTTACAAAGTAGAACCTATATATATATATATGATACATGATCCCCTCGCTCTTGGACAGCAACATTATTCACGACTAACGTTGGTGCCAAAGGCTAGGGGAGGCCGTCAATATCTATTTCATTATCATCTGTTAGTATCCCTTAATTTCGATTTCCTTCTGTATTTTTTTTTTCTTTTTTGGGTAGAGCTTCTTTTTTACGACATATATAGTAGCTTTCAAGCTGAGCCTGATCGTAATTTGTTCCTAAGCGGACTCAAATACTATGTTTATTTGGATTTATATATAATACATGTTCAGGTACGTGGCATGCATGCATCCATTTGCGATTTCTCAATCATCAAGCACTAGCGTTGGACAGACAATAAAAATAAAAAATTAATTAATTAATTAATTTGTTGTCACTCCTCATGCGATAATGTCTGCCAATGCATGCCAATAATTGCCCAATCATGATCCTTTCATTGATCCGTTTTAAGCTATTCACTGGATCGATCACGATGTCGATCGATTTGCTATTCTACGTTTGAGTTGCCAGTACTCATGCATGTTGCATGCACCACATATATATAGCCAGGCAAACGAAGAATTTCCTAGTGTTTCATGATGAAAGATTTATTTTTTTAATCTCTATCTAATATTAATATCATCGGAAGAATGAAACTTAAACTTAACAATCTCGTTTTAAGATTCTGATCAAAAGAGATTATTTAATATTTAACATCCATCTGACCGGAATATTTTATTCCCACTATATTATATATATAGTACTTACGTACATGAGTGACTAATATAGTTTTATTTTTTTGATTTATTGTATCGATTTTTTTGGGCGGTTTGTCCTCTATTCTTCATAATCATGTGTAATTGGAACGTTGGGTCAGATGTGATGGCACTCAGAAGGTACCTTTACATATATATATATATATATATATTATTCAGATAAAAAAGGGTACTTTTTTTTAATAAGATCAAGCCTGGCCTGATTCCATTAAAAAAAAAAAAATCGAGCCCTGTATAAAAATTTTATGTACGAAATTCGCCACTAAGTATACTAGAATTGGATAATTAGCTAGCTAAATAAAAAAAATTAGCTAATATTTTACTTTTTAATTTTTGGCTAATTACTAAAAAGTTGAACTCCACGTTAAATTAGTTATTACGTTCTCTATAATAATAAAATATTATTATTTTCATTTATAATGTAAATTTTATTTATTTATTTAAATATATATTTTTTGAATTTTCACAATCACTTACAATCTTAAACAATTATTTTTATTTTTATTTTCACAATCTAATAATGACATATATACATGAATTGTGAAAAATAATAAAAAATATATAGAACTTTGCTACCCGTCATGACATGTGCCCTCCGGCTCTTCTTAAAAAAAAAAAAAAAAAAAGTCGTATATGACTTGTGGGATAGATTTACTATAACTAATGACTTTAATTTGACTAATTTAATGGGACTCTATTCATGACATTAGCTAAATTTATAGCTCACTCTAACTGATATTGTGACGGTCGAGCAGTTGGAATGCCATCCTTTTTCAGGATAATTTGCTTTGTCATAATCATTGCTATGGAAAGACCATCAAGATCTTCATACAAATAAATATATATAAATATATATTTGCATAATTTTTACAAATTAAATAAATATAGATATTTAAGCAGATCGGGTTCATAGAAAGACAATGACATCAGAAGTCAACCGGTCAGCTACGAGACACGAGGTCTGTGGCACACGTGTGGACTGAGCCCCTCTTCTGATGAAGAATTGAAGACGAGATGCTATGCTATATATTGCGAACACTTTTCGATAATGTACTGCATTGTTCTGCTCCTCGAACGAACGTACGGGTCCGTCAGAGGTGCACGTGTGGTACCATTATCAGAAATGTTAATGACTATGACACGGAGCCAGAGAGAGAGAGAGGGCTCTGATGAGGTTCAAACAAGGCAAGTTCACATGCACGCCTTAAGAGTATTTGTCCGCTTGCTTCTGCAGGCTGTTTCTGGGTTTTTGGCCTCTAGCTTTCCAGGCGAAAGGGATTGACAGCAAGTTAAAACCACCCATGATCTTCTGGGTGTCCAAAATCTAAGGTCAGATTCAACGTTGGAGTATTTTGATTGAACTTGTGAGATTTTTAGTTAACAAGTTTTTCATAGTGTTATTAGCTTGAACAGAACATGAATTGGTTTTAGGAATATCATATATAGTAGTTACATGTGTACGTATTTAGTTTAATTTTTTTTTTGTCATGATCATGCTTGCTATATATATATATATATATATATAAGACGATTAAATATCTGGATATATATATATATATATAGATCATCTACTTCAATCTCAATTGGCATGTGCTTCTTTCCTTTTTCACTTGGGGTTAGGAACATCTGTCATGTCAAATAAGAAATCTGTTTTGGCCAAATAAGATAATTAGTCCCCCGTACGTAAGTTTGATAGCATTTTGGCCACGAAGAACTCAACAATACACTTACGACAAGTAGGCGGATAGCGTGGATATTAATGTTCAGGAATCAGGAGAACAGATAAATCACACGAAGTCGCGTCTATCACATTGAAATCTGTTTATATATATATAGGAAAATGATCACATGCCCTACGCATTAGGAAAGAATCAATCAACTCTTTCTAGGTGACTGTCATCAACCCTTTATAGGGGAAGGCGGAGGGCAGCTTTTCCTGCTTGTAGGCTCTAGCAAGATGCCAAAGTTGCCAAGTAGGCCGGGTAGCAGAATCGACGTAGGCTTCGTTTGAAATTAAAATTTCTCTCAACTCATCTCAATTTATTATTATAATTTTTTTAAATTTCAAAATAAAATATAATAAATAATTCAACTTTTTCAAATCCTAAAATAATAATAATAATAAAAAATAATATTCTAACAATATTTTATTATCTCAACTCAACTCAACTCAACTCACTTCAACATCTAAACGCACCCGTTTGCTTTACCAAGTTTGAATTTCGATCCAACTCTTTTGCGCAGTTCTTCTATATACAATCTTTCATATGTACACGTCGTGTAAGTAAAAACACTAATTTCTTTTTATAAAAAATTTAATAGAAAGAGTAAGGTAACTCCTTATAAAATTTAAAATGAATTTATTCCTAAGTCGTATGAGATTTCTCAACACGCTACCTCACGTGTGGGCCAGTACTTCTGGTACCATCATCGTAGGTAGGTCGCAGGAGTTCATCATCAGTCATAAATTAATCTGTTTTGATACCATATAGAAACATTCATTTCTTCTCATAAAAGGCCTAATAGGAGGAGTGATGTAACTCCTTATAAAGTCCAAGATAAATTTATTTCTAAACCGTATGAGACTTCTCAACAGTGCAGTCGGCTGACGTGGCTTCATGCCACATCAACTAATATTAAATAAAAAACCGAAAACGAGCGAGAGAAATTAGATAGAACAAGAGACAAAGATTTGAGTTTTCTTACAAAGAAACGGAAGTTGATTCAAACGAAACTCATTTGCCGCTCAGAAAAAAAGAATTCCAGGATTAAACCCATTTGTAAAGCTTTCTTCGTCGGTTAAAACCCATCTGTAGCTTAGAAAAAAAAAAAAAAAAACCCATCTGCAGATTGAAACCCAAACCTCGATCCAACTGCGTTGGGTGCCCATCTCCTCTCCACCTTGTTCCCATCTACCTTTCCAATTTCTTTCGTCTTGGAATTGCTCTCAACTGGTCACAAATTTTTTATGTTCGGTTTTTTTTTTTTTTTTTTAAGAGCATGAATCTGTGTTTGATTGCAAAGAGATTTTGGGACTTGTGAGTTCATTTTTAGTCTGGAAAGCTTGCTATTTGAGGTAAGAATCATGGATTTTGTCATTCTTAGATGTCTGATTTGAGCTTGAGAATTATGACTTTTCCTTTTTGTTTGATATGAATTAATCTTGAAAATTTTCCATTGTTGAGATTTCAATGAATGAAACAGAAGAATTGGTTGAAATCGAAAAGAGATTGGTTCTCTTAAGGTTAATGAATTTGTTAGTTTGAATATTACAAGATGATCGTAGGAAGAAACCTTTTATACCTGGCAATGAAAAAATGGAGACTTTGGAGTAGGATTCATGGTATTTTCTGCATTTAGAAGTTGATTCAAAGAAACGGAAGGATTTTGAGTGAGAGAAATTGCATTTTGGAAATGTAAGAATGGACGGGGCAGCTGGAGAGATTTCTTGAGGGTCTTTGAAACATAGTGAGGATAGACGAGGCAGATGGGTAGAGAAAGGGGGAGAGGGGTCAAAGAAAATGAAAAAAAAAAAAAGGAAAACGGCATCATTTTGTTTTGTCCACGTCAGCGCCGTTTGCCTAGCGTTTACACCAGCCGACTGCCACCAGCATTTTTCTTTTAGGTGACTGTCATCGTTTTTTTTTTTTAAGATACTAAGATAAGATAAGATGAAATAGAAGTATTTTTTTTTTATTTAAATCAGACCTAAATAATCTTATTAAATAAAATTATTATATAACTACTTAATTCATGTTAAATAATATTCAATCTACAATAATCAATAGACTTCTTATTTTAATATCAATGTTATTGATAGAAGTTCTAAAATTCGATTGAACAGCTTTTAAAATGGTAGAATCAATGTTGTAGTTGAACATATATTATAATTTGATTTTCAATATTTCTAATAACATAATGGTACGTACGTATAGTGAATGATCGATGCATTTGAAGGTGACAAAAAGCTTTCTATTTTCAGAATAAGACACTGTAGTACGTATTTTGGTTTGATTGCAGTAGTACTGCATCCAACTTGGGGAGAAAAATGAAAATTAGTGAAAAGCATGAGGTTTCTATGATCTACTAACTTATACTCTAATCTTATCATAAAATATCATCCTACATATGAAAATTAATTACGTAATTACTAATCTATACGGTACCATGTATGCATAATCGAGACTTCATATATAATAACTACAAGAAGACATATATATATATATATATATATATATATAGCTAGATAACGTTTATATATAAGGTACCAAAAGTGTTGGAGGTAGCTTTCTTTTTGGAGATGGATCGTAGCGGAATCTTAATCCCAGAGAGCTTTTGATGTTAATTACTTTAGAACTCTCTTCAAAGTGGTGGTTAGTCATAAGTTTGATGGACAATGGTGGCCACTTTGTTTTTATTTTTTGGTTGTTTGGTTGCTTTATCTGTAATCAAGTCGAATTAGACAGATAAAACCCACTTAAAATTCTTCTTTGTTGTCCTTTAATGCCCCATTCTTAATTTGTTCGTATAGTACTACTGCATGCAGAATTTCAAGAGTTTCATATTCTAGATGATCTCCTCCACCAATCATTCCCCAATCGACTTGGCGTTCTTTGGGCTTCTAAAATTTCCCAAAAATAATCAACCCAAGAGTGTTTTTTCCTTGACAAAACAACAAAAATTGAAACAGCAAAAGTGAAACGCGGGTTCGACTACTGTTTATTCATCTTTAGATCATCGGGAGAGATCTGAGTACTTTTTGGTTCAGATTGCTTGAAAAATGGGGGACAGAGCCAGAAAATTATATCAATGGAGTATCCAGCTGGGCTTTGTTTAGGAATCGATCGTCAATTGTCGGTATATCCTTTTCTTATATTTCGGGAGATATGCCGCGTGTACGTTTATGCTTTTCACATCTCTTCAACTGTATATAGTACCCCAAGTTTCCAACCACTTTCCCACTACAGACCCAAACCCTTTTATTCCAAATCTAGGAAGCTCATGCTATAAATAAATATATCTGAACTAAGAAAAAGAAAAAAAAAATCGGGACATACGATTCATTTTGATTTTAGCCAAGCATGCATGCATGGTGCATGCAATGCACGCCCTTTTAATTTTCTTTCTTTCCTTTTCGCAAGTCATGTAATAATTTTAATTTTGCAAGCACATGAATATCTATGCATGTGTAATTATTTTGTAATTACCATTGGGAACGTATAATTAGAACAATAAAAAAATTGTACTTCAAAGCTAAGGGTTTAACATCAACATGAATAATATATCTCAACTTCCTAAATATATGATTATTCTTTTCTCCATAGATTGTGCAGGTCTTCTTTCTATTTGGCACTAACATATTTACATTAAGTGTGTCACCCCCACCCTACAAAGGTAGCTCCTTCCCTGCCCCCGCATGGGCGGGAGGTGGGGTTTTCCACCCCTTAATCTGCCCTTGGTCTGCAGGGTAACCCATTCGGGTATCGGGGTGGACACCTCATCCGTCTGCCTAACACAACAAACAGAACATGCTTCTCGGCCCAAAATGGCACAGAAATAGTTGAAATGGGTCCAAAACGGCCCAAAACATTTTTGGGCTCAAAAATTAACAAAAAAAAATGAATTTACAATAATAAAAATAAAAATAATATACTACTAAGTTGCAACCAATTATAGAAGTACTAAGTAATAAATTAATAATCATAACTAAGTTATTACAACAATACAAATTAAGAGAAAAAAAAATACAAAATTACAAACATATAAGGGACATTGTATTGACATTACAAATAATTGAATAACCGAATACAACTAAGTGAGTTGTTTGACATTTGGGGCGAGTTGCCATGGATGAAGAAGACATGTAATAAGTGTTGTCTGCTGTGAGTGAGACTTTGAGATCATAAAATCTGAAATATTAACAATTTAATAAGAAAATAAATTTGAATTATAAGCAAGAAATGAAAATGAAAATTACAAACTAAAATCTGACTGACCAAGATGAGATGAGGATGAAGATGAGAATATATCATTTGGTCCTTGGGCTTGGAATTAGGATTGGGCATATGATAACAAGATTATAAAAGTTAAAAAAATACAAGAAAACAA
The DNA here is from genome assembly GCF_001411555.2 of Juglans regia. Lineage (NCBI taxonomy): Eukaryota > Viridiplantae > Streptophyta > Magnoliopsida > Fagales > Juglandaceae > Juglans > Juglans regia. Next base: position 51,284,883 of record NC_049907.1, on the reverse strand, counting down.
TTAGATATCAAGAATTATATAAATATAAAAAAATAATTAAGGGACAATACAAATTATATAAAATTATGGCAAATGGCAATGGTGGCCCAATACCACGAAGTCATACTGTTACGGAGGTATACGTTGTCTCATGTATTGCTACAACAATTAAAGTTGAAATTACTCCCGATGGAATGAATATAAATAAATAAAAAAAATAAAATGAAATCAACGATTATCAGATCCAGGCTGATCACCACATTCATCCTCGTTGGTCTCCTTAAAGTCAAAAACATTCGGAACATGAATTTTAATCTCGTTTATCAAATTCTGCATGCAAATCAATACCTCCACAGTGTTAGCAGACAATGAACTTTAGAATGGATCCAATATGCATCTTTCAGTACTAAAGGTCGACTTTGAGGCAATAGTGCTAATAGAGATGGCCAAAATATTGCGGGCTATCTCTCCAAGGACGACATATTTCATGACATTGATCTTATTAATGGAAAAAGATCTTCTGCCAAATATCTGTCAACTTTCGACTTTGCCTTCGTAGATTAACGGACTACGTTATGTGAAAGACTCTCACTCCATGCCAACCTATGCTTTTTCCCTGTCCCAGCTTCTGGAGGAGGCGGGGGGTAGGGGTAGGGGTAGGTGTAGGTGTAGGTGTATTGCTACCCCTGAACAGTGAACTCATCAAACAATTTACCAATGATTTCTCTAACCATTGTCCCAATAAGCTTAGCCCGTGCATTCCCGTGTGCAAGTCTCAAACTATATATCATAATATCAATTTTGAGCTAGGGTCAAGAGCAACAATCACATATAACAAAATATTTAGCCTACTCAAATCTCCTTAATACGTGTCATATTTGACTCTTGTCATCAATGTCATTTCTCGCATCATAATATGGTCACCTTATATATTTGCTGACAAAAATCATTGAATGTAAGGTACAAAAAATTAGATATCCTTAATGTGACCTCGTAGAAAAGCCTCAAACATTCTACAAAAGTAGCAACAACCTCCCAATCATCATCAATAGGCTTTCAATTATCCTCCGTGTTCATCAAAATATTTGACATATTGAATGTTTTCATCATCCAATAATTCAAAGTCCGCTTTGTATTCTTGGGCCACCTCCAACATCAAGAAGATTGAGTTATGTTTTGTAGAAACATCAGTACAAAGGTCATTCTAGGATGTTATGCCCGTATTCCCATAGCAACCTTGATTTCTCTTTCTTGACCTGCTAATTGGCCCCTCAACAAATCTTTATCTTTCTTGTAATGTTTTTAATATCTTTTGCTACTGTGTGATGAGAAAGAAGATTAAATCTAGGTTCCTTCTAATTAATTAGAATATTCTTGGAACATTTTCTCATCCACAAACTGACAATGTAGTTTGTCCATGATCACCATATGAGTTAACTTTCTTCTACACTCATCAGGATCATATTTAGTATACCCCTTCAACGTTGAACTCTCACTACTCTCATCCATCATTTTTTTAGTTCAATCTCTAGTCTAGAATTTTAATATTGGACTTTTCTTGCATTATTCTTCTAAGTGAGCATTTAATTGTGATGTATCATGTTTCCTATAGTGACATCTATGAGTTTACCACAATGGTTACACTTAGTTTGTGAGTTATTGGGGTCACCACCCTCTAGTTTGGTAAAGTGAGACCAAACTATGGAAACTGATTTCTTGCTTTGTGTGGGCTTGGGGGCAGGGCAAAGTTCCGTCTCTGTAGGGTTAGGACTACGATCTATGGGGGTAGTGGTAGGTGTAGGGTTAGGTGTTGGGGTAGGGGCATGAGAGCTATCACTAAAATTGGTAGACATTCCTGATTAAATTAATTTAGAGAAATTCTAAATTAAGTTAGGGTTTATGTAAACCCTAAACTAATCGAATAATGTAAACCTTAAACTAATCAAATCTTCATAGCACAAAATTCACAATGACACAATTCCATTTAATATCATCCTTCCTGCAATCTTCATAACTTAAAAAAAAAATAATAAAGTGAATAGATTCGATTAACTTACCTTTGGCGATGGAGATGTAAACAGACGACGATGAAGTAGAGAGAGAGAGAGAGAGAGAGGTGTTTCACTTTTCAGAGGATAGAAAGAGAAGGAGCCAGGAAAGAGGGAGTCACCAGGGGGTACTATGACAAAACGACATATATTCTAGTATGGGTGGGTTGTTTTAAAAAATCCCATCGGCCATAAAACGGCGTCGTTTTGTCATATACAAAACAACGTTGTTTTATGACTAAGTGTTTTTTTTTTTTATATATATATAATATAGTGAGGCAGAGGAAAATTGGATGGGGTTGGGCCTAGTCCATTTCCCGTCTTCGTTGGGAGCCAGATGCGGACGGGGCCACCCACCCCTGCATCTGGTAGCATGGATCCCTGTCTCGCCCGTGTGGGGGCGGGGCAACGGGTTGAAGGATCCCACTGTTGAACCCTAATTTACATTTTTTTTTTTTTGAAATAAACCCTAATTTACATTAATTCTTATGATCGTTGTGTTATGTTTTTATATATAATCTTTAGTTATTTTATAGGAACTTAATTTTGGGACTCTCTTTCTATCCATATAACCTTAAAGTTTCTTCTCTTTGAATCACAAGGTATTACTCCACTGTAAGCGAGAAGAATAATAATAAAATTGAGCTACCAACCATCGTTTTCTTAAAAAAAAAAAAATACATCAGCATGAATAATACGTACTTTAAGTCGTAAAAAACCGAAAAAGATAGTGTCTTAAGTCACGTCATCCGGTATTAACATCTTTTGATCATTAAAGCCTAAACCAAGCAAACACGTACCGGAAGATCAGAATTATTTCTCACCCATACCACACGTGAATGCTGGAATCACCGACAAAATTCCGACATCAAGGTGTGAAACAACAGATTCACGCTAATAACAGAATCCATCAATCTTGTTGGAACTGACATCGGGAATGATTAATGTTGGAGATTATGCGATACAATGATAAAAGTTTGAATAATAGGCTAAATCATGATTAGCATAAAATAAAAACACATGGAAAGAAAAATAAGATTAATGGTTTTATGTTGTCATTCATGTGGGGGAGGCCTTTTTCTTTTCGCTTTAGCTTTTAATTGACGATGATGGCACTTGCAGTACTCCTCCACTTTGACGGTTCTAAAGCGACCAGGTGGCCATCCCCCTTCTGGCTTTCCGGCAACATGTTCCCACATCCGCACGTGGGAATCATGTTTTCTCTGCGTCCACCTCATGATCATTTGCTAAATCCTTTAATTTTTTTTTTTAATCTTATTATATGCATTTCTTTACAGAGCCTATTTGTTGATCAGACTTTTACAAAGTTGGATTGTGCACTCTAAATGCATATAATAGGGGGCTTAAAAAAGTTTTTTCTTTTTTTTTGTTCTTTACAGTGGCCCATGATCCAACATGGACAATTATAAGAGTCCACTATGACTAATTTTTCTCCTCAATGGACCCAACCTATCATTATGTTTCTACCTTCCTTTTTAATTTAATTCTGTGATTCAATCCCATAAGCCAGGGGAAATAAAATCATAAGAAATGTTTGTTAGATGATATATGGAAAATTGTTTTTACAGGAAAATGTAAATAGGCATCTTATCTGTTTCGGTTTTCTTCTGAACTCTAGGTATCAGACTCTGATGAGAGACATATGCTTGTGTTACTGTTTCGGTCTGAAGTTTCCCCCAGTTTTGAAAAGAAAAGGCCCATTTGGATTTCAGGCTATCTAATCCTCCCATGACCGCTTACCATGATCTGCGGACGTGGATACAAATGTGATGGACTCCATGGACGTTGTTGAAACAAACATTGGTTTTGAACAAAGGCATCAAAGATGGAATATGGAAGTGAGAGGGTCTAGATGCTAGAATAAATTTTGTTTGTGCTTTTGAGGTTCTGTGCGCATCCAAGTAGGGGGTGTTATAACTTTAAAGAGAGTCATTAATAACAAAATGGTTGAAAATAGCTAACAAAATATCAAACACAGATCAGTGTGAGATTTTCGCTTAAAAATGGCATTTATTTGCTGTATTAGATTTATATGGGAAGACAAACTCCAACTGCCAGAGACAGGAAACAGATGAGCAATATAGATACAACTACAAGAGCCAGTAATTGTTAGTTCTGAGGTCAATTTTCCAAGTCAGCTTTTCAACTGTCGAGATTAACTTCAATGCACATACGGGAGCAACCTTTCCTACTTTAGTAGTTTTTAAGAGCTGCATTTTCCATCTCAGAAACCAATCATATTATACATCCCCAAATGTACAACAGTACAAGGTCCGGAGCTCACGCTCGGGACACTTAGACAGCATGCTGGATTCAGTCATCCTCATCCTCATCCTCATCCTCATCCTCTTCCTCATCCTATACATAAGTAAAAGCCAACTTGTGTCAGGAGAGATTTTAGTTCGGTATAAATGCAAACAATATGATAAGTAACGGAAGGTGAATAGACAGCCAGTAGATATGACATATTCAAAAAGGCCGTATCTGCAGCTGCGTCTTTAGATGAGAATGCAAGCAGCAAAAGTTGATGATGGCAATCGGTAATTAATATGTGCTGCTTTATTAAACGCTTGGCCTATAAGTACTGAGGAACTTTGCTTGCATCAGTTTTTCGCAGTTGAAGTAATGTGCCTTTGGTTTAAGGAGGAAAGCAAGCCACTGATTGTTTAAGAGAAACTTGTTCTAAGCTCTTATGATTATACCTATTACCCACCAAAACTCCTTAAGAAAAATCAAGTGCTGCTACACACCAAATGCACCTATTTACCAACAATAGGTTAGATAAGTTCACAAGTTTTTAGCTCTCCACCTAGGCCGAAGGGTAGTTGTCTAATACAGTTGGTAAAACTATTTTATCTTCTTTGTTTTTTTTTTTGGTCAAATCCCTGTATGTGTGCAGATGGCAGGTCAAACGATTTCTCTAATAAATGTCTAACAAAAAGTCCAAAGAACGGCCAAAAAAAAGGTCAGAATAATGGAGTTTTTGGTGATCTGATGTAGATGCAGAGAAAGATGGAGAGGAGAAAGAAAAAATTGGGGGGGGGGGAGATGTGCCTTATTAAGAACAATTACTGACATTAAATCCTTTCTGAAATCTTGAATAATTCAGTCTCAAGAGTACTTTAAAATTATACTGCTCATGTTACGATGGATAACTTCTATTTCTAACTTAACAGCCAAAAAAGTCAGTGATGGTTAGAAAATTATGCAGACGAGAAAGTTTGCTTTACTATTAGATGCAAACTGCTGCACATTCAAGACTTGAAAGGAAGACAATGCACCTAAGTATGCATGGAATCATAGCGTAGGTATTACCTCCCCACTTTCCTCATCATCTTCATCATTCAGAGCAGATTTTGACTCTTCATCTTCATCATCATTATCATTCGTACTTTCCTGAATAAACAGTTGAGTAAAGTACTATATGAAGCATAAAAGTATGAAGCACTTCATTCTTACAAAAGAAAGATAAAAAATTTCACCTGTTTTTTATTGTATGTTATCATAAGCTTCTCATAATCAGACTTCATTTGTGCTGCTTTAGCTTCATATGGAGATTTCTCCTGCCAAAATCCAGTCCAATTAAAAATCAATTAACAAATGCAAGAATCTCTACATATTCAGTTGGCATGAATCAAGCCATGGATGGAGAATAGAACTTACAGCACTAAAAAACTTAATACCCTGTGCATAACTAGTTATATCAACTAATTCATGTATGTGCTAAATTTCCAACTTGCTGCATCAATTAAGGGATGTATATGTCGAATTCCACCATCCAGTCCTTTCTTCAGGCCCAAGCAATACAAAATATTAAGGGCATCTGTAGTCTACAACAGACTGGATTGGCTTGGCCACACCATTGAAGTTCAAAGTCACCGATAGCCAGGTCCAGTGGAAGTAACAGTGAAAGGTTTACGCAGCACCTTTACAAACAGAATCCATAGGTTTTCAAAGTTGAAGTAACCAGCTTAAGAGGTGATTGCACGACTTGTCCTTAATTCATTTCAACCCGTTCAAGCACCTTCCAAGGAAAATAGTCTATTACTTACCGTGGCAGACAATGATTTCCACTTCGCGCCTCCTGCTTTTCCAACCTGCAGCACAGCAGGCCGTAGCTAGATTAGTTTCAACTACAGATAAAGTGAGTTATCAAACTCAGAAAAAACACTTTGAAAGTACTAGAAACACAAAGTTTAGGTAGCTGCTTACAGCTGAAACAGCTTTCACGTTGGGGTGCTCTTGCTTGTATGTTTTTCGAAACTCTTCTCTGCAGTGATTCCATTGTATACGTTTAGCAACTCTTCAAACCTCCCCACCCCCCCAAAAATAAAAAATACAAAATAAAAATAAAGAGAGAGCAGCACACTAAACCATTGGAGATTAGGAGAGACTTACAGAAAAACAAAGAAGGCACTCGGAGGCCTCTTTGGTTTGTTGGGATCTTTCTTGTCCAATTTTGCTTTCTTGGTCAATTTCAAGCGACTCTTATCAGCCTTAACTGCTGCCTTTCGCTTTCCAACCTTTCTGAAAAATAAAAATAAAAATAAAATAGAAGAAGAAAACGTGTACATGACACTAGCATTCACTAAAAAACACATCCACTTCATGAGCAAAGCAAGGATGCCTGGCTCAGTTTGAATACCAAAACCATCTCGACCTATCTCATCTTATCTCATGACATCATTACAATTTTCACAAATTTTCACATAAAGATAAATAATTCAACTTTTTCAAATCTCAAAACAATAATAATATTAAAAAAATATATTTTAATAATATTTTATTCAACTTTCAACTTTCATCTAAAACCATCTCATCTCATCTCACTATCCAAACCCCATCTTAGACTCTCTAATAAATGATTAACCTTAAATTTATAAGTAAGCAATTCAAAAAGTAAAAAATGATCGGATGCAAAATCCAATAGAAACAGAACTACCTCTCCTCAACCGGCTTTGATACTTCTGTTTTGTCCTTCCTTGTTGATGATTTTCCCTTCGCAATCTTCATTGTCAGTATAAAGATCCCTAACATAAAATGATTCAGTTAAAGCCAAGTCTATGCAGTACACCATCAACTAAGTGGTAGATAAACAATGAAATTGATCTAAAATTGGCTAAAACTAGATTGACACGGCTGCAGTCCCCGCAAAAGGTGATTGCCATTGTCATTAAATTTCTGACTACACATCTTAAGCCGTGTTTGGCGTTATATATGGATCTTTAGTAGCTATGATCACATAAGATATTAATGTTGAAGCTTTCATGTGCAAAATAAATGTTCGCTTTCCATGCAAAGCCATAAAACTACAATATTTTTTGCCTTCTTCGAAAGAGAATCGATCGGACAAGCACATGTCAGCAGGCTTTTTCTTTCCCTTTCTTCCTTGCAAACGTGACTATGTTGCCTATAATAGCTTAAAATAAATCACAAGTATAATAACTGAAACAAAAATACTGAATACCCATAAAGAGTTAAAGTCAAGAACTTTATATATAATATATATTATTAAGACTCTGCTCGAAAAGAACAAATTAATACGTACCCGTTTTATTTGCTCAAATTTTAGGAAAAAAAAAAAAAAGAAAAGATAAAGACGACAGATAATATTCAGCATCGCATGCCCAAATTTACGATTAAAATTTAGAACTATTTAACAGAAATTGAACGTACCTCTTCTGATAGAAGAGAGGGGAATAACAAGGCAAACACCAAAGAGATCAGGAAAACAGCAATCCAAGACGAAAGTAAAGCAGTGATACTGAGAAAAGATGCCGAGAAGATATTTGTGGGACTTCCATCAAAGCGACACGTGGTCACTTTATTTGGGGAGAATTTTCTGTTTTGGGGGGCTATGATTGCGTAACCTGCCGAATGAGGATTGGCCAATTTTAGACACCTCACCCCCTGCGTATTTCAATTTGTTTTATTTCTTGCACTGTGGGCGACTGTGGCTTCTCTCCCTTAACGTCGTTTCAATAGGACACGCCGTTTTCTATCGGCTCCCGCTGGAAGCTCTGTTGAAACTGTAATATATGTTTACATGTATATTTTTTTAAAATTATTTTTTATATAAAATTTTTAAATATTTTTAAAAAATAAAAAAATTCATAAATTCATAAATTTAAATGATATTTTAAATTTATTTTATTTTTTAAAAATATTTAAAATTATTAAAAGAATTTATATAAAAAAATAATTAAAAAATATTCATAATAAAACATACTAGAACTCCAGCTAGAGCTCCCAGCGGGAGCCCCCAGCGAAAACTCTAACATTTTCCTATATATATATGTGATAATTCTATACACTACACTTCTATTCGATTTCCATCTAAGAGCATTGGCAATGCCAAGTCTAAAATTTAGTTAGAATCTTAACTTTTGGTTATAGTATTAATCTTTTACTAAATAAGTCTACATTGGACTAGTTATCTGAAAGTTAAAATAATAATATAATATTATATATTTTTTTATTTTTTTTTTACAAATACAATTCATATATTTCCTAGATCTTCATGCTTTGTAAAAATAATATATCTACTCTATCAATATTCGCAATCAGTAGAATAAATAATGTACATACCATGCATGTTTTACCATTCAAAGAGAGAGGGAAGTGATGAAATAATAAAATATTATTTTCTATTGTGAATAGTAGCACCATGTTTGGAGAAGACTTAAGATTTACTCTAACTCAAGTCTTAAGTTTTGGATTTTTGATTAGTCCAATGTGGATACTTTTTCTCACATCTAGCTAAAGTTTAGACTTATATTGACATTTGACTAGTCCATTACCAATGCTCTAATAATAATAAATTTACAATATCTTATATAGTAAGATAAAAATGAAATAATAGAGTAGTGTATTGCATTTTCATATCTTATATCTCATTCGAAATCTTTTAGATCATATTTGGATGTTGAAATAATCTCAACTCATTTTATTTAATATTTAAATATCATTCAAACATAAAATACTTTTAAATTTCAAATTTTTAACTATTTCATTTAATAATTACTTAATCATTATAAGTTTTTCAAACTTCTAAATAAAATATAAAAAATAACTCAATTTTTTAAAATTTTAAAATAAAAATGATATTATAACAATATTTTAAATTTATAATTTTTCTATTTAACTTTTTCTCTCTATTTTTTAAAATCTCATAAAATATTTTAATTCAAACAATTTAATTACTGTTTATTTACTATTTCATTATTATTTTTAAATTTCTCAGCTTACTGCATCCTATTTCAACATCCAGAATTCGCGACTCGTGAGTGTAATCCGAGAACATAACGAAGAAGTCATTAATTGAGAAGTGATTTTTATATGTTTAAAAAATTGCCAGATTCAATATAGAGTGTTCTGGAAAATGAATTGACGTGCTTAAATTTAAGATGTTATATCTCCTCTACTTTTTTTATAAATATATATTTCATATTTAAACCTACAAAATAACTTTTTTTTAACCTACAAAATAACTTAGTTACAAGATTCTAATAAAAATGATAAAAAAAAATACTACGTATAATTTCTATTTAGAGACTGCATTTCAAGTTTAATCAATTTCATCTTTAATTTTTTTACAAAAATAATAATAATTTTTTATTTAATAAAAAGTTTGCACATCACATTATGCAAATAGGATTTAAAAAAAAAAAGTTCTAATAAAAATAAAAATAAAAGAAAAAAGGGATAAATGCGAGACCAACCATCCAGCCTCACCACAGGCCAGCAGATAAGGCAAAAAGATGAGATGTGACCATTCGCAAAATCTACTATATAATATATATACCTCGTATTTGTACGCACACACTGACACCGTCCCTCCTCCCTGCTCCACCACTCCACAAAATATGGCCACCACTATTACAGCTGCCGCCACCTCCTACTTCTTCGGAACTCGTTTCCTTAACCCAAACCCTGGCTCCGGAAGATTCCAAGCCCGCTTCGGGTTCGGGCCATTCGGTGCCAAAAAGTCACCTCCGGCTCCAAAGAAACCTGCCCCAAAGCTGGTCTCGGACCGTCCCGTATGGTTCCCCGGCGCACAACCTCCTGAGTGGCTCGACGGGACCATGGTGGGGGACCGTGGGTTCGACCCTTTCGGGCTCGGGAAGCCGGCGGAGTATTTGCAGTTCGACTTCGACTCGTTGGACCAGAACCTGGCGAAGAACGAGGCCGGTGAGGTGATCGGGACCCGGTCCGAGGTCGCGGAGCTGAATCCGACACCTTTTCAGCCATACTCGGAGGTTTTTGGGTTGCAGAGGTTTAGAGAATGCGAGCTCATCCATGGTAGGTGGGCAATGCTGGGCGCACTTGGTGCCCTTGCTGTCGAGGCTCTCACTGGGGTTGCATGGCAGGACGCAGGAAAGGTAACGCATTATTAATTGTTCTTCAAAGTCATCATAGCTAGCATTGATTTGGCTGGATTTTATTTTCTTTTTATCCAAAAAGAGTTGAAAGAAAGAAAAGTAAAAGTTAATATGGAAAATGTCTCTTGAAGGCCGATAATTAATCCTTAATTCCCTCGCATGGAGGTTGATTTTTTGTCACTCGGTTGAAAGTTTTCTTTGTCGCCTAGTGTCTAGTGACATGGTCCCCTGTATATAGGAGCTGAAGTACCTGGCGCAGCTTTCTGCTCATCGTGTCTTATTGTAAATCCACTCAAAACTTACGGTCGTTGTTGCAGATGACGATGATAAGGGCAGCGACAGAAACGACAGCGATGATGAAAAAGACATAACTTTGTGCAATATTGTTTTTGTTATTAGCTCGTTCTAGTACTTACCCTTAATTAGCTTTTCCTTGCATGGTCAACATTCATGAACTTAACAAAATAAATTCGTGCGTGGGGTTATTTTGATGATCGTGGTGATGATGATCAGGTGGAGTTGGTGGAAGGATCGTCCTACCTAGGTCTCCCGCTTCCATTCTCTTTGACCACACTGATATGGATTGAGGTAATAATTATTGGCTACATTGAAATCCAAAGGAATGCAGAACTCGATCCTGAAAAAAGGCTATATCCCGGAGGCCAGTTCTTCGATCCCCTCGGCTTGGCTGCCGACCCCGACGAGAAGGCCAGGCTTCAGTTGGCAGAGATCAAGCATGGAAGGCTAGCTATGGTGGTCTTCCTCATCTTTGCAATCCAAGCTGCTGCAACTGGCAAAGGACCAATCAGTTTTGTGGCTACCTTTAACAAGTAGGACTAGTGACGTCTCTCACCTTCACAAAGCAGCCATCTTTGAAAATTGAAATATATATTGATCTTCTCCGGATCGGAGTTCCCCCATTTGTCAGTGCTACTCAATAGATAAGCTTCATAAGCATCAATAGCATCTTATGTATGTGAGAAAATCTCCCTCACTTTCTATTAAGAGTAGTAAAATTATAAAATAATGAAGGGTCGTGTTGGGTTTTCTATTTGTCTTTGATGAATAAGTAACTAGTGGTATTCGACAAAGTAAACAACAAAACGTTACATTTGGGTAAAAATAATACACAAGAGATCAAGTAGCGTAGCTGAGAGACGTTGATTGATGGCTCCTAGCTAGCCTCCTATCACCCCTTTTTTTTTGTGGTTTCGTGCTTGATGCTTCCATACGCATTAGTACTAACAGCAATGCATTAAAAGAGGTGAGAAAATGAAATAAAGAAAGAGCTAAATATTATTTTTAGCACTAGAAGAGAAGAATAGAAGGTATAATAAGTTGATTGAGCTAATAAGAAGATGAGACACGTACAGACAAAAAGCAATTGGGAACAATAATTAGTTGAATTTGTCATCAAATGCAGCATTATTGGTGAGGATCGAGCTGTGTGCATGGTAGGTAGGTGGGTTGGTAATATTCCATACCTACTTTTTCATTCACTTTTTATTTATTTATGCCCAACTACTTTTCTCCTGCGCGTAAAAGGTGGAGGGGGGATTAGTTTCTTTTCAAGTTTGGAACTTTTTTATTCAATACTTCAACTCAATACCTCTCTTAAATTTCACCCATCAAGGCCGAATTCCTACTTCTGTTTTGTCGTAAAATATCACTTATTTTTATTTTTATTATATTCCCCCAACCCCTTTTCCAACCTCCTCTTCATATTATGTCATTTTTTATCCAATATTTACGAATTTACACGCCCTAAAAGGATCTGATATATAATTTTAAAGGTTTGTTTGGATACAGAAATTATTTTATTCTATTTAATTATTATAAATTATTTAAATTTTTATATAAAATATAATAAATAATTTAATTTTTTTAATTTTAAAATAAAAATAATATTATAATAATATTTTATTTACTTCATTTAAAACCATCTCACCTCATCTCACTATCCAAACAAGCCAGAAACTAAAATGCATACACATATTCATCATTTTTTCCTATATGAAATGGGGTTAGAAAAAGATAGGTTCTAACAAATCATATTCCTATTAACAAAAACAGCATTTATTACAAATGCTCACTTACTAAAAGCTACCAACAACGACCTTTATCAATTATTAAATTTCTTCGCACGTATAAAATTGCGACATCGGGCATCTCATAATCGGATTTTTATAAGTTGTCCTTTATACACATAACTTGCAAATTTAGATTATTTTTTTGCTCTTTATTTTTAAATAAAGCACAGAAAGTTCACAATAATTAATCTATTTATTAATTAAATAACTGCTTCATTACAGTGAGATTAGACTTGGATATCTGTAGTTATCTACAAGATATGGATATTTTACAATTTTATTATTTAAATATATTCTGATCTGGAGATATAATAGGACGATATTTTTATAATTATTATGTGAAGAATCCTGTTATTTATAAATCGGGTGTTAACATATCATTTATTGTGAAATTTATTAAACTTTAAAAAAATTAAAAAAGGGTTGTAAAATATAATTACAAACATATTGCAAAATGAACAATACTAGGTACAGTCTTCAAATGAAGACTGTAATGTAAGTTTAGACTATTTTAATTTTAAAATTTTTTAAAATTATAAAATTAGCATTCTTAAAATGATATTTTCTCTCATCTAATAATATATTTACATATATAATCTTTATTTAAAGATTGTAAATAAAATTTCTCTTACAAAAAAATATGATCGAAAATATAAGTCGCGAAAAAGTTGTAAAATGGATTGTATTTTTCTTAAAACTAGAAAAAAGAATACTGAAAAGAAAAAAAAAAGTAAACGCCACGTTTGTATTTTTAGGAGCAATCAGGTTCCACTTTCGCGGACAAAGTGGTATTTTAACTAAGTAACGTGATTGCTACTCCGTCCCATTTTATTGCGTCTAAAGACAGAAAGATAATTCCGAAGGTCACAAACCGGAGGTAATATTCAGCGAATCTCTCTCTCTTTCGTTCTCCTCTTAGCATCTCTTTTCGCCTTCTGCACGCATGCTTCATCTGCTTTGATTGCTGACATGCCTTTTTATTCAAGCTAGCGTCTTTCGTCGATTTTCTCAACGACCCTCCATCTGAATTCTCGCGTACTCTCCGAATTTGATTGATAGGTTTTCTTAAAACTCTAGGAAGGCATGGGGAGGTTGTTTGTGGTGAATCTCGAGGGGAAGATCTATAGTTGCAAGCACTGCCGGACCCATCTTGCACTGTGTGAAGACATCGTTTCCAAGGTAATTTTTCATCTCTTACCTCCTTCTAATCAGTTAGATATCTCTAAATTTGTTACAATCTTGGGAAATTTCCATCTGGGTGTTGTTAATTTGTTTGATTTATGCCGGATTTGCTATTTTTATATATTTTTTTTAATGAATTTTGTTTGTTTTTATTTATTTTTTGTTTTTACTTTTTCGGGTGTTGAGTTGTGTGATAACAAGTTGTAATTTGTAGTTTTTTTTCCCTTGGGGATTTTTGTTGTCAGATATGGAGAAGTGAGGTACGATCTATGCAATGAGAGAAAAAAAAGGCTACTTAGGCAATTTAGGCTATTAAAGAGCACTTTTAGCTCATAAACGAGAAGTCGATTTAGGCCTTTCATTTTAATATACATGTGCTCGGTTTCTAAGTGCACATGAAAGCGAGCTTGATGATGCTTCTAAATAATTCCATCTGGGAGACTGTGATTTGATAATTTGTAAGCTGGAAGCTTGGAAGATCTCTATTTGTGCCTCTCTCGTAATTTGTCGATAGCAGGTTATATATTTAATTTAATGTCTTTAGATGAAAAACGGATTTTAAAGCCCAATAAGTGGACGCCACTTCTTCTTTATCTTTAGCATCTTAATGAGGTATAATAATATCAATGATCTCCAGTGGTGTGAAAACTCGGGAAGGTAATTATTTTTTAATTGTTAATGAGAAGTGGATTCACTCTTTTATTCTGGGCACAAGTTGTGCTTCTAAACTTAATCAAATTCTAGTTGTATGAGCAGCCGGCATACAGAGGACTACAAAGGACGACTTTCCTCTGGAACTTCTAATGAGGGAGAGACATCTTTAGCGTTTTGAAAATAATTGTATTGCAAGCACACATACATGCCCTTATGCATGGATATACCAGTCCATGTGTATACATGCACGGATGTATGCTGCCACCAGTCTGATAGAATAGGATGCAGCACTTGTAAAGAGAAATTGCAGATGATCGTAGTCTGTATGTAATATGTGGATGATGCTATTCAATTTTGGTGATAATTAGCATATAATTCTCTCCCCAAAAAAAAACTGTCTACATTTTCAATTTCCACTGTCGAACCATTGCTAATTGGGAGTTTTCAAGAAGCAATTGTTCTGAGTTCTGACTACATGTTTTGCTCATGTTTTATTCAGTCTTTCCACTGCAGGCATGGAAAAGCTTATCTCTTCAATAAGGTGTAAGTTTCCTTGATTTTGGGAACCTCAACATAATACAACACCACCAAATAATCTGCATATAACTAACTTTGAAGTGGACCGACAATCCAAAAAGTTGCCAATGCCACAAGGTGCTAGTTACAAAGTTGTACTAACACTGACCAAGAAAATGCTGTGCCAGTTAAAATAGTTACTGTTTTATGCTTCAAGACACGAGCAAGATGCAGTTTGTATGTCTCTTGCTCGTTCTGGAACTGGCTGAAGATATACATCTTATCAGTTATCTTTATGCTCTACTTAATATATGCATTGATGAAGTTAGTTTATCATCCGGTTGATTATTACTTTATGGGCATCAATCTACATATATCATTTTCTATCTCTTGTCCATCCACTTGATTACAAGAGGAGGAATGAATTTCAAGGGCTTCCCCAGTCACATGCTTGCTTTTCTAATTTTCATCTTCAATGCTTTGACAGAGTGAATGTGTCTGTCGGTGAAAAAGAAGAAAGAGTGATGACGACTGGGATGCACACTGTTGCTGACATATTTTGTGTTGGTTGTGGATCAATAGTAGGGTGGACATATGTAAGATTTAGAGGCATAAATTCAAAATTTTTGGGTCTATATTTGTCCATGTGATAGCTGTTAGTTGTTTTGACGGTGTTTGTTTTTCCAGGAGACTGCCCATGAAAAAAGCCAGAAGTACAAGGAAGGAAAATCTGTGCTTGAGAGGTCAGTAGATATTTGGAGAAATCAAATTCCAATTCTGCATTTTTAAGGTTTTTTTTTTTTTTTTTTGGGGGGGGGGGGGAATAATGTTTGTAGAGTTCATTTTTAAAGGTAGGCAAAATATTGATAGAAGAAGAATTTAAGGAGAAAACAAGAATTTAAAATGATTTGGCCTTAAGAGGCTTGCTTTCACCCTACTAGAAAGCTAATATTTTTATTTATTATGTTGAGTTCATCAAATAATTTAGTGCATAGGGTGAACTTTGTATAGGAAGCTGGTTAAATACAAGTGACAATTCTAACCCATGTGGACTTGGACAATTTTGAGCAGATACAAGGTTTCAGGTCCCGATGGAAGCAATTACTGGGTCAGCCATGGAGCACATATTGGTGGAAGTGATGCAGATGATGCTTAATTACCCTTTATTTAAACACTAGTTGTGAGTGACGTGTAATACACGTTTTCCTAGTGACTAATATTCACAAAGTGTAAAAATAATATGTTTTTTTAAATAAAATTAATTAGTCAATATTTTAACGTACAGAGCAGAAAAATAAATTTTAACAAGCATCATAATGATAACAAAACGTTATAGTAATATGAGTAACATAAAAATTAAAAGATTTTGGATATTCTAGCAATAGTTTTCTTAGCAAAATATATGAATCGTAGAATTTAACCACACTACTCAATAACCCAGATAGCACTAAAAAAATCATTTTATCTAAATAATTTTAGTTAATTAAGAATATTATGAGATTTAAATTATATTAAAAATTTTAATTATTTATATGATTTTATTCTTTTAAAAATATTTAACAAAACTCTATTTTTTATTTAATGATAAAATATTTGTATTTTATAAATTAAAGTTGAAATTATATTTTAATTATCTATTTTAAGTTAGTTTATTTTTAATGTTTTAATGTCCACTGTTGGATCAATTTTGGAGATTCAAGATGAAGGGTTGAGATTTAAAGTCCTAAACCTTAACTTTTTCACTCATTTTTCCCTCTTCCCTCTCTCTCCTCCCTCCCTCCAGTCGCACGCCCCTCTCCCTCTTGATCTCTCTTCTCCTCAGCTCCTCCCAGCACCATCGGTCGCTGTGCCAGCACTAAGCCCAGTCACAAGCGACCTTCCCCACGCCGATCTCATCCCCACATACCTCTCTCTCTCTCCCCTCGCAACAGGCTGAAGTCCGTAGCCCTCTCTCTTCCTCTACACGCATGGGTTTCTCCCCGTAGCGTCGCTGTTAGCCACCCTACGGCACTGCAACACCACTAACAGCCTCGTCCTTTGTCGATGACCCCTCCACGTCCTCTTTTCCTCCAGTCGATAACATTTGATTTGTGATTTGTGTGAAAATTTGTGTGGTGATTTATATGGTAATTTTGTAGTAATTTTGTTGTGAGGATGTATAGAGGGACGCGGATGCAGAAAGGGACGTAAGGGGAATAAGAAAAAAGTAAAACAAATCTACTGTTCATGTATCACTGTTCATTATTGTTCACGTTTATAACAGCTTTTAAGAATAAGGGGGAAATACAAAACACCACCACTGCGTAATGATTGCCCTCTTAAAATCGGTAGGGTAGAATCCATTCCTTTTTTCTCTATTCTAGAATATCCGATCCATCCTCTCTTAATTTCTTCTTAAGCTTGCGGTGGAAGTTTGTTTCTGCACATCCGACGCTTTCAGTTCTTGAGTGCCTTACCTCCATAAAGAAATTGATTCTGCATATTCCCAAATCAGTTCTAAAAAATGTAGTGGTCTGATAAGAAGAATTTGTATATTAATCACAAAGTATAAATTACATGCCAAACATGCTGAACGTGGGGTTGTATAGAAGTCCAGTTCATTTTATGGACTAACTACATGAACCTGGATTAGTAATCTGTACTTCATTATTGGACATTGGACGATTGAGCAAACAAACCAATCCCCAATCGAAGTAAAAGTTAAACTACAACACATCTCGCTTTCGACCTCCCCCTAGTATGATCAACAGAGAACATGGGCAGCTAACTAAGGTTGCGTTTGGATGTTGAATTGAGTTGAGTTAAATTGAGTTGAGATGATAAAATATTGTTAGAATATTATTTTTGAATATTATTATTATTTTGGGATTTGAAAAAGTTGAATTATTTATTATATTTTGTATTGAGATTTGAAAAAAGTTGTAATAATGAGTTGAAATGAGTTGAGAGAGGTTTAGTAACCAAACGAAGCCGCTTCTACTTTGAACATACATCCCTTGCTTGAGATAAAAATTTGAGGGAGTGATCTTTTCAAAATAATCAAATCAAACAAGTGAATAGACCATTCTTGGTCAGCCCAATCAAGCATTATGATGCAGCTTGGTCAGCCCCTCCCATCGGCTTCATGAAGGTTAATTATGATGCAGCTATCTGAGAAAAATTCACTATTATTGCAGGCATATGTAGCAACTCAAAAGGAGAAATTCTTAAATCATGGGCAAAAAGCATCCACCCCTCTCTATGGTGAAGCTCAAGCAGCATTACTGGCAATCCAGGAAACTTTGGCTCTCAAAGCTCAATTTATTTTCCTAGAAGGCGACTCCCAACTTGTACATAAAGCCATCAGTGATAGCCATGAAGACATTGATTGGTCTATCCAAAACATCATTGAGGATTGTCGACACCAACTCAGTCAATTCATGGACTGAAGATCTCTACATGTTTCCAGAAATGCCAACCATAAGGCACATGAACTTGCTCAAAGGGTTGCTAACTCATTAATCAGTACCAGGATCCTGTCACTCATGATTCTCTCTATTGGACTCATACTAGATTTGACCCCACAGAGATCTTCTTTATGTTCTGTATTTATTCTATAACTGTATAACTTTGTTCTCCCTTTTGATTTATATATATGGTTGGTTTGAGCAAAAAAAAAAAGTGAATAGACCATTCGCTCAAACAGCTCTGCACCCACAACATTCATGTATCTACGCAACTGTAACTCCAAGTAACTCCTTTCAGCGGGACCAAACGCTTGTCGTATATCCTTCAGTAGAGAAACAATGCCATAGAGTGAGTAAAAGCACGGAGAATTAAGAAACATAATTCGACTGGTTAGTAATTTCTTCCATTGGACGCAGTTTTTAGTTCCCTATAACTATTTCATTATTAGTGTTGGAGCGGCCTTCTATTAGTGAGAATTTGTGATCAGACGACTAGATTATTTTTCCCTTGACTTATTCTTTGGTTGTTACTCCTATTTTTTCCTCTATTAAATCCAAACGGAAACAATCATTATTACTTCAAAATGAGTAAATATGATATGAGCTGCCTAATTAAACTTCAGTCAAAATGAGAATAATAAGATGCTGTAGAGTCATCAATGCACCAGGTTGACAATGCATACCTTGTATGTATGATTGTATCTCATATGAGATTTATTTGGCCCAATTAAAATATTACAGTTGTCACCAAGTTCTATTTCAGTTGAAGCCTGATCACTGCTTTTCGGGACTGATTCTCGGAGCTTTCATATCCAGTATCAATCATTTCTTCTTCCTCATCCTTAAAAACATCATTCGAGTCTTGGTGAAGGATGTCAACAGGATGCGTTTCCATGACTTGTGAGAAATGGGAGGTGGTGAGGATTCTCCATTTTGTAAGATCTCAAAATCTGATAAGACTATATATGGCTTTCTGTCAAGCAAAGGCCCGGCAATATCAAAGGGGACCCATCTAGAAACAAGCTTTCAGTTTTGTAAGCCAAGAATATGCTAAGAGTATCTCAGATGATCTGAGTTTATCTGTAAATAGTAGTGAGTTAAGATGTTTGAATGAGTTTCGTGTAAGAGCGTCGGTCCATCAATGATTGGTTTGTTGTAGTAGGGATGGAATAATTATGGGAAGTTGAAAAAGTAGTGAGTCACATCAATGATTCGTCTTCTCAATAAACAATGACGAAAAAACACATGACCCACTTGAGATCACTTCATATGGGGCATACTTGTGTGCGCTTGGATGCTGAGTATAGTCTAATGTATGGAACTACCTCAGTATCTAAACATAACCTAAAACTTTGAACGCCACATAGACAAGCAAAAAGTGATTAGGACTAAATGCAGCAAAACAGATCCACTTTTGAGATCTGAAAGGTGGGAAGTAAATTGTTTTATCCTTGTTTTGTTTGTTTGTTTTGATGGTGGGAAACAATATCTGGATGGTGCAACCACGTTCTCAAATCTCTAGGTAAATATTCTCTATTACAAATTTCTTGTATTTTTTTATAAGTAATCTCCAGGAATTTTACATACAATATATTTTTCTCTCAGGTGTGTCTTGATCATTGACTCTGGTTTTACTCACGAATGTCAGAAGTTTCTCAAACCAAAACTTAAGAGCTAGTGATGGGGATGAATGGTGATGCGTTATAACTTTGTAAGATAGATAAAGTAGAGAAGGGAAACAGTTGATAGATATAGAACTTACTGGTAACGAAGAGGATAGAGAAGCTCGGATGGGAGATATGCTGCTTTATATCTCATCTTACTGCAGGAATGAATATAATAGCCAAGATAGTAATATTGAAGACTAGGGCAATGGGCTTGATTTTCTCTGACCCAACCTATTTCTTGCAGGGCTGAGTACTTCCCTAGTGATAGGAAGGCAAAGTCTGGGTCCCAGAACAGGTATTTACTTGACAAACATCTAGGGAGGATATCTATTACACCAACTACAACTAGCCTACCATCAATCACATATTGCTGATGGAAAGAACCAAAGCCACAATTAGGAATGATACCATCACCAATTGATGGAACAAATACTAAGGGAGTGTTGACCAAAAAGCTTCGGTATGAGCTTTCAGTGACATGATCTGGTGTATCATTTTGCACTTTAATCTAATATTGCCTATATAAAGCAAATTCTTCTGGATCGAAATTGGATCTTTTCAAAAGTATCTCAAGCCTCCGCCTTTTCCCCTGAGGTTGTTCGGTGCTCTTCTTCAAGCATCACTTTTTACTTGCACAACCTGCTCCAGATTTAGAACTTGAATGAATTTCAACACTTCCATCTGATGAAGATTTCTTGCTAGCAGAATAAAAATTTATGTGTCCATTGCAAGCCTTGATTAACAGATTATAAGTTTCTGCCAGGTGACTTAAAGAACTTGCCAGTTTTTCTGTAATATATTTTGGGGACAACTCATCTTCTTCTGCAGAGTGTCTTGATAGTTTCGGCTGATGTTTATCACATGTAGTACAGCAGATCTTCTGATCCTTTAATTAGTAGCTTCCTTTTGGCTTGTGCAACCGCTTTGACAGATGCTTTTGGCAATTGAATATCATAATGATATTCTCCACTTTCCTTAAATGTGAGTATTGCATTTTCAATTTGGTCAGACAAATAATTCAGTAGTTGTTCTGCTTTGTTATTCGTCTCATTGTTACTGGACAACAATTCCTTTGTGGACGAGCTTGAAACTTCATTACCTACACAGCATGATGTATCCTTAGAAGGTGGATCATCTATTAGGTTAATTGGTTTCTGAATATCCAATGTGCCATCTAAAAACCTAGGCATGACAGGCTGTCAGTACCCTATACAGAACAAAATTCAGAATAAGATAAGTTGTGCCTACAAATAAGAGCTAACTAGCAACATCAAGCAAATCAGTTTTCTGATATTGAAGGAGGATGTCACCAGCTATCGCAATCTACTAAAATCCCTAGGAAAACCCAAATAGAAAAGAAAACCCATGGTCTAATCTGAGAAATAAGTGAGAAAATATTTGACATATTAGTAGGAAGAAAATACTCATTAGATGAGATCATCTTAACTTCCGAAGTTTGATCCTCTAATAAAGGTCAAAATACACCCCTTTCAACTCTTTAAGTCATTATGGATGCTCAACAATCAGGATAGCTCAAATTTTCTAGTAGAGATAATATTAAATTAATGACAATATCTTCAGTTAGAGCATAGTATAAAAGCTAGTAAATAATAAAGTATAAGCTAATAAAAGAATATGAGTTGCAAATGACTAAACATACAAAAACTTAGGTTACCTTTGCATTCGTCTAGACACCCGGAGTTGCTCTTTAGAAGGAAAAAAATCAGTCGCCCGCAAACGAATACTGTAAGAAAGGCAGCATGTTGTTTCCATGTCAGGTTTGTAGAGAAATGAGCCAGATCTCCTCCAACCTTGGTCAAGAAGATCTACCAA
This sequence comes from Juglans regia, assembly GCF_001411555.2. Lineage (NCBI taxonomy): Eukaryota > Viridiplantae > Streptophyta > Magnoliopsida > Fagales > Juglandaceae > Juglans > Juglans regia. The sequence goes on along the minus strand of NC_049907.1, from coordinate 51,263,066 downwards.
AGGGCTAATAGATTTATTAAAGGGCAGTCAAGACATAATCATAACTAGTAGAAGTGTTGAAAACTTGAAGTAATGGATATCTTATTACAGTTACAAAACAATGAGAGCCAGCAAACCAGAAAACAGAAGAGAAAATAACCATTTAACCCCGACATATGTGATGACAATGATAAAAGAAAATCTTTGTTATGCATTGCAATATCACAATATTCATCTGTACGCTCTAGAGGCACTTATCACAATGTCATTACTCACACTAAATATCCTATTTAATTAGGCACGGACATCATGGAAATTTTTTAAACATAAAATCTGTAACATAACAAAAATAACTAAGTTTTTTCTCTAGACCCACATTATTCTCATTCAAGGAGATAAATGATGGCCCTCAATGGTATTACCGGGGCATCCAGGGATTGGGGGAAGACTTCATAGATAGACGTAACACTACAATTGCCATGGCACCATTATATATCACATATAGTGTAGACTAGTGAGACAACCACAAAATTCCCGATGGCACCGCAAGGTCATGCCACTTCAAAGTTTGATGTTGGGTAACAATGAAAAAATGTGATCCTTTTCTGGAACAATAATCAACTGACTGATATCTGCATGCAAATAACAAGTGTTTGCTTTGCAACATAGAGCAAGAAGCTGCTTCCACCTTGGTAGTCATCAACCGTGATTCTATTCGCCCACAAACCTGCAAAAGAAAAGAGAAACAAGAAGAAAAAACTAAATGAGAAGCCTTTTACCTTGCTCGTGTTTGTTTTAGACAAAGAATGGTGAAATAAACATGTATGTGTGTACAACACAAGTGCACAAGCACGCATGTATGTTTGAAAATGTGTGTGGGTGCAAAAACTAGTCTATTCACTTTTCAAAATCCAAATGGGAAACTATTTTTTTACGGACAACCCCTATTCAATATGAACAAACGATCTTTTGTCTTCAATATCTCAATATTACATAATATGAGCGCCTTTGCATGAGTCACTGCCTGTGCTAAATTGTCAACAACAGACGCCTCTCTGATCCAGTTTTTTCCAATATTATGTCAAAGAATGATCAATGGACGAGGAATGCTCACGAAGCTCAATTCTTTCGGGTGAATTTGCAAATACTCATAGTAACCACCTTAGTTGAGCAAAATTAACATATCAATAAGTCCTCACAAGCGTACGCACTTTCACGCATAGAAACTAAATAAAGATTCGTCCAAAATTCAACAAACGCATCATTTCCCAATTAACAAAGGAATAAACCCCTGATGAACACAGAATAATAACTAAGAATAAACAGTTTGTTCAATCACAACCAAATCTTAAACTAACAATTCAACATATATATATTATACAATAAATAACAATAATTAATAAATAGAAAGAAAGACGGACCATGAGACATGCTGGTGCGACCGGGGCGTCTGCAATAGCCGCAAGAGCTTTTGTGCCTTCCGTAGTCTGCCACAATGCTTTCCCCTCTGCTACTGCTAAAGCCGCTACTGCTACTGCAACCATCGCTCCTCATATTCCCCGCCACTAAACGACTTCGGCGAACACCACTAGACCCTTCGTTTCTGTCAAAATTCTGTGTCCCAGACTCCCAGCAAAAGTAATCTGAGATTCGATCGCACCCTTGTTTACCGTTGTTATTTTCCCTGTAAAAATATTACTCTCCAGTCTCCACACCCACGTCAGCAAAATTAATACGCAACTTGCGGATGCATAGAAAAAGTGTATAATACAATCAGAGTCGTTACACACAGAAGTACTGACATTTAAAATATATATAATTTTAATTTTTATCCTCATATTTTACGAAAATATAAAAATAAAATAATATATTTTTAAGTGGTGTGTAAGAGTATGAGACTTATATTTAAAATTTTTTATACAATCTATATATCTCAATTTTAGAACATGCTTGAATAATGATATGAGATTAGATGAATTGAGATGATTTATAAATAATAATAAAATTATTAATTAAAATAAGATGAAATAACCTCCGTGTCCAAACGGACACTTTCAATAGTGCTAAATAATAGAGTAAGTCTGGTACATTTTTTTTTAAATGTAGGATTTATTATTAGAAAAATAATTTTTCATGTGCATATTAGATTTAATTATTTAAAAAAAAAAAAAAACGCTAAATTTACACATTCTATAATTTTATTTAATATTACTTTTAATAATTTTATATCAGAGTAAAAAAAAATGATAGTTACAGTCGTAAGTGCGCAAGTATCGTGTAATTATTTTAAAAAAATGAATAAATACGAGATCCACGTAAAAAAATTAATTAATTTTTTTATAGTGGATCTCACTATTTTTTACAACGACTACACGACGCTTACACACTTCATAACTATATATAACATCGTTCCAATAAAAATCATATCAAAAGTTGCACACACGATGGTCGTAGAGAGAGACAACCTAAGGGGGGAATGGGGATACACACAGCAATTGTAGGTATCTCCCCTGGTCGGCTTGGTTTTTTACTCGTAGAGGAGGCTACATGTGAACGATCCCACGATGGCCGAGGACTCGAGCTTGTCTTGACATCATCTTACTGGTCGCTCACCCTCTTTATGTCCCTCAGCTTGAGACCGACCCCATGCAACAATCAGCCTTTAGAGAGATCTATTATCTATATGTTGATTACATATGCTTCTAACACTTTTCATAGTCGTCTTGAGCAGACACCAACCACCGTCGTTTCAGCTGAGGTTCAACCTCTCTCTTATGCAAGAAAGGCATATTCATCTTGCTTTTAGTTTTGGGCCATTTTATCATCGTGGGTCTTCGGCCTAATTCGGCTTTATTGTATTGGGCCTTTTGCTCCAGTTTAGCTGTTGCATAGCTTCTACCAACGCCCTTTGCAAGTCTTCTTCAGACTTCTTGTTATTAAATAATAAAGTTTGTTAAGAAAAAAACTGAAAAAGCGTATCAAACAGAATTATAGAATAAATTAGGGGTAAAACTGCAATACACCGTTTCAAAATTCAAAAGGAGCTTCGACGAAAGAAAAACAGGAGTAGTAGGACAGGGTATTATCGTCATTACCTGCCCAACCAAATGCCCAACCTGAAAACGTAGGCTTTAAGTGATAGAAACCACGAGAGCTGTAGGTCCAAGCCCCTTTCTTTTCTCCTTTTCGGACTCCAAACCCCACCTATTTACCATTTAATGCCACTTCTCCTCTTTCTCTCTCTACTGTGAAATCTCAGACATCTGTCCTCGGCTTCGTTCAGCTTCATTGACGGTTCCTTCAAACTCAATCTCTACCTCCTCTAGGTTTCAGCTTCACTCCGCTACGATGGAGGTTTTCGTAAGCTGAAGATACTCTCTCTCAAGCTCTCAATCTTTTTGACAAGTCCCTGGCATTGGATGAGGTCAAAGTTCTTGTTCGGACAAAGTCTTATAAAATGTGTAGATTGCGCTTTGGGTTTCAGATCTAATTCTTGCTGCTTGTGGTTTAAAGAAAGTGTTTGGTGTTGTAGAAGTTTCTGCGGCGGTTAGCGGCGGGAATGATAGGCTAAGTAGGTTTTCGCTTAGGGATTTGGGGCTTTCTTTGCTTTGATCTGAATTTTTTTTTGTTTCTAATTTCGGGGGGGTCGTGAGCTAGGGTTTTAGCGATGAATCGGAGTTTTAGGGCTCAGGAATCGCAAATGCAAGCGGCGATGAGGCAGAGACAGCAGCAGTTGGGAGGTCTTAGGGCCTCGAGGATGAATGAGAAGGAAGAGGAGCTCGCACTGTTCCTTGAGATGAAGAAGCGCGAGAAGGAACGGAATGACCTTCTAAACAACTCCGAAGACTTCGATGCGCCTTTAGGTACAGATTTCTTCAAGTTTTGTTGGGAAATTTTGCGCTTCTGAGGGCTTTAAAAGTGTACAAAATGTATCGTGATCGTTCTCATGTCGATGCTATTCATAAAACGTCGAATTACATAAAAGATAGGTTTTGCTATGGTTCTCTACTGGGTTTGTATTCTTCTTCAATTAGGCTGCTAACGTGGTCTATATTTGCAGTTGTGTGAACTTTTGATATATGCAGCAAGAGCAATTCGTCTTGATGATTGATATCGTGTTTGTAATTCGGTGTCGTTCCTATTGCAGGATCAAAACCCGGAACTTCTCCAATATTTAATATTTCATCCTCGATGGCGGCGCTGGCGCCACCACGCAAGACCAGTACTGACGATTTCCTCAATTCTGACAATGATAAAAATGACTATGATTGGTAATGTGCTTATTTCCTTTTACATTCGTATTGTAAGGTTTGCTAATTTTAGTTGAGTTTCCGTTTTCTCATGTGGGTTCTAGTCATCACTAGCTGAGATTGATTCCAGAGAGCAAATAATTTTTCTTAAGTCTTCCTTGTGCAAATTAACATAGTTTCAGTTAGGGCTAGATTTTTGTCATCCCACTTGTCATCGCAATTTCACTGGGTCTTACTCTTGGTTTGACGTTTCAGAAGCAGTATTAACTTGAATTATGGGATGTAGTTCCAAATAATTTTTTCCTTGTAAAAATAAAGGATCTACATCCCCCAAACCAAATGAAGAAGAAAAGAAACTTGTTTGATATGTAGGACAATCAACCCTTAGGGGTTGGCTCAAGTGGTAAAGGCTTTGGGTTTGGGGGTATGCTTCCCCTAGGTCTAAGGCTCAAATCCCCTTGGATGCAAACAATCTCCAGGGGCCATCGGACTGGGGGATTTTAATTTTTTCCTTTGAATTACCTAAGGTGCACTTGTGGGAAACTCCTTGCCAAGGGCATGTGCACCCCCGGGATTAGTCGGGATGCTGTTCCTAGACACACGGTGCCAATAAAAAAAAAAAGATACGTAGGACAATTTTTATTAATGAGCAAGAGGTGCCACTAAGTACACGGTAAGCATACATTAGAGAAACCTACGTGGAAGAAGAGAACATTTTTTGTAGTTATTGATATTTATGTGTAGGTGATGGAAGTGGATACATTGTGGATTTGATTGAAAGACATTTTCAAAGGTTCTAACTTCTATCGTCAGAATGAAAAAAATCTTGTGATCCTCAAAAAGAAAATTTGTTTTAGTTTTTCTGCCATAGAAATTTTGTAATGTCATACTGTGATGTTATTTATTTATTTTTTACATATATGTAACTAGGTGTCAATGAGTGTTATTTTAGCCAATATCAATAGAGTTTTCTTCTATTTTCAGGCTTCTAACCCCTCCTGGAACACCTCTATTTCCTTCATTGGAGGTGGGATCCCAAAAGACAATAATGAGTCAGCTTGGTACCCCAAAGGCTCGCCCCACTGTGCTGAAGTCTAGGGTAAGCAGTTATAAAAGTTTCATAGTTTATACACTTCTGTCCTCAGTGAATGATGGCTGTTTGAGGTTCTGAATTTCACATGTGCATTTATCTGAACATTCAAACTCTTGGTACCAATTCAAATATTGCTTGTCTACTGTTATTATCAAAAAATATATATCTTGTCTGACAGTGTTCTTTCGATTACTTGAATTGAAAATTTCACAGTTTTAGGAATATTAAGCTATTTTAAGACCTTAGTTTCGTTTGAAGTTGATACTTATAAAAAAAAAATTATGTTGAAGTTAAAGATTGTTGTAGTTCCCCCCTGAAATAATGATGTTTTTTCTCAAATATATCTAAAGTCTTTGAAATTCAATGGCCATGAGGCAATTTTAATGGCATTTCGGTATTTAGTATTTCGAGGTTAACATTATGCTTGAATTCATGATGCCAATATGGGAAGTCATTCCTTTGTGCTTTTTGTAGTTAGCAAACCTACAGCCAGAGCCTACTACAAGGAGCAACTTAATATCTAAACCAGCAGCTTCTTCCCCTGGGTTGAACAATTCTAGTGCTGGGACTCGCAGGCCTTCATCGTCAGGGGGTCCAGGATCAAGACCTGCAACACCAACCGGGCGTCCCATATTGACCACGACATCGAAACCTTCAAGATCCTCAACACCTACATCAAGAGCGACCTTGTCTTCAACTAGGCCCTCAGTTTCTATTACTAAGCCCACAGTTCCTGCAGCTAAGTCAACGCTACCTGCAAATAAGTCCACAGTTCCTGCAGCTAAGCCCGCAGTACAAGCACGATCCTCTACACCTTTATCCAGATCTACATCAAGATCTTCAACTCCAACTGCCAGACCTACTTTAACTCCATCCAAGTCCACATCAAGGGCGGCAACACCCACTAGGCGACCATCCACACCATTGAGTACAGCCAATGTATCTGCTCCTTCAATTAAATCATCTTCTTCAGTTTCAAAGCCAGCTCCAACATCATCAAGAAATTCCGTGCCATCACGTGGCACTTCCCCAACAGTGAAGTCCAGGCCATGGAAACCCTCGGAGATGCCTGGTTTCTCACTTGATGCGCCACCGAATTTAAGGACATCAGTTCCTGAAAGGCCACTATCAGCAACAAGGGGTAGGCCTGGACAACCTAGTTCTCGATCTTCCTCCATTGAGCCTGGTTCTAATGGAAGACCAAGACGGCAATCATGCTCTCCTTCAAGAGGACGGGTCCCCACGAAACATGCGAGTGGTGGCTCTGTTCCTGCAGTGAATCGCGGTTATTCTAAAGTTAATGACAATGTGAGCCCAGTCTTAATTGGAACGAAAATGGTTGAAAGGGTAATAAACATGCGGAAACTGGCACCGCCAAAGCAGGATGACAAGCATTCTCCTTGTGGTAATCTCTCAGGAAAGTCGTCCTCATCCCCTGACAGTTCAGGCTTTGGAAGAACGCTTTCAAAGAAATCCCTGGATATGGCTATAAGGCATATGGTAAGTATATTCTTTCCATGTTATGAGCATTTGCATTGGCATCAGTTCAGTGCAGATTCTCCGATGTCATTACAAAAGTTTCCGTGGCATGAGATTCTCATCCCTCGTTCATTTGTTCATTCTTGTTTTCAAAAGCAATTCTCTGATTCAAGTTTCACTCGAGCAGGATATAAGGCGAAGCATTCCAGGTAATTTACGGCCATTGATGACAAATATTCCAGCATCATCTATGTACAGTGTAAGGTCCGGGCCTTCACGAAGCAGAGCTATTAGTGTTTCAGACTCTCCTCTTGCCACGAGCAGCAATGCTAGTTCTGAAGTTAGCGTGAACAATAATGGCTTATGTTTAGATGGGAGTGAACTAGAAGACGAGATTGGCAGTGAGCGAGGTGGTCGATCACCTGCTTGTGTGCGGGGCAGGTGATAGTTCTAAGGCCTATTATCCTGAGATATAACTGCATTGTAGTCGCCCTATAATCTCATTTCATTTTGAATCTGAATCATTCTGACTGCTAAAGAGAATCCACTTTCTCAAATGACCTGACCGAAGTCATGCTTCTACGATTAATGTAAAGTTATTGGAATTGTTGGGATTTGAGAGATGATGTAATTCATGGTTGTTCCACTAGGGAAACTCGATATGTACTGAACAGTCCTACGCATTCTGTTATTTGTTGTGTACTTTCTTTGGAAAGTTTGGACCCTTGTCATTGAAAACTAGGAAGTAGAAACTCAAATTACTTTCTCAACCGCTTTCCTTCCTGATTAAAGATCACCATTCTCATACCTCGCTGAGACAAACATTCAAAACTAAACTATAAACAATATGTTAAAGAAATACACGAAATTGGAATCACGTTAAGATCTTAACATGCTTCTCCAGTGTAGACTACAATGGTAATGAATTCAATGCACTAGTTTTCGAAATTAAGGAAAATGGAAGCCTAGAGAAGTGGCTGCATCCAGATGACGATGGAAATCAACCAAGAAATTTGAATCTTCTTCAAAGACTGGATATTGCAATTGATGTCGCTTCTGCACTACTTTTATCTTCATGACCACCTTCAAACACCAATTATTCATTGTGATTCAAAGCCAAGCAACGTTCTTCTCGACAATGACACGATTACTCATGATGGTGATTTTGGTTTGGCAAGGCTCCTCTCTACAACCAATAATGTTTCCCAAAACCAAACCAGCACGGTTGGAATAAAGGGTTCCCTTGGCTACACTGCTACATTTAAATAATTTTTAAGATTTTAAAATCTTCCATATCATGATCATAGCTAGTTGACAAGAATCACTAATAGCTAGTTAACATTTTCTAAATTTACACCCACATTTCCTAAAATGTACCCATTAAAATTTTAAAAATATGAGAGCTAAAAAATGGTCTACACAGTAAAGGTCACCCTGTTTTTTTTTTTTTTTTAATTTTTTTACTTTTATATTACATTAGTGTATTATTTTTATTTTGTTTTATTTATTTATAGTATTTTTTTCATATTTTTATTATAACTTCAGGGTATTTACATAATTTTATATTTGTGGTAAGTGTATATAGTCAATCTACTTAAAAATTTAGGGTTCAAAATGAGAAAATGTGAATGTTTGGGACACAAATTGTTGCTTTTGAGTACAATTTGAAAAAATTGTGGTTGTTTAGGGGTGCAAACTAGAATTTTCAAAAACATTAAATTTGTATATTTTTGAAGTACTTGTCAAGCAGCTATGAGAAATCATTTTCACATTAATTATGCAAGTGAAAAATATGAATTGCAGACTGCGGAAATGGGTGGTGAGGCGTGAAGACCGGGAGATGCCTATGGCTACGGGATATTTCTGTTGGAGATGTTCACGGGATTCGGAAAATGAGTAATGCTATATACAGTTATAGAATGCATAAATATTATGTAATCGTTTTGAAAAAAAGTAAAATCTACTTATAAAAAATTAATTTCTTATTATGTGAATATTTTATTTATTTATTTTTTTCAAAACGATTGTACACACTCATTCACTAATGATTGCAACTATCATTTTCTTTTGAAAAAGAGACCCACCGACAAAATGTTTAAAGATGGGAGTCGGGCTACAGAGTAGCCGCTCACTTTGACGTTTTGTAATTTTTTTGTTCATATTTTTTTAATATTTTTAAAAAATAAAAAAATACATCAATATATTTACAATTATTTCTTTAATCATTAAATAAAAAAAAAAATACATCAATAATTTTTTTTTTCCCGAGCCGTCAAGTATAACGGTACAACTTGAGTAGTAATATAGTTTTTTCCTTAAAATGGTTTCAGCCTCCACAACTTTGTTAAGATGGCATTGCCAGAAAGAGTAGAGCAGATTCTGGATATAAACCTTTTCACAAGAGACGTAAATGACATAGCAAAGGCTACAGAAGAAGATAGCTTCGAGTAATGATAATCACAACGATACTGAGGCGGAAGAAGAAAGAATCCAGGACTAGGAACCTAAGCGCTTTGAGTGCTGATGCACAGAAGTGATTACTTTCAAAATTGTGGAATTATATATACAAGCACAAATAAGCCTTACCTTGAAACGTCTCAGTTTCCCATCATTTTTGTCAGACCTCTCAAGCACAAAACTTTGATGGGTTGACCAAACAGTTTTGGCTGCGTGTGGTGAACCTGGTAACGTACTTGGTAAGAAGAAATTCTTACAAACACGTCTAAGACATTCTTACAAACACGTATTGGGCATGTCGAAACGGACATTATATATGCAGGCTTAGTTGAAGAACGTATTAAGATCAGATATACGGTGAATCTGGTGATGTACCGAGTTGGATACGATACTGCAATACATTTTGACTCTCGAAAATATACCAAATTACTCTTCCAGATCACAAAGCACATGGCTTTCTTCATCTACCTGCACAAGTCCAATTTCTAGTGTTCTTGTTAAGATAAATACACTAAACCAAAGGTTTCCATCTTTTATTTAAGATTACAGGCAGTTCTTCCTAGGACCAAAACATCATGCTAAAGTCTCCCTGCCTCATTCAAGTCCCGATTTTCTTTCCCTAGTGTTCAAGAGTAGGAGTCGTTTTCGTTTCTTGTATAAAGCAATTTGTGCTCACGAAATATTCACGTTAGTACAAATAAGTTTTTATATTTTTCTTTAAGCAGTTTTATAAATATAAATATAAATTCATTAATAAGCACTCCATTAATCATTAAGAAAAAAGAAAATGATAGGGGATCCCTCTCCTGCTCACATTTTTTTATTTTTTATTTAGTAATTTTTACTTAGTGATTAAGAAAATATTATTTAATAATATTGTGATTTTTTTTAAATATTTAAAAGAGTTAAAAAAAATGATGTGAAAAAAAAACAAAAAATATTTCAAACTTTTTTTTCACATCATTTTTATAATACTTTTAAATATTTTTTAAAAAAGAAAAAAAAATACAATATTATTAAACAATATTTTCTTAATCACTAAATAAAAAAAATTTAAACAAAAAAGGGAGCGGGAGCCAAAAAAATAAAAATAAAAAATATATATGAGTGGACACATTTGGTGGATATATTTAATAGTCATACTATTATTTTTCTAAACTTTTTACTCCCCCTACTTTAGAATTAATAAAAGAATAGTAATATGCTTACTACCTCCAACCATCCGTTGATTATTTCCTTTATTTTTTTAAGTTTCTTTCTTTTTAGTTGCATCACTCCTCTATTCCGCTGCAGGCATTTTTTTTTTTTTTTAGTTTTACTTAATGGTTAAATAAGTAACCCAAGTTGTATATTTTTTTAATTTTTTTTAATAATTAAAAATGTTAAAAAAATTAAAAATAAAAATAAAAGTTCCAAATACACTATAAGAGCACGCTGGACATAAGTAGATGAGTGAAAAGTAGAGTTCTACAAGCGAATTTCTGACAGATGAGTGTAGAGGAGTAGATGATTGTCTGGATTGATGCGGAGAGCTTCTGAGCTTAAAAGAAAGAAACTAAAAAAATAATATTAGTAAATGAGTGATAGAAAGTAGTAAGGTTGTATTTGGATGTTGAAGTGAGTTGAGTTGAGTTGAGATGATAAAATATTGTTAGAATATTATTTTTTAATATTATTATTATTTTGAGATTTGAAAAAATTGAATTGTTTATTGTATTTTGTATTGGAATTTGAAAAAATTGTAATGATGAGTTGAGATGAGTTTGGTTAGTATAATCAACGAAGACTATGAAGATCTTTCGGAACCACTAACCAAATCCAAGGAAATAAAAATAGACATAGAGTCTTAGTTTCAGAGAAATCAATCCACGACGAAGAAGGAGAAACCTGGGAGCCGATCCGTCTGCGGGTTTTTAAGAATTCATAGAACAACAACCAACACAATTTCTAAGAATTCTTCCAAAACAACAGCCAAGAACTAACTCCCACAGACCTGTCTAGCAGCCCCAAAGCATCGAAACCCTCTTGGCTTGCCTTGCAAATCCTTAAGTATATCTAAATCCTTATTAGTCTATCTATTCATATGAAAAATATAATGTATTTCTAAAAATATTAAAATTATTTTTTATAATTAAATAAACAGGCCCCATCATGCTCTACTTCATTTTTTTTACGACTCCAGTGTTGGTCACTCAGTCTGGCTGCTTCGATCTGGTAGTGGTGGCAGCAGTTGGTGGAAAGAAGCAGCAAGAAGAATTCGTCTGATGGTAGAGGGAAGTATTGCAAGAGGCTTCGGTGGACTACAGAATGAGGAAGGGATTTCACATGTTGTGCATTTTCATATTATCAAGTGTGGACATATATATAGTATATGAAGAAAAATGCTACTTGCAACCGCCTTGGGGAACCCCCGCGGCATCGTGTCCAACGTGGCAAAGCAATGATGTCGTTTGCACTCTTGTTAGACCTCCACGTCGAGTTGCCTCTAGAGATGCCACACATACCCTAGTCATGGTGGGGACATGCACCTTGGCTAGCCCACAAGCATGCATTGGCTCGTGGAGTGACACGCACGGGGCGCCTAACATGCATGCAACCTTGGACCGCGCGCGATGGCACACACAGGACGCCCAGCATGCGGGCCAGCGAGGTTAGTGAGCGCCTGCCTATGCGCCGCACACCCATGCGCACAACATTGCATGTAACAGCGCGCCGCGCGTGCATGCTTGTTCCCGTGCGCAGGCCCATGCACATCTTGATGGGCCGCACGGCCCTGCGCATGCCCATGTGCCGCAAGGCCATGCGCAGCACATCCAGCCCACCCAGTGCGTGCGTGCGCGCGCGCACACGCACAGCAGCTGCCGTACACCAACAAGGTCAGTGGCATGCCTCGTGGCATGCCATCCAACTCACGGCTCCATCCTGGGCCTTGCAAAGTAGGTCAGTGGCATGCCCACCAGGCATGTTATCCAGCGCATGACTCCAGCCCATGCCTTGCAGCCTCAACGCCTGAGCCACTAGCTTGGGCCATGCAGCCAACGTCATTATCATGCTATTTACTTTATTTATTTAATTTATTTATTTTCAAGAGACATCGGGAGTTTCCAAATTGTATTACTTATAAATAGAACTTCATTCACTTGCCTTAGGATCTTTTGGCAAATTTCCTAGATGAAAGACTATTGTTTGAGAGATCATAAACGGTGCCTTTGCATTTGGGCTTTTTGGGTAAAATTTGTGAACCCCAAAGAGAGGATTACACCTTGCAATTCATGAATAGGTGTAATTCATTTATCTTGTTTTCTTGCAACTTAGTGCAATCTGTGAATCCAAGTTATATTTATCAATATATGAGATTTATTCAATTCATGTGCAATTCGTGAATCAAGTGTTGAATTATCCTTATTGTTATTTGTTCATTCAAGTTCTTAAGTTTCATGTTTGTGTTCTTGATGATCATCTTCATTTTTGCTCTTCTAATCATCCAAACCATATTTTCGACCAACCCTAGTGTTTGTCTACTTTCCATAATTGAAACCCTTCATCCTTGTGGCCCTAGCCAAAACCCACTTCCATTTGAATTTGAATTCGAATTCAAATTTCGGCATTCCTTGCTTTATTTGAATTGCTTTAACCGCCCACTCCACTTACCATAATTAGAGTTTCTATATTTTAGGAACCCTAATTGACCTCATCCTTACCATAGCTGGCCATATACACTCACCATTGACTTCCAAGATTTTAGGAAACTTTCCTAAAATCCCACACTAGCTATACTCGACCAACCCTAACCGCCCAACACTCTTACCCTAATTCCAAACCCTAAACCTAAACTCTAGCCGCCCAACATCATCTTCCAAACCCTAACCCTAAACCCCAAAGTGGCGCCAACCCTAGTTGCACCCATTGTCGTGCACCACTTTCCACCATTGTAGCTATACACTTCATCATTCTTTGTCACCATTCCATACACCTATTCAAACCTAAACACTTAACCTCACCACACCCAAGTTGTCATCTTTGTGACCCTTGTTCGAGAATCAAGCAAGATAGGAACGGGCTTTCTGTCATCTCAAGGAGATCCTAGGCGTAGAAATCATAGTGTTTAGGGACTTGACCGAGATCCCTAACAACTCTGTCTTTGTTCCCGTTTCGCCCCCATCCCCACGAATGCTACTCTTCACTCCGTCTTCTTTCGTCTTGTTCTCCACGAATCCACAGAACCCACACGAACACCCGAAGTCACTGTTTGTCTTCTCCACCACTTCCATGTTCATGTGTCCCCAGTCTTTTCGTTTCCTTCGTCTTCTCACAGAATAAAATCAATGACCTTAGTTCAAGATTAAGAATCAGAAAATGAAGAAACCAAGGAAATGAAGAAACCCCATTACAAAAAAAGACCCAGGAAATGAAGAAACCCCTCAAAAAAAAAAATGAAGAAACCACATTACAAAAAAAAAAAAAAAACCCAAGAAATGAAGAAACCCCTAAAAAAAAAAGAAAAATGACCTGCACTTACAAGATGGTTTACGATGTGGAAAAATGATGCTTAGGAGGAGATGCCGAAAGAGCTAGAAGGATGGAGAGGACCAGTGGCAGCCATGGATGAGGAGATGATGTACGCTTTGGATGAGACCAAAGGTTTCTTTAGATGTACATTTTGGAGAGTTTTTTTATTGTTTTGGTGAATTTTGGACTCAAACAAAGAGTTTCATTTGATTTTAGACTTTTAGTCAACCTCTCAATTTTTTTTAATATTTGACAGATATTGATGTCATGGTTACACAATGGTTTCGCATGCCGGTTGCACGTAGCAATGGTGATAAGATATTCTTTTGGATATTTTGCTCACCGACTTTCAAGTAAAAAAAGAGTCTAAGAAAAATATATGAAATTAAATATTAAACTCATGCGCCTCATCCTCTAGCACAAGCAGTAGTAGCTGAGAGGAATCGCATGGGTTGACGTTCGGACCCATAAACAAACAGAGAATAGATCAAACAAGCGGATAGATTCTTTTACAGATATGAAAAGTTTGAGGGGTACATTCGCAAATTTTCCAAGAAAATAAAATAATCTAAAATAAAATAAATCGAAAGTAAAACATAGAAAAAGAACCGTAAGTTGTCCGGTGGAGGTTTCCATTTCTGATTCCCATTCCAATTTAGCTTCACCAGCGATCATCCATCGCTTTAACCCGAACCCGACACAGAAAACTAGGGTCCGATGGCGAGCCTGTGGCGGGCCGTGACGGGCCAGTCCGAGAATCCCGACAACTACGATGGCGTGGAGTACTGGTCCAACCCGGAGCGAACCGGGTGGCTGACGAAGCAAGGCGAGTACATCAAGACATGGCGCCGTCGCTGGTTCGTGCTCAAGCAAGGCAAGCTCTTCTGGTTCAAGGAGTCCACGGTCACCCGCGGCTCTATTCCACGTGGCGTCATCCCGGTGGCTAATTGCCTCACCGTCAAGGGTGCCGAGGACGTCCTCAACAAACAGTACGCCTTCGAGCTCTCCACCCGCTCCGAGACCATGTACTTTATTGCCGACTCCGAGAAGGAGAAAGAGGATTGGATCAACTCCATCGGACGGTCCATAGTGCAGCACTCTAGGTCAGTTACCGACTCGGAGATCGTCGATTACGATAGCAAGCGGTGAGATTTAGAAGTCGACTAGCTGAGCTTGATCTTTGTATCTTCGCACATGGATAATTTGGTGGAATTTTGTGGGGTCTCTAATTTTCTGTTTGTATATGGATTCGGATCGTGTTTGTGGTCTTTGTAAGGATATTCTCTTTGTTTGGTGATGATCAGTGTTCGGTGATCGGATCTTATGTTGCGGTAAATTATTTATGCTTTTGTTTTCTTTTCAAATTTTTGAATCGAGGGTTGAATTTTCGATTTTGTTGCTTATTGTTGGGAGCTTATTTGTTGGGAGCTTCTTTGTTGGGGATTTCAGTATGATTTTTGTGCTTATTTCATGCTTAAATTTCCTGCTTGTTCTCTGGAAATTCTGACTTTTGTTTGGTTGGCAGTTTTATTTCGTACTTGCTTGTGTATGCAATTGAATTATTTGTTCATGCGTATGTTCGTATGATATATGCTTGTAATTGTGTATAGGCATAAACAGAGTAACTGATTTTAACTTGAAATGGGAATGGAGGAGCGGTGATACTCTGGCAGTCAGGGACTAGAGTAGTTGGAACTAATAGCAAGGTGATATCTGTTGCGGTATTTGTTCTTATGCAAGGCCTAATAGCATATGTTGAAGGTAAAGGAATGAGCTTTTCTTAGTTTAAGGATGAGGGCTTGTGCATCGAGCAATGTGGCATTTCTGAATATGTCCTGTTTCAGTCCTTGATGGTTGTTCCTGTTTTCTTCATCCTGAAATGCCTCTTTCCCAGGTTTTTAACCTTATTGTTAAAAACTAATATGAGGAGGAGAATGGGATCCATAATATGTTAATTTTCCATCTATTATAAGATTGAGATGCCATGGGGTGGATATATGGTAACCACATCATA
Organism: Juglans regia; assembly: GCF_001411555.2. NCBI lineage: Eukaryota > Viridiplantae > Streptophyta > Magnoliopsida > Fagales > Juglandaceae > Juglans > Juglans regia. The sequence continues at coordinate 51,247,285 of NC_049907.1, read as the reverse complement.
GATGATTTTTGAATGAAGATATTCGCCATACATTCGTTTCCCTGATATCTTTTACCATCCTAAAATAGTGGTCCTATAAAAGCTTATAAGATTATAGCAGTTATCAGCAAAAGCATGAAGGCTCATTACAATGGGATACTTGTACAGCATAACTCAGTCCATGGCTGGTGATATCATACATATGGCTTTGCGTTGCATTACCAATTTACCAGCATAGGACTAAACTAGCATGAGAGCATATAGACTTTCTTAACAGGGGAGTTCTGAAGGAGATCTTCAGCAATCTGATCTCATCAAGGGTTTCATGCTTCTGTTGTTCAAGTAATTCATTGAGATATAGAGTTAGTTTTGTTTGCCAGTTTTGGGACTCAAAGGCCAAGGGAATACCATGATCCCAGAAACAGGAACAACTTCTGCCTGGAAAACATTCACAAAATAGTATCTGCATTTGCCTTGATCTCTCTCTACGGATGCCAACACCAGGAAAAAGCGTTCTTCTCTTTGTCAAATGTAGAGTTCATTGGTGCTAACCCTCGTATTCATTATTTTTGCCGGTGTTTCGGTTGAACAAGCAAGCCCTATCTAAAGGACGGAAAGTATGTACTTTTCCATACCAGAATATATATGGCTCGTTTCTTTATCGTTATCTTTTCACTTCTGCTTCCATTTGGCAGTCTGTCTTCACCTATGCCACAGTACATATATATGTGCGAACAGATTTTGAGGGTTTATGATAGACAAACTTAATGGTTGTATAGGATTAGTAATTCTTAGATAGTCTTTAGAATTATGGATATATGGTACTCTCGCAGTATCATTAAAAAACTGGATCTAGGAAAAGTACTTTATTCTTCAACTGATTACTAGTGTGTTTGGATATTAAATTAAGTTGACTTGACTTGAGTTAAGATGATAAAATATTGTTAGAATATTATTTATTATTATTATTATTATTTTAGAATTTGAAAAAATTGAAGTGTTTATTATATTTTATATAGAGATTTGAGAAAATTATAATTATGAGTTGAGATGAGTTTACTTTCTGAACGAAGCCACAAAACTTTCAGTAGTGCATAGTCTCGCCACGTTATGCACGGTTGACATTGTAAAATAAGAGGGGAAAAATAGGTGACTCGCAAGACGAATTGTTTTGCTTGTAACTAGGAGCTGTAAACAAAAATAAGAACCTCTGGATTTTAATTCATTAGCCAGTGATATCTTTTAATATAATGAGTCAAGGGTCCGAAGGGCTCTGCTTGGAGAGGTTTTTCGACAAAAATAATAATAATAATAATAATAATAATTCTAAAAGAATATTTGCTCCATTATAAGTTGATTATGATCCAACGGTATCTTTGGCCGTGGGTGTTCTTAATGCTATGCCTTTCATATTGTGGCAAGAAATACGATAGAATTTCAGGGACAAAATGAGAAAGTAACTTGAGTTCTGTTGAGAAGCTTTACCTTTACTAGATTTTATTGAGAAAGCAAAAATTATTTAGGTGGGTATCCAACATCTTCTTCATCCACATAATTTATGAACAAAAGTGGATTCGGCCAAGTCAATGGCACGGGCGAGACCAGCTGCCTTGTTCTGACATTCCTGTTGTTCGTCCTCGGGAATACTGTCAGCCACTATTCCGGCACCGGCTTGAAGGTTAGCAACCCATTCCTGGCGCCTGGTTGCATCCTTGTAGAAGTACATAGTGTCATATCGGTTTCCTGTGGGAAATACAATGGTCCTGAGGGCTAGCGCAATGTCCATGTCCCCAGAAAAAGAGACACTTCCGAATCCGCCACTGTATGGGCCACGCCTTGCTACTTCCAATTCATCAATTATTTCCATGGCCCGGACCTGAAACGATAACTAATGACAACCAGAAGAGAGAGCTAGAGAGAGAGAGAGAGAGAGATCTAAAACTAGCGATCTACTTTGCTCGAGCAGCACGCATTTTTTTTTTTTTTATAAGTACTTCGTCATTGTTTAGAAACAAAATAGGCGTAAGACGGTAAATGAAGAGAAGTGAATCGAGCAAAATAACTCTCCAAACCTTTGGAGCTCCACTAACAGTTCCAACAGGCAGTGCGGCACGCAGGGCATCCCAGCAAGTGAGATGATCTTGCAACTCTCCCGTAACCTGCACCGTGATGCGTTTGATACTGTAGTATCACATTGGTTTATAGAGCTTTTCAAAGCAATTTTAACGTGACACTTGGAAATCACATGGAAGCAGGCATTATTATCTATCACCATAATCAATATGAAAATTTTAAAAAAAAAAAAATGGAAATTCACCTTTTACCTCAACCTGGGAAAAGTCAACAAAGGAATATTATACAAACGCTACATATGGAAAAACACTCATACTGCCAACAAAAACCAAAACAAACTGATTTCAATTCACTTGATATTGGAATGCCATACCTAATTCCATTAACCACAAACCAAACACAGTGGAAGCAAGGTTTTTCGTCCACATAAACTGAAGTAGACATTTATATTTTATTACTGTAAACAAAGTGCAATAATTGTTTCACCTTAGGGCTGATAGTATTCAACTCGAAACTGGAATACACATCCCCAACGTTTAAGTTCTGCAGTTGCTCACTCATTTATTTGAGGCACCAAATATTATATATATATATATATATATATATCATGTGTTTCCTTACTCAAGGTTTCTGTCCTACTCAACTATCAAGTAATAGAGCAAAACCAGGACAGATGACACAGTTCATCTTACCTATGCTTTATGCAGATAATCACAAGAAACATTTCATGTTACAATTTCAAACAAGAAGAGACACAAAAAGAGCAGATCTTACTGTGGAGCTTATGTGCATCACATGGGAATACCGTTCAACATTCATAAGCTTTTCCACCTTCACGGAACCATATTTGGAGACCTAAATCAAGAATCCATGTCAGAAATACCAGTTTTTTGCAACTAACAGAAAAGTCATTAATAAGAAGTTATGCCCTTTCTACTGCAACATAGAAGAGAAGATATGTTTACTCTAACAATTTTCACGATCCACGGACCACAACCATGGGTCCATTCATGAAGACAATAAGCAATTATTCATGGGAAAGATAATAAGAGATTTGTAGCTTTAACAATGAAGCTTCAGGTTTTATATTTCCTCTTTAATTGACGAAGGCACAACATGATATAACTAGCAGCTTCTAGAAAATAATAAGGAGAACTAAAACACAAGATATCCAACAAGAAGCTTTTCAAAAGCATAGACTAAATTAAGCACAACTAATTGCTCTTAGCAGATGGATATTATACAGGATAGATACACAATGGAAACAATTATTGTACTACTTAATGGCTTCAACTGATTACAACTTCAAATATGTCATTTTAGTGACAAAGGAAAGAAAGATGACAGAATAAGAAGGCAATTACAAGGAGTAAATTTAGTAATGCAGCCAACACAAACAAGTTAGAGAGTCTAGAGCTTTAAAAGTTACAAAGCTGTCTAGATTATTAGGAAAAGATTTAGCAGAATTAGAAACCTTTCCAACATCATTTCGACCCAAATCAACTAGCATGATGTGTTCTGCACATTGCTTTTCATCATTAAGCAGCTGAACTTCTAACATCTGATCTTCATTCTTTGTCTTCCCCCTTCTTACAGTTCCAGCCAACGGTCGGTTGACAATCTTATTCTGTCATGCATTATAAAGATGGATATCCTTGTTGTAAATAGTCAGAGAATAAGAACAATATTGGAGTTAAGAAAGGAGCTGGTCCTTTTGTTCGAGGATTTCAAATCAATGAATTCCCAAATGATTTGTGATAGTTTACCTTCCTTGCACGTGTAAGAATTTCTGGACTTGAAGCAACAAGAATGCATCCTCTAGCCTGATGGGGAACAATATAAACAAAAAATAAAGAAAAAGTTCAGAACAACTTAGCAAACTCATAAAACCAGGATATTGCAATTACAAAAGGTTTAAGAGATACAAACTTGTAAGTAAGTCATATATGGACTTGGATTCACAACTCTCAATGCTCTATATACTTCAAATGGGTCTGCAAATGTTCGGCGCTCAAAACGTTGACTTAATACGACCTGGAAGATATCCCCTGCCAGAATATGTTCTTTGGCCTGTAGTACAGCCTTCTTAAATTCTTCGCTTGTCATGGTTGACTTATTTAAAGAAGGACCAAAATGGTGAGTTTCTAATTCCACAAAACCTGAAGCAAGCCTTGGGCTGTAAAATTGGGAATCAAACAAAAAATTTATAAGGTAACTTTACTACCTCCAGTATTTTATACAAAGAGCAGCAGTCACTCACGATTCAGTATTTTGTACTCTGGACACCAATACTTCCAAGCGTTTGACTCCATCTTTATAAGCCTTCTCAACAGAGGTGTATTGATCCAATCTTACCCAGTGAATAACATATGCTTTCTAAACATGAACAGAACACCAAGAGGGGCTAAATGGTTATGTACATGACATTTCTGAGCAACATGGAAATCTTAACATAGAGTTTTATTAAAAAAGGATATGAATGTTACAAAGGGTTCAAACGAAAATCTTAAACTTTTAAATGGAGAACAATGTATAACCACAAGTGGGGCACTTGAAACATGATACACACAGAAATTCAAAACATATAATGGGTATAACTGGTGAGAGGTCACATCATTAATGCAAAAAAAAAAAGATACCTTTTCAATGTGATCAAAAACAATCACATCATCATACAGACCAAGATGTATGTCAGCAAGGTTTCTATCATCCTTTGGAGCCTTTGAGAAAGGCAGCTTTTTTTTCTCCATGTAACGAACTGTGTCATATGAGAAGTAACCTACCCAGCCACCTATTCAAGACAGCAATTAACCACTAAGCAAGGTAAAAAAAAAAAACCATTAAGCAAGGTTCATCAAAAAGAGGAGGAATAAGCAATTGCATCTTACTTCCAGTGTCGGACAACCAAGTGAGTCCCAGCGCTAGAATTTATAACAAGATGAACTAAACATATGTTCAGTTTTTAATATATGCAGCATGCCATGAGAGAATCTTGATTAAAATATGAACAGAACTTGCATATTTATATATCTCTAGCACTTGGGGATTCATTATTACAACTATATGCTTCTATGCACATACACCCACCCACTTGGTGCATCCCCTTACATGTACAAATGATGATGTCTATATCTTACATATTTCAATGATTTGGTACAATTACGGAAACCCAATTTGAACTCAAGGTTCCCCATTAATGACAAAATTTAAGCAATGAATATACAGCTACTTGATCCTCGCTCTCTTTTGAGATTTGACCAAACAAAGGGTTTCAAGTTATTTGACACATTAATTCCTCTAATGGATACAATGCCATATTCCTTGGAGCTTAGTAAATTCAATGGCTATTACAGCCAAAAGTTGCCAAATGACACTTCATAGTCATAGACCCCAAGGACAAATGTTCAGCACCATAATGAGGATGCGACAAACATGCGTTCTGGAAGAACTAAAAAATTTGTCGTCACAACAGAATATTACTTTTCTTAGAATATTCTTTCCTTTGACCAGCCTCAAAATGATTGCCAGAGCCGATAACTCCAAACCCTGAGGAACCGACAAACCAAATGTATGTTTTGGAAGAACCTAAAAGATCTGCAGTTTCAACCGAGTAGTACTTTTCTTAGCATTTTCCTTCTTTCTTTTGAACTGTCTCAAATAATTCCCAGTGCTAATAATTCCAAAACCTGAGCTTGCCAAAAAGCAGTATGGTCGGCCATAATGGAAAGTTTTTATTCTTTCTTCTGAGAACCTGATTTTACTCCTACATCTATCCCGATTTGGTTATTGACTTCGTTAGAACAGGTTTATCAGTTATACATGTGCATGCATGTATATACTGTATGCATATGTTGTAAGCTATGGACGTTACAACAACAAATGCACCGCACTACCATATCAGTAATAAGCAAAAACTATTTTTCTGTGCACTTCCATTTCAGCTCAAACATAGTAAGTCCAATCAACCAACTTTCAACCTATGTGAGTAATGTGGCTTCCAGCAAAATCTTTTTCTTTTTCTAAAGTAAGATAATTTTGTTAAAATCCAATAGGAGTTACCAAAAAAGTCACGATCCGGTCATACCTAAGATTTTAATTTTATGGAACACCAGTCATCAACAGAATTTTGATAACGCTATGTATTTTGAAGTTCATCAATAAGTTGATTATTGTGGACACAGATTATAGACAAAGTTATCTTCTCGTACCACAAAATGTATTTGGAAGTTCATCAACAAGTTGAGGTTTCCAGTCCTCTGAGATTCTTTTTGGGATCATCATTGGATCTTCAACAACCTCCTCAGTCAATCGCCCTTCCTCATGGTCCATTATGGTAACGTTATTTTCTTTTGCCACTATTTCCATTGTTGGCTGAGCTCCAATTACACTATAACGACCCTAGTACAACCAATGCAGTAGTGATTTGTAATATGATATGGAGAGACTCGTAAATTCAAGACCAAGAAACAAAAATCTAAACCACAACTTACAACAATTGAAGCAATAGGATGGGGCTCCACCGACTCAAAAAGAAAGCTTGGAGCCTCCCGATCATCTTCTTTAACCAAGCACCGATAAGCTATAACTGGAGTAAGCTGATCCGAGAATATGGTTCGGTGAAGTGGAATTAGATTTGCATGTTTAGCCACTTCCACGAATTTTGTCTCATTGTCAACTGAAATAACAAAATCAAATTCCTAATAACTGCTTCTTTTAAAAAAGAAAAAAATTTCTGTACTGAATTCTAAATTCAGTTGCTTCTGACGTTTGAAATTTGTATAAATGTGATTCAGGATAATCGACATCGCCACTCCTCCAAGCCTATTCAAATTAGCAAATCAGTTGAACACTTCTCTTCTCACTAAGTATTAGCACAAATTATAAAAACCAAGAGTGTTAAATAACCAATTGTCCAAAAGCTGAAACCGGTAGGAAAACGTGAACTAACTTATTTAATTTATATTTCAACAAAGATAAAACATAGTATCGATTTCAAGATGTTTGATTTGTTTCTTTTCCGAGCTTTTTCCTTATTTGGATAGCTAGAAAATATAGTAAAGAATATAATATGAAAATCCTCAATGTTACTTTTTATAACTGCTGAAACATTGAGACATAAGCTGCTAAATTGCTTTTATCATTGAAAATCCAAAAACAAAAATCGGAATAATTGATAGATAAGAATACCAAAAAAAAAAAACAAAAGAGAAAATGAAACACGCAATCACTTATAACTAAACGTTTTTCAATAACGTATTTGGATGTGTCCTTGTTTTTAACCAGAAACTCCAATTGATAAAGCTTAATAAAAATGACTCGCTTCGTTCAAGCAATATTTTCCCTTTTCCAAAAACATGGGTAATTTCATTCCGCAGGCAAGAAGCTCGGGACAGAACCTTTCGGTTCCTTCCTATAATTTCTCGGCGACCGACAAGAGTTTAAACAACACCGGGAAGCGTATCAATTACCTAAAGACGAGGACGAGCTTGTTAGAGAGCAGCATTTCAGTGTAGGGATAAATGCAACTGAGCTTGAGCTTCTTCTACTGACAATGGCGGGGACGGGTAGTGGGGCCAGAGAGCGCCCGCGGCTGGACGGAAGCAAGCAGTGAGAAAGACCGAGGCTCTGCATTGTGACGGAAATCCTCGAAGAAACCGTAATAGCGACGGGAGGAGGAGAGAAGACGCTTCAGAAATTGGAGTGGTGCTTTGGGGCCTCGCTCCGACTTTTAAACTGAAACGCTCGAAAACATACAGAAGAAACTGAAAGCCTGCCTGCGAGGCATCTGTACCCCTTGGTGATTGGCTTGGGACACATGTGTCAATATGTCACATGTGCAGTTGTCAGTTGTGCATTATCTCAGACTTTTATTTCTTAATGTCCTTTTATCCTTATCAATATTTTCTTTCTTAAAAAAATAATAATCTCTTTGTTTTTCTCAACAGAATTCGTAAGGTCGGTATGAAAAATTGAGATTAATTCAGTTTAATTTAATTTAAAATATTTTTATATGTAAAATTTATAATTTTTTTTTAATTTTTTATAAATACATTTAAAATCGTTTTAATATTTAAATATATCTAAACGTATTTTAAGTAGACTCTATAAAACTTATTTTATTATCACAATTATCTATTATTTATAAAAAAAAAATTAATTTATTTCAATTCAGTTCAATATCTAAATGAGTGACTGATTGATTCAAATTTTTTTTACCAGGTAAAAAGAAAAATAAATCCAAAAATCTAATGCGAGTGTGAGTACGTTAGATTTTATTTGAATAGTTCAGATTTTGACATTTATTAGCATCATCATTTCAAGTACACATACATCATCGTACCCAAAGGTAATTTGCATTTTTTATTTTACTTTCAAGACGGCTTAAGCAACGATTTTACCTTTAATTTCTATTTTTATTACCATATAAAAATAATAGATGTAATTATGTAAAGATTTATGATTATGGAAGAAGGATTGAGCCCTATAAATGAGTCTGACTCCAGCACACATTGCCTAGTAACAGTAATGGTCTCCTTATATGGATATCAGTTGTACCACTGAATTTTTAAGTACACATCCACAAATTTGTCACGGTTTCCATACGAGTTGGCCCTCTAAATATAATAAGACATTGAATGAAAAGCCCACGATAGATATTTCAGTTCCTGAAAACGATTTACAAAGACCGTTGAAAATATATGTTTTACAAATATGAAAAGCGTGACCAAATATCCTTCACTTTTTCTTCCAGTGGAATAATGTGTCATATTTATCAAATTTCAAACGTGTTACATAATATAAATGGTTAGAGAAAATGCTAGATTTTTGTCTCTTGGTTTTGATTTTGACTGCTAATGTATTTTAATTTTTTTAATGATTAAAATGTGACTACTAATGATTTTGTGTATTTTCTTTAAATATTTAAAAATGTTTGAAAGAAAGTCAAGCTCCAGAACAGCCACCATTAGGTTTTTCCGATGCCATCATGAACAAAGTCGAGCTCCACATGGTGTGGTTACTCGTCTTCTTCGTTCTTCTGCAAGGCATTGGAATAACAGTACCTGGAGAGATAGAAACGCACTGTCTCTTTAATAAAAATAGTAAATAATTCATAAGATGCAAGTTGGCAATACTTTTACAAAAAGAAAGCACCTATATTACCCTACTCTATTTAGACGGAGTATAAATTTTGTCACCTGATAACTTTTTTTATGTCGGAAATAGAGATGTATATAACGGATTCTTTAAACTTAGGTCTTTAACGATCCATCATCTGGACTAGACCATATCAACTACGGTAGTGTGCTGGGAAGCTCTTAACAGTTGTATTTGATTTTTTTTAAGTCATATTTATATGTCCTCTTTTATGAATAATATATTATTTTTATAAAAAAATTAAAATTAAAATTAAAAAAAAAACACCTATCTTACAAAATATACAAATTCCTTCTAAAAAAAAAAAAAAAAAAAGCCATGACTCGGTAGTAGAGAATATTGCTCTTCCTTAGGTAGAGAACTCCTTACTATTTTGTGATTTTGATGAACCGCAACCATGTCTCAGACGAAGGGAAGGAGAGTTGACTCGAAGAGAATTCCGACGGGAGAGTCAGATGAGAGGCAGTGACACGTTGAATAGAAGATGCTATTGATGTTAAAGCAGGATGAAATTGGGTGAAGCTGCGTCTATAACAAAACAAGGACAGTGATACAAGGATCAAGAGTCCAAGACTTTAACGGAAGAACGACCATAAGTGTAAAAATATATATATTTTTATTTAATTATTGTCTATACATCTTTAAATATTTAAAAATATATAAATTCACTAATATTCACTTCTTTAACCATTAAATAAAAAAATTACAGATTAAAAAAAAAATCAATCGATCACTTTTATCGGGTTGGCTATCATTTTTCATAAAATAATGGGAGGCTGATGCGTCAAATGTTTTTTCAATGTATAATTTTATATACAACCGCCCCTGCGTCTCCGTCGCGGCATCAGCTCCCATGTGGCAAACAAAAATGACGCCGTTTCGTTTATTGCTCATTCCCCTTCATTCCACAACACCGTTTCATTTCGTTTTTGTCATTCCCCTTCATTCCCCCTTTCCCCCATCGATCTCCACCTAGTTGATCCTGTAGTTCTTCATCTTCACTTTTAGCAGATCTATATTTACTGCCTCTGGTTGAAAAATTATAGTCTTATGAGGATGGACAAGAAATGAGTTTGTTTCTGTGTTCATTGTTATAACTTATTGTCAATGCAAACACTTCTAGATATGGGGTTTTTGAGGATTGGGACGAGATTGGTGTTGATGTTTTTTTATTATTTTTGTTTGTGGTTTTTAGTGTTTCTTTAGGGTGAGTTTGGTTACCAAACTCATCTCAATTCATCTCAACTCATCATTACAACTTTTTCAAATTCTAATATAAAATATAATAAACAATTCAACTTTTTCAAATCTCAAAATAATAATAATATTAAAAAATAATATTCTAACAATATTTTATCATCTCAACTCAACTCAACTCAACTCACTGTCGAATCTCAAAACGATTGCGCGTAGATGTATATGAGGGAGAGAGTTGTGTACATGTGCTTGTTGTGGCTAATGATAATTTATCTCACTAAATTTTTAAATTTTTTGTGAAGTGCTATTAGGGTTATGATTTGGATTTACATCTTGCTATGCTCAAAGATTTCGATTTTGGGTTAACGGGGCCAAAGATTTGCATGAATGCTTCATGCGGAGTCACCTCCATGCATGAATGGAAGATAGGTTGGCCTCTGTGATCTAGTGGATTAGCAGATCTCTATCACAATTGCGGGTAGTTTTTATTTTCTCCGTCTACTTATACTCTTTGTAATTCGATATAATTTCTTATAGGGATGATTTGATTTTCTAAAGGCAAGTTTTGGGTTTATCGAGGTGTTATATGCTACTGTTATATGTGGAAGAATAAAAAATAGATAATTTGTGAGAATATCATGTGGGTAGAATGTTATATGTTGCTCAATTAGATTTTGGGCAACAACTATATTGTTGGATTGTGAAAATAAAAATAACACAATTTATTACTCAACTAGATATGCTAATTGTATAGATTGTTAGATTGTAAAAATAAAAATAATTGTTGGAGATAATGAAAATGAAAATAAAAAAGTATTTAAACAAATAAAAAAAATTGCATTAAAAATAAAAATAAAAGTTAATAATATTTTATCATTATAGAAAATATAATAACCAATTTAATATGAAGTTCAAATTTTAAATGATTAGTGAAAAACCAAAAAGTTAGGTAACCAAATTTTAAATTTTAAACTAGATAAGAGCACTTCTAATGTCTGTTATAAAATATAATAGATAGTCAAAAATTCCTTCTATTTCATTTATTCTCTTTCTATTTTACATTTAACTACAATAAATCTTTCACATGTTGAGATTACTGATTATTCCTCTAAATAATTTTTTATTATTTTTCTCTTATTTCATCATCTTTCTTTTTTATCTTATTTTCATTTTAACCATTTTATCACTTTTATACAAGCTCCACTCTCTTATATTTCATCTACTCTCGAGTATTTTGTTTATAGTCACTTCGATTTTCATGTATGAAAATTTTTTATATTGTTAATAATAAAGGTAGGTATTTTATTTTTTTATCTTTTTACTATTTTTTAAAGTAATTTAAAATATTATATTATACATAAAAAAATATTATAAATATCAAAATATATGATGTATAGAAAAATATTTGAAATATATGATATGTAGAGAATATAATATTTGAAATAAATAAAAAGAATTAAATAATATAATATTTAAATAATATAAATAAATAAATAAATTATTATATAACTTAAGAGAGGTTTGGATTCAAAATCTATCTCAACTAATCTCATTTCATCATTACAGCTTTCTCAAATTTTCTCATAAAATATAATGAACAATTCAACTTTTTCAAATCTTAAAATAATTTTTTCAAATTTTCATACTAAATATAATAAATAATTTAACTTTTATTTTATTATTCATAAATTATTTTAATCCATCTCAATTTATTTATAAATTTAAATTTTTTTTTTATTGTAAAAATTAATATATAAAATAGAAAGAATAAATTTTTACGATATATTTAAAAAAAAAATGGTAAAGAAGACATGGGAGTGCTCTTATCTAATCCAGTGATCACTGTTATTTCCTTCGATGGAAAGCTAAGCCTTGGGAAGTGGGAACGATTCAGCACCGTACTGTACCAAGTGTCAAAAATCGACGGAGACAGTGACTGCTAATCCTGCTTTATTCTTACTTTTATTTTACTTCAACTAAGACCAGTGGCCTCTCTGTTTCTCTGTAATCGCCAGCTTTCAGGCCATGGCCGACTCGAACTCCTTCGTCTTTGGAACATTACCAACTTCTTCTGCTTCTTTTTCCTGCGGTAATCATCTCTCTCTCAAACACACACTCGCTAGTGATCCAACTAATTATAATACCATTCTTACAATTTTCCCATGATCAGGAACAGTTGATTTCAAAGCCAAACTCCGCCCTCGGAAACGTACAATCGTGGCGAAAGGTGGTAGGAATCGCTGCTCTTGCGGGGCCAACACCGAGTCCTCTGCAACAAATTCAAATTTGTCAAATTCCATTCTTACGACTCCGTTTTCCAACCCCTTCCCGTCATCACATCCTCCATCAACGAATTTCCCTGCTTCGATTTCTTCCGGATTGCAGTCTTGTAACGGTATGAATTTGACGGTGTTTGTGCATGCATTTTCGAGCTCGTTTGTCACCCACGGTAAAATACTTTTGTCATTGTCTACAAATGCTAAACCAATCACTGTGCCAGGTGGCTAGTGATCATCTTGTTCGTGGATCGAACCTCTGGTTGTTTCGTGTGTATGTGTGTATTTCGTTCCGTACACGGTACATCCAAGTTAATTTGTCTAATAATATTCCACTATGTTTTTAAAAATTCTGTTTTAGATAAAAAGGTCATGCCATTGAGCTCAGATAACGCAGAGAATTCACGGAAAGACGCTCAACCCAATCAGCAAACAATTCAGAAAGAGATCGAGACGGTTCCGAAAATGGAAGAAACTTCTGAATCTGTTTCGTCTCCACGTTTACCACTGATACCCATTTCGCGAATTCTGAAAGACATCCCTCACAGTCCTCACTTTCTTCAGCTTCGGAGCTACTCTGAAGTGGCAAGGAAGAGTTTGATGGCCGGGTGGGATCGAGCATTTGAAGAAACAGTCGAAGAAATCCATACTCTGAAAGCAAATGATTTCTGGGTTAGGTCCAGCGAGCTGTGGAAGACTATGGAGGAGCTTCAGAGTTTGGGGTACAATGTGTTTCGGCCGAGGAAAAGATTAGTGGAACTAACCAAGGTTATGGAGGAGCTCCATCTGCACAAAATGTGGATTCGGCGATTGAAGAGCAAGGCCGAGTCTCATAGAATGGAAAAGTGCAGGCTGGAGAGTGTGATTTTGGGCCTACAGAAAAGTGCTGAGAGAGAGCAGGCTGATTTAGTGGAAATGCTGGTAGAGGTGACAAAGATGGAAAAAGACGCGCCCAAATTTGATGGTGCCTTTGCTGCGTTAGCCATCGAACCCATGTAGTCTAGAATTCTCCGTCGCTAGTGGTTAAGTGGGGTGCAGCCTCGCAGCCTCTCACTATAACTGGGCTTTTCGGGGGTCTTTTAGAGCTTTCTTGGATCTCGGTTTTGTTGAATGTAACAAAGGGCTTAATACAGAGACGCACAGAGCCCCGTTTGTAATTTTTATAAATTACTGCTACGGCTCCGAATTCGAGATCTAAAAAAATATTTTGAATAGTGCAAATTTTTTCTTTTTAATGTATTTTTTTAATTATCATAAATATTTTAAAAAAATAAAAAATTCACAATATCATTAAAAAATATTTTCTTAATCATTTGGTAAAAAAAAAAAAAATATTCCATTCGGGATATTTTTTAGATCTCGAATTCGGATCCAAAACATTTCTCATTTTTATATAAACTTTATGAGAAAAATTTCGACTAATGCTGCATTATGCCTAGAAAGAAGGTATTCGCGTTTTTAAATTATTTCTTAAAAATTAATGTTAGGTTTACTATCCTTTTATCACTCTTTTATATTTGAATTTTTTTAATCATTAAGAAAAAAATATATATATACAACTTATCACGTCCTTAACAATTAAGTAAAAAAAAAAATTTTAAAAAAATGAGTGGTAGGAACTAGTAAGCCTATCATTATCTTTTTTTAAATAAGTAATGTTACACTTTATTATAAATTTTATCACTTTTAATCATATTTGTTAATATGATACATTTTACGTAGTTGTCTACCACTTAAAATAAAAAAATTAATTAAAATGATTTATTATATCAACAATGTATGATTAGGATGACAAAATTTAAGATAAAAAAATTACTTATCTTTAACATTGTTTCTTGTTCCGAGGGAGCAAGAGAGAAAGTTGGTTCAACATGATTTTGGGTAAGCAAGACATAATCTACTTCATGGGCATAATTTGGGTGTCGTGGAAAGTTAGAAATAAAATTTTACTTTACATTATGGTTAGATAGTTCGAAAAAGAGAAGGATTAATATGCTTTTTCCATTTTTGAACCATTTTTAATATTACTTTTAATATTAGATTTTGAAGATACATAATTCAATGTAGATCAATTTAAAAAAATATTATACAAATATGAAAATGAATATGAAGATGCACAAGTCAAGCCAATGCTAAGTAAGGGGAGCGGAAGCAACCATTTTTTGGTCGCCAAATCAATTTTGTATTATAAAGAAATATGCTTTTGCATGGAAACAAGAAAGAAAAAGGATCAGAACAGAATGGGAACGTGTGATTTGATGAGGTAATGGGGTCTTTTATTTTGATAAAGCCCGTTCCCTCTTTTTTCATTTTTTCTTAGAGACTTTCTTTAAAGTTGCTGGTTTCTGTCATCATCTTATACGTGAGAAAGAAAAGAAGAGCAGAAAAAAGATTGATATTTGAGACGAGGACTTTAACTTTTGTATCTCAAGGATGCAGGACAGGTTGTGCATTGGTGGAGCATAATCAATTTCTCAGTTTCGTTGACTTAAATGCTTAAATAAACTATTATAGGGACCAATGACCAATTTGCTCCTGCACAACTTAAAAAAGCAAATTCATCATCTCTAGTTTTGTCTTGGACGTCCCCACGCCGAAGCTTTATCATAATGCATAAATGCGGAGAAAAAAAGAAGAAGAACGAAGCTTGAGCGGAAGCTGTTCGCTAGTTCTGTATATGGTAAAGTTGAAATTAGCTCCAAACACCAAACCATGCACCTTTACATCAACGAGACGGACCCATGTTTAATCCACTTCATTTGACTAGTCAGCGTATAAGACAACATGATTATGCCGCAAAACGACACACACACACATATATATATGTTGTATAACGTTGTGTTCATGTGAGTGAGAAAAATAAACAAGAGCCAGTCAGAGGTGGCTTAATTTAGATTATTAATCATAATAATACAGACTACACTGTTTTGTAATATTCACGTGAACTCACATGCAAGGGAGCTGGAATATGCTAGCAGCTAGACACAAGTTTCCGAATTTGAAAGCCACGTACGTGAAGCAAATACAATGGCCACGGAAGCATATACCAAAACTCATAGAAACAGATATGGGAGATTTTGTCAGATTTAGCCAAGATGATACTAATAATGACTATTGCTGCATGCATTCCAAATCAAATTATAAGTGTTCTTGGTTGGCGCCCTTGGCCTTTATAATTGGCATGATCATCTGAATATATTGGTTACTTGTATACTTGGGGAAAAACATATCCAAATGTAAGCATTGCTTTGATAGAACTAAAAGGAAAACACCTTTCACAATACTAGACGTAACAAAAGGATAGGGAAAATACAGCACACCACATGCACAAGGGGAAATGCTGATGCTCCTTACGTAATATGCCTGAGAAAATTAGTGATTTTTCGCGGCTGCTGCTCGGGGCGGGCACTGATAGCACTTGGCAAAGAGGCCGAAAGTGTCAACTTGGTTGATGAAGTTGTTCATGCTGGCCCACCCTCCAAAGCCAAATCCGACTACCAGCACCCACACCACTATAAACGTGTTCACTACATAAATGGCAGTCCAACTCGGAAGGAAGAATGGAAGCTTCTCTGCTGCATTCTGCATACACCAGAGTTACACAACTAAATGTCAGGGATAAATAAATGGGTTCTGCTACGTAGACATAGTCACAGTTTAATTTCGAAGCTGAAATACTATGCAGTTTTGCTTAAACAAGTAGGGAGAGAAAGTACATGCAGTCAAAAAATTAAGCAAATCTGCAATAAGATAGGAAGATGGGAGTAATTGATTCCTTTTTCATTTTCATTAGTATAATTTAGCAGAGTAAGCTCAATGCTTTGGCTCAGCAAATTCATTGGAAGTCGCAGTTAGGTCCAAGAATAAGACTGGTGAACTAAGTAGGGTCGACTCCTAGAGTTGAATTGGCTTGGACCAAAGCATTCCAAGAGGTGGCCAGTACAAGAAGAGTAGAAATCTGACAGTCTGAAATAACTGAATGACAAGGAGATGCCACCAACCTCATCTCTTTCTCATAAATTTCCTGAAGAGTTTGTGGGGCTATATTTGTTTATGGGATTGAAAGTCACTTCCAAGCCAAATTGAAAAGCTGGATCCATATCCTCAAACAATTAAGACCTTGACCTTTCTATTTTGTCATAAGAGGCAAGTATAGCTGTAACACCCTGTAGTTTTGTGCCCATGTAAATTTGGGTGCATCCTTGTGTTCCGAACCCAAACGCTTAATAGTGACAGTAAGAAGGTAAATCAATGGGGCTCACAAAATGAGTTTCTGAAATTTCATCCCCAAAGAAAGAAAAAGGGGAATTTTATATTGAGATCCTGAAGCTTCTCAAAATCAACAAATCTTGAATCTAACATTGACAGAACGACAAAATGACAGGCTACCAGAAAATCTGTAGACACGACCTTAAAACAGATTAATATTAGGTACGCTCTTGGCTCACCACTAACAGCTTAAAGACTTGACAACAGCAAGGAAGCCAATTATAAATTGCTCGGGGGTCAGATATCACCCCTCTCTCTAATAATTCAATAGCTGAGACTGACTAAACAGCGATTAAGATTGTGTGAATGAGCAATATGCCGGCTTATATGGATATAAGAACTATTTCGACCATCACACACACCAAATATAAGCATGTGTGTCCACCAGATTGCAATAGTCGACATTATGGATGGAAGTGAGGCAGGTGGTAATGCATTAACAACTTCAATGGCGGACTAGACAATGCCAGTTGGATATGAGTACTACAACCAAAAAAAATGAAGATAAGAAGCGGGGAGATTAAACAATTTACCTGTCTTGCGGAGGCAGATCTGAAAGTGAACATATGTGCTAAAGAGGGGATGATGTAGACCGTGAAGCTGACCAAAAGAGCCCCCACAGCCGAGTTGATGGGGCCAAAGAAAGGAAATATAATGGCCAAGAACCAGATTGGTATCACCACAGGCAAACGCACCAGTGCCCTTAAAAATATGCTCTTCGTGTCGTGCATTCCTATAACTTTCTCCCACACGAAATACAAGGGCGTACAAGCAAACCCAAAAGTTATGAACTGCCAATCATGATATCAAATAAATCAGCTCAAACGTGTAAATTAATTTTTGTTGAAGGGAAAATGTTGTTGGTTAAAAACGGACTTTGTGAAACAGCATCGATCGACATGTTTTAGTGTTGCTCAAAGAAATAATTAAAGCTCTGGCAACAACAATTCCCACTAAATAGCTCTGGCAATACCATGAAGCAATTTTTCAAGTATTATTTTATGAGAAATGATATTTGTAGTCGTTGAGTGTGTAAACACGCACAATCTTTTTGAAAAAA
Source organism: Juglans regia (assembly GCF_001411555.2). Classification (NCBI taxonomy): domain Eukaryota; kingdom Viridiplantae; phylum Streptophyta; class Magnoliopsida; order Fagales; family Juglandaceae; genus Juglans; species Juglans regia. The sequence goes on along the minus strand of NC_049907.1, from coordinate 51,229,276 downwards.
ATGATTAAATATAGAATTTACATGAAAAAATAATAATTTTTTAATAATAAATCTCACTCTTTTTCAAAACTGTACCACGTTTACGTATCCCATTACAAGTAGCATTACTCTTATTTCATTGGTGCATCAGGCTACTTACATTGGTAACGTAATCAAGTCTAAAGGGAAAGTGTATGGACCTGGTGAATGAGCATTAAAATAACTGCAGCATCACGCCATCCATTCCGGGGAAGGAGCGCAAAGGCGTTGGCATGGGTCAGAAGTTGGTCGCCATAGGCCCAGTACATGGCAATCGCAGATGGAAGTGTAAGGGTGAAAACATAGAGGGTGGCCAGGAGATATATGAACTTGAATTTCTGAGGTTTCCACATTGCATGCATGATTTCCCTGTAAGCAATATGGATGATCCTATAAACTTTACTAACCATCACGCATCAATTTCAATTCCCATTTATCATATACAAAAATTTTACTTTTCACTAAAAAAAAAAAAAAAAAAAAAAGGCCTAGGACACTTCTGAGGCACAAAGTATGGCAGAAAAATCAAATACTTTGCACTTGACTAGGACTAGAAAGAAAGGGAAAAACGAAATAAAACCCCAAATTCTGAGGGATCTTCACTTGACTGGACTCTTGAAGTACGACCCGGATGCAATGAACAATTGTAAGGCACTATTTTATGAACATCATTTATTGAAAGAAGCATACATAATCCCAACTTGGGTGAAACAAAAACGAAGATTTTGGGATGCCTATTAAATGAACCCTGTACCTCAAATGATCTCTATTGTACTGACATAACATTTTTTAATGGAAGCCACTGAAAACCATGTCAGAACATTAGACCAAGTGCATAAAGTTAGTAAATGGAAGCCGACGGACTTAGTTGTGAGACCAAGCACATCACCACATGGTCCAAGTATAGAGTAACCAAAACTTATGCTAGAACTTCTTCGTTTATAAAATGAGGGAACCTCATACTCACTCTTGTTACCCACCAGAAACAACAGAGCATATTTTGGAAATCAATCAAAAAATAAAGAGGAATATCATATACAAATCTTAAATAGATAAATTCTATATAAATTTTTTGTAAAATAATAAGTTTTATTAATAAATAATAATTTTTTTTATATTTTCTTAAAATAAAATCTATTTTTTTTATAAAAATTTATATAAAATTTATCTATTTAAAATTTTTTCGAATTATTTCTTCAAAATAAAATATTTCCCTTGAATAACCATCTAGGTTAACTCAACTGTCAAATGCTGCGTCCCATTAACTACACGTAGGACATTAATGGAGCTAATAAAATAATTCGATCGTGATTTTGTCTTTTTCCTCAAGACCCATTTATGGCATGCAGAAGCTTTCGAGCAGAAGATCACAGAGCAATAAATTTTACCCTTTTCTAATCTCTCTGAATGTTCAGAGAAGGATATATCAGCATGGGTTACTTTAAAAAATTAGGATATGGTCAAACTCACACGGTGACGGCGTGCCCGCCGAAAGTATACAGTATATTGGTGGCGCCTGTGAAATACAAAACCAACTTTGTTGGGCCACTGTGCGTTACACCCTCCGCCTGTAGACCAGTAATATATAAATATAAATATAAATATAATATAAGAGTGAAAAAGGGAAGCTTTAATTAAATAAAGCGCACACAAAGAGGAAGAGGCTCATGGAAAATGCTCTTCATTTAATTTTTTGTACCTGGCCATTAACAAGGGCTCCAATGGTCAAATACCAAGCAGTGTAGGTGGTCATTCCCAGCCCAAGGAAGGACCAAATCCTGTAGTTGTGGAATGAGGGTATGAACACTGTGGTGGCACAACAAGCTCCAAAGATATATGTCCATGTCCTCTTGTCCAAATGGTCGTCTATGTAGTATATATTACTGTATAATTAATAACACGTAAAAGCACGAATTTTTAGTAATAAACATAACCTAAATCTTATTATCGCCTTGAAACTACAAATCCATAGGCAAATGATGGAAAGCCAAGTTTGAGAAAAGAAAGAAGAAGACCTGGCACAAGCTATGAGCTGGATAACAGATCCGAAGAGGAGGAAGGTACAGTTGAAGGCCAACCCAACGGCTTTCCAGTACGGACCAAGTAAACCATCGAGCACTTCAAACCACTGTCCATAGATACACAAAAGAACAATTCATTTATTTTTTATACTGAAATTCAGATAAATTTGAGTTGCATGAAATTGTACAGTGTGACGGTGTTCTTGAAATGCTTACCTGGATGACATGGTTCTTGAAGCTGGCATTCTCTTTCTCCTTTCGGCTTCGGTACTCGACGTATAGAATACTAATCAGATAAGCAGTCCAGCTTCCAAGCAGACCATAAAAGACCTGCAGTATAATCCCTGAAAGCATACCCATTTGAGAGAAAGAGTATGGCAGCGTTAACAGAACCTGAGCCACCTGTAAAACCAAAACAAAAAACCCAAATCAGTAAAGTCTTTCTCAGATAAAACTGATTGAAAAAATATTTTTATGAATCCAGCTTATGACTTGAATTTTTTTTTTCCTTTACCTGGTTGGATGCACAGCTGAACCATGCATCATAGACAGACCCACCATGCCAGAGAAAGCTTTTGAGGCCCAAACCCGACTCGTCTGCCTTCTCCTCCTCTCTGTCATCACGTTGTTCAGTCAAGTTGAAGCTCGAGACCATGGCCTCCTCCGCATGTTTCTGAGGTAACATTTCTTACAGACGAAGTAGATCTGCAACATACAGCTTATAAATAAGTCAGGAAAATCTCAAAAATAAAACCCAAGAATATTCTTGAAAGAAATCATTTATTGCCATGCAAATAAAGATACCAAATCTCGGTCTCTTTGGCTCTGCACTTGAGGCTTGAGGAGGGGATTTATAATAGCACAAGCAGAGTAAGCAAGAGACACTTCGTGACAAATGTATTACAGTCCGCAATCCGTTGCCTTCTTTAACTCCCTAGAAAGAGAGAGTTAAGTGCTCGTCTCGTTTTCCCTTTCGAACAAAGGACGGCAACGGTGCCACTCGTATTGGCTAGGCCGTCAGTTACAGCTTTGCCCAAGGAAGTTACAATTTTGCAATGTATTAAACTCTCAAAAAGTTCACCCAATTCCAAGATTGGCAGTGCCTTAGTTGACACACAATGTTTTCTCTCTCTCTCACTCACCTAATATCCTATCAATTGTAGCTTTATCTGAAGAGCAGGCATGATTTAAAAAACAAGACAGAAAATAAACCAATAAACACTGCAGGGGCACTCTCTTGAAAGGGAAACTTTGAGTTGGACTCCGCGTAGAAGAACAAGACCCAGTAGTTGCTTCTTGGGGCTTGATTCCTGGGCTTTGAGAGTCGAGATCTGACAAAAAAGGAGCACCTCCTGTAAGGGGGAATTAAGGAGGAACTTTTGCAGAACAGTGAGCACTGGTCGTTAGTGTTTAAGAACCAGAGCCATACCAAACGAACGCCACAGCACGAAATCTTTTTATTTCTTTCTCTCTTTTCCACTGCCACTTTGTTTTCTGTTAACGGTTGCAGAGATCTTAGCTTCTGTCAATGTACTTTTCCTTCCTCTCTTTCTGCTGTGAAGATTTTTAAAATGAGTAATGATATTTATAATCGTGAGCGTGTAAGTGCTGTTTAATTATTTTAAAAAAAATAAATAAATATAAAATTTATATAAAATAAATTAATTTTTTAATAATAAATTTTATTTTTTTTAAACTGATTATATAATATTTATATATTTTATGACTATATATAACATTATTCTTTTTAAATAATTGGACCAGTCTGCGCGCCAGTGCGGATCCAACTCTCAGTAAAGTAATTCTGATCATTCAATTTCCCAACTAATTCCGAATTCCAGTCATTGTAATTCGTCTCTATTATTCAGGATTGTGATGTTGAACAACAGCTCCTACTGAATAAAGTTAAAAAAAAAAAAACAGTTGAATTATGAACAGTCATTTCCATTGAAGTCCATAATTACCAGGAATAAACTATGGAATTAGAGTAATTGTTTATGTGTAAATTATAATTACTTCCCGGATAGAAATCATAGAATTACAACGAAAAAGAAAAATTATATTATTTACAAATAGACGAATTATTTATTGTAAGATCATTATATATATATATATATAAAAAACAAGATACTAATATTTTTTTGTTAATTGATATGGAAGGCTTCTACATTATTTGCATGTTAATAAACTAATTTATAAAATATATTTTTATATAAGAAATCAAACCAGGCTTTTTTTCTTGAAAAAAAAAAAAAAAAAGTTATAATACTTCAAGAAATCGAATACTTAGAAAAACGGAGTTAAAAAAATAGAAACAAGTAATTCTGATCCTTTTTCCTTTGCTGCTTGTGGGTTGGGACACCCACCCCACCCATGTGGCTTCAAAGAGATGCTGATTGCTGACCCCCAACCCCAAACCCAGCATTTTAACGGGCCAACACCAACCCCGAGTGCGAGAAAAGTCGATGGTGATAAATCAAATTATATTAATATAGATGATGGATGAGATAAAAACCTTTAAATAAACAGATAATGTAGAATCGAACTTTGACTAAAACGTTGGCATGGGTTCGATAAAAGTTTCGTGAACCACTCTGGATTACGAAAGAGTCAGAGCGGTCAAAAGTTAAATGCAGCTAGCAAGCAAGCAAGCAAGCATGCATGCATGGTTGTGCAGCTAGCCCTTTATTGGATGTCTTTCATGATCTTTATAAAAAAATATCGCCATTAACGTCAGTTTCCCCTTATCATGAGAGATTAATAAACACGTTTATTAGTGGAGGGACCACCGCCTTCTCACTCGTTTCTTGATCTTGATTTTGATTTTTTGATTTTTTTACTTTTTCCTTAATATATATGCTTCCTGTCTCCCTTTTTCTCTGACTATTGACTAATGATAATAATCCCATGTTAATTTGCATGCAGGTTCTCTCCCCCCATACTGGTGATTTTACAGGACCATTATCCTAAATCTAATTCCACCCATCAAATCCATTTCATCACCGATTACGCTTTTCCATGCAATTTTAAAAACACCATTTAAAACAAAATTAAAGTGACTCAATAGGTAGGTAGGTGATCCAGCACTTCTTTCAAAATTAAAGGTCGTTTTTTTTCACCCTGAGGAGAGAATAATATGTGATAATTAGAAGACGAAACATCTTATACACTTCGTGAATCTAATTGGATGCAAAATTAATGGGTTTAGATTTAATATTAACAGATTTAGATTAAACATATTGATCCGTTAAAATATAATTTATAAAACGAATTATTAACGAGTTAACTTGTTTAATATGAAACCAACCTATTAAGATCCGTTTAGATTTTTATTTGTAATCATAATTTTGTTGTTATTAGATTGTAATGTTGGTATTTTTTTAATATGTTTATATTTTTATTGTTAGGATTATAATTTAGAACATATACTCATATTTGTTAATATCAATATTTTAATATTAATTTTATTATAAGTTCAAATCTAAAAAATATCGATATTTTTTATTAGTAGATATACTATTTATTTATTTTTAGATATTGTGCCTACTAATAAATACATATTTTAATTTTTATGTGAAATTATGTTAATCAGGTCAAATAGATTATGCATATTAGTTCAACTCATTTACATGAAATAGATTGAAATAAGTCATGTTGTATTAATTAATTTCTAATTAATAATTAAACGAGTTAAAATAGGTGATACGACATGATCCGTTATTTAAATGAATCGTGTTAGGATTTGAAGATTTGACACGTTTAGCTTAATGAGTTAGGTTCGAGTTGAGTCATATAGTCGAATATCCATAACTTGACATTACACGAACACGATCCGCAAAAATGAATTGTCACCCCTAATGTTAATAGTAACACAATTAAATTGAGTATTCTCATGCAACAGTGGTGTCAAAATGATGAAGCATGCTAGGGCTGTACAAGAAATTGAAAAACCGAACGGGACCAACTCAGACTAGCCGCCAAAGCTAGGAATCAGCTGAAACCGGCATAGAATCGGTCGGAAGGCGGTTGAATTTGGCCAAAACCGATGTCCAGTGATTTGGTTCCGGTTTGAGCCTAGACGGAACCGCTGAATCTATCAATGCTTTAAAAGTTTTTTTTTTAAAAAATTATATATATAAAAAACGACATCGTTTCACTCACTTGCGTCGTTTTGAGACTAAATGTTTAAAAAATATATAAAGGAAACGGTGCCGTTTGACTTAAACAACGTTTTTTCACTCTAGGGTTTAAACACACGAATACACCATTCTTATTCCTTGTTTCTTTTTTCTCCTTTCTGATTTCACTTCACAATTCACACTCATAGTGCCGCCCCTCTCTCTCTCTCTCTCTCTCTCTCTCACTCTCACTCTCTCTCTCTCACACACACACACAAACACACAAAAATCGCACATCACGGCATCATCTCTCTCAAATCGTAGCCACCTCTGTCACCATCGAAGACTCCAACGAATCAATCAGAGTTACACCGAGACGGATATCGACGATTTTTCCCCCTTTCTTTTTACCCCCAAAACATGCAACCACATACCTACATAAGCATATATGCTTATTTCAAAACGATTTGAATATTTGTTGGGGATCGGATGGTTTTGTGCAACCACCACTATTTCCCGAATGATATCGGCATGACGATGGATTTGGATGGCATGCATGGTAGGGTGGTAGTGGTGCGCTTTCCATTTCCATACGTAGGAAAAAGGGGTCTAAACGTATAATCATGATTAGAAGGAATTTCTAGATGCCCACAAGTGAAAAGAATATTGTTTGAAATACCATTGGAAAGGTAAAAAAATTAAAAATAAAATAAAAGATTGGATTTATTTCGCTTTCCCCACACTTCAAAAAGCATCTATTAGAACTTGATCGCATTAATTAAAAATTGTGTGCTGGAAGCTACGATCTTTATATATTGCTTACCCAATTGGTATATTTTTCAATATATCACTTTCCCCCCACTGGGAATCTGTTTTGATTATGGGTCAGTACTGAACAAGCATCCTAGGACATGCTTTAGCTTCAAGTCCCCACAATTGTGTTAATTTACTAAAAGTTCAATTATTTGTATCTAACACGAAACAGATCATTATGTAGTACTGTCATAATTGGATTCATTATATATATATATATATATATGTACCATTTGATCAAAATGCCCCAAATTATTTTGGTTTATGAATAAAACAGCAGTGGGGTAGAATTATGAACACAGGACCAAAAATGTTGATTGCTGGCCATGCCCAACGCTTTACCATTTTTTTTCAATTTCAAATCTTCAATACACATTTAAATATTACCATTAATCACTGACATATATATATATATATATAATGGTGATGCGTCTTATGACCTCACTCCATAGCTACCACTATAAACTAAGCTAAAGTTGCCCAAAAAAAATCTACGTTGGATTTAAAGCATTGACTATTTTTACATTCATGTGGTGTTGGTATACGTACGATTAGTCCAACTCTTTTGTTTTTCTTTTTGTTTTGTTTTGTTTTTTATTTTTTTCTGGTCACAGGCTATCATTAATTTCCACCAGCATGACTGTCTAGCCATCACTGCTATGGGGCCAAGAATATGCCTTATCCGAATTTTGGGCTTGGGGCCCAGTTAAGATATGCTAAACCCGTTAGAAAATTTAAATACAGTAACACTCGGGAATACCGAGGTTAATACCGACTAAGGCGTCGTTCGTTTTCGTAAATAAGATAAGAGTATATGAAAATTAAAAGTTAAATAAAATATTATTAAAATATATTTTTTTAATATTATTTTATTTAAAAATTTAAAAAAATTAAATTGTTTATTTTATTTTATAAGAAAATTTACATAAAACTGTACTGATTAGATGATATGAAATGAGAATAGTTGTGAAAATGAACGAGACTTAAGAGATAAATTTATGAAATGGTTCTTCTAGTATTTATTACGTATTTAATATAACTCAAAGAATTTATATGGACAACAATAAATACTCTAGGACTCATTTTATATGCTAATCGTGCTCCCATGACTTAGACCCTTAAAAATCAAGTTGAGATAAAAACTCTTGAGAAATCTTAACTTAAGGGACACTATATTAACAGAATTAGAACGCTACGTAGTAAGCAATCGATGATTCTTGTGGTTGAGTAACTCAAAGACGTCTTAATTAGGAATTGGATACCTAACAAAAGGGATATTCATTTATCTCTGAAAGTGTATAAAGGGATATTTGCATCATTTTAAATTTGAATTGACAATAAACTTTAATAAGCTCAAAGGTTCAGATCAAATAGTTATCTAACCCTCAGGCCTAACAGAAATCTAATAAAAAAAGAAAGTAAAAAGGAAATTGCAAACCATGCACGCCTGTAAAACGGTTCTCATAATTAATCAGCTTTCAGAATGATTTTATATGATGCACTATTGTATGCATGTTTGATGTTTCTGATAAGATCTATTTCATAAATTACTGTGTTGTCGATATTGAAGCAATTGATCATTTGGGTAACTGTTAAATATCTTTGAAAATGATTGTCATGAAACCTTTAGTTTGGTAAAGGTCAAGAAAAGAAAAGGAAATGATTCCATATCAGTGACAGCATATGAGGTGTAAATTCATGAACTGGGCAAACTTTGGGAAGATACATATAATGTGAAACCTCTTTAATTTTTAATTTTTTTTTAATTTGTTTTCTTTCTCGGCAGTGGCATCATTATCAAGGAGATGTTATATCAAATTTGATACGCACAGAGAAAAAATCAAGGCAGGCAAGGTCCATCAAAATGATGAGAAGTCATAAGAAAATCTCAATATCCCACCGCTCAATTGCCTACCGCAAGAACACCACCACCCTCCTTTGCTGCAACTACAACTACTCTTTTCCTGCACTATCATAATAAATGAAGGGTTTGTCCCCCATTTGTCTGGCTTGATAGTGGGGATCTAATGCGTCATTATCAGCCGCTGCAGAAGCCCATATATTGTTCTTTAGGCTTAGTGGGAAAAAAGTACATTTATATAATGGTATCAGTATCCATGAGTCTTTTCAATGGGCATCTTCCATGCATGCACCATCTGCCAAATCTATCATCATGGATTTGATCAAGACTTGGAATTTTTGACTTCTTACGTCTCTCTCTCTCTCTCTCTCTCTCTCTCTCTATATATATATATATAGTCCTCTACCATTGGTAACTTTGCTTCCAATGGAGTATACAGCTGTTAAAATAAAATTATATAAAAAAAAAAAAGTCTTTCAATCACTGTTTTCTGTTGGGGTTTAGAAGTATTTGAGACAAGATTAGTGGAGTATTTGTTAAGGTTCATTTTTCTACACTACTTCCATCTCACCAAATTTGTAATGAATTAGGGTCCTTACCTACACCCACAAAACCAAGAGATGTAATCAGTGAATGTAAAGATGTAATAGGAAAGAGAATGTATTCCCCCCCAAGAAAATGTATTGACCTTTTTAACTCTTTCAGAAATTTAGTACAAATAAAGATTGTCAGTGACATGGAAAGTCTCATCTTGTATATTGCAAAAGAAGGAAAAGTCGGCTCTTTTACCTTTTCTGCACTCTACTCACGAAATCAACTTTCTCCTTTATATCCAGCTTTTCAGTTCATATCCTCGTAGATAAAGCATGATTATATATCCTTCCTAGCGCGAGCAACAGACAGTTGCTCAGAATCACAAACTTTATCAAACCCGGGTCGGTCAGACCGGTGAATTCTGTTTAACGGGTCAAAGCGGATGATGATAAGTGTATTTATTATATATATACATGTTCAACTAGGACAGATCATGCATTGGTTAAACATTGATCCATGCAGTGATCAAAGACTTGATACAAAGTAATTAGCAGGCTTAATTGTCTAGCACGTACGTACCTTTTCTTTCCTCCTAGCTCATTTCTCCACTAATTACTTTGTGGGGAACAAGAGAAGTGATGTACAAGGCATTCCGTTGAAAAGAATAATCCAAGCAAAAAAGTCTGCAGCAAATACGTTAGTGGATTCCTCCACCATCTCATGTACTGTATCTTTTAGAAACTTGGAATAGTGCAGTACGCTTAAACGGATACAACATGTATGCGAATCTTCCTCTATCTCTTTCTAATCCTAAATATAGTAATTAATTTTTATATATAATAAGCTCTTACTAAAGCAACTCATAATTCGAATGGGAAGATTGAATTATTATTATTATTATTATTTGGGTTCACTAGCTTTAGGGTCCGTAGCTAGCCAGATCCTATGCTCACGTGCCCAGACGATGAAAACACAACTCAAATATCACTAGCCCACAGAAAGTAATGTCAATCCCTAAGCCACAACACATGGAGAACACAACAAGATGTCGCCCAACATCTTTGTATTGGGTGGGAAACAGAAGTACTCAGGTTCGTCCAAGAAAGTTCTTTCCCGTACACAAGGCACAGAAGCAATCCTATCACACCACTCCACTATCTGAAATTGTGGGAAAAAAAAAAATAGAAGTTAATTTATCGCATTAGATCGCCTCGCCTCAAAAAAGTTTGATTCATACATACCTGAAACATTTAAAAATTACTGTTTATGGATATATCTCATGGACCGATATCATATGTGAAAACTGCTCCACCAACATGGTCGCAGTCCTTCCCTTTAGAATATATGTCATGCAGTGGTGCCCCGCTATGTTTTACCAAGTTTTCAGTCCGGCCCACCATGCCATGCAATCCTGGATCAACTTGGGCTTAGGAAGCAAAATAATCGGGCTGGCGTAGGGAATCTTTGCATCTGAAGAACACGATTTTGAAGTGGTTAGTTTGGGGAGTGAATTATTCTCAGATTTTATTATTATTTTTTATTTCTATTATTTATTATTTTATTATTATTTTTTACTTATTTTTTTATAATTATTTATTATTTTATCATTACTTTTTCATTACTATTTACAGAATACCTGAAAAACAAAACGCAACCTTAATTGAAATAGGTCACTAAACTTATCCACGTGGAACCATGTACTGAAGAATTGGAAGAGTTTCTTCCTGCTATCCTTGCTTTTATTTCAAAAGCTGAGATGCAAAACTTTCACTTTGCGGTGCCAAGTCGCTACCCGCCACCAACCCAAATACCTTAAGCAAAATTGATAGATTTAACATCTAAACTGCCCTACATAGACCATTATTAGCATTTGCAGACGCAATTCTCCGAATGGAAAGGAGACAGTTCAACTCATATGCGCCTTTTTATCAAGAGTGTATTGCAGAGACGGAATCCTTAATAAAGGAGGCAATAGAAAAGTGATGCTCGTCTCTCAAGACAATATTGCAAAACTTCTTATCAATTTTACAGAGTCCCAAATATAATTCCAAGCCCAACCACTCGCAATCCATAAACACATACTGATGTATATCTGCTTCTCTAGACACTGCTACAAGCTTCTACAAGATACAGCCAAAAAATTGTAAAGTGGGAATGCCAAGTAAAGCTACACAATAAGCGCTACTTGCTCCCGCATGCATAACCTATTCCCGAGGAGTTAGCTGATGGACAGGCAGGGAGAAGCCTGAATGCCCCAACCAGCAAGAAGTCAAATTTTTGGATTTCACTAATTACGTTTATGCCACAAAGAAAATGAAGACCACGAGGAAAAATATCAAAATGGCGAATATCTTTATCATGAGCCACCTATTTGATGATATTTGGTTAAGATGCCTCAATAGAGCACCACGGGCACCTTCAACATTTGCCAATGACTCATCCATGTTGTCATCAATCCTGCTAATATCAACTAGGGAGATCAGATACAATATGACTTGTGAAAGCCAACTTGATATATGAGAGCAAAATTGAAATAGTTCTACGGTTTCCGTGGTTTTCATTTTAATACCTAGTCCATCTAAAGCTAGATAGACAAAATAAAATTTCCAGATTGTAAGATGAAAAATGCAAGCATCACAAATTGGAGCAAAACGAGCAAACCTGATTGCGAGTTCCCCTTGCTGTGCAACCATTGTAGCCAAATGTGTAAAGATCCCACTGAGTTCCGAAATAGTTGATTCCACATTGTGAAGAGCAACTGCCCGACTTTGTGTGTAATTTTCCTGCCGTGGAACTACCTGCTGTAACATGGACATTTCCATCTGCTGGGATGGAGTGTTATCAACAGCTAACCTTCGTCTGGCTTGGCAAGGTAAAATTCAAGTTGTTATTCACCATCAGACAATCTAAAAACTTGTGAGAACGCAGATCACCAAAGGAAGGTTAGCTGGGATGGACATTTCTTCCACACAGAACGTGTTCACCACATATTCAAAAAGGCTAACAAACAAAAAAAAGTGTATCAATGTTGTTAGAGATATTAATCAAACCAAATCTTTGATTTGATTTTATCTCTAACAAATGTGTTCTGTGTCTGCATGCGTAACAAAGTTATAAAAAAAAAGAGTCAAACTTGATCGTGTGGTAGGGTTGCATGAAACACACCTCAGTTGGTTGCCAACTTGCACTCCATTTGCAGGCAATCTGGTTGGGGAGAGAGGGAGAAGAATCATTATCAGTAAGTGAACCATGAAGGCCTATCACTACTTGAAGTCCGTTAAATTTATGTGACATCAATTAATATCTCATATATGACTAAAATACCATATATAAGAAAAAAATTACTTGAAGGCTTCTGCACAGGTAGTTTGTGAATTGTGAAATACAGGACTACTGTAAATAAACCTACTCTACAAGCTTCAACCTAAACCAAAATACAATGACGAAAGTACTTTACAGATGGTTTCATTGTGACTCCTTTCTAAATTGGATCCAGCCATCTCAACCACACAACAACTGATGTTCATGTGTACAAGCCATCAGAGGTTTAAAAGATTTTTTAATTTAGAGACTAGCATGTACTGAATCTTTATGATGTCACTAGCACGTAATTGAATTACTTTTTAACCAGGACCCAGAGCAAACCATGTACTGAATCTCTGAACAATAGTAATGACCGCTTCAAAAGGTGCAAAAACACGAGGCCCAGTACTGGCTTAAGCTGCTATCACAGTTTCAAGTACCAGCCAACAAATATGTTCTTGCAACCTACCCATACCATTTTTAAATAATAAATCTATAACAAAATGATCATATATAATGCCCAGGGAATTTACTGAGGGGGTAAAGGAGTGGGCTGGGATAAGGCTAGAAAGTCTTTAGGTCCAATCTAGCTTAAGAGGGGAAAAAATAGTATATGCTCACGTGCCGTTTGTTATGTTACAAAATTACTTGGACAATCAACAATCGGTGTTCAACACAGTTAGATAACCAGTCTGCTTGAAACCAATAACATTTCGCCACTAACACAAACAGAGGCATATACTCGTAAAACTTATTAACAATTTATAGCCCATTAAAGAATGCCGTCATGTCCAATGCCTCGTAAAAATAGTGTTTAGTGAGGTTACTATACCATCAACTTAAATAGGATATACTCACGCTGATGGTTGTGGACTCGCAGCTCCATTTGATGAACTGGACCAAGGGAGTGGTTCGGTCACAGTTTTCGAATTATGCTGAAAAGGGTTCTCCCTTAATGCATTCTTTGAAAACATTTGCTTCCTATTCTCATGAGCCTTAATATGCTGTGAGGGGAAAAAATAGTTAGGAGTTACAATGGATCAAATTTAAAGTATTGCTTATTGAAACGAACCTCTGTTCTTGTGGTTAAAACATCTTGAAGCTGTTTTGTCGCCCCCATAAGTTTGCTCTTCAAATCATCACAAACAGCTGTGGAATGAACGACTCTGTCGTCGGAATAATTCCCGTCTGCCATTTCGATGTTTTGAATAGTCTGTAAATCTGAAAGAGCTACGTTCAGCGACGTTATATCATTCTTTATCAGAGCCGTTAATTCCTGTATTTCCACGATCGGATCGTCGAACATGGATGACCTTTTTGCCACTGCGTTTCAGTGCATATATATATTAACTCGGTGTGCTTCACCAAAATATGGTAGAGATTAAAAAAATGGGGGAGGGTAGGGACGGGCTTACGCTGGGCGAGTCTGGCGATCTTCTGAGAGGTCTCGTGGATCCCCAACCCGATTCTCGAAGCCTTCTTGTTGAATTCGGATCTAGAAGGGGCCGGTACCGATGGTTCCGATGAAGATGGGTCGTTTTCTGATCGATTAACGACTGTGACTCCTCCGATCTTCTTCAGAGTCTGCGAGAGTGAACGGAACTCCGACGTCCGATCTCTGTAGGTGGTCGACATTCCGTGATTATATGGGAATCGAGGGGGGCTCAGATAGGAAACGTTGTCGGAGAGATAATTGGGGATTTGGCGGGTGCTGTGCTGGGATCAGATCCGCGACCTACCCTGACTTGGCTCTGAATATTTTGCGCTTACGGAGAACTCGGATTTGGGCTTTTCCTAACTAACCTAACCGACATTAATCGTGAAAATTTTCACTTTATAGTTTATAACAACCCCTTTTTCTGTCTCACTTATTTGCCATGGGCTCGGTTCAGGCTTCCGTAATACCACTTTTCGACCCACTTATTGGTCCAACCTATAAGGTGTCGTTTTGACATGAGTTACGAAAATTAAAAATTAAATAAAATATTATTAAAATATTATTTTTTAATATTATTATTTTAATATTTAAAAATATTATATTTTTTATTATATTTTATATAAAAATTTAAAAAAAATATAATTATAAAATGAGATAAAAAACTTTCATTATTAGATTTTTCTTTCTATAGATGATGATACTGATATTTTTTAATGAGAGTTTTCATTTTTTAATTCACATTATTTCATCATTTTAATATGTTATAAAATGATTAAAAAAATATTTATTATTGATATTTTCATATTTATCGTTTGATGTGGGAGATTATTCAAAACAAAAAATCTTCACAACCTCTTAATACTCTACACTCTATATTATTTTTAATTTTTATTATTTTTTTTATTAAATATTTATTATATGAATAATAAATAAATAATTTAAAATAATTTAAAAAGAATAAACTTAAAAAAAAGAATTTAAAAAAAATATTAAAAATTTAAAAATTTTAAAAAAATGTAGAGTGCGTTGGATTTAAATGTTATGTTCAAAAGCAATAAATCTTGGTACAGGATTGACAAGCCCGCCATAGAGATTAACCAGACAAAGCCCCACGGAAACGCCTGCTCACCGTCAGATTAACGAGAGAGATTGAACATGAGCCGTCAGATACAGGAATTCCTTGAAAAACCCTAATGATTTTGTTACCCCCATCCACCAATATAAACATGGCCTCCGCCCATGGTCTTTCTTCTTCTTCTATTCGCCTCCTCCGCCTCTAGGTCGTCCTAAACAAACCCTCGACCCCTAGTACAGGCAGGAGAGGTTAAAGAGACGGCAACGTTTCGCTGTCCGCCTTGACTGAGCCCTCAGCTTCCTCTTGGCCCTCAATTTTGCTATATTTCTTAGCGCACTCCTCTATATTTCGATTTCTAGGTTTTCTTCGAAACCCATAGCATCGTAGAAATGGCGGTGAAACCCACCAAGTCGGAAAAGAAGGTCGCTTACGACACAAAGCTGTGCCAGCTGCTTGACGAGTACACTCAAATCCTGGTGGTGGCGGCCGACAATGTCGGATCCAACCAGCTACAGAACATTCGCAAGGGTCTGCGTGGCGATTCCGTGGTGCTCATGGGTAAGAACACCATGATGAAGCGCTCGGTCCGGATCCATGCTGAGAATACCGGCAATCAAGCCTTCCTCAACCTCATTCCCCTTCTTGTGGTACGTCACGCTCTTTGGTTTCTTAAATTTTCTCGGACTATCTTAAAATGGAACAATTTGAACTCACGGGAAAAACATGAATTTTTTTAAAGTTTTTTTTTTTTTTTTTGCAAAGGGCAACGTCGGGCTGATTTTCACTAAGGGTGATTTGAAGGAGGTCAGCGAGGAGGTTGCCAAGTACAAGGTACGGTGGTTTAAACCCTTTACCTCTCATTTTGAGTTCATTCGCATCGAGATTTTCACCCTCTGGTGTTGGTTTTTGTGTATATGATTTGGTACTTATTTTAGTACGTTTATGATTTCCATGCGGTTCACTTGGTGGAGAAATCGTTGCTTCAATTAATTGTTCTTATACACTAGTAGCATGGCTGAAACGGCTGTCTGAGAATCCGAAGTTTTTTTTCCTGTGGTATTTTGATAATAGAACCATAGGGTCGCTCATTGACATATATGCAGGTTGTTTCCATGCGTTTCTCTGTAAATGTGGTAGGTTGCTGGGGAAAGCTAGGAAATAGAGGAAGTACTTTTTACGGGGCTTCCTTTTTTTTAACATTCATGAAAAGATAGAAATTTATGTCAATTCTTGTATATTGTATTACTACTGAGTTCGTGGTAAAGATCATATCCTAATCATACTAGGATAAATTTTGAAAAACGACATCTAGTCATGTTTTTTCTCTCTCTATGTGCATTACAGATTTCTTGGCTAATTGAGGGTGTATTAGACAGAATATTTTCCAGGGTGTGGCCATTTACCTGACTGACACTGATTGTGTTTGTGGTGCCTGAATTTTTACTTGTTACATTAATAATATTCTCCGAAATAAGTATGGTTTCCCTGGTTTCATGTAATTGCTTTCTAAAGCAATCACCCATAATTTTGGCATGTGTTTGCTAAATTTTTCCTTATTATTGAAATTTGGTGATTTTTTTGTGGCTATAATGTGCTTTCTCTTTATGTAGTTTCATTGGTGTTCATATAACTCTCATACTTAAACAGGTTGGAGCACCTGCTCGTGTTGGTTTAGTTGCTCCAATTGATGTTGTTGTCCCTCCCGGCAACACTGGACTCGACCCTTCACAGACTTCTTTCTTCCAGGTTTGTGATCTCCAAAGGAACTCTTTTCAATTTTCGCTTACTTGAAACATCAGTGTCTTATGCCATTGCCTTTCAGGTTCTTAACATCCCAACGAAGATTAACAAGGGTACTGTTGAAATTATCACCCCTGTGGAGCTTATTAAGAAGGGTGACAAGGTCGGCTCCTCTGAGGCTGCTCTGCTTGCAAAGCTTGGAATAAGGCCATTCTCTTATGGTCTTATTGTCCTATCTGTTTATGATAATGGCTCAGTCTTCAGCCCTGAGGTGCTTGATCTTACCGAGGATGACCTTATTGAGAAGTTTGCCATTGGTGTATCCATGGTCACCTCATTGTCACTGGCTCTCTCATACCCAACCCTAGCTTCTGCACCACATATGTTCATCAATGCCTACAAGAATGTTCTAGCAATTGCTGTCGCTACTGAGTATTCCTTCCCCCAGGCAGAGAAAGTTAAGGAGTACCTGGAGGTATTTCATCCCCCAAACTATTGTTGACTCTTGTTTTCTATTTCTTCAGTTATAATGGACTGGCTCTTTTGCTCTGACAATTGTTTACATCCTTAAGTTTCCCATTCAATTAATTATTTTTGTTATTAATCCAGGATCCTAGCAAGTTTGCTGTTGCTGTGGCCCCCGTTGCAGCAGCTCATTCGAGTGCTGGCCCGGCTGCTGTTTCTAAGGTGGAAGAGAAGAAGGAGGAGCCGGCTGAGGAGTCCGATGATGACATGGGTTTTAGTTTGTTCGATTAAGTTTGTGTTGGTTATGTTTTTAGTTTAGGATGGAGATACTTTCATTTACCCTTTTTTTGGATTTTTAAGTGCTGGACTTTATGTTTTATGTTCTTTTGTTGACCTTGTTCTCCCGGGAAATCACCAAGTTTAGTATGCCCTTTTGCTTAGCACTTCAATATGCATTTTTGCTATTGATGAGTTGTTCTTTTGGAGAAGTATCAACTATCAAGTGTAAATGGCCATATTACTTGGCAGCCAGTTACTATTACTCAATTTTTTTGCTAGCTAGTTATTTTCTACCATCTCAGTTCTTAGTTTAGATTACATTTTGCAATTTGTTGGTTCATGTGCGTGTTCATCTTTCTCTATTTCGACGGTTCCATGTTGACTTAACTCCATACCTTGCCATGTACTAGTAATCCCGGTTTATGTTTATAGAGCAATGTTGTACACAACACTCATTTCTCACTTTCATCTCAGTATGATTGATGGGCAATGTCATTTCATTACAGTAGAACGTGAGTGTGGTGAATAGATTTTTTCATGTTTATATAATTGAAGAGTCTCACCAAATTCATTTGTTGTATCTTTTATGGTTACTCACAATTTAAATTCCAATGTGATTTTTATTGTTTAACCAAAATCTCGACAAAACCTGAATCTTCGGAACGTGTCGTATGAGTTTCATGCTGCCCTGTACATTCGTTGACTAATTGACTCATGGATGTATTTTTTTTGGTCTTCGAAGCAAATAAAGTAAAGTAAAATAAGATTCCATTAGAAAATCAAAAGCGGGCCCTTAACAGAAAACAGGCGATGGCCCAAATATATGATGGCTGTAATATAAAAGGCCCAATGACATTCGGAAATACCAATCTATAATGGGAAGATGATTAGCTAACCCAATTGATTTATTTCAATGCAAAGCCTCGGGCTAATGAAATGGGTATCCCTTACGGTACTAAGGGTGTGCATCTGAACATGACTTTTTTCCAGTCCGGTTAAAAATCTGGAAATTCGAATGATTCGGGTGGATACAAAATAATTATATCCTCGATTACGGATCCGGTATTTAATCGGTGTTACCGTAACCGGCTTTAACAAAACTTAAAAGGATAGAGCCTGGGTCATTTCTCCCTTCTCGAAAAGCTAAAAGACGGGAGACGTTTAGATTCGCAAGTCATCTAAGCTCATCTCAGCTCATCTCAACTCATCTCATTACTATTTATTACTATTCAATAACTTTAACTCACAAATCTCATTACTATTCACAACTCATATTATTACTATTCACAATCCATTTCAACTCATCTCAACTCATCTCAAGTCACATTCGAATCCAAACGTTTCCAACTCTAGGTTTCTTCTTCCCAAAGCTAAAGGTTAAAAAGTAAAACTTACTTTTTCAAATTTCATTCCTTCTCAGCCCCGTCTCGCTACTCCATTTCCTCTCTCTCTCTCTCTCTAGCTCTCTCTCTCTCCCCCCAGGAAACCCAAGCATCTTTCATCAAATCCATCGCTGCCGGTGACTAGTTGTGGCCGTCGTTTGTTAACGTCACTTTCTTCTATCTACTCGGTAGCTCTCTCTCTCTCTCTCTCTCTCTCTCTCTCTCTCTCTCTCTCTAAGTTTATAGATCTAAGTTTGTGTTTGTAGTTCTGAGATTCTGTGTTTGTAGATCTGCTCTTTGGGTTTCTTTCTTTTTAAAATCTTCTAGCAAAAATGTGTTTGTAGATCTACATGCTCGTAACACTATAAATTTTGTAAATCTGTTTACTTTTTTGCTTCTAAAACATAATGTTCAGATGTTTTATCGGTTTATATATCACTTTCCTCTCTCGTTGGTTGTTTACGACTTTGGCTAGATCCATTTCTGTGTTTTTAGATTTGAATTTGTGTGCTTATAGATCTAAGTTTTTGTGTTTGTAGATCTGAGTTCATGTGCTTGTAGATCTGAGTTTCTGTTGGTATGGTACCCATATTTGTTCAATCTCAAATCTGTTGGCTTATCTATGTTTTTCTTTTCTTTTCTTTTTGTTCCCCTTCCTTTGGGTTTTGGATCTGTATCTATGTTTGTTCTATCTTCTCTATTCCTAAATAATCTTTTTGAGTTCTAAATGTGAATATGGGTTTTTGTGTTTGTGTTTAAATCAAGATACAATTTGCCCAAATTTGAGTTTTTGTGTTTAAATCTAGTTTGCCTAGATTTGGATTTTTGTGTTTGTGTGTAAATAAACTATATATATGCTTTTTATCGAAAAAGGGCATAAACTTTTTACCCTAGCAGCTTGATGTCAGAAAATGGTCATGAACCGATTTTGTGGAATGGATGTTGTGTCCATGAGCTTGTATTTGAATAATGTTTTGTTTGAAGTAGAAGATGTATTACTAAATGTTTTGCTTTGTTTAAAGACTAAAGTACAAGATGTTATCTTGCTTTTTAACATGCATTTTGTAACTATTTAAAATTCTCTGTTCTTTATGTTTCTTCTTGTATTTTTGTTTAATGAGCAGTATATATATCTAGCTTGTTGCTGAGAGTTTTAGTAGTTTTGTCAAGCTACTAAAACATATGTTCTATTAATATATCTGCATGCTGGTAATTATTTGTCAAGTTGCTGATCATAAATTGAGCATCAGTGTATTCTTTTCCCATAAACTAATTTGTATGAATGTGCTGAAGTGCTTTATCTTTGATAGATTAAAAAGGACAGAATAGCCAAACTTATTGTGCTGCCACTGTTTCCCCAGATCTCTATCTCCACAATTGGGTCAAGCATTTGTTTCTAAATCTGTTTTTAGTACTTTATCAATTTTTAGTACTTTATCATTTACTAAATCTGTTTTCAGAATAGTTTTGGCACCATTGACCAATTTGGATGGAGACAATAAAGAAAATGAGCAAGCAGCAGCAGTATGATTCTTTAGAAATATTAAGAGATAGAAATATTTCTTATCTTTGCTTATTTTGGAGGCAGATAGTCATATCATTGAATGTTACATTTTGATATTGTTGTGATGTATTATTATTTATTTTGTTTGTAAATTGATGTTTTGTATTGTGATGTAAACAACAATGTAATATGCAGTGTATTGTGTGTGTTGATATTTATCATTAATTAGTTTGTTTTATGAAAATTTGAATAGTCAATGAAAAGTTTAAAATGTCTATAAAGTATTCATTTTATAAAAAATGCCTATAAAAAATAATAAACAAAATTTTCTATTAAAAAAAGCCCTTTAAAAAGTGTTAAAAAGATTTTTTTTGTAGAAGGTGATAACAAAAAAAAAACCGTTTACAAAGTGTTAAAAAAAATAATTTAGAAGAAAAAGGCAAAAACAAAAAAGTGTTAAACCAGATATCCGATTACAATTCAGATATCCGGATCCAAATTAGATACCCGCCCAGGTTTTGGCTCCAAATTAGATACCCGCCCAGGTTTTGGCTGGATTTATCCGGGCGGATATCCGCCCTGTTTTAAAAAGACGGATCTGGATGCACAGTCTTATAATGTATTGTCGACAGTGGTTGTTTTCTAAAGTGGAATAAACCCAATGTTGGTGCCTGATAGGACTTTGTTTTCCTAAAGGCTTTTTGGAGCCTTTGTGTCCCATCCGAAAAAAGAAACGAAAATGTATTATTCATCATGGGCAAGCCTATACGATAAGTGTTGGGCCGGTTTAACGAGCTCCGTTCGATTCAAATATTCATTCCTTACAATTTGGAATGCAAAATCCAATTATGTTATTTGGTATCCCCCACTAGAATTTGGGTATTTTAATAATTTTTATATAACTATTTTCACAATTATGTTTTAAAATAAAGATATCTTTATAATTATTTTATAAATTACTATATCAAAATACTCTTATTTTGAATATAATGTTTGACAATTTCGATTTTTCAGTGGTCCACAAAACAAACTCCAATTATGTTTTATCATCTCTCGTCATCCATGTTCACAAACTTATATTTCTGTAAAATTTGAAGAAATTAGTCTAAGTGCCGTCCAACGGATGATGTATTTCATCTGTAATTTTCAATTTACTACAGTATTACCGCTACATTTAGCTTGCATTGTTCACCATTGTATCTTGTTTTAAAATCATCTCTCTCGTATGTGTACTTTCTTTACCACTATCGGAATTCACTTTATTTCATTTTATCCTATTTTAGCCCACATGTTTATCTCACGTGTTTTCCCTTCCTCACAGTTGGGGTCTGCTTGTCTTCCATCAATCATAGATTGCTGCTTCAAATCGCTACAATTCTGGTTCAAGCATCCTGTTGGACGCCTAAGGCAAAGCTTCTGAAAAAATTATCCATGTCGCAACTCCTATTCCGAGTAGGTTTTGGGTATAGTTCAACCTCTTCTCTCTCAATCTCTCTATTCTTCTTCCAATAAGTAATGTGATAATTTTCAGCGAATGAAATCTTGGATTTTTTAGCATGTTGGTATTTTTTGGAGTTTTTTCTTCTTCAAATTTGGGGATGGTCGCATGTTTAGGATTTTTTGTTAGATTTTGCTTGGGACGACAACTTCTAGTATCTCTTCAAACTAGCAACACTTGTTGGGTCGGATTGCATTCAATTAAAAACCCCCTTCTGTTTGTTGTATTTGTGTGACGAAATGCAATTTCAATGTGTGGCATTGTACCTCCCCTGTTTGCATGTTCCTAAATTTTGTGATCTCCAAGACCCATCGTTCTTTCCCATTCACAAGAGCCTTGTCCACAAGGTCCACACAATATGAATTTTTCTCACTTTCTTCCACTAGGTACTGGTACGTATTCGTATGCCTTAAATGCTGACCATTTGTGACTCCAAAAAACTTTGCTTAAATATTTAGATAAATTTAACTTTGAAGTATGCACTTCATCTGCATGATGTAAAAGCTCAAAACATTGGATCTCAATTGTTGTTAGCATTTGTGAGCAAAAACAGGTATCTATCAAAATTCTGTGCAGGTTATCCTCAAATTGTGATATCTACTCTCACATTGCATCTTTGGAATACATCCCAAAATTGGTTCATTTCTTATTGATAGCACTCTTGCAAGAAATTGTGTGATTATATTGAATAATTTATGTTGCTCAGGGCAGTAAAATTAAGCATAGGTGCGTGTTGAACAAATTTATTTTTAATCTTTTCATATAAATAAAGATCATAAAGGAGTTTCCAAAATTTATTATTTTGTCGTAAAAGAGCTAATTTAAGTAATGTAAGGGGTGAGATAATTTAAGGCATTTTATTTTTGTGGTTAAAGAGCTAGTTTAGCATCGTAGAATTTTAGCATCGCATAATTTTTATTTTTGTCATAAAAGAGCTTTTTTTGTGATTTAATCATTTTTGCTCTTTTATGGCAATGGAAGTGGTTGGTTCAACAAGGTTGTATGTTATTTAATAGAACTGGATAGAATATATCCAAGGCATGCCGCACTGTCTTAACAAAAATGGTTGGCCTAGTGAAATTTATTGAATTTAAATAACACATATCCATGCTTAACAAAACTCAATATACTCTCTTATTATTTGTTGAATCAATTTATATTTTGGTGACGCCATTTACTAACATAGAAGGAAATATGCCTAAACTAAAGCCTAAGTTTTTCCTGAAATAAGGTTTATATATCCAAGTACTAACACCATTCGTTTAATCAACTTCATTTTTTTTTTGTCCACCATTATCTTGTCGTGTTACTATCCCTATTTGATAAGATGAGTAACAAATAATGTCTGACTTTGTTTGATTTTTTATCAAAACAAGTGGTGCTTATCAAAATTTAGAATTTCACAAACTTTTTAATTGAGTTTCATTGAGTTCTATGATCCCATTTTTGTTTTTTTTTTTCCTTTGAATGATGAATTCACGACTCCATGAAGTTCATTCTTTCACTATCCTCTTACAAAAGGAGAAATAAAGCTACAATAACTACCTCCTCACATCTTTGAATGACTTAGAATCTCAAGTTACTCCTCCCAACCCAAAACAAGCGACTGTTAGAAAAAAAAAAAAAAATCTAGAAAATGAAACTTTAGTCCAGAAGATGACAACTTACTAGTGTCAACTTAGCTTAATACTAGTTTCGACCTCATCAATGGGGTTGATCAATCTAAACAATCATTTTGGGATAGAGTACATGAATATTACGAGAAAAATAAAAAATCCACATGTTGTGAATATAGTTCTAACTCGTTCACAAATAGATGGTCAACCATCCAACATGCTACAAATAAGTTTTGTGGGGCCTTAGCTTAAATCGAATGAAGGTCTCCAAGTGGGGTTATTGAGCAAGATAAGGTACACAACCAATATCCTTTAATTTCATCGTTTAAATGACCTTGTATTAGATATATTTCACATCTAATTTACTGATTTTTTTAGATTGAGCAAACAAATGAGCTCTATCGAATTAATTAGTCCGCAACATTTAACTTTCTTCATTGTTGGATTATTCTAAGGAACCATCCAAAATGGAAACAAACTGTGGCTAAGGGCACAATGAAAACTAAGAGAAGATTAGTACCCTAGATGCTCATGTGACAAAGTTTACATGTCTAGATGAAGACACTCTATCTCCATCTATAAATATGGGTCTGGAGAGACACATTGGAAAGAATGCTAAAAAAAAGCGAAAGAGACAAGATAGTACATCTTCCAATCTTGCTGATTTGGTGATTGAGATGGGAGAGGAGAAGAAGAGTAGTAAATGTTGAGAATTGAGAAGATAGGAAAGAAATTATCTGCCTTACAAAAGCGAGACTTGATTTAAATCAACGGAGATAAGATAAAGAAATTATGAGGATGAACACCTCAAGTTTGTCTCTAATGCAGCAAGAGTATTTCCGTCAATGTTTTGAATACCGTACCGGATGCTGTACAGGTCAAGGCACTGGAATGAAATATTTCGGTACCGGTACTGTTTCGGGATAGCGTTTCAGGATAACATTTCGGAATAGTCGATATATAAATAAATTATATGTAAAAATTATATTTCAAAATAATAGTCTATATATAAATAAATTATATATAAATACATATATATAAATTATAAATAGTTTAGTCTGAATTGAGGGTTAAAAAATAAACTTGTAGTTTGAAAAAATGAAAAAAAAAAAAAAAAAACTGGCCGAAATTGAGGGCGGTACAGGCCGAAATTTAGGCCGGTACGTCCGGTATTTTGGCCGGTACAAAATGAATATAGTCCCTGTACCGGCCGGACAGCCGGTACGAAAAATTTCGGCCATACCGGCCGGTACGGAACGAAATTCAAAACCTTGATTTTCGTAGCCTCCAATTGAAAATACTCGAGAGTCAAAAGTCTAGAAAACTATGACTGGGTTTGGTATGGGCAGCAAATGAACAGTTTTTGAAATGTAACAATGTAGCCACTTTTGAAAATGCTCATTTGATAGTTTTTTGTATATAACACATCATAAACCTGAAGTCACAATTGTAGCCACATTTTAAAGTTCTACTTTTATAGTTTTTTGTATAGAACACAGCACAATCCTAAAGCAACAATGCAGCCACATTTTGGAAGTTTTACTTTGATAGTTTTTTGTATAAAGCACAACACAAATCTGAAGCGACAATGCAATCAGTGGATAGTTATATTTTGATATATATATTTTTTTTGTATAGAACACAACACAATTCATACACTAAACTGCTTCAACAGTCTAATATGTTCTCTTTTAGGGAAATTATGATGGTGGCACACTAAACTATGACTTCTTATGAGAACTAAAGTGTTGTTGCTAATGATTTGAGAGTATTATGTGAATGAATGAGCATGAATGAGTATTATGTAAATGAATAAGTTGCTTCGTGTGTTATGTGGATCATGGAATGAATATTATTTGGATGAATGTTGGAGTTATGTCATGTTTCTTTGTCTTAGTTTACTTAGTTCTTGGATGAATGTTGGAGTATATGTTGGAGTATTTGGATGAATGTTGGAGTATATGTCCTGTTCTATGGGGTTAACTTGCATGTTTATTCTTTGTCTTAGTTTGCTTAGTTATTTATATACTCAAGTGTAGAGTATATGTCCTGTCTCTACTCAATTAGAAATGTCATAATGTATAGCATTTTTCCAGGATAATGCAGGCTTCTCCGTTCCCAAGTTTATAGGATAATGTCATAATGTATAGCATTTTTCTGTTTCTACTTGTCTAGGCAAATGTCATAGAATGAATACAATCCTCCTGTTTTGAAACTTGTGATTTAGTAGATGGGAAAAATAGGACCATATTTATGTGATCCACCCAAGTGCTTTAAATTCTTAATCATGCTACTGCACAATTATACATGTCTTAATAGTCTAAAGGCAGGTTGGTGTAGAAAGTACTACGTAATAAACTGTTCAAAATTAAAATTGAGTCTAACATATCACTTATTTAATATTATGACAAGTGGGCCATATTAGAAATTAAATAACACGGCCATATGATGAGTGTACGAAAGTGCACTCTAAATATACTATTATTGGACTAAAATGCTAAAATATGAATAGAGATAATATGAATTAATGTGTATTCTTGAATTGAGTTTCTATTTACTTTGGAATACTCCTTAGCATATTTTTATATTTAATTTCAGAGTCTATAAAAGAGCAAGTCCAAACCTAGTCAAATTCAAATGACTTCCAAGTGGGCAAGACGTTGGAACAACCTATGAATTTTCAACGAGTATAGGACTCTTCAAATAAGGATAATGATAGGGTATGAGAGTAATTCGGATAAAGAGAAAAAGTGAGTCCGAAATTCGCAAGAAGACAACCTGTACATACTTTAGTATTTTGATCATAACTTTCTGCTCAAATATCTTATTGATGTGATTCTTGATGCGTTGGAAAACTATCTTAAAGGGTTACAAAGTTATCTCTAATAAGAATTTCCAAATTCGAACTTTTGAAGCACGTACATGGCTGCCAAAATGAATCTTAAAATTTAGGCGATTTTGTATACGAGAATATGAAAACATTATGATTTTTTTCCTACCCTATATAAGCATTTCATTAGTACTAAATTGGGAGTTCATAAAGGTGGAGACGGCTCAATTCTGAAGAGGGAGAGACGAAATTAATTTTTATGGCCGTCGTTTGTTTTATTTTTCTCTTCAGATTTTTGTTATTCATTATATTAATGGGTAACTAAATTTTTAAGTATGGTTAGGAATAAACTTGCACATTAGATGATATTTTTAATTTTTGGATTTGATTTTCAATTACTAAAACTCTTTTGTTTTATCATTCTCAATTCATTGTTGATATTTTATCATAGAATTTATTTTATTTATGGATTCAGTCATGTTTTTTTGTTGAATGGATTAGCTCTTTGATTATGTTTAGATCAATTATTTATCTATATTAATTTAATTCTTTGCTGCAATATCGTTTCCTAAATATATTTTCATCGTTATATTTTCTCAATAATGATAATAATTTACGTATCTTAAAAGTGGTGAATAATTTTCAAATGGGCACATTTGGTTTAATCTTGGTTTATAAATCTATACATTCCGATTGAGAATTTTGAGAATTGAGTTCCCAATTGAGTTATTCAATTAATTAAGAATAATTAAAATATCATATTAGTGGACAAGATTCTCGACGCTTTACTGTTCATCAAATTTGAGTACTTTTTTCGTTAGTCACTTTACTTCACTTTAATTTACATTTAAAATTAATTTTTGTTCTCCATTAATCATTTCATATTTTTCTTTAGTTTTTTTGTTTCTTCTACTTTTCTTTTAATTTTTCTCTCTGTAAAATCGACACCCCAAAGTTGTGCTACAACTACCACATTATTATTTAGGCATAATCACCATATATGCATATATAATTTTTTGAAGTTAATGTTACATCTTATACAAAACAAGAATGTAATATTAGGCTAAATATAGTGAAATATAAAATACAAGTACTTAAGATTGACTATATATTTACTATAAATGTTTGATAAGATTCAATTGGAGTTGAGAATGAAGTCCTTGATCTTGAATGTGATATTCTTTAAATTTATAGATATATATGCATATATATCTAGCAACGTAGTCTTTAAATTTGAACCGGACACGAGCTAATATGACGTGCGGAAATGCTAAAGAATAATCTTCATTCGAGAGAAGCTTACCGAGTGGATCTCTCTTCTAAAGAACCGACCCATTCAAAATTAATTATTTCCGTGTTTTTCCATGTTTGACTTCCAATAAGGAGGCAAGGCAAACTGGTCTTATCACTCGCATATAATATTTAATATATCTAATATATTTATATATTTCTTCTTTATTAATTTAATTTCCCTAAGCTTGAATTGTCTATCATTATTATAGCTACTGCAACACCGACATATGCCGTTATTCGTATATTACTTTTGACTTCGGTGCCGGAAGTGACAATTTGAAGTTATCTTAAAGAGGAATAAGCATGACGTACGCATGCAGGACCAATTCCTTTTCTAAAATATCTGTCCAAAACCAAAGTTAATTAATTTAGAGAAAATATACTTACAATCGTGAATTACGTAATTACTTTAAAAAAAATGAATAAAATATGGGACCTATATAAAAAAAATTAATTTTTTAATAGTGAACTTCATTCTTTTTCAAAACGATTACGCGACGGTTATGTATTTCACGATTGTATGTAGAATTACTCATTACTTTATGTTTGGTTAATTACTTTATGTTTTTTCCTGTTCATAAATGCACCTCGATCGATTGATTGGATTGAGACTACTAGAAGAATCCAACGAAATGAATTCAACTGGGACACGATCGTATATGTATATATTTTGTAGGATTTTTGTTCTTAAAACTTTGAGAATCTTTGTATTCGCATCTGATCGGTATATATACGATGCTAATTGGGATACGTACGGAATACTAGAATAGCTCGATTAAATAAGTTTGCCATCTTGAAAAAGAATCTACGTAGGACATTGGCCAATCATAACTAATTCAAGTGTCATGACTACAAACTTTAGGAAGTTCAAGTCATATAAGTCTCTACATTGAAATAATTATTTTTTTTATTATATGACAATAAAATAATATAAGATGAATTTAATTTTTACTATTTATATCAAATCTCTACATTAGATTATCTATTTATTTATTATATAGTAATGAATAATTAATAATTTAAAAAATATTTTAATATTTTAATTATGAATTTATTTTATTTTATTATATTTTACTATTCATAATATTATATATTAATTAGTAATCATATTTTAATTATATTTTTTCAATTGTTATTTAAAAGGAAAAGAGAAATAATTGATATAAAATGTATTTGATGTATGAATAGTTACTTTCAAATTTAAAAATTATTTTAAAAGTAACTGTAACTAAATTCCAATTATGTTAATCATTATGATGTTATTTTATGTTCTAATAACTAAATTTTTAATAAATTTAACTCTTAACTAATCGATTGAGGATGTTCTTAATATATGCATAAATAAGGTGGACTCCTGATCATGTTTCGATGACCAAGAAATAATATATATAGTCAATCTACTTTAATAACAAACTTTGGCTCAAGTCTATGGTACTATATATTGACATTTGAAGTTTATCTATAGTCTTCTAATTTTTATTAGTGTTAATTTCTATCCGATTCATGCTTTTATTTTCATTATTTTATAACATCTCAGTCTTAAATTTCAAGATTTTTTTTTTTTTTTTCATATTTATCCTTACAGGATAGTCCTTTCTGCGACATCATGTATTGGATGGAAACAAAATAGTAGTAGATCACATCAAAATATAATTAATGCTACAATTATAAGGCAGCCAAAGTATTTTCAACCACTAAAAAAGAGGACACAAAAATCATAGCAAAATCTGTATAATCATCGTTATTTGTGCACTGTGGATATGAACTTAAATTGTTCAAAATCAAAAGGATAGAAATTTCCGTTAGCCTAACACGACGTGATGTTCAATCCAATGGCACAACACAGTCTGTTAGCACCGGTCTCTCTCTCCTTCAATGCATCATCAATTCTTTTCCTTGACCATATACTTTGGACAAGGATGGTTGGAATTTGAATTATAGTCTTTTTGTTAAATAATTAAAAAATATTAATATTAAATATTAAATCTATATATATATATTTTAAAAAAAACATGTACTTAAAATCCGGATAAGGTAGAGAAACACGAGCTATATGCCAGAAACTCAGATTCATCCCTATCTACGAGAAAACGTGCAAATGGGACAATCCCGCACTCTGGATGGATGATGTAGGTAATAGCCCATTATCGGCCCGAAAACATGCTTCATTGCCAGGAAACCTCTGCAACATCACCTTTGACTCCCTTCAAAGTCAAATAAAAGAAACTCAAACATTTATAATTGATCGGTTTGCCATTCTTCCTAAGTTCAAAGAACAAATTAAAAATAAATGTTTTATTTAGTATACAAATAAGTGGTCATCTTGTTCAACGACGCATGTCCCCTGCTAGACGTGCAAGCCAACTAACCGATCAATGTCCAACCGTACATGCCACGCGTCATGATCGGGAGCGCTGGTTTGGCACCGCCAATGGGACTCGATCTGTCCACCTATGTCAGACAGGTAGAGTGGATGATAGTGGGTGGCGCACGTGATTTACATGCCACGTGTCTGGGAAGGGGGCCATCTCACATGTCTTCCCGCGTGATTAGTTGGCCAAAAAAGAATCGCCGAGTTGGAGCCAAGCCAGGCCATAGGCCACTAACTACTACGTCTGGAGTCATCGCCTCAATGGAGGCAAGCACATATATTGACCGACACGTGTACCAATCAAAGGCAGTGGGATTGGCGGAGTTGAAGCGGTAAACACGGAGGGGTCGAGTCCAACTACGTGAAACTTCTTTCTTTCGCCAACCTTTGAATTGTGGGCAGTGTGAGAAACGGACAAAAGGAATGGAGGCTTTAGGCTTTTATCCAAAAGACCAAAACCAACGTGAACCACTTCCACTTCCAATGATCAGAAATGGAGGCTTTTGAAAATTATTAATTTTTCTTGTTAACATAACCATTGAGAGAATACGATACGATAAACATGACATTAGCTACTCGTTATGTTTTACTAACCTGACGCTGTTAATCATGGCTGTGAATTTTGTAGGAAAAAGGTTATTTTTGTGGTTGAGAGAGGGGCGTTCTACAATTTTTTTTGTTGGGTGTTGTCCAAGAGTGACCACACCAAATTTATTAAGAATCATTACTTATGACGGAAGAATAACAAGTTCAAATCCAAGAAAAATTATCAATAAATCAATAACACCATCCCTTGCATCGACACCAAAACAAGATACTAGGACATCCATAAATAAAAAAATCAATAAAACGATCCCTTGCATTGACACCAAAACAAGATGCTAGTAACTTCTCAGGGGAATTCGATTATTTGATCGATCCCTTTATTTTGAACAATGGCGCTCTTCATTATTGTTAGCTGGATGAAGTTACACATGATTTTGACAAACACTATGGGATCAATTAAAAAAAAAGGTTGAGAGAGGAACGGCGATTATTGTCATGTGAACCCCTTTATGATAAATGGGTATAAGGAAAAAGAACCCAAAAGAAAAAGGGATCGGAAGAGTTTCGTAGTTTTGTTGCTTGGTTTGTTTGTTTGAGCAGGTTCGTCGACTTTGGATTGAGGAATATGTTTTTGCATATGATTTCCTAATGGTGGGTCTTAATCCTTAGTTTCATGCTAACAAGATGGAGAATATTGATGGAACGAACCTAACAATCAACGGGAAATAAAAAAACAAACTCTTTTTTTGTTTTCTGGTTTTTAACATGGAGCCAATATTTTGGACTCAAAAGTAGTTTAATGAAGAAAGGTACAATCAAATCCATCTGCTCTAACCTCTTATCTTATCCTAAACATGATCAAGTTGCTGATGCATATATTAATCTGCTTTGTCATTTCACCATCCGAGAAGGTGGAATCTAAATGGACTAGCTCCATTATATCGGCCTTATCAATGTTATCATTATCGCTTCTTTTGATTTTAATCAGTATTTGCCATAAATTTAATTCCGACAAAAAAGACCATTTAGTTTCAGCTTTTATTCCCGATGCGGGCGCATGAAATCTTAGAAAATCTTTGCACCTTCCGTATACCAAAGGGCAGAAATTAATATATTAATCAGCTGGCTAGGCTGCACCTGCACCTGCACCGCTGCAGTATTTTTTTCTTCCCCTGGAAACAGGGACAAATTCCTGAGTTTCCTATACCTGGTAAACCGACGACAATACATTCGTAAACATTTTTCTCAACAATGGACTCGGTAAAGAACACTGACGAAGCATCCTAGGAAAAGATCCAATGTTGTTCCTTGGCTGCGCTGCTTACTATAACATGCATCTCTTTAGACCCAACCCCCCCAACGTTACTTGGTCCATCCCATCATAACACGTGGCTAAACATGACTGCATTCTAAATTTCTACACCACGAGGAAATGTTAAAACAAGAAGATGCAAAGCTGTGGGATCTAGAACATTAGCCTCCTACGCGGACTTTTAATCTTAATCGAACCACAACGTACAATGACCCAGGTCCATCTTCAACGATACTGTTCCTTGATTACAACAAAGGGCAGCTTCCTTCTTAAGCGTACAACGCGCTCGAGCACCTTCTACGTTAGGTGAAATGGATAGGGTACATACATGTGCCGTTTGTTTTTTTGTTTTTTTTTCGTTTTTTAATGTTTGTAGTAGACCACCCGCGTCTTTCAAATTCCTCGTTTTTTAATGTTTGTATTCATATTCGTATATCTTCAGTCCACACGCCTTTTGGCTGGCTGGCTTTTCAAATTTCCTCTTATCCACTATAAATACCCCTTTCTGTCTCTCAATTCCTCAAATACCCACAAAATCATATATTACGATTCAAATTTCTACTCCGCTTTGGTTTCGATTTCGCAGTTCAAAAATGGTTGATTTAGAGTGGAAGGCAAAGACCGTCTCATCCGCCAAATCCCCCAACCTCTCCAACAAACTCCAAGTCTCCGTTCCGCCATCCTTTCGTGCTGCCGAAATATCCGCCGCTAATGCTGGCGTTTGCTCCTCTTACGATAACTATTTTCGCCTCCCGGAGCTTCGGAAGCTATGGAGTTCTAAAGAGTTTCCGAGTTGGAAAAACGAATCTGTTTTGAAACCGGCCTTGCAGGCTTTAGAGATTTCGTTCCGGTTCGTCTCAACGTTTTTGTCGGATCCGAGGCCGTATACGAACCGGCGCGAGTGGAGGCGGAGGCTCGAGTCGCTCGCAACGTCTCAGATAGAGATCATTGCCAATCTCTGCGAGGATGACGAACAAGACGGTGCGACACGTGGAACAGCTCCAATCGTCGATCTGAGGTCTTCGAGTGGCGTCTTGGCTCGCGATGGGAGCTACGCCGAGGTGTGGAAGATTCCAGGTGAGACGACCGTGGTGAGCCGTACCAGCGAGGCCAGCTTGCTTCCTCGGCTTGCCACGTGGCATAAATCAGAGCGCATCGCGCAGAAGATTCTCTACTCCATCGAGTGCGAGATGCACAATTGTCCCTACACTCTCGGTTTGGGAGAGCCAAACCTCGCAAGTAAGCCGAACCTCGAGTACGATCTGATTTGCAAGCCGAGCGAACTCCACTCTCTAAAGAAGACTCCGTACGAACACATCGACAACTACGAGAACCAGACGCTCTACACCACGCACCAAATCCTGGAGTCGTGGATCTACGTGTCGCAACAGCTCTTGAAGCGAATCACAGAGCGAATCGAAAACAAAGATTTTGAAAGAGCCGCGAGCGATTGCTATCTGATCGAACGGATCTGGAAGCTTCTGGCCGATATCGAGGATTTAAACCTCTTGATGGACCCGGACGATTTTCTCAGGCTCAAGAACCAATTGAGCATCAAGTCCTCCAACGAAGAGGGACCGTTTTGCTTCAGATCGAAGGGGCTAGTGGAGATCGCGAGGCATTGCAAGGATCTGAAGCACAAGGTGCCGTACATTCTCGGCGTTGAGGTTGACCCCATGGGTGGGCCCAGGGTCCAGGAGGCGGCGATGAAGATCTACAGAGAAAAGAAGATGGAGCAGATTCACCTGCTTCAGGCTTTGCAGTCTATCGAGTCGGCTATGAAGAGATTCTTCTACGCGTACAAGCAACTGCTCGTGGTTGTGATGGGGAGCTTGGAGGCGAGCGCGAACCGAGTCGTAGTGAGCTCAGATTCGTGTGACCCGCTGAGTCGGATCTTCCTTGAGCCGACATATTTCCCGAGTTTGGACGCGGCAAAGACGTTTTTGGGGGATTTTTGGAACCATGAACACGGTGGAGCGCGACTTGGATAGATGGACACTGGCTGAAGACCCAGCGAGTCTTATTGGGCTTGACTCGAGAGTCAAATTGTTTGACTCGTCGTGTTGCTAACCCGGGTTTTCAGAAATCAAGGGGGAAGTGTTAGGTTTAGACACACATGGGAAGTGAAAAGTTAAATTAATTCTTTGTACGGTTTTTGGCTTAATTCTGAATATTTGAATCCTTGGTGACTAAAATTTTTCCATTATACTCTTAAAAACTTGTAATTTATTGTGCATTGGTCTTTATAAATGGACAAAGGACCAAGGTTTGATTTTAAAGACCAAAGTCGAGTTCAGAATGGAGCAGGAATTAATTCAATATGACAATTGAACGATTTTGAATTAGATATTTTAGTATTAATAAAAATGTTATACATAGGAAAAACAAACATCTCCCAAACTTAATAAAGAATCATATAAAGTTTTGTCTTGGAATTTGTTGAGAGAACAAGTTCTATGAGTGATTTAGTAAATACACAAAAAAAAATAGTTCCTTGTCGTATGAAACAAGGAATACCACCTTATCAATAGAAATTAGAATAGATGTCCAGAAGATGCTAAAGGAGCTGAATAATAGAAGGTGGCAAAAAACGGAGAGATATCCCTCACAATTAGGGTTGTAATCGAGCCGAGTCGAGTTTTTTTTTGGCATGTCGAGCTCGGCTCGACTCAAAATACTCGAGTCCGAACTCAAGAATTTTTTTTTTTATTCTTTGTTCGAGCTTGACTTGATAAGTTAAACTTTCAACTTGAGCTCAAGCTCGTCCCACAAATAAGTTCGAGTCGAGCCAAGCTCAAACTCAAATTATTATTTTTTTAATAAGATTTAATAATTAATAAATTAAAAAAATAGAAAATCTAATATTAAATTTATATAACTAACACATAGATCAACATCTATTAAATTATAAAATTTTAAAAAATTTATAAAAAATTAATATCTAACTAGTTGATATTTATCTAAAATAATAATATATTATATGCATATATATATTATTAAAACATACACTTAATATGATATCATATATCTATTTTATATATAGTTCCCACATACTAGTATAAAAAATTATTATACAAATTATAAAATATACTTATGAAGTATATTCACTATATAGACATAAGTAATTATATTACATATTATATATTTAATTATAAGTGGTATGTTGTTATTATTAGTTAATATATATTTATATATTTATTAATATATGAATGAGTTTTAATCGAGTCGAGCTAACGAATCAACTTGAGCATAAACGAGCGGGCCTTAATAAGCATTAGTCGAGTTGAGTTGAGTTTTGTCGGGTATGTATCATTTATAATTCGAGTGGATATCTATTTTCATGAAACGAGTTTTTTTTTTTTTTTACAAGTGGAGTTCGATTCGAGTTTAACTGAGCAAGTACCAAGCGGACTATCGAACAAATTGGTTCATTTACAGTCCTACCCGCAAGCGAACTACATAGAATAAAATATGTGGGATTAAAGTTAAAAAGTTGAATAAAATATCGTTATAATATATTTTTTAATTTTATGTTTATTTTAAGATTTGAAAAAGTTGAATTGTTTATTTTGTTTTGTATGAAAATTTAGAAAAGTTATAATGATGAGATGTGAAGTTTTCAAAATTTTCAAAATTTTAAATTTTAGTCTTGAAAACAAACCACGTTCTTATATTCTTATCTTAATATTTATTTATACAAAAAATAATATTACAAATCACGTTCTTATCTTACTTTCACTTATTATAATAAAATTAGTTTAACACAAATATCTTTATTAAAACTAAAACAATTGAAAAAACAAAAACAAAAACAAAAACAAATTGTAATTTTTTTATAATTTAAAAGGTAAGTATTTAATTTAGACAAGGAGTGTTAATTTATGAATACTTGGTGTGTATTATACTAAAATTTGTAGGTATGGCCACGTGTAGAGTCTAGACTATAAGCCCCTGTCACTCACGTGTTCAATTACCTTATTTTTTGGTTGCCGACAAATTAATATGAAGCTGAACAAAGAAGCCGGTACAGTGGTACCATCTTAGCTTCTTTTAAGTCAGCTGCAAACGTGGTACCCTACGTGTGAAAGTATCACTGTCAGTCTCATTCATAAATATAACAAACGGAACAGATCGAGGTGTATTCAATTTTCCATCCTCGAAAAGATTATTTCTGGATATGAAGGAATTCCCAAAGGCAGAGCCAAAGAAAGCCCCAGCATACCTCTGAATCTTTTATGGCTTTCTATTATTAGACAAATGTTTGATATATATGATCTTTTGTGGTTCCTTAATTTAGTTAGTCTTTCTATTTGATAGCCAGGCTGATTCGTGTAACCAAGGAATAAATAAGAGGCATCGATCCTTACTTAGACTTGGAAATTTCTTTGTGCGACTTTATTCCGTTGGACAGAGAGATGGAATTGCCCTTGGCTCATTAAGTATTTTTTTGGTGGTATTCTAAAGGGTTCCCTTCTTAAGTACGTGTCATTTTTTAGACTGGTTGCTGCAACCAAGTAGCATAGTTTTTATGCGTAATTTAGTCAGGACTCAGAAATGTGAAATTGAAATATATTAATGACATCAAATCATATCCAGTAGTTACTTTTATGAAAAATTCTGCTTGCAGTCGGCTGGAGAAAGCGCCCTGCAACCGTGTCCTACGTGGTTAATGAAACGGTCCGTTTCATATATTTTTGGATTCCACGAAGACAAGCAGCCCAAACGGTTCGTTTCTCCTTCTCCTCTCCACTTCGTCGTTCCCCTTCCTCCTCAGATATTCCTTCTCCTTCTCACCCTTCTTCCTTACAATATTTGTTTTCCGCTTTCTTGTTTCGTCCTCATAAGATCTGGTTCCCTCCACAAAGACAAACTGCAAAAATGAAATAGCTACCAGATATAAGGCCTTGATGAGGAATAAGAACAACCCAGATCATATTTGAGTAAGGATTTTCTTATCGAGAAAGGGATTTTTTATTGATAAGGAATAAGAACAATCCAAATGTCATGTGGGTTCGAGGTCGATGATTGTGTAAGGATTTTATTTTGCCAAGAATTGTTTGGAGAAATGGGCACTTAGGAGCCGATTGAAGAAGACCGGGGGCAAAATATGAGGCATTTTATTTCTTTGAATGTGTTCCATTTTATCCAATTTCTTTGATCTCGACAGAGTACTACTGTAGCATCCTCTTTTCCCCTTACACGCATCCCTTAGATTTCTGTTTCTTGCAACATAGTTGGAGCTCAGCCACGTATTCTTACCGAGAAAGGGATCTACTTTTCAGACAAGAATCGATGATCTCCATAGTTGGAGCTAAGCTGCATATAGGGTTTCAACTCTGGCGGAAGAAGAAGAAACTTGCATTTTTCTTTACATTGGCCTTTACTTTTTCTTTTTATTGTTTTCACTTCTACTTTGCCACGTACAGCCGCTTACATCCCGATTGCGCATGCCGTTTGCATGTAGCAGTTTTGTACTTTTATCTTCTATCATTTTTCACATCACTAAGGAAAGCTGAATCTAGGTGGCAGAAAGAAAGAAAAGATATGCCCATATCGATAGATTCCTACTAAATCACGCCTTTGGGATTATGTCGGTCTTAATAATATCAAAGTTGACTGCGGAATTTAATCAAACATAAGACAACCATGTAGTGTCTTTCATTCTGCTCAGAAGGTTGATCTTAGTAGGTATCTCATTACATGGCAGCAACTGCCACACGTTACAAAATCTAAATACATGAAATCAATCCAACGGATGTGATGACTTCTATTGCCCATACACCAAGTGAAAGTTCAATATTTTACAACTTAGGATCCCATAAGAAGTGGAATGGCTAAAAAAAAAAAAAACTTTTTTGTCTTGGAATAACTCAATTTTCTTTTTGATAGGTAATAATAACTCAGCTTTCTAAATCAGTGTGGAAATTCATCAATTGAAATGAAGGATCATTGCTGTGTCACCAAAACCAGACATTGCGGCTATCAACAGCCTTTACAGAAGTAGACACTAAAGGCATTCGCCCAAACTCTGCAACAAATCTATTGACGCATTGGGTTCTTCTTTCACTATGGCCTCCCATGCTACTGATTCCAGTTGAACCAATCTCAAATATATTACCTTCAATAATGACACCACCAACAAATTTGAAATAATTTATACAAAAATTATATGTTAAAAAACTAGTGAAATACCAACAATAAGCAGAAAGGAATATCTTGGAAAAACCCAATGCGTAGGGGGGGAAAAAATAACTGACTTATATTTTTCAGTTTCCACTATAAAGTGGCAATTAGATACCATTATGTAGACTTATAAAAAAAAAAAAATTAGATACCATTATGTAGATGCATTCGCTATTAAAGATCCACGTGCTCTCAAAATGCAATAAAAAATCGAAACTTTGAGCTTCAATATAGACACACTAGATTGCACAAAAAAGAAATGTGGTGTTGTACCAAATCAAAGTACTAAAGAGGTTTTGGTATTTGGTTAAGACAAAGATAGTCTGTTGAGCACCACAGAGTCAGTCCTCTTTTTCTTTATGGGCAAAAAGAGATATGAGGCAAAAAATTCCTGTCCCCCCCTTTTTTCTCTTCCCAGGCCAGCCCACCTGCTCCCCAAACAGATGATAATCCCTCAAAAGATGAAATAATTCTGTTTTTCAAGATACTGGTTCTAACCCTCGGTTTAAAAAATGAAAAAGGTAAGGTAATGTATACTAGTATCTGGTGGATGTTGAATTCATGACTTATCCCTCCCATACATTCTTATGGGTTGAGAAAATGCCATTTGAGCCAGAGCTCAGTGGCGCCAGTGCTAACCTAAATTTTCCAGTGGCAACGGCAATGGAGGACAGATCAAATAATAATGGAAAATTTTCATATGATCATTTTTCTAACACTGGCTTCCTTCTTAGGGACTTTGGACCAGTAATCACATGATCAGCATATTTGAATCTGCAATAATCATTGTGTAATAACAATCAAAATTCCACTGCTCCCTACATATTGCTCATGGCACATGAGATTTCAAGTAATATCTTTCTGAGGTTTGCTGCATATGTTTTTCATCAAAAAAATTATTTAACATTCTCATCCTAAATAGATTTCATTATCATAATATGAATATCTCCTATGGGTGTGTAATTTTGTCTATGTCCGTTGAACTTGGGCTTCACTCCTCTACGCTTATAATAAGAATTTGAATTTCAATACTTATCAACCAAATGGAAAAAGAATGTAATTATGTGCTTCTTCTGTATGGGTAGTGATAGGCTTACTACCTATCTACTACCCATCTACTACTTGTAGTGTTTTTATTTTTTTATCATTTTATTTTAAGTATTTTTTTAACATCCTTAATCATTAAGAAAAAATTAAAAAAATATATAAATTTACTAATTATCACTTCCTTAACTATTAAGTAAAATAAAAAATTATAAAAAAAATCAAATATAAAAAAAGTAGTACATGAGTAGTAAGAGGGTAGTAACCCTATCATTTTCCCTTCTGTATACTTCATGGGGCTTCACCTAGTTTCATTAAATAAAGTTTTTCTTACTTATAAAAAAAAAAATGGCAAGAGAGACATAACCCAATGACAATAACCAAATTTGCATCAGGTATGGCATTTACCTTTCGCCCATATAGGGGGAGCACCTGAGGCATTTGCAACAAGAAAAGACATTGCAATATCTTCACAATTCCTGGAATATCCATTCCAAGATTTGGTATGAATATAGTATCAACAAAAGCAGGGGAAACAAATTCCAAGTAATGCATTAAGCAGATGGAGAAGAACCTGTTCTTTGTTATGAATTCTCTAACTGATGCTGACATTTCATTTGTGTACAGACTCAAATACTTTTTGTGGAAGAAGGCCGCCTTTGAAAGTACCATACTGTATGTACCCGTCCACCAAACTGACCACCACCCACCATATACGTAGTAATGACTGCTACCTTTCTGCACAGAGATGGAATTACTAAAATGGCAAGTTTTGACAGATCCAGATATTCAACATGCAGGTAGCTTCTTGATTCCTTCTAGGTAATGCCAACAGAAAATAAATGGGGGCAATATAAATGCATTTGATACAGAAATTCAAATCCCAGGCTTAACTCAGGATTTGACACTTGAGTCATAAGTCATAGACTGCCATATTAACAGCTTCATGAAAAGTTTGCTTCTGCAGATTGATCCACAAGTTAAGTTATGACAACTTGTCAAATTTCTTTTCCTTATTGTTCTGTGTGCTATATGAAAAAATGTACTTTTTCGCATTTGGTAGGGCAGAAACAATGGTGACAAATAAGGCATATGTTGCACATACATTCTTCCGTACTTTGGACAATAAATGGCTTTGCCAAAGAGAGGGAGGGGTGGTGGTGAAACAGGTGGTGAAATCGGAAGTGACCAGAATCAGGTATATTTCTACCAGAATACATATTTTTTTTATTGAACATGAACATCAAATAAATAGAAAGGCAAGAACTTAGATTTACTAGCTTGAGGGTAAGGAATTATTTGAAATAAGGGGTTTCAAGAAAGAGAGGAAATAGATACA
Source organism: Juglans regia (assembly GCF_001411555.2). NCBI lineage: Eukaryota > Viridiplantae > Streptophyta > Magnoliopsida > Fagales > Juglandaceae > Juglans > Juglans regia. Next base: position 51,188,693 of record NC_049907.1, on the reverse strand, counting down.
CGATAAAGGCATACCGATTGATCAACCCAATGTATACGTGGTACAAATCCCACCATTGTATCAGGTGCACTTTGCCATACACTAAATGCAAATTCCACAGAGGAGCAAGGAAATATCACGTCATCATCAATTGAAAAAACGGCATCTGTCTTCAAATCCTTAATCTCTTTAAATCTATTGTTCAAACTGTCTTCCTTGTTGACATCAAACTTTAGTTCAACATGTTGTGCGTTTCCAGAATTAGACTGTACAATGTGGTCTAGAAATTTCTTAAGAGAATCTGATGGAGGATTGGGCTCACTCCAGACAATGTGAACAGATTCAAGTCCAGGACATGATGAGTAGTGAGAAATGGACTGCTTCAAAAGATCATATCTTTTCCATGTGTTCATTACAATAGCATATCCTTTCCTGTTGAGGAAAATATACATCCAACATTAATACATAATACGAACTGGTATTCTGTTTAAGGAATGATATAATGGCCAACAATTTCCAGAAAAACAAATATGCATGTTAAACCCACCTATTAATACATTGTCCCCCAACACAACTTTGTGATCATGCATTAAGCTCCAATCTTTCCATTTTCTTACACAAATATATTCTTCTACAAAGATTTCTTGATTCATAATACAACGAGTCCTCTCAGTAGCGGGTATGAAGTGTGTGAACTGTGAAGTGTGAATACTTCTCTCTCAACTTTATGCTTCTTTGAGGAGCAAATTAAAAGTAAGTGCTTGACAGAGATCTAAAAGACTAAAAATAAAGGCAAGGTTAATGATGTGTATATCCTATCAGAAATATTTTACTTTTCACCACTATTTAGAATCGCTCCCTCGGAAAATATTATACCATTCCAAAATAAAATGCATAAAAAGCCTTTCCTCTTCTTTTCTCTTTTCAGCTGTCAATCCCCCACCCACTCCATGGCTACATGATAAAAAATCATGGAAAAAAATTGAGCCTTTTTTTTTTTTTACACCAGCACCAACTGCTTTACAGCCAAATTAGAAAATTCCTACTTTCTTTTACATAAAGAATGCTTTAGATTTTTTACACCAGCACCAGCTGCTTTAAAGCAAACTAGAACTTTCGTATTTATTTTACATGAAATGTTCAAAGATGTTCTTCTCTTCTTCTTTTCTTCCGTTTTGGGTGACAGTCTTAGAGTTTATTACAAAAACTGAATCAATTTGTCTGCTTAAGCTAAATGAACTGCAACAATCCATATGAATCCCCAATCTAAATACCAAGACATGGTCAAAACTGAATTGTTTCTTTAAGATATTCATTAAACATGGATACAAACAAAAATTTTATGCACGATAAACTTATATATATATATATATATATATATATATATATATATATATATATACCTACGCACCAGATATATAATTGTAATCAATAGCAGTGTCAATTAATTATAAGTTACTAATCAGAGAGTATTTTGTGTATCTAGTTGTACGAACCGTGGAGCAGAAAACCGTTCCAAAGCAACACCGGGACTGGTCCATCCCGTAAAGCCCGAAGCACGACTCAGAAGCGCGATCAGCGTGAAGGCGATGCAGCAGCAGAGGACGAGCTCGATCTTGACCGATCCGACGGTGGCGATCGCCAGTTGCCGGAGTCTCTGTACTGTGCGACGGCTCAAAAAGCTTCCTCTCATCACCGCGATCCCTCCTCGTCCGAGGCGGTTTCAGGGACGAGTCGACTCGGCCTCCCTCGTCACTGCTCTTTTAGAAAAACAAAGATCCATGCATACGGTTACAACCGGCCCGTTCTTATACCCGCCGGTGCCGTCCGGTGATTGGAGAGAGAAAAGGGAATAATATGGTGAAGCGTAGGGCTAAAAACTCGTTCACGTCGAAGGACACAGCCTAATCTCACGTCTTCTTCTTCTTCTTAAGTTCAACTGGGATTAAGGTTCCACACTTCCGCTGATTGAGAGGAACGGAGATTATTTAGGGTGTGGTAAGTGGACGTGAAAACGGTGTTAGCGTCCATTGAATATATATCATCATATGCGGTTGGATCACTCGCACACTCCGCCTGGGCATCATTTGGGCTTGGCACCCATCTCTTCCCATCCCAATCTCAGATATTTATAGCTTCATCTTTCTTTCCTTTTTCGATTTGTTTTGTTTTTCAGAGTCCGCTTGATATTTACATAGGAGAAATAATAATTTGTATAAATTTTAAATAGATAAATTTTTGTAAAAAGGTAAATTTTATTTTTAGAAACTGTAAAATTTATATTTTTTTATTAATAAAATCCAAATTTTAATAAAATTTTTGTACTAAACTTGTCTATTATAAATTTATATCTAGCATTATAGAATCATCTCGCAAGTCTTTCGACTCTTTCTGTTGGTAGTGAGGTACAGATATGGTCGATCTGATAAAAGCTGGAATTATCCATTATCCAATTTGGTATGTACTCTTCTTTCAATCTAGTTGGTAGTCTGTTTTATACATGTTACCGTTATACTAGAGATTGTACTAGAGATTGTCAAAATACTATAATCAATAACAAGTACGGTAATATGATTAACATTGACAAGGATCACAATATAAAGAGTAAAAGAGATCAAATTAGACTATTATAATTATAAAGAGATAAAAAAACAATATTAAATAGGAAAATACTAAATGGTCTCATGAGTTTGCCCCCTCAATTTTACTGTTCATACATTTTAATTTATTTTTATTTACTTAATAATTAAGAAATTGACTATTAATAAAATTATATATATTTTTTTATACATATTAATGAATCAACGATATTAAAAAAATCACAAAAAAAAAAAAAAACACAAAATTTCAACTAACTGTACGCCCAGCTGTTACGTAACAGTTGGGCTCGGTAGCAGCATCCTATTAAATATTTATGTGGGATTAGACTGTTCAAAGATCTTATATTTAACGGGGTCTAGCCCAGAAACAGATTAGCAGTCAGGAGCCCACAATTAGATTGAAACCTCCCTCCTCATTTTGATGTATATTTAGTCGTTGGGCCGTTCCAACTGGTCTCTACTCTAGCCCACAAGAATAGCATAAATCTACAGAACATATCAAAAACCACTACCGTTTGACCAGGACAAAATAATTCGGAGGAATTTCACGACAATAACTGGTTAGTGGATACAAGGACACGAGTGAATTAAATTAATAGCGTGGACAGATGAATGCAACTCAGTTTCAGAATTACACCAAACTCAACGATCAGTTTAATAAGGGTCAGAACTTTGAACTTAAATTATGTTCGGCTCTGAAAGTCCAGTGCTGGGACTTCCACCACTAATAATTTTGTGGGCTCCTTGGACCAACTGGGCTGCCTGCACTACAAACCCATCTGGCACGGAGTGTATGTACTATGTAGTAGTATGTCGAGTGGGCCTCGTGCAAGGTGACATTGCTGTCACGGGGGTGGAGTTTCCGGTAATAATTGAATGAGTAATAATATATACAGTCGTTGAATGCGTAAATATCGTATAATTATTTTAAAAAAGACTGGGGTTTACTATTAAAAAAATTAATTTATTTTCATGTGGATCTCATATTTATTTACTTTTTTCAAAGTGACTGTACGGCACTTGCACAGCCACGATTGTAAGTATCATTTCTCTAATTGAATTACCTTGACAACGATATGAGTATAAATTTTAAAAAGAAAAACACTTTAACCACAACATTTTTTTTATAAAAATAAGTTTATAAATTAACATGACTTAATATAATATATTACATTTACTTTACGATCTAACGTATTATATGAAATCATTTAAATTTATAAATTTACTTTTATGTTATCTCTTCGTAATTATAACACTTATCATTTACAAAACTCAATATAAACTAATCTCTAAAAAAAACATCCTTATTGTGATAATTCTAATCTTCAATTATAACACTTATTGTGAAGATTATAACACTAATCTTCAATCTCAGAAAATAATTCAAAGAAAATCATCCTTATTGTGATATAGGATTTAGAGTACAAAAAAAATATATATATATTTCTTAATCTGTGCGTCATGGGCGGTGGTAATGTATAGAGACATTTTGCTTTTTTAGTTTTTTAAAGAGGGCTATTTATTTATTGTGATATATTAAATGTGCCTCAATCTATTTGTCATGTACGTCGTTTGCATTCAAAATAAAGTATCGATAATCATTTGGATTCGCACACCAGAACGCCCAAACCAAACGCTATTTGACCGTATCAGATAGAAGCTATGGTCTAGCTTAAATAGGCGGTTGTTTCGTAGAATAATAAATATATAATTGCTATATATTTTATGATGTGTTTCGTCACCATGTGATAATGATCGAGAATTTTCTCTTTGTTTATTCGGGAATACTTGTCCGTCCTGTGAATGTCATCCACCTATTTCTTGCCTAACTTAATTTAGTATTCAATTCATATGCTACCAAATAAATTCAGTATTTATAAATATGCAATTAGGTTCTGAAGAAAACCGACAAACCGAGACCATTACAGACTATTAAATTGCCATACAACTGAATAATAATGTTATTAAAAATTGGGTAATCTAATAGAAGTGTCATTTACAATTTTTAACAAAATAGTGCTATTAATAATTTTGTATATCTATAAATGATGAAATAATAGATATTAAAAGAATAAAAAATAAATTTATTTTATTATGAAATATGATCAATGCATCAATATAAGCTACTCCACTTACAGACAAGTGAAAACAAAATCTGGTGGAGCACTTGAGCAGTAGGGGCTGGGGCTGGGGCAGTCCCCGAATGAAGCGAACCATCGAAGTGCTGCTGTAGTGCTGTGGTCCAGAAAAGAGCCCTGGCCCTATACTGGTTGTACTAATTCGCACAAGTGCATCTTGTCTTTGAGCCACACCAATGTGGGGGCGGCTTTGCCATCCAGATTCTAACTCAGATGCGAATTGTGGTGCGAGTCTCGACTGTAATTTGAAAGAAGATTCGAAGACATTGGCATGCGACAATAACATCAATTTTTTTTTTTTGTTTCTTATCCGGACATGTCATCCGTAATAAAAAAGACACGTTACTGGATGAGAGATTAATCTTCTCATACAAACAAAACTTCCAGCATGAATGTCTGCCACTGGCCTCTGCACCGTGAACAAGTAATCATTAGCTCCTCTGATCATATGTATAAAAAAAACAATATTAATAGGGCTATTAGAAGCCCAATGATCATTTAACAGGCAAATGATGAATTAATTATTACGAGCCATGTTGAAAGAAAGAACGATAACCTATTTGTCATCACTATCTTTTGGCCCATAACAATTGGATAAGCTTGAAAATAATTAATGTTTGTGATGATTATCCCCTTGTTCATCACCTCACCTTGGCATTTTATTCCCTTTTCCATATTACAATGAAACTCAAAAAAAATATTAAGCTCTAACGTATAGCTTGAGGCCAATGAAAGAGAGTTGAACCTAAGATTTAGGTTAATAATAATAATAATAATAAAACAGATCCGGATTAAAATTGAATGTGAAATACGGTAAATTCTATAATATTTATCAAATATTTAATGTCATATAAATAACTCATCTTACAACAATATTTATTTCTATATTAACAAATAAATATTATTAATATAGAAATGTGTATTCACATTTAATATTTATATTTGAACTTTTTATGACTCCTCGAGGCGAATGTGAAGATGCAGCCGATAAGATAATACAGTCACAGGGAGGAGGGATTAACTGGTAGTCCATGAAAAGTGGGAAAAATCAACCTTACAATTTTTCTCCATTTTTAAGAGCATGGACGGTGGAGTTATTCGTACAACCTCGGCACGTGTATGGACGAGCTTGTGCAAAATAATGTAATGTCATTTTTAAAAAGGAAAAAGGTATGCTTACCGTTGGGGCTACCGCTAGTAATTTTTTTATTTTTATTTTTATTTTTTTATTTCGTAATTATGTAATTATTATTTAATAATATTATAATTTTTTTTAAAAAAATATTTTAAAAAATTAAAAAAATCATATTAAAAAAAAACACATAATGTATTAGACCCACCTTCAAAAACAAGAAATAAATAAATAAAGGGTAAAATAGACTTTTACATGAAAGGTAGTGAAAATGATTGGTCGGCCTCTAGATAAGAAAATAAATTCATTCTAAAACATCCACATGGTCCCACCACCTCTCCTGCTCACTTCAGCAACTCTGGTCCCGTTTTGCTTTATATAATTCCACAACCCACTTACCACTCTCGTTGGGCGCAGAAGATCAAACGATCACTCACTAATCAACTTGTTTGTTGCTAAAGCTTTGGAGTCGGGGCTGAAATGGAGGGTAAAGAAGAGGATGTTAGATTGGGAGCCAACAAGTTCCCGGAGAGGCAACCTATCGGGACTGCTGCTCAGAGCCAGGACGATGGCAAGGACTACACGGAGCCGCCACCGGCTCCACTGTTTGAGCCTGGGGAGCTGAGCTCTTGGTCTTTTTACAGGGCTGGGATTGCCGAGTTCGTCGCGACCTTCCTGTTTCTGTACATCACGATTTTGACGGTGATGGGCGTTGTTAAGCCAGTCGACCTAGGTAAAAATAAGTGCGCAAATGTCGGTATCCAAGGGATCGCTTGGGCCTTCGGCGGCATGATCTTCGCCCTCGTCTACTGCACCGCTGGCATCTCAGGTTCGACATTATGCGGCTGTATTTTTACAGTTATTTTTCTTTGCCTTATAAAATCTAAATGGGACTGAGATCCGGATCCCGGTGCTGGAAAACAAAAACAGCGCCCACCGTGGGGCTCGAACCCACGACCACAAGGTTAAGAGCCTTGCGCTCTACCAACTGAGCTAGACGGGCTCATATTCTTATTTTGGCTGCATAAATTATTTGATTTTATTGTGGTTTTTAATTGCGGCAGGAGGTCACATAAATCCAGCCGTAACGTTCGGGCTTTTTCTGGCGAGGAAGCTGTCGCTGACGAGGGCGTTGTTCTACATGGTGATGCAGTGCCTAGGTGCCATCTGTGGTGCTGGTGTTGTGAGGGGGTTCTTGAAGGGCGAGTACGTAAGGTTGAATGGTGGGGCCAACTTTGTGGCCCCTGGTTACACCAAAGGTGATGGCCTAGGCGCTGAAATTGTTGGTACCTTCGTTCTTGTATACACTGTTTTCTCCGCCACTGATGCCAAGCGTAGCGCCAGGGACTCCCACGTTCCTGTAAGCAGTCTCCCCTCTGGCTCTGATCTCTCTCTCTTTTTCCTTCTTTCAATATGATGATTGGTTGATATATTTTTGTCTTGATCAGATTTTAGCACCTCTACCTATTGGGTTCGCGGTATTCTTGGTACACTTGGCTACCATACCCATTACTGGAACCGGTATCAACCCAGCTCGGAGTCTTGGTGCTGCAATCATCTACAACAAGGACCGCGCCTGGGATGACCACGTAAACCATCTGATTTCTCCCGTCTCTTGATATCTATATATATATATATATAAATAATCTATAACCTATTCCCGTTTTCCTTGAGCAGTGGATTTTCTGGGTGGGACCATTCATTGGGGCAGCACTCGCAGCTCTATACCACCAGGTTGTGATCAGAGCCATTCCCTTCAAGTCAAAGTGAAGCTAGTGACGCTTTCTCCGCGCACAATCCATGATGCTTTATATTTTGTGGCCATTGATGTTGCAAGTTAAAAGACCACTCTAGCCAAGTCTGTCCAGATTTCTGCGTGTATGTGTGGGTAAAGATAAGATATGTAATAGTGGCATGCTTCTTTCAAACTCCCTTCTTTCGTGTCTTTCTTCTTCAAAGGGGAATAGGTTGTTGATGCGCCCCATTTCTAGTAGGCGGGCTTTGTTTGTTTGGCCGTGAACTTATGTATTTTCAATGCAGAATAACAAAGACCAAACTGCTTCAAAGCTCATCATGTTCCAAACTATATAAATCAGATCAGTGTACTTCTTACCAGAACTGAATTCATGCTCGTTCATGCACCATTTTCATCTTGACTGTTGGGTGGTATTCATCGGCCTCATTCTAAGGTCTGTTTGGAAATCTGGAAGATATTTTCAGACTATTTGGTTATTATTCAATAAATAATTTATTATTATTTACAAACTATTTATTATTATTTAAAAATTATTTCGTTATTATTTATAGATAATTTGATATTTAACCATGAAATGGAGTCAAATAATAACATGATTGGTACAACAAAAAGAAAAGGCAAAAATAAGCTCATAAATTAGTATTCGTAAAAGTAATATAACTCATCACTGTTGGGTAATTAATGTACATTTTAGCTCGCGGGTGATGAGTTATATTACTTTTCTTTAGGCCACTGCCCATTCGATTGTCTTATAGTCGGAAAGGGCATTTACCTGCACCCACCTACTGTGGTGATATAGATAGCCCATTTTGTTTTTGACTATTTAATAATTGCCACTGTATTAAAAAAATAAGACGGGATGGTTACAAGTCTTGAGCATAGTGACGCGAGAATATTGATATTATTATAGAAAAATATTATTTTGTTCATTGAACTTATCTCTTCATTTTAATACTTCATATATTTTAATTTTTTAATTTTTTTTTACTTAATAGTTAAGAAACTGACTAATAATATATTGATATATTTTTATATTTTTTTAAAAATGTTTTAAAATTATTAAAAAAAAGTAATTTTAACCTTACAATAAGTTACAACAGGCTACTCTGAGTATAGAGTAGCACCGCTCATTATTATATCGCAATTCAAAATAGGAAGCGACAATTATTGTATCACAATTTTATTTGAAAGTTGGTTTATTGGGACAATAATCAACGCTTATTACATTAACTGATTTTTTTTTTTATAACTATAACATTAACTGATATGCATGGCATGTTGAAGAGATGCGTGTATGGAAAGATTCTTTCCCTCAGTTTATTGAGCCATTGTTTTGTAATGAAGAACGATATTCCCCTTTAACCTAATATTAAACAAAGCATTTAGATTTGATTTTCCACTCCCCACTCAGAGAAATCCCATAAAACTTATGGGCAGAAAATCTTTTTTAATTCGTCTTTCACTAAAACTTCGGGTACCATAATTTCATGCATTCAGGACATATTTTTGCGAGTTTATCTCAGGGCATCACATCATGTGTAATGGGCTGAAACCAATTGTAGCACCTCTCGTGGCCCAATAATAACCGAACAGTGTTCTCCAAATTCCAATCTCTTCTACTCTCAACGTCTCAGCACTCTCCGCAAACCCTAGCTCCCGCTGTGCACAGTTCGCGTGCCCGTCCCGAACCCAGACAATCCGAGCGCTGAGAATGGCGGCGAGCAAGCACACAGTGCTGCAGTTCACACCGTCTTCGGCGAGTTTTTCCGCGAGGGTTCACCCTCTGGTTATCTTCAGCATCTGCGATTGCTACGTGAGGCGTCCTGACCAAGCCGAGCGCGTAATCGGTACCCTCCTTGGCTCGGTCTCTTCCGACGGCACGGTTGAAATCCGCAACTCCTATGCCGTTCCACACAGCGAGTCCTCCGACCAGGTTTCCCTCCCTCCCCATGAGATTTACATCGAATTTGCGTTATTATAATATTTATCTTGGATTTTAATATTTATATAATTACTGTTTGGTCTGTAAGAAAAAGATAATCAGAAAGGTAAAATTGATTATTTGGGACCTGACTTAGGATGATGAATGGATTTGCCGTATTTTATCAGTTGAAGGTTTTAATTTTGGGAAATTTAATTGTGTCTCGTCTTGGCTTTGATTTTATGCCAACTTAGCGTGTCCTAACTGTCAAATTAGAAGTGCCGATTCAGTATTTGGTTTTAAAGACCTTGTACAGTCTATCTATGCTTGTGATAGTCACTGATAATGCTCCCACACATCAACAATAGTCATGTTTTCTCATGCTCTTTCGCATCTTCCTCTTCTTTTTTTTTTTTTTTTTTTTTAAAAAAAAAAAATAAATTGCAGGTTGCTTTGGATATCGAGTACCATCACAATATCCTAGCATCGCACCAAAAAGTGAATCCGAAGGAAGTCATTGTTGGATGGTAAATGGCACGTTACGTTTTTACTCTTTTAATATTTAGTTGTTGATAATACTAGGTACTATTTCAAAACTGCAAAATACAGATTAACAAAAGGGGTGCGAGAGGAGGAGGATTTTATACGGGGAAATTTACTTGGTATCAGATCGATCTGAACCGTTATCAAAGGTCAAAATGAAGTTCATGTCTTAACAACTTGTTAGAAAGAAAAAGAATAAAAAAAAGTTGTCCACCCCCAAGCTTGGGAAATCCTCTTAATATCAAAATATCAACTAAAATGTAGCTACTTTTGAGCTTTAGGTTTCTCGTGTTTTGAAAATGGACAGGAACCGACTCCTGCTTGGCTGCTTTTTGGATTAATTTGGGGTTTATGTCAAAGGAGTTTTGATTTGTATGAGCTGGTTGCAATCTTTCTTTGATACCTTATAAAAACAATGAATGTATGCAGGTATTCAACTGGTCTTGGTGTCACTGGTGGTAGTGCACTCATACACGAGTTTTATTCTAGAGAAGTTCCCAATCCTGTTCATCTGACTGTTGACACAGGATTCAGGAATGGACAGGGAACAATCAAAGCGTATGTTTCTTTCATTTTGTCTCTTGGAGACCGGCATCTTGCTGCGCAATTTCAGGAAATTCCTCTTGATCTTCGTATGGTTGAAGCTGAACGAGTTGGATGTAAGAATTCACTTTTAGTTCCTCATTCCTTTTGAAACGATTCATGACAGAAGATTTAGGATAAGTTTGGGGAGTGAGATGAGATGCAAATTTTGTGAATAGTAGTAAGATAGTTTGGGAATAGTAATGAGATAGTTTGAATTAATGTTTTATGGGGTTTTGGGAAAGGAGAGAGAAGAAGTTGAATAAAAAATATTATAAAATTAAAATATTGTTAGAATATAGTTTTTTAATATTATTTTTGTTTGAAAATTTGAAAATGTTGAATTATTTTTTATTTTTTATTTGAAAGTTTGAAAAAATCTTATTGATTAGTTTGAAAGTATTTGTGTTTGAGTGATGTTTGGGAAGGAGATGAGATGAGATGAGATGAAAATTTTGATATGAAAACTTTTTCCAAACAAGCCCTTAACATAATGTCTACATGTGCTGAAAAAGTTCTCATAGTTGATGAAAAAGTCTCTTTCTTCCTTTTAAAAGGCACACCATTATCAGAGTACGTAGTAGGCATGAAAAAAAAACGAAGGGATTCAGTTGAATTTTTCTGGGCTCATCGATCATCTGAGTGATGATGTGTTGTAGTCTGATGCATATCTATGTGTGATTGATTGGACTTATAATCTTGATGCAACTTTGATCAAGAATAAATTTCATGATGGCAGTTGATATCGTAAAGTCAAGAACGGTTGACAAACTCCCAAATGATTTAGAAGGGATGGAAGCTTCAATGGAAAGGTTATTAGCTCTAATTGATGATGTCTACAAATATGTTGACAATGTTATGGTAAGGTTGCAATATCTTTTCAATTATTGATCGTGTGTCTTTTTTTATTTATTTTGGCACCGGGTGCCCAGGACAAAGTCCTAAATAATATTGGGAGTTTTCAACAAGTGCAGCTTGGGTAATTCAATGAAAAATCTTCCCAGCCCAATGGCTCTCAAGAGTGTGAATGCAGAGTTTGTTTTGTTTAGCTCGCCTCAGGCTCACAACACCACCCCTTGAGGTTACTGATCACCTCCTTCTTTTTGTTTAAGATTATAAATGTTTTTCTTCACAGGATGGGCATGTAGCTCCAGATAACAGTATAGGAAGATTTCTATCAGAAACTGTATCGTCCCTTCCCAACCTGTCACCATCAGCTTTGGATAAACTTGTAAATAACAGTCTACAGGTAATTAAATTTATTAGGTTAATGCCTTCATTAAAGTTAGAATTGAAGTACATGTACTAACTGACTATTCAACTGATTATCCAATGTGGCTGTTATTCTGATGGTGAATTTAATCCTTTTCTTTTCCCTTGCAGGACAATTTGCTCTTGCTCTATTTGTCAAGCATCACCAGGACGCAGCTCAGCTTAGCCGAAAAGTTGAACACAGCTGCTCAGATTTTGTAATGCGAATCTGTTGGAAGGAGCCCATGTGCCAAGAAAATTTAATTTACCAAGTGTTCCGTCCGTGATCTATGGCAACTTTGAAGATGCTGACTTTTTATTCGGAGAGAGTCATATGATATGTTGCATGATTTTGAATGGGCGGGGGGGTATCATTGATTTGAGGAAAGAAGTTAGAAGAGTGCTTTTGTGGCGGTTGAATTATTTCTGGAGCAAATTTTTGTGGTCGAGATCAAGTACTATTGTTTCTCTTCTGGTATAAGAATGCTCCCGAGATTTTCTTTAATTTTATTTTTCACTGGGTTTTTTAATATTAGTAGGTTTCTTAGAATGTCAAATGTGGATGGGACTATTTCCACAAAACCGCTCAAATCTATGATTCTATAGTACATGTACAATTGCTTTCCTGCAGTTAACGAGAAACCTAGTCACGTATTTGACGTCGTGTTTAATTGATATGTTTTCGTAGTTGCTTGGCAATTCTGGGTTAGGAAAATGAGACATAATTTTTTTTTCAGAAGTTTTTATATAATCATGTTTTAAATGATGGATATTTTTATAAAATAATTTATAAAAATAACATCAAAACTTGTATTCAAGGGTAAATGGGTTGTAAAAAGGGTCATGTATCATTAAAACTTTAAACCTGAACTTTATTCATGTAATTTTTAGCTTATAGCCTGATCGATGGGTAGGGGTGAGCACCGACTATCCGCTTAGTGTTTAGGACCGACCCGATCCAAACCGGTATCCAGAATAAACAAGACGGCCCGATTCTATCTGATCCGACGAGAATACTTTCATTCTGTGGGCGTCGATTATAATTTTAACTAGTGAAATTATTTGTCCCTTTTATAGAGAAATTTTGTAAAAAGATAAACGCAGAGAGAAAGCGAGAGTGTGAGGAGGAAGTCGAAATGAAACCTAACCGTTGAGTCATCATTGTAGCTGCGTTTCTGAAGTGGGAGAGCTCGCCATGGCTGTAGTTGTGTTCCTGGAGTCATTGTTGTGTGGATCTTGCTGGCTCTAGCCATGGCACTCGCGAGTGACAGTAACAATGGTGGCCTTGCGATGAAATGGGTTCTCCTCTTAGGTGCTGCGTTCATCGCTTTCATATTGCTTTTCATCGAACCCGCAATGAAATGAACATTTTTTGCAGAGCCTTCGATATGGGTTTTATGGGGATTCCTGAATGGTGCTTGGACCGAGCTCCTCAAGGTTGATGCAAACAAGCTCTGTTTTTCTTCTTCAATTTAATCGTTCGTTCGTTCGTGTAGTTTATAAGGTTTGGTTTTTTTCCATGATGAAATGCTCTGTTTTGTTGTTTTTGTTTTTCCAAATCGGCATAAAATTGAGGATTTTTCTTGTGGTTGAACAATGGATCAATAATATGTTTAACATGCTCCAACTTGTGCTTTAAATCGACTGCAAGTGGTTATGACGACAAAGAGAAATTGGGAGGGATGGCAGATAGGGTTTGAGATCAATTGTGAAAATGTGTAGTCGGTTTTAGCGGGTTCGACCTACAAGCTATTTCAAACCGCTTATTTGGATAAATTCAGATCAGGTCTTACGGACAGACTGGATTATGTACTTTTTTGCACAGCTCTATTGATGGGTGTGCTTATGTCAAGTGACAGCTACTGCTGTAGTAAGTGCTCTTTGGATGCCTGGCATTGTAGCTGGTATGGACGGCCCGTATGATACAGATCGTCCAAATGATTTTGCGAAAGAGAAATCTTATTTATCATTTTTAAATTATACATTTATATGTAATTTGTTTTTTTTATTTAAATACATATATTTACATATTAATATATGTATTCAAATAGAAAGATAAAAATGATAAATTACATTTTGACGTGTGGCATTGGTATTGAAAATGATGAGTAAAATTTGGTAATTATCTATCTGACTAATTATTTTTGGTGAGGATCGACCAGAAATTGAAGAAAATGGTTGTCATCGGACGATAATGGGACCGGATTGAATAGAAAAGAAGTGTCATCACTTATGAAACTGATAGAAACTACTCATTATCACACAACTATAAACTGTCTATATATATATATATATATATATATTACACAAATGATGCACTTTCAGGTTGGGGCGGGGCCTAATAAGGGAATAAAATACACTCATCTACGTAGTTTTTACTTTTTAAACGTACTATTAACATAATGATATAACATGTGCGGAAATTCAAAAATTTATTTACATTTAACTGAATACTTGCATGTTTTGCCCACTCTTGGGGTCTTTCCACTTATTCTGATTGGGAGTTCGTTAGCATTGGTGCTTCAGAAATTTCCCATGATCATGCTGTCATTGGATGAATGAATGGGAGGGACGATGATAAGTGCTTTTGCCTTTTTGTCCGGACGGAGGAAGTGGAAACTTTAACTCCTGTTAATGTACAAGTAGACAAACGTGGTGGAGACCGAAGAAAAGTTGCAGAAGACAAGAAATATGGGGCGGCCTAGATTTCACGCGTGCCCGGTTGTAGCCTAGACTTCTCGAATCTCACTGAATAACATTTTCCTCCTTCTTCCCTGTCGGAAGTTGGAACCCCCCACCTTACTCACTCTCTCTCTCGACGTTAAGAAAATGTATAGTTGCAGTGAGATGATACGTGGACAAGCAGTAAGGACAGGCAAACACGACAATATTCTAATCACAAAAAAATTCATAAATTAAAATAGCTTAATTTTTTTCTTTTCTCACTCTCGACCAGGCAATCTGCGATTGATTTTTTTTTTCCCTATGAAATTTTGATATTTAATTGATTTCTTTGAATTTATTTAAAATATCACCAAGAAAATACTTCACGGATGGAGTTTTAATTGATAATTATTTTCAGATTATCATAATTTGTAAAAACAATCAGATGTGAATTAAGCAATATGATAAATAATCGGTTTAGGTTTAAATAAAAGAACACAGGAAGCTCAGTTTCCGGAGCGTCCTCTATGAGCTGGTAGCACCAAATGAGTGTGAATAGACGGACAAATTATTATATTATTATAAAGCGATACGGATAATAAGGAAATTCACAAACAGATGCTGCGTTGTTGAAATGGGTATACGGCCACCTGCAAAATAAAATAATTTTAGAATGGGTTCTCTTATTTTATTGAGACAAAGTCCTTGCTAGGCGTTAGATCAATGGCAAAGCGTCGTGCCAAAGTACAAGCAGACAAATTTCACGCCCGTGAATAAGAACCCCTCGGGAATTGTAGAAATTGTGCGCACAACAAATTTCCCGCTGTACTTTATATTCTTTATGATAGTTATTTTTTCGATATATAAATCCCTCTAAAAAATAAAAATAATTGCTGTTATCACTTTTCAATATTACTTGTACTAATACGTGCAATTTCTCCTAATAGTTACATGGGTCGACGAAGTTTTATAACAATTGATAAAACAAGCAATGTTTTTTTAGTAAAATATAATTTTCTCATATTATAAATTTTCTCATGTTCTAATTTACATCTTACATATTATAAAATTATAATTTTCTTAATCTAACATATCAACCACGTATGTAAAAGATATGTCGATCGGTATATCCCATGCATGCACATGTTTCCAAATAAAACATTTTCTTTAACGACACTTAATAAAACAAAAAACCTTCTACACGACTTTATTTATTTAACTCTATGATAGTTTTGAGTACTGACATATCAAACTAGCCTAATTTCATATGAAAAGATCAAAGTTTCCGAATGTTCTTATTTCACATCCCGCATAAGCTATTGCAAGTGCGATGAGTTTGCAGAGTTTGTCTTTCGAATTTTTGTCTATAGAAGTTAAGTCATCTCCTTTTATGAAGGGTGAGGTTAAGTTATTTCTTGGACGTTTGTCTGTAGAGAGTATCAGCAGTAATAAAGACCATATCAATTATAAAAAGAAATAATGTACTGTAGAGTTTTAAATACATTATTTTAATAATTTATGGTGTCATATTTAATATGAGGACATCCCAAAATGTATCCACTTATAGATATAAGTTTCTTAATGAATGAATGATGACAATTTCTAAAAAAAAAAAAAAAAAAAGAGTGTCTCTACCTCACCATTCTCAAAAACTTTATTTAAAACTAATTCTTCCTTAATTAAGGACAAGCTGGTTAAAATAGAATATACTTGCCACTTACAATCAGATCACTTCACCTAGCTTATTTCAAAAAAAAAAAAAAAAAAAGAAGAAAAAAGATAAAAGATCACTTCACCTAGCTAGTCATGACCTATAATCAAAATAAAAAATATATATATATCCTTAAATATTTTAGGTTCCCAAAATTTTATCTAAACAAATTAAAGAAGTTGCCTAATTTTCGAACCAAAAGATGGATGACTTAAAAAAATGCATGTGGTTGGCCTAAGACAGGAGCCACATGACATGAGAAAAGCCGAGTTGCTCCCCCTTTGGTTGGTCATGAGTTGTCTATCCCAAATCTCTATTTGGTGGCTTTGTTGTCTATTAGTTTATGTTCCCATATTCTTAAAAGAAGGTTTAACCCAACCTTTAAATTTTTGACTGAGCTGTACCCATTGCATGGTCAACCAAAATGAGTATCTCTGTCAGTCTGTCGTGATCAGAACCGTCCAAACCTAATCGGACAGTGTGGAACTTTGACTTTCACTTGCATCAATCTCTTTTAGGCTAACACCCACTTAAGATATTATATGAAATTTGAACAATTCTATATGATCTTTAGCAGACACACACTTGTTTAAAAACAAAGCTTGGATTACTCGGATGTCTTGGTGGGGTTGGACTAACTAGATTAGTCTACTCATGACCATATTTTTTTATACATATTGAGTCATATATAATAGAAGCAAGTGCAAACTTTACTGAAAAACACAAACAACCCTATCTATATATACACAAATTTATATGTATGAACTCAAGGAGTTCACAGATTTTAATATACGACAAATAATTTAATTATAACTAGTGAAACTTACATATTGTCTGCTCGCAGACCGAAACGTTCAACAGTGGCAGCTTTTACGCTTGTCTCTCTATTTCTATCACTCAGCACAAAAATCCGGGAAAAGACACGGAAAAGATCCGAACAATACAATCTCATATTCCCTAAAATCAAAGCAAACTGGAATAAAAAATGGGTAAATTCAGCTATTCATTGATCTCTGATACATGAATAACAAAAGAAAACAAACCACACAAAGGAAGTTTCAAATAAATTATTCATACATGGTATTATATATGCACACGAAGTACTCGCTTCTTTTCAGTTCAGAAGCTCAGAGCGAAAGTTTATATCAGACAGAAGTGCTTAAAAGCATTTGAAGCTGAGAGATGGAGGAGGCCGGAATGTCAGCCTTTTGCCTTAAAGCAGGAAGTGTTCGTGGTGGTGGTGGTGGTGGTGGTAATGGAAGTACTACTGGAACTAAGTGTGGGCGTTGGAATCCGACCTCTGAACAGGTTAAAGTTCTGACTGATCTGTTCAGGTCCGGACTTCGAACCCCGAGCACTGATCAAATTCAGAAGATATCCACTCAGCTTAGCTTTTATGGTAAGATTGAGAGTAAGAACGTCTTTTACTGGTTCCAGAACCATAAGGCTAGGGAAAGACAGAAGCGGCGTAGAGTATCCTGCATTGATGAAAAGGATTTGATCCTCCAGGACGAGAAGATTTCATCTGTAAAACGTACGTTTAAGCATCTAGGAATACGAAGTAATTATTTGTCTTTCTGTCAAAATAAGCAATTCTTTTCTTCAGTACTCATTGTTTTGAAGAAACAAACTCAGCATTAATTACTCCTTTTAGGTCTATATGATCCTACTATTGTATATATGCACCAGGACTGTCTAACTTGTGCTTATGTTTAATTTACTCATCTTGTTACACTATATTTCGCAGATTTCACCGACATGAATCGGTATTCCGAGCCCGAAAGATCAGTGATTGAGACCCTCCAACTTTTCCCATTAAATTCTTTCGATCCTGAGTCCGAGAAGCTGAGACTACATGCAAATGATTACAAGGAGATTACAGGCTTTTCATACAAGATTGGGACAGAAATGGAGCACTCACCATTGGATCTGCGTTTAAGTTTTCTGTAAATTACAAGCTTCGAATCTTTGCATGTGGGGGGGAAAGGAAAATGTTCTCTTGGAATCATTGGTCGTGTATTTCCGGGGGAAATATTTAGGTTTAGAAAGAAGCTGGGGGAAAGAAATGGATAAACGGTCAAAAGTTGTAGCTCATGAAAGTTTTACGTAGCAATAGATTCTTCTCTTTTTTAAATTATTGAAAATGCTTCGACATTCTTCTCTGCATGCTCGTAAAAACATTGTTTTATCTCTCTGTGTTTACTCTGTTGGATATTTGTACGCTCGGAAATTGGAGTTTTCCTCTCGTCATTAGAAAAGTGTTGTACGTCGGGGTACTCCATAAACATATATAATGGTAGAAACGGGTCGTTGAGCTAGCGGGGCTGCTACCAATTAATAAAGTTCGAATTTTTATTATGCGTTTGCCAACCGTAGGTCAACATTGAGATCTGCACCAACGTTAATGTTTGAACTTCGAATCTGTTATAATTAGATGTCTATCTCCCTCTTAGACGACGTTATTAAATTCCTTGATCAATCTTAATTATAATTAAGGACAGTACTGTTTCTCATTAGTTTCATAGACAATACTTGAAACGTGGCTTTGCATTGTACGAACTACTACGTCTGCTATTGAGCTTCGGTAATGTCAGATAATTAGATACACGTACGTGATCATGCGCCCAGTTCGATTTTAATTTTAATTCGCAGATCAGAGAACACATATCAGGATGCACCACCGACGATGTACAGCGTACTATATATATATATCATCATGTGAATTTGACTTTTAACCACGTGGTCTCGACTAGACTTGATGATTAAAATTAATAACATTATTCTCACGTTATTAATAAGACTAAGGTTACATGTAATCGTAGAGTACGTAAAGTACTGTATAATCATTTTAAAAAAGAGTAAGATCTATTAATAAAAAATTAATTTTTTTTTATATAAATTTTATATTTATTTATTTTTTTAAAAATAATTACATGATGTTTATACACTCACAACTGTAATTACTAAAAATAATATGGCGATTATATAAGATTTTGAATAAAATAAGAAGAAATCCCTTTTCTTCATGCCCAAATTTTTATTTGTCCCGGCTGATATCTCAAAGTGATTTAAGTTTAATCTCAAGCTTTCTATTCGAGTCAGACAGACTTTTCTCAAAAAAAGAAAAGATCCCACCCAACTTTTTCTCTATAAGGCCCATGCTAAAAGCCAGATTAGGGCTCTAATCCACGCCTCGGGCTTATAAAAGACCAGCCCATGTATTAGGCCCAACCAATAACCCGATCGGAGTTCTTTATGTTTGAAGTCTTCTTTGAGGGAGAAAGAGCGACCGACAAGGCAATCAAAAGCAATTTATACGGCGAGTGCTGCAGGGGTTTCCTGGGGAAGAAGCAATCTGTGAAACTCGAAATCGAAGCGGAATGGATGTGATAAAGACGCAGCAAATAGCGGCGAGACCCATAGAGAAGGTGATAGTACATCCTCTGGTACTGCTCAGCATCGTCGACAACTACAACAGGGTCGCCAAGGACACTCGTAAACGCGTAGTAGGGGTTTTGCTCGGTTCCACCTTCAAAGGCACCGTCGATGTCTCTAACAGCTATGCAGGCAGGTTTCTCTATAATACCTGCTTCTTATTCAATTTCCTTGGATCTGGAGATTTTCAAATTCGTATATTTAAGTCTATGGAAAATAATGGCTATAATTACTGCTGCTTAGATTGTCTTCTTTTCTGAACCTTTTGCTAATGTAAATTTTTATCCACAGTACCATTTGAAGAAGATGAAAAGGATCCAAGCATCTGGTTTCTTGACCACAACTACCATGAATCAATGTTTTCCATGTTCAAGAGAATAAATGGTATTGCTTCTAATCTAAATTTTTGGTCCCGTTATTTCAGATAACCAGTAGTTTTTTTAATCAGTAATTAAGGATCTTATTGATGAGGAATAGGCATACCCCAGGTAGTTGTTAAAAGTTTATTAATTTATTTTTTCAGCCAAGGAGCATGTTGTAGGATGGTATAGCACTGGTCCAAAGCTGCGGGAAAATGACCTGGATATTCATGGATTGTTTAATAAGTAAGATTACCAAATTGTAATTTCCCGAGTAATTTTACATTTTTGTTCGTGTTTCTCACATTTTTATTTGCATTTTGTTCGTCTTCACCTTTACGTTTTTGTGCCCTAACTTTTGCTTTTTCTTCATTTTCTTTCCCCTTTACCTTCTATGCCCTTACCTATTTTGAATGCGCCTTATCATTTGATCTTCCTAGAAGGTTGCGGAGCTACTAATTATCGATTTTCTTTTTGACTTGTAATTCTTCTGGTTATGGTTCGTGCACAAATTAATATAGAGGACGCTCATTGGGGGGATTAGAGACTTATTTTTGACTCTTTGTTACTTTGGGCTAAGGCAATTGTATTAGAGGGGGCTAATTTTAATGACTTGTATGCTTTTTTTTGTTCGTAGTCTGTAGTTAGGTATTTATCTTTTGTATACCACTTGTGTGCTTGGGCTATGCCTAATTATCAGGATCAATAAATCTTCTTATTAAAAAAAACAAATTAATATGGTTCACAACTAGTTAGAAGGATTTATTACCCTTAATTTGCATGTAGATCACTAGTTGATATTTTCTTTGCTTGATAATTGTATCGTTTCAATCTTGGATATGAGTTTCTGTACTCTTTCTTCCTCAGATTTTCTCCATGTAGCATCTGTATCTTAGAAAATTGAGCTTCTATATCCCCCTTTTTCCTCCTAACATGCATTTGATAGTGCCATGCTGGGGAGATAGGTGCCCCGCAGTTATGCATTCGAGCATGAGCGTTTGCCTTTCTTCTCTATGTAAATAGTTATATTTTTCCATAGGTTTTCTTCCTCCACCCAGCATTAATAACAATTTCTTGTATTGCAGCTATGTTCCGAATCCTGTCCTGGTCATAATTGATGTCCAACCCAAGGAACTGGGAATACCAACAAAAGCCTACTATGCTGTTGAAGAAGTTAAAGAGGTAGACCACAACTTATTTTTTTTAGGTCTTGTCATATTATTATATTACTTGTAAAAAAATGTCTTCTCATATTAAGCTGCTATCAGCACAGCTCTAGTATATCCGTTTCCTTTAATGGCCAAAGCAACTTTTGTTTAAGACTCGATTCGTATGTTCTATGAAAATTATCTGAGAGTTTTATATGTTTACAGAACGCCACACAGAAAAGCCAGAAGGTGTTTGTTCATGTGCCTTCAGAAATTGCTGCCCATGAAGTTGAGGAAATTGGTATGGTCATTAAACATAAAGCCGAGCTGCATTTATTTTTGCTGCTTTGATTTTATTAAGTATATTATGACGAAAAAAAGTTTTTTTTTTTCCTTCTTCTTCTTCTTCTTCTTTTTTAAGTTTATTAACACACATTCTACCTGTCCCTATCATAGGAGTGGAACACCTGCTTAGGGATGTGAAAGATACCACCATTAGCACCCTTGCGACAGAGGTTTATCTCGACTCTCTTTCTCTCTGTTGTGTGCGTGCGTGCGTGCACACTTTTTATGTCTGTGTTTGTGTTTTTTTACCATTTCTTGTTTTTTCAACCCCGTGGGGGCGGGGTGGGCAGGGGACAAAATCTTAGCATCTTTTGTTTTGTGCAGGTGACTGGGAAGCTAGCAGCACTGAAGGGTTTGGATGCCAGGCTTAGAGAGATACAGGGTTATCTTGACCTTGTTATTGATGGAAAGATCCCATTAAACCACGAGATTCTTTACCATTTACAGGTTCGTTCCTAGTTTCCTGACAGATAGGCCTGATCTTGGACTCGTTTGATCAACACATACTCTAAATAGTGTTTGAATATATTAGCAAAATCGTTCAGCATAAAAATGGGTAAGCCAAATGGCTCCTTCCCCTTCTGTTAGTGCAGGATGGAGGTTATAAAGTCATGGTGAAACTTTTTATTTATTTTTAATGACATGAAACCTCACAAGGCAGGGCCCTGGCCCTTTGGACCCCCCCACTAGAGAGTAAACCAGATAGAAGACTTCACTTGTCAAAACTGTATATGAACTGTATATGTTACGTTCATTCAGGGCCATAACTGCCTGTGTCTATTGATTGTGCTTTTTGAATATTTACCTTTTACAATATGATATTGATTTTTTCAAAAGCAATAAACCATGAACCTGGGGTTCTTGCTATTTTCTTGACATATTTGCTTTGTCCACTTTTCTTCTGTTGCCGATGCATTGATTTTTGGGTGAATAATCATGATTTTTAGTTCAATGATCTTTATCCAGAATTCAATGCCATATATTGTGTTTTTTTTAGTTACCACTTACCATTTCACATTTGCTTATGGTTCTCGTGTGCTTTATGCTATATATTGGCAACATATGTTCATCTTGAGTACTCAAACTAATCCCGTATAATTATTTAGGAATTTGTGGCCGGCTGCTTCTAAGTTTGATACTCTGAATTTGTCTCTGCCCTTACCGCAATTAGTTATTCGCCCTACATTTTTACTGGTCGCCACCAATCAATTTTACTGATGAAATTATTTTGATCGTTTGCATATTTTATGATTTTCTGTTGCAGTGAATGATGATCTTTTGTCTGTATCTTTTCAAAATACTTGTAGGATGTGTTCAATCTACTGCCAAATCTCAATGTGGCTGAGTTGATCAAGGGTTTTTCAGGTTAACTTACACTCTCCTGTTTAATTCGCTGGGTGCTTTTTTTAATCAAGATTTGCCTTAATGAGAATTAAAGATACAAAAGGAGGGGATCAATGTATCAAAGAAAAATAAAATAAAAGGGGAACAAGAGCAAATATTTGGTCCGATCCCATGTTTTCTCGATTAACTGTTTGCTGGAGTGCTGCGGTTTTCATTTTTATCTTTAGATTGTTGAGTGATGCCCTTATTGTGCAGTGAAAACGAATGATATGATGTTGGTTATATATCTCTCTTCCCTTATCCGAAGCGTGATCGCTCTTCACAACCTGATCAACAACAAGGCAAGATACACTTCTCAAGTCTAATATTAGAATTTAAAACATTATTTTAATATTAGCATCTCTTGTCCCAAAATCTTGCCCTAATGGCTTAAACTTATCTTGTATGATTTCAGATCCTCAATAAAGAACACGAGAAAGCAGAAGACTCAAAGCCAGTTGCTGTACCAGCTACAGCTGGAAGCTAGATATATAGATCTCATCATGCTTGGATTTTTGAGGGGGATTCATTGTTTATTTCTGAGTACTGAATGAATTTTAAAATCCGAATCTTGGTGACTTTAGCTGGCCAGCTTGGGGTACACATGGACATTTATCTACTTTGGTCGGTCCTTGGGTTTACTAGGGTCCTGATGAGCCAGTGTTTCCTGTGTACTTCAATGCCGTCTTAATTCGCAGGTTGATGACAAAGATGTTCATTGATTGGTCATTCGAATGCTATTTCGTTTAAAGTGCTTCTCCTTCCATTTCATTCGTCCTCGACTCTCATGTCATTAGAGAAATTGTCATTTTTGCAATTATGACATAAATCTTATCTTTTAGCAAATAGACGTCCTGAATTAAGAAAAAATCTATTTATACGTAAAGCACACATTCTGTGTGTCGTTGACATGACAAGATTTGACTTATAAAAAAAAAATTCAAAATTCAAATATTTTACAAATAAAGTCTTGTCATCTCATGATGATCCACCGAGTAAAAGCATTAGGGAAATCACTTACCAGGGTGAGTTTGGTTGTCAAATTTATCTCAATTTATTATTATAATTTTTTTAAATTTGAATACAAAATATAATAAATAATTTAATTTTTTCAATTTTTAAAATAATAATAATATTTTATCATCTTAATTCAATTCAATTCAACTCACTTCTATATCTAAACACACACTAAGAATCCCAAGACTGAAACAACATTGAGGGAATGTTTCATACACCGGTTTACAAGTAAAAGCCCTCTTAACGTTGTTACTTGCCTTGCACTATCTTTCAGGGACTCAATTGCTTTTATTGCGAGTTGGTAACCTGTTAGAGTATTGGTAATGGTCTAGTTATTACCAAGTTTAAAATTTAGCTAGAATCTTAATTTTTAGCTATAATATCAATTTTTGACTAGATGAGTCTACGTTGAACTAGCTATTATAAAATTAAAATAATAATATAATATTTTATTTTTTATTTTTTTATTTACAAATATAATTTATATATTTTTTAGATTTTCATACTTTGTAGGAATAATATGTTTACTCTATCAATCAGTAGAAATAATGTGCATGTCATGCATGTTTTACCATTCAAAGAGAGAAAAGTGATGAAATAATTAAATATTGCTTTCTATTGTGAATAGTAACTAGCCATATTTGGAGAGGACTTAAGATTTACTA
This sequence comes from Juglans regia, assembly GCF_001411555.2. NCBI lineage: Eukaryota > Viridiplantae > Streptophyta > Magnoliopsida > Fagales > Juglandaceae > Juglans > Juglans regia. Next base: position 51,164,064 of record NC_049907.1, on the reverse strand, counting down.
TTCATCAAGTCTTAAGTTTTGGACCATTGGCTAGTCTAAAATGAATGTTTTTTCTCACATCTAACTAAAGTTTAGATTTGCATTGACATTTGGCTAGTCCATTACTAATGATCTAAGGCAATTGGACCTTGTTGCCTACTTGGTATGTAGATTGCATTTCATTAGGATTTTTACACGACTCAAAAATAAAATATTATTATTTTTTAAACTGAAGTCCACCAAAATCAAATCAAATTTAAATAAATTCAAAATATGACTATTTTATTTGAGACTTGTTTAAATTCAATCCATATAATTTTTGTTTGATGGTGTTATGTCGCCCATAATCAAAAGCTCGCACGTAGTATATATTTTCCGTTGGATTAGAAAGCCCGCATAGCTTTCAAGGTCATGCCATGATGCCAGTTATCATACCTATTACATTGGATAAGGTTAGAATCTAAATCACTATCTTACTACCATCTCATTTTACTGTTGGCAAAGTTTGATCCAAGAGTTACTAAGCAGCCAACAGAAGATCGTTCTGATCCCACTCGACGGGAAGCTTTCCCTACCAAGAAACTAGAACTAATTCATTTTTCTCTGTAGGATTCACTCCTGTATATCCCCAACAGAGTGAGATGGCCATTGGACAGTGAATATTAATTGATGCTAGAAATTCTCAACGGATGTTACCACTTTAATAATAATAACTAATAATAATTTTTTTTGAAAAAAAAAAGAAAAAGAAAAAGAAGAGAACTTTCTTATCCATGCCCAGAAGCTCCGCCTAAAATTGAAACTATTATCAATCAGCAAGATAAATATAACATAAGATGCATCATACATTATTTTTTACTTGCAAAAGATAAAACATGTATCTCAATAGTTTTAAAAAATAACACTTGTCCCAAAAAACTGAACCTATTCTTTCTTTTTTGACAAGAAAATAAACGGAATGACATTTGGTGATTCTAAATTCTCATGTTTTATCCTCGTCCGGCTAATACTTATCTCTCTGAGTTAGAAACCTATTTGCTTGATCATTTTCCATTCAGGTGAACCTAGAATCACCTAATCGTTGACATAAAATTTTTAGGGAAATACTTTTAGTCATAAAAAATTACACAAAAATAAATCACAAACTAATATGATTTGATATGATGCATCAAATTATAACGTTATTTTTATTGTAAAGTAGATCTAATAGATTTTATGAAATTACATTAATTTGTAAATTTACTTTTATGTAATTTCTTTGTTAACGCAGCAGCTCTCAAATTTTTAAGCTCTGATGGGTCATTTCCAGTCATTCTTCTTCATTGTAATCAGCTCGAACCGATTGCTCGAACTCAGCATCCATGACGACTCCATCCATAAGATGGACAACAATCTCTCCCTTTCTAAGATCAACCCTTTCTGACCGAATCCTGTTAACTACTAGCATCCCATCTGTATCTTTTGAAATGTACAACGTAAACCCAGAAATTGAATCGTAAGAGACCTCCCTGTCAAATGGTACCGTAACCGATGAAAGAGTCCGAGGAACAGCTGAGAAACCCAATATCCGAGAAACTATAGCATACGTATCATTCATCTTCTCCCCCACCATACTATCATTCACCCGTAGCCTCAAATCACGCTCGAAAGCTTTCTGGGAAGGGACAAAGACAGTAAAAGCAAGATCCTCAGGCAACATCTCCATCATCATCTCCCCAAACCTCCCTATAATCTTCTCACTCTCGGGAAGTTTTCCCAATTTCTTAGCTCGGTACAACCCAACTGCCCTACTTTCAACAGGTACTTCAGGAACCCGAAGCATCGAAATGATAACAACCAAAAGGCAACAGACAGACACAACAACGCACACAAAAGCGATTGAATTCTTCAAAAGATACCCCCTCTTCATCTTCTTTGACAGTTCCATAACTTGCAGTTAGTTTGAAGAGGCATCGCATTCTTGATCAAACTCCAACCATTAACAGCATGCAAAACCCCCCTACCAAAATAGAAACAGCTTACCTCAACGATTTCAAATTGTTGATTGTCAGCTAAACATCACAACTACCCATATCATAAGAAACCAAAACGAATCCAAAACTTAGGACTAAATCAATGGTCAAAATAATTTAAAGATCAAAGTAAGACGAAACGGACTGTTACCAGGGGAGATATTGTGTTGACTGATGAGAGGGTGGAGGGGAGATCCGTAACTTCGTATTTTCCCGGCATAGATCTGAGTCGTCTTCGTCGTCGTCGACCCTCTCACCGTAAAAATCCCTTTGGATTTATAAGATTTAGGACGGCTTTAAATTGGGGTCAGTTGGCCCAAGCTAAATATGGTTGGGCTGTCTATTGTGTACGTATTCGTTTTAGGCCTTGTTGTGAAAATTGGATTTTTTTAGAATAAATTTTGGGGTAGCATGTCTTACCAAAACCGAAGTCGTACAAAATCTTAAACTTTCCTATGGTTTTTTTTATGTATTTGAACAAATAATATATTTTAAAAATAATTTTAAATAAATATATTTTTAATTAATGAAAGCCTCAAATAATTACATAAAAAAAATTTTCAAAAACAAATCATGTCATGGGATAAGAATTCCAAGCAAGATTATCACTCGGAGGATAGGTTTTCTTCAATTTTTAGAGTAATTAAAGAGGACCGGACCGATTCTTATAAATTCAGTTTTGAGACAAAAAACAGAAAAAGGCAAGAAAGTACAGAACATTAATTAGAAACTAAATTTATGTCACAAAATAAACAAGCAAACGAAACGCTACAGGCCAGTAGTCTCCACACCTCATCCTCCCACAGTACTCTACTTGACCCATCAGTCACATTTTTTACGCATTTGATCGTTTAGTACCCCAACATAACTCTTTTCCCCCAAACAACATGAGACGAGACCCACATATTGCATTTTTCAAAGTTGACATGATTTTGTCATATCCAGAGCATATACCATTAAGCATGCCAAGCCAAAACTATCTTTGGTTTTTTTCCTTTTTAGATTAATAGGACACATATTGCATGAACTCTGAATCCGACTCGAGCGCCGCCATCGTATCCGCCGCCAAAACCACCTCAAGATCAACGCTTCCACCACCTTCTCTCCCCGGAAACGCCGATATCTTCCCGTCAAATTTGTTGGCCCTACCACTCCGAACCGCCAAAGGCCTTCCCCACCCGAAGTTGATGTCGTACATCGGAAATCTCGCGGAGCTACCCATCGTGATTGATGCACCATCAAAGTTTCCTAGCGGGAAACACTTCGGATCGCTCTCCCAATTCTCTACGTAGCGGCGCACCATAGTGTCGTCGTGGGCTATCACATTTTTGTTGAGTTGCTCTGCGCACCAGCGCAGATCCCGAGATAACACGTCACCTGCTGACGCAATAGTCGGACTGCTTTGAATTGCATTCCCGAAGTAGTACGGATCCATCTTCGGCTCCAGCCTGTGACGGCAATTCACTGCCATTCTGAAAGTCGTCGCCTTGTTAGAGGGCAATTTCCTCGCACGGGTCACCGCACGCCAGAGAAGTGCAGAGAGTGACTGAAACGATGAAATTTCCATGGTTTTGTTTTTGTTCGACTCCGTGTCGTTTTTCGATTTAGACACGGTGTTCTTGAACCAGTTTTCAAGAATCTTCGTCACCTTGCCGTTGTTGTTATTTAGGAAAGGGTCGTTGCTCTGTTTTCCCAACAGCTCTACTGCGTCGACATCGACGTTATCGATGCATTTCCGATTGTTGGTCCTTGCTTTCAGCTTCAGAAGTGTTTCTCTGCTGAAGCTAAAAATTCTTTCACGTAACAGCTCGTTGGTGGAGAAGGTGACCTTTGGACCACCCTCTGGTAATCTCAGCACTGCCGACGAAATCAATGGCGAGCTACGGCTGAAGTCCGCTTGCTTCGAGATCCTCCTGACCCCACGAGACAACTCAGCGAAGGTGTTGAAGAAATTCCAAAACGACGTGCCATCAGTGACCGTGTGGTTCACAGCGCAACCAATGAAAACGCCATCAGCGAGCTCCGTGACCTGCACAGCCAATAGGGGTTTGAAATGGCCTTCGTAGCTCACGGTTCGGTCAAAAGCGAAGAACTCCTTAATGCAGTCAGGCACATGGGTCGGAGCCAAGAGGTCACGAACGGACAAACTAGTAGCGGTGGCATGGATAAAGTCGACCCCGGCGTCGTTGCACGTGATATAGACGTAGCCATCGGAGTCTGTCCTCAATCGACCAGCGAGAGGCGGGAAGTGAGAGAGAGTTTGAGAGAGACTCAGTTTGAGGAGAGAGATAAGGGAATCAATGGGGATAGGAGGGCGGGTGAAGAGGCCACCCTTCTGGATGTAGTGGACGGAGAGCATGGGGAGGTCTGAGACGGAGAGCATGAGGTCTCCGAGCGTGGACTTTTGGTCCGGAGACACAGTGCATTTGGATAGTAGAGTAGGAGAAGAGAAACCTGTAGAGCAAGGCATGATTTTCAGAATGGAGTACTACGTAAGTTTTTTGGGGAGTTTTTCTAAGAATGTGGGTATTTATGATTAATAGATCGAGAAGAATGCGGCTTTCTCTGGCCCTCGCTCGCTGGGTGTAATTGCGAGTGAGGAAGGAGGGAGGAGTCGGGAGTGGTATATATAGGGGCGAAGGTGAGGTTGGGTTCATGCACTTTACCGATCGAGGGGGGGTAATGGTATACTATTTTCCTTTATTCTATTTTATTGATTGCCTTTGTTTTCCTTATAATATTCTTTTATGATTTATTTGGTGTTGGGTTGTAATCCGGTACTTCGATTCTGAATTTTTCTTGATGGTCGCTATTCGTAGGCTACGATAATTGGCACCACGTGACCCTGTGCTTCTATACGCAACGGTATGCTTTTTATTTATGTATCGCATTAATTTATTTTGTTATTTTGTGTGTGCGTATATATATACACATTGTTTAAAATTGGCCGGAAGTTAATTATTTCTTTTGTGCATGCATGGGACTATACATATAAAATAACGTGAAGTATAAATAGCTGTGAATAAAATGCTCTGCAAATTAGCTGATCACTTACTTCAATTCATGTATATTACTTACGAAAGCCATGATCATTATGTGGAAATTGCTACACATTAACACCAGAAGATGCATGGATATTTTGTCTCCAAATGGCAAGAACTCATATTTGTAAGATATTATTGATTATAAAGATAAATAACGAATGGATGAGGAATATGCAGGTTATAAAATGATAAAAAGAAATCATAGTTATATATATATATGTGTGTGTGTGTGTGTGTGTGCTCGTGCTATTAATATTTCTAATTAATTATATATATACGTATTATCTAAGATTTAAAATCTATGTAAAATAAGATAGTAATATTTAGATCTTCTTTCTTTTTATAATAAGAGGAGTAGAATACAAGAAGTCGAGGATTAAGGGAGACAAATGTTATCATATTGGCTAGCTAGCTAGCAAGTATCTCACGATTATATATATATATATATATATATATATATATATATACACTATACATCAGCTAGTACTATTCATCCCATACTCTACACCTAATAATTTTTTCTTTCTTTTTTATAAGATATAGGGTGTGAGATAGTGAATAGTAATTGATAAGAAGATTAATTCATAAATATGTATATATATATCCACAAACGTATCTCATTTTCTACATATGATGGATCAAGTTGGCCCCCCTAAATATAATATTATAAGACATATGTGGTCCTTTATCAAGAAGGCCTAGCCTAGGCCAAAATCAAATAGATTTGCCCGATCCACTTGACATTTTTAATAATTAATTAGTTCTTGAAATCATTTTTTATTTAGGCACAGTACTGGTTTTTTTACAAAGGCCTAGCTGCAGTTAGCATGAAAAAACGTACAGATCTATTTTGACAATCACGGAAAGCATGGATAAGGTAGACGAGAGTGTGAATCTAATAATTAGAATATTGCCCAAGTAAAGGGTGGAAAAATGGGACAGTTATCCTCAAGCTGGAAAAATGAGACCAGGAATTTGTCTTATCTGCCTCCTTAATTTATATTTTAATGACACCTGTAACATCATTCATATATCCACGTGGAAAATGGCATTCATACGAAAATGATGGGGGTGCAGGCATGCAACAAGTGGCCATTTTATAGAAATCATGGTCTTGATCATTTAATTAGACCGAGCTAGAGATTTATAATAGTGTGAGAGTGCACTCAGATTTTTTGACGGTACTATGCATATATACATGATGAGTAGTATATATGGAGATTAACACAGATCGAATCTCTTAAGATTTTTTCTTCGAATCTCAGAGTATCCCACTAAAGTGTACATACCATCATGAGATTATACGCATCCATTTCTTATTTTATTAGCATTAAATTAGATATTTTCTGTATGTAATTACAATCTTATAATTAAGGATGTCATTTGCCCAAAATGTCGAGAAAAATCTACGTGCGGGTCAAAATATATATATAAGAGTGATAGAATTCCACTTGGCCACTTGTCTCCATATATATTTGGATCCCTCTGATGATATATACTGGGGAGACCATATCTTCTGCCATAATGCGACAATTAATCTTCATACAATTATTAAAATACCTACCAATATATTTTTATTTTTATTTTTATTTTTATCGGATACACTAAAAAGAAACATCACGTTACATAGCAATGGCATAAGATATTACGACCACCTTATAATTCCTATAAATATAATATATATTATTAATCATAGATCACAAACTCAGAGTCTCAGCAAATACGTGATCTTAATTAATATATTCTTACACTAATTTACCCTTACTCATATTTAGAAGATTATCTATGATGGTGGGAGAAAATTAACAAAAGAGTATATAATCTTTCGATCACTTTAATTTATAAAAACATGTGATTTATGGCAAATCATTTAAAAAAAAAAAACGGGGGACAAAATTATTACCTATATATCATTTGAACGATATGGCTTTTGGGTACTACGTACGTACTATATATATCTTTCGCATTTTACTAATTAATATATCATGTATATGATCTGTTAATTAAATAAAATAAGATTAAATAGCAAATTAAAGTTTGCGTAATCAAGCAGTATGCTTTGTCAATTGGAAGGGGTATATATAAAATAAGGTTAGAGAAGATTCCACGACAAACCAAATTTCCTCATGCAAGATTTAATTACTCATAAATAATTAGGAACGTACGCCGACTTTTTACGTTCTGTATGTTGGCTGTCAATCATTCTCCAAATCCCAAGAATGGCCGGCGTTTAGAATCTTAACTGTTTAGCTTATAATACTCATTAACTGTCTTGATCAGCAAAATTAATTAGGGATATTTTTTTAATAACCAATATTATTATTAATATCGCATGTAATTTATTATAAATATAAAAACCCATTTAAAATACAGCCTAGCTAGCTAGCTAGCTACTTACGAGATTATCTGATTTATAGAAAAGGTCGGTTAACTCGCGAGAATCTCCCGCAAACCGTCATTTCTGATTTGTCGGCTCTGTAGCATAACTCTGTATAAATCCAGTCTTTGCAGTGTGTGTACCTTTGGCATTTTCCACGTGTATGACAGACAGTTCAAGACCAACTTGAGTTACAGGCCGTATGCCATGCTTCGTCTAATCAGGAAGTAGTACTCAACTGAAATTTAGCACCGGCCACGTGTCTTCCAGCTCAAGTCCAGCCACGAAACTGATCCGTATGATCAGTTTTTATATGTCCTTGCTACCTAGTGGAACCACATCCATCCCTGATGTGTTTGTTTAAGGTTCTTTGAATTCGTTCAAAACAAACAAACAAACAAAAAAAAAGTTCTTTGAATTTGTAATATTGTAGTAAATGAATTTTGTTTCTGGTCTCAAAAGGAGGTTCGTGGCAAATATCTACGTATGCAATTGCAACTCCCATTTCTCTTAATTAATGGGCAATTTAAATAAAAGAAAAACACATAAGCTAGGGAGTGAACCACCCAACAAACATATAAGAACAAGGAACAAACAATACATCATTTTTTTTTATATGTTTAAGGTGTTTAAAAAAATATTTTAAGAAAAATAGTTGTTCCTCGGCTTCCCTTGGTGAGAGTAGCACCACCTAAGAACAAACAATACATCATATAGTACAGAAAATAAGAATAAATGGGAAAATGGTACCAATTAAATTGTACGGTTCGATCCATAGTACTACTTGGCCAAAGTGAATTAAGGAGGCTAACGTTAATTGGAGTAGTCCCTTATATATACAGATTTTATCGAGAAATACACTGTAGGTTCGGAGGATTTAAATTATGACTAATGATATGTACACAACATATTTTACAATATATATTGTAAAATAATGGTATTTTGGTAAAATGATATTATTTTTATAAGTTAATTTATAAAAATAACATTCTTTTTAAAATATTATTTTGTAAAATATTGTGAGAAGTGACGTATTTTTATCAATTTTCCTAAATTATATGTATGCAAATTATTCAACGTCGATCGTTGAATTAATACTTTCAATCTCGTGTCCCCTAGCTCGCAATATTCTTGGAAAGGAGCAGACAAACAAAAGCTATTTTTGGAGAAAATAGAGCATCAATGTGACAGATCAATGTCGAAGGAAAGCTAAGCACCCAAGGATAGAGCTACACGAAGTTCGAACGCGTTGGAAGCTGGTGCCTTATGGAGGAATATGGCCGGTAAATGGAGTACTTGTGGATCAGGAGCACATAATTTGGAACTAAAAAATCCGGTCAACTCTAGATTTGAAACCATTAAATGAGGAGGCGCATGATGGTCACACGTCATGGTTGGTGGCGCATGTATGCATGACCTTCATATCATGAAGTCAACAGAATGGGATGTCTAGGGTTGAGATGAGTCAAGTGCAATGGTGCATGCATGGGCAGTTTAAAAAATAAATTAAAAAAAGAGGATAAATTATGTTGGGGGGAAGAGAGAGAGAGAGATCAACTAATGGAAAAAAGAAAAGAAAGAAAAGGCTGATCAAGTGATGAAAGTTTGGAGAACCCTCAATCAGTCAATTGCAATCTGCCATATTGTAGCAGAAGAAAATTTCATTTCAAAAAGAGAAGGCTCAGTAATCTTTTGCAAAACTTAATTAACACCTAGTCTTACTACATTCAATTGATGATGATTAGTTTTACCTAGTTATTTCCTTCAATGTTCCTTGTTATTGGGAGTGAGCATCGACTTAGTCAGAGTCGGATTCTCCTAAATCAGACTCCGACTCTGACTTGTGTAGACTCTGATCCGACTCCGACTTCGACTTGTTGGAACGGAGTCAGATTTAGACTTTTAGCTTCGATCTTTTTTTTTTTTAGTTTCATATTTAGCTCATTTAAAATAGAGTTTTGAGCTTTCAAATATCAATTTTTTGAAAAAATTAAAAATTAAAACTAAATCATTCACTATTAATTTACTTTTATACTAAAATCTAACTTTTTTTTTATATTAGATTTATATTACATGTTATCATATTATAGTATTACATATTATTTTTAGTGTTTAATTACATGTTATTATATTATAGTATTACATGTTATTATATTATACTAGTGTCTAACTTATTTATAACTTATTTATATACTATAATTATTTCTAGTATCTAATTACATGTTATAATACTTTACTAAATTTGTATTTTGCGTTTTTAACTTATTGTACTAGACTTATTAGTTGTTTCTATACTAGTGTCTAATTATTTATTTTTATACAAGACTTATACTATATATAGTGTCTAATTACATGTTATTATACATTAGTATTACATGTTATTATATTAATGTCTAGATTATTCCTAACTTAATTATATACTAGACTTTCTAGTGTCTAATTACATGCTATTATACTTTTGTAAATTAGTATGTGTTATTAACTTATTATACTAGACTTATTTAAATACTAGTGTCTAACTTATTTTTATACTTGATTATATATGGTAGTAATACTATGATGTCTACATATACTAAACTATCATTAGTCTATTTATATTATAGTATAAGTATATTATTTTATAATAATTAGCTCATACTAATATATTATTGAATTTAATTATATAAGTTATAGTTATCTAACTATACTAGTATATATGATAAATATATAAATAAATACATATTTGTATAACATATGTACAATATCGGAGTCAGAGTCAGAGGAAAAAGTCAGAGTCGGAGGATAAAGTTGGAGTAGGACCAAATCGGAGTCAGTCCAACAACACCTCCGACTCTAACTCCGATTGAAAAATTAAAAGGAAATCCGATTCCATTTTGTTGTAGTCAGAGCAAAGTCGGATTCGGAGTCGAATTTTTTTTTGCTCAACCCTACTTGTTATGTATACTATTACTTTGTAGCCAAAATGTATACTACTGCTTTCCAAACAGCTATTAATTTATTGCAAACAGAAATTTCAGCAATGGTTATTCTACTTCAAACAACGACCATCATATAATAAAAGAACCAAAACTATGTATGCACCATTTATGCGCTCTCAACTGTGTTGCTTCTTATATAACTAAATTTGGACATTAAAAATAAGAATGAAGATTCATTGATTAATGAGTATTGCTACTGCATATACATTTTCACTTTTATCTCGAATTATCTTTTATCTTTTTAAAATAATTTTTTTAAAATTCGTAAACAATATCATCTTATCATAATAGAGTTAGAATATTATAGTCTATAGATTTTATTTAAATGATATAGTCACTAGCTAGACAGAAATCATGGGGGCTGAGAGCAAAAGAAATTTAGAATTTTGCCACTTAATTGATAGATGACACGCATGAAGGCCGAAGCAATGAACCTTCGAGGAAAGTTAACAAAATTTCCCCATACATGCATGGTACCTACTACCTTCTTTTGTTAATGGCATACTTCATCTCCAATAATCTCTTTCCGTATGACGGCACAAGTCAAAACTTTGACCCTCTAAACTATATATATATATATAAATATATATATATATATATTTATATTATTTGGGTAGTTTGGGTTTATAGTGCGGGTGAATATTCATGCACCAGAATATGGACTGTGCTAATTGGGTGTTCCCGTTGACGTTCTTTGAATGAGGCATAAGGCCGGCCATCCATGCATGCTTCTTTCCTGATAGGTTCAGACGACCAAATTCATCCCGGCCGAAACGAATCCCAAATTATAAATTGATCTGTTTAATTGACCTGTTCTTACATATAGAAACATCTTCTTTTTTTTTTTTTTATTCATGAAAGACTTAATAGGAGGAATAGGATAATTTCTTATAAAAACTAAAATGAGTTTGTTCTTAAGCCGTGTGAGACTTCTCAACACGCCCCCTCACGTGTAGACCGGTAATTTCGGTACCATTATCGTGGGTAGGTCGCAGAAGTCCATTATCAGTCATAGCTTAACTTGGCTGATCTGATATCATGTGAAATCACAATTTGTCTCAAAAGCTTAAACTGATGAGAAAATGTAGATTTTATTATTTATTTTATATCTTAACCCTTCACCTCACGTGTGAACCAGACTCCCCCTCAATAAGTGGCCCAACACATAGAATATTTAATTAAATGGGATAGAGTGTAGGATCATGATTCGAACTCAGAACCTCTGCTCTGATACCATATAAAAACACATAATTCTTTCCATAAAAAATTTAATAGGAGAAGTGGGATAACTCTTTATAAAGATCAGGATGAATTTGTTCATAAACCGTGCGGGATTTCTCAACATTACAATATTTCATAACAAATTTTCGCACCATAGGAGTGATACGTCTAACTAGCTTGACATGATACGTTAGATTATAAAATAGATCTAATATATTATATCGAATAACATCAATTTATAAATTTAATCTTATAAAATCTTATTTTATAGATGTAAGACTACTTTTCAACTTCTTTTAACTAATGGGTCTCACTCACAAAGTTTATAAAGGAAGATAACTATTTAATCCAATATTTTAGTGAATAATCTCTTTAAATTAATCTAACCGTTTCAAGTCCGACACATGGCAAACATCTATATATGTATATGTATCTCATTAACATAAGAATTAATCTCACTGAAAATGACACTTTTCTATATAAGAAAAGAGAATATATTTATTATAAAAAAAGGAATGATACATCTACAATTCTTTTATAACTATTTTACAATTAATATTTAAATAATAAATAAAATCATACCATTTTATTAAAAATAAATTTTAATATTATAAAATCACCATATATTTCATATAGAGTTGCAAATTAATTGTAAATTAGTTGTAAGGTTATAATTTTTAGTAAAAAAAAAAAATGTATTTAATTGTTAACTCTCTTATTGAACATAATGAATTGACTTAAATTACATTTAAATAGTAAGGTGATTTCGAATAATATATAAATAATATTTTATTTAATTTTTAATTTATTTTAATTTTAATTAAATTTAACGTCCAAACGCAATCTATTTGTACTAGCTAGGCTGCTAGAAGGTAGAATGATGAGGGTGGAGGCCGGGGTTGATGAGTGTCCGGGCAACTGCAGAAGAAATTGACATTCCCAGGATAAGATTTCCCCACTTTATAAAGATTTAATATATAGTAGATATGCTAGAATCTAGATGGCCTGAACGTGCTCATTTCCCGTCGCCTCAGCAAACTGTTAACTGTCGTTAAGCACACATATATCCACTGATCATCAAGTACCTCCGTCGTAGGTCCAAGCCTAAGCTCTGCATTTATTTATTGTTTTTGTTACTTTCTTGTTTTTAACATGCATTGGAATTTAATACTGTTATAGAATGTGTAAAATATTCATTTTAGAATAGAATAAATAATTATTATAAGATCATCTATATAAAAAAAATTAATTTTTAATAATAAATTTAATTGTTTTTTAAAATAAGTACATCACAATTACTCAACTCCCACAAAAATGACTCAGCCATGTAATTATTTCCACAAACATCCAAATACGTTCAATCAATGACAATGAATAAAAATATGTGCATTTAATCCTTTTTCCTTTCTTTTTCGTGATCATTTAGCCTTTGCTTTTGGTGTTAAGGACTTTTTCTTCCCTTTTATTAATATTTAGTGCTTTTCTTTTCCTTTCAGTGTTACAGATCATCACTTACACCAAATATCTCTCTCAACCGTGCTGCACTAATTTTTATACAACGTTGAGAGATGCAAATCAGGGGAGATGAATCATAATATTATTGTACCCTTCTCATGATACATTAATGCCAAAAAAATATTAATCATCATAAGACTTTTCCTTAATTAGTGGAATCAAATTCATGAATACTATCTTGAAATCGTGTTATCTCACTAATTGGCCTAAAAGCTTGAGTTTATAAGAATGTATGTATTTAATCATTCAATTAGAATAAAATCACATATTTCATTGTGTTATAATGAATTATAAGTTTAAAATTCAGCAACATGTTTGAGATTCAGTTGATCAATATATAGAGAGGAAAAGTATAGTTCATCTTTTGTCATAAACTCAATAATAGGAGGCCCCTTGAAAATTCATAATCTTGTTCAATATATATATTTGTAGAAATTAAGGGCTACTTTTTTATACGTACGCTATATCGAGCTTCTTAAGATTTTGTTTAGATATAAAAATAGTTAAACAGTTTTATTTCATCTCATCTAATCATTATAATTTTTTTTAATTTTTACATAAAATATAATAAACAATTCAATTTTTTTAAATCTTAAAATAATAATAATAGTAAAAAATAATATTTTATTCAACTTTTAATTTTTATCTAAAACTATCTCATCATCACATTTTACCATCCAAACGGAGCCTAAGGTTCTAATATATAGGTTGTTATGTCCATCCGCCTTGATAAATCAAGTCCCCCCCCCCCCCAACTCTCGACACTCAACAATTTTTTCATATAGTTGGATTTCATGTCTGGCTTTTGCAGGCTACTTTGATCGATATATAGTCAATGTCGTATGATAAAATATATCACGTTTTAAATGTGTTTCAAAAGCTTAAGTACTTTGAGATTCTTTATAATCCTGTACTTTCTCTTTTAAGTACCCTTCCCTCAACTTAATAATATTGTCACCGATCGAAGGAAATTAAAGATATGATGGGAAAAACAAAATAGAAAAAGAAGAAAAGAATGAAGAATGAAAATCTGAATCAGCAGAAGCGGACACTTTTTGCAGATCTTATCGAATCTTGAGCATGATGCAGTAGTAGTGTCCTAAATGCCACGGAAGAAGCCATTCTTTTTTCTTGTTTGGTTCGTGGGAATGCTATCTGATTCATTGAAAGTTGAGATGTATAGCCCAATAAGCATATCCCTCGACTTTTCAAGCCCGATAGGCATGCATATGCCTACCTGCCAAAAGTATAGGATGGATGGACGGTAGATCAGTAATATCAATGCGTAGGTACGTAACGCCGCATTTGAACAAACTGTAGAATAAATTAGGACAACATGATGATGATGATGATGATGATGATTATTGCCGTCGTCCAGGACTCTGTAACTCAACCAAATTCATGCATGTTTTCAAGAATTGACAACGATAATTGTCCTTTTTTAGCTGGGGACAGTGTGGATCCTTCTGTACGTGTACCACGAGTATTTGTCTTTTAGTGCCATGTTGATTGAGGTCAGCGTCGCATGTCATCATGTTCCTGATATTATAAATACTAGCTGAGTTCTTTTTACTTTTAAGTGAGATTTTAAATGCTAAATTAGGCTGCGTTAGAAATGTTGAATTAAATTTAATTATTCAGGAAGTAAACGAAGCCTGTTCGTACTTTTCATTTTAACATGACGTGAGATTTCATATATTATACATTAATAAACCTTCACGTGTGTTTTAGGTCGCATTTGAATTTAGATATGAATTAAAATAGTTTTAAATAAGTTAAATAAAATATTATTTTTTAATATTATTATTATTTTAAAATCTAAAAAAGTTTAATTGTTTATTATATTTTATCTTAAAATTTGATAAAATTATAATAATAATATGAAATAAATTGAAATGAATTCCTAATCCAAACTGATAAACCGGGGCTTATCTTAAAACGTACGTAACATGTCTTGGTGGGGGAAAATCGATTACGGGAAAGAATGTAATAAGAACCAAGCAATCCCACTCCAAGATATGCTCTCTCTGACCCCCCCTCTCCCAAATTAAAGAAACGAACCTATTTTCAACGCAAATGCAATTGGAACCCCACCATTCACTGAAACATCCACCAAAGAAAGTTGAAAACAGTACAGGTTTCATATATAAAGAACGCCATTATCATTTAATTGGTGCTTCAGAAAATGTCTGAAAGTGGCACCATTAACCCAATTATGATTGATATATGCTTCTTGTTTTTTTTTTCGAAGGGAGGGGAGGGGAGAGGAGAGGACTAGTAAGTGATAATTGGGTTATCTGAGACATGTCAACGGGCCATTGGCTCTCAACTGCACACTGGAAATATTTCTCCTGTACGTGGTGTGATGTCAGGTTTCATGTCGTCCAAACGCACGCGGAACCTATGCCATATGGTCGTGGCATTTACTGCCTTTACGTAGGTTTTCCCAAGAGAACTGCACCAAAAAACAGTTACTTTCTGTTAGGAAAATGAAGTTGTTGTCTGCATAAAGAATGGTATTAGCTAGCTAGCTACTAACATATCTTATATTTATGCAAATTAAGTTTCAGAGCCATATAGTTTTCCCCCTCATAGCTTAATTGTCTCTTTAAAAATCTCTCTGGCATTGTGTGCTGGATCATGAACTTGAAGTACTTGATGCGATAAAGCAAAGTACTTAGCATATATAATATGTGTAGAATGGAAAAGGTCAAAAATTTCCTAAAAAATCCCGCTCTCAGCTGAAAAGCCGAAACCCATATAATCTTGATGGGGGCCCCGTGAATCTTGCAATTCAGGAGAAGCTCCCTTGCGGGAGATCAAAGTACATTGGACAGCGTCGTATACGCTGCTAGGTCGATCGTGGAATACAAACATCAAGACATATTTGGGTAATGGAGAAATTTGATGGTCACCCACATCGATCTTCCATTGTAGAAACATGATTTTTCTTGTGACTATCATCTTCTTAATTCGTATAAATAAATTTCCACATTATTTGGGACGATGAACTTTGCTCGTTTCGTCTTTATCAGTTCAACGTGCCAAGAAAAAGTTTCAGATAATGTGGAAATTTGGATTATTGGTGTCATTACTGTGCTTAGTCCCAATTATATTCATATAATTTCACCGAAACGTCAAGTACCAATTGGTGGCCCGTCCTGCAGTTATACCTGACCACTTGTGACCAGTTAAAAGCAGTGGGCTAAATTCAGTGTTCTTAAAATAACTCCTGTGTTGCTTCTTTGTCTCTTTTCCTTTTTCTTTTTTTTTTTAATTAAATTAAAGTTTCCTAACAAAACAAATCAAAATAAAATAATTCCCAGAAGCTCAAGTGAAACAAGTAAATGCAGTGTAATTCCTAATACAACTGCTCATCTAATAATATCAAGGAAAAGTACACTTATCACTATCTCAAATTGTCAAAGGTGACGCAATACACTTTTAAATTCCTAAATAGCTACAATTTACATAATCTATCTAAAACTAATGATCAATATTGCATCATTTCATTTATTTTTACATACAATTTATTAATTTTAAAGCTGGCATGAATATTTGTGCTTTTTAGTAAGTTGAGTGTACAATATATATATATATATATATATATATATATATATTTATTGGTGTGATATTTTGGAATGCAAATATTAAATACTTCAATTTGAAAGTGAAAAGTATATATTTTTTTGTCTTTTTTAAGACTTTTTTTAATCAATTAATACTAACATGTGGAGTTAAATATCAGAGATTAATTAGCTTGACAAAATGACTATACACATACATTTTGTTTCATATATAAATTTTCTGTCTATTATTCTTTAGAGAATTATGTTCACGGGATATTTTGCATTCGTGAAATCACGTCAGTAAGCGCTTGCACAATTTTAACAAATTTAGAATTAAGCCATTTTAGGACGAAGGAAGTATCATCCATTTTGATGGGCCAGAGTTAGACAACAAGATTTTACATTAACAAAAATTCTATATGCAGTTACTTTTACATACTCTTTACAAATTCCATTAATATAACTGGTCACGTCATTTTTTTTAATATAAAATAATTATTTTAACCAATCACATCAATAAAAATACATAAAGAGTATGTAAAAATAACTGTATGCGACAGAACTCTTACGGTAACTCTATTTTAGACCTTACCGAACACATGACCCATCCACCCACGAACCCAATTTGCAACCAAGTTTAAAGTACAACTACAAGGTCAAGAAGGCATGAAGTACTTTCTCGGTATTTTATTTTTTTAAAAGGCCGTGAGGTACCCAACCCTAGCAACTGATTACAAGCTCACGCAAGCCTGCAAACATTGCTGGAGTAAGTAAACGAAAGGCAAATCACCGATGTTCGGAAGAGAGCAATCTCTAGGCGCCAAGGAAGCTAGCCAAAGTTATGCAATTGCTACACAACTAGCATGCTCTCGGGTTTAGGGACAGTCACCCATGGATAACCGTAACTCAGGCTGGAGATATACGCATTATGAACAGGGCAGAACCTCAGCCCCAGCCCATCCTGACGGGCAACAATATGTAATGCTAGCAGCAGTATTAACTACCAAAATTTTCAAGTCAAACGCTGGCATAACCAAACACCTTCTCTATAACTACAGCGTTAACCAAATCCTTCGTTAACATGAGTTACGGTTACAGATTGTATGGTTTGTGAATTGGGGTTTTGGATAGCTTGCCATGCCAACCATGAGCCAAGTTCGGCTACAAGCTTTAGTTATAGTGAATTGGGGTTTTGGATAGCTTGCACGCATTATGATACGTGCCGGTGCTGAATCCTAGATTATAAACAGCTCAGGTCACCACAAGCTTTCAGAAAGCTGTCACTCACATATACTACCCTACCACCCCCCAATTTTTTTATTAGCGGTGTCCAGAACAGTCTTGATTAATCTCTACAGACATTGTTGGACTGCTAAAAGTTTTCCATTTCAGATTGACAAATACGATCAATAATAGCAACTTAAACCTTCAGACAAACGAATACCATCCATTGAGAACTAACTAGGTTTCATTCTTTCCGCACGATTTCAAATTCACACTTTTGTCCATCTTCAACCCCCCCCCCCCCAAAAAAAAAAAAATCCACTAGGTGCAAATATCAGCCAATTGATTAGATAATGTTTACAATCACCGTACATATCATCATACTAGTATCAACAAACTTCCGTCTCTTGCAAGAAAATGAATGAGAAAATAAACTATTCTCTAGATAGCCATAGATGTACAAAAAATGGCATAAAACCAACATTTGTTTCATACGAATGGCACAAAACCAACATTACTAATCCCTGTCAAAGAATCCAACGCTATCAACAAAACATTTGAGGTAGAATAGAAACGGGTCTCTTTGGTTGCTTGTTATCAAGATATTTTTCTCTCCCCTAAATATTTTCTATCCGTACAATTTTTCCTTTTCTTTTTTTCTTTTGGTTTTTCTTGCTGTCGATGGTGATTCGTTAATGGCTTCTGCTCCGTGTGGAGATTGGCATATTCACTGTAGCTTTGGGTTAACGTTGTGGGTTGGACTAGATGGGGCGATAAAATGAGGTTTTCATTGATCAGAAGCTATTCGAGTTCAAGAAGGAGAATGATAGGTGGTGGAAAATCATAGAAAGTAGTCACCGTGTTGTTAAATACATAGCCTTAGATAATGAAGCTATGGGGTGGTTGGGCTCTATGGTGAGGGAATGTGTAGTGTTAAGGGGTGCTTATGAGTTTCTGAGAACTCGTAGAAAAGGAGACACGGTGCTAATGGTGCAGAAGGGACATAATCACAATGGCAGTTTCATTTCTCTCTCGGAGTTTGGTCATATGATAAGAGGAGGTTTGATAGTCGTGCCAAAAGGGAGGAAGGGGGAGGGGTGGAGGAACTACGGAGATACATTAATGGAGCTCCATTCATCCTTTGGCTCGTGCAGGAGAAACATAGTACTTCTTGTTGTTCAAGCAGGTAACTCGAAGATGAATAGAGGAGATGGTGTTGCTCCATCGTCGACGGTAGGAGGTGCAAGGTCGTACAATGAGGTGCTCCAAGCGATGAAGGCTCCGCCTTGACCAGTTAGTGCTGCGGTGTCAAACGCGCCCATCTCAGAGGTTGTGTAGAGACACGAGGGAGAAAGCAGTGGGCTGTTGGGGTCTAATGAGAAAACTATTACGAGGATGTTGGTTGGCTTAGAGAAAAAAGTGGGAGCAGTGTTAGAGGAAATTGGTTATTTGAAACACTACATCAAGGGCAAGGCTGAGATGAAGAAAGATCTGAGCCGAGTAACAGGCCATAAGAGTGGGCCTTGTACCTCAAGTACGTGGGGCCCTAGGATGGGCCGGGCCGCAGGCCCAATGAAGGCCTGGAGGGTTTTAACTAGGGCAACTACTGATATTTTGGGCCAGGAACTGAGTCAGGTTCCCGTGGCGCCGATATGTATTTTGCCAGCACCACCACCAGCACAGAAAAATTCTCCTGCCTCCATCGACCACTTTGGTGTGCCGGTTGAGTTATTCCGACGGAAGGAGCTAGAGGATGGTGAGTTAGCGTTGGAGCCGGTAGCGGTGGAGACCTTGAGAGAGGTTTTACCGTTGTCGTCTCTTGGCGTGGTGTTGGGGAGTGGGCAAACTGAGTTGTGTGTGGAGATCATAGGCCAAGATGATGTGCCGGTGCAGCCTGCCTAGCTGAATTTTGGGTTATCGAGTCTGGAGCTTCTAATAGACCTACCATCACTGGAAACGGGATTTTTTCATGGGTATAAATTTGGGGAAGATATTTTCGTTGAAAATTTGGCTTCAAGTGACGAACCAAATTCTACGGGGGGCTTGGAACTGTCTTTGCTTCCCAAGGACAGTGTAGGCGAGTAGGGGGCAGCTAATCCTCAGTGTACACTTCCTCCTTGTTCTAATTATGGAAGTTGCTCGTCTAATTGGATTTTTAAGAAGGTAGAAAAGCTACAAAATATTTTTGGGATTTCTTTTGGAGGTTATGAAGAGCAATTTATGGCCCTTGTAATGGCTGTTGAAGCTAGCCGTTCGAAATCAGCCACAAAACAGGATAGAGAACTTAAACGTTTAACTCGTTCCATCAATTCTGATATTAAGGAAGGAAGTAGCGGAAGGGATAGACCGAAAGGGGTAAGTTAAGCTTTTTATGAAGCCTAAGATTTTATCATGGAACATACAGGGACTCGATGATAGTAATAAACGTCTTCGTATCAAATCTTTATTGAGGATGTGAAAGGGTGATTTGGTATGTCTTCAAGAAACAAAGTTGCGTCTCATAGATAGAAGAATTGTGCTTAGCCTATGGGGATATGCTCGCATGTGGGCTGATCTTATTTGGCCTCATTGGGACCCTCAGGTGGAGTGTTATTAATGTAGGATAAAAGAGTGGTTGAGGCGATCGATGAGTGTATTGGTGAGTTCTCTGTTTCGACTTTATTCAAAAATATGAGTGATGGATAGGAATGGGCTTTTGTAGGGTCTTATGGTCCTAACATGGACAATGATAGGCGAAGGTTGTGGGAGGAATTGGCGGATATATACTCATTATAGGATGTGCCGTGGTGTATGGGGGGTGATTTCAACATTACTCGCTTTCACAGTGAACGATCAGGACATCATCGGCATAATATGGCCATGGAGGAATTCTCTAAGTTCATTTTTTATCTAGACCTTATGGACCTTCCCTTGATGGGGGGTGAGTACACATGGTCTAACAGCCGGGCTTGGTCGAAGTTGGATAGATTTCTTGTCCTCTCCATCATGGGAAGCCCACTATCCAGAAGTAAGTAAAAAAAGGTTAGCTCGAGTTAGTTCAGATCATTTTTCCATTCTTCTAAATTGTGGGGGCATTCATAGGGGTCGCTGGTACTTCAAGTTTGAGAACATGTGGCTAACAGCGAATGAATTTATAGAGACGGTGCGTGCTTGGTGGGCATCGTATCAGTTTAGTGGCACTCCCAAGTTTCATTTTAGCAGGTAAGCTTAAGGCTCTAAAACAAGATCTAAAGAAATGAAATTTAGAAGTTTTTGGTCACATAGACAATCAGAAGTCTACTTTCTTGGAGGAATTGCAGGACATAGAGGGTAGGGAACTATTGGGAGATGCCTCGAAGGAGGTATTATTGAGTAAGGGCACGGATGTGACAAAGTTGGAGAGGGTTTTGTTGTCAAAGGAGATATCATGGCGTCAAAAATCCATGGCTTTTTGGTTGAAAGAGGGTGATAGATTTACAAAGTTCTTTCACAAAGTGACTAATTCACATTGGCGTAACAATGTTATTGAGTCGCTTCATTCTAGTACTCAGATGTTATCCTCATCCCAAATTAGAAAATCTTATTGACATTATTATGAGACTCTTCTCACCGAATCGGCAATTTGGAGGCCGAAGCTTGATGCTTTGTCTTTTGAGACGATTGCTCCGCAATATGTGAGTGTTTTAGAGAGACATTTCGATGAAGAAGAGATTTTCAAGGTCATCTCTGGTATGGCTAAGGATAAAGCGCCAGGCCCGGATGATTTCTCAATGAGTTTCTTCCAAACTTGTTGAGATGTTGTAAAAGGTGATGTCTTGTAGGTGTTCAGTGAATTCCACGATTTTCAGAAGTTTGAAAAATCCCTTAATGCGACATTTATTGCTCTCATCCCCAAGAAACACGAGGCTTCGATTATAGAGGATTTTCGTCCAATAAGTTTGGTTAGTAGTGTTCATAAAATTATATCGAAGGTGCTTGATAACCAACTTAGTGCAGTGTTGGAAAATATTATATCCAAGCCTCAGAATGCTTTTATTCGTGGGAGACATACTCTTGATTCGTTGCTCATAGCAAATGAGAGCCTCGATGCTAGATTGCGGGAGGGAAGTCTAGGTATTCTCTGTAAGCTTGACATTGAGAAGGCTTATGATCATGTGAATTGGGAATTCTTCTTGTACCTGCTTGAGAGGTGTGGCTTTGGAAATAAGTGGATTTCTTGGATGAGTCATTGTATTTCAACTGCCCAATTCTCAGTTCTAGTTAATGGCACGCCTGCTGGGTTTTTTGATAACTCGAGGGGTTTGCAACAGGGAGATCCATTATCTCCTCTTCTATTTGTTATCATTATGAAGGCGTTGAGTAGGATGGTGCAGGCTACTGTTGATGGGGTTTTTTATCTGGTTTTCAGGTGGGAAATGGTTTTGACGACCCATTTATCATCTCACACCTTCTTTTTGCATATGACACTCTGGTATTCTGTGAAGCGGATAGCAGTTAGGTCCAAACTCTACAAGCATTGTTACTTTGTTTCAAAGCAGTGTCAAGGCTCAAGGTGAACCTTAGCAAATCTGAGATTGTACCGGTGGGTGAGGTTCCTAATATCCGCAGTCTAACAAGTCTTTTGGATTGTAGGGTGTCCTCATTCCCAATAAAATATTTGGACCTTCCGTTAGGAGCAACTTTCAAGAGCACACTCACTAACCTCTCCACGTATTTCTTATCTCTTTTTCCTATGCCTGCAGGGGTGGTGAATAAGATTGAGAAACTTTTTAGGACATTCTTATGGGGAAGCCTAGGGGAGGAGAAGAAATTACAACTGGTTAGTTGGAAGACAGTATGTGTCCCAATTGTGAATGGAGGGTTGGGTGTGTGCAACTTGAGAACCTTTAATAAAGCACTATTGGGGAAATGGCTTTGGAGATATCATCGGGAGGGGGGAGCATTGTGGAAGGAAACTATAGACGCGAGATAAGGTGTTGTTTCGAGCGGTTGGTGTTCCAACGAAGTGAGAGGGAGGTATGGAGTGGGGTTATGGAAGTTTATAAAGATGGGGTGGATATGTTTTGAAAATCATATTCGCTTTGTAGCCGGTAAGGGCAACAGAATCAGTTTTTGGCAGAACGTGTGGTGTGGAGATCATGCATTGGAAAGGATTTTTCCGGCTTTATATCATATTGCAGCTAATAGGGAGGTTTCAGTGGCTGATGTGCGGTTATTTTCTCATGGTTCGCATCAGTGGAATATTCTGTTTAATAGGGATTTTCACGATTGGGAACTAGCTATGGTTACAGACTTTTTCAACCTATTACATTCCTTGGGGACTACTAAGGCACAACATGATAGCTTGAAGTGGAGGTCTACGGATCATAAGTTATGTACTGTTAAGATGTACTATAACCTTTTGATAACACAGGACCATACTTCGTTCCCCTGGAAGAACATTTGGAGGTCTTGTGTGCCCTCCAAATTTGCTTTTATTATTTGGAACGCCGCTCTTGGGAAGATCTTGACCACGGACAATTTGAGGAAGAGAGAATGTGTAGTGATGGATTGGTGCTACATGTGTAAAAAAAATGGAGAATCGGTGGATCATCTCTTACTACATTATGACGTAACAAGGGTGTTGTGGGATGAGATCTTTCGGAGGGTTGGTTCGCTTGGGTAATGCTTATGAGGGTGGTGGATTTGATGGGTTGTTGGAGAAAATTGCAGGGCTGTCATCAAGTGGCAGCAGTTTGGAAGATGATTATGTCGTGTATCATGTGGTGCATTTGGATGAAAAAGAATGCGTGCAGTTTTGAAGACAAGGAACGCACAGTGGTGGAGCTGAAGAATTTTTTTCTAAATACCTTATTGCTTTGGTTTTCTGCTATTGTTTTAACTAGGAATAATATTCATGACTTCTTGTCTTTAGTTCATCACTCTTAAAATGTATTTAGGTGTTCTTTTGTATACTTCATGTGTACGTGGTACATGCCTATTTCATTCATATCAATAAAATTTATCTCTTACTTATCAAAAAAAAAAAAAACCCACAATCAGGATAATATTTAACCGGAAAAATGCTCCACTGAATCCACTCTACTTGTTCCTCATTAATCCAAATCCAAAGACGGGAAACTTGTCCACCATATCAGACTTCTTTCATTTTCCAAAAGAACCATTGGGTAGTAAACTTGTATGGAAAGGCCACTGCCAAAGCCAATTTCCGGAATTCATATAAGAGTGATGAGTTAGGCACAACCTAAGGTGCTAGAGCTTATCACTTATCAGGCACTTTAGCTTTGTAAATTGCCCCACCTCAAACAAACCTTAATACGTATACTGGTTGACTCACAGTATTCATGCAATTTCACAAAATCCTAGAATTATATGCCAAGCCTCATGAACGAGACGGACGGACCATTTATTGACTGGAAGAAAACTCATAACACCAAATAGGTTTCAACCGATAAAAGCATCCATCCAAAGCTTTAAACTGGACTCAAATTCAATCGCAAAATATACACACGTATAGATATATATATATATATATATATATATATATTCTAAATTCGCATAACTAGCATTTTCCCAAGTAGAAGCTCACCATATTCGTTCCCAATATATCAATAATCGGTACGATAGTCGCCTCGGTAATCGCTGTAATCGTCTCGCGCAGCCAAGTCATTCTCGACCCTATCAGCGATCTTCTCCTCTTCATACTTCAATTCCTCTTCCAATGCGAGCCCACCCAACGCTCCAGCGACCGCGCCCACAGCCAATCCAGTCCCCAAACCCATTTTCGAGGACTTCGGCTTCTGATCGTACGGCGAGTAATCCACAGGTGCCGACGGCCCACTGGGCCCCGCAGGCACACCGTAGTTCACGGGCCGATCGAAGAACGGCCTGGGTGGCATCGGTGGTGGTGGCGCACTGGAATAGTACCCTGGATAGTACCCAGAATACGCATCAGGATATGAACTATATGGATACGGAGGCGGCGGCGACGGTGAAGGCGATGGAGACGGGGCGGGCAGTGGTGAAGTGTACGGAGATTGCGAGTAACCCCTGTAGTCGCGCGGTGGAATGACAGGGGCACTGGAGTAAAAATAGGTCGGCGGAGGGGCAATATGGTAATCTGGAGGCAAAGGGCGTTCACGGACGGCGAGCTTTAGGCGGATCTTGCCCTGGGGACGACCGGACGGACGGACGAGATGGAACGTTCTGATACCGGTCGATTCGTCGGGGTTTTCGGTGAGGTCCTTGAGCGGGACACGGAGTGTGCCGACCAAGGGCTTGGGGGTCTCTGAAGGTTTGGAGTGGAAGATCTCAAGGGTGAGGACAGATTCTTGGAGAGGGAGGGCCAGTGGAAGGGTGAATCGTTCGTTCCAAACGGGGCGGGTGGAGCCGGCGTCGTCGGATTTGGTGGCTAGTCGGCGGTCGGGGTCAACCCAGAAGACTGCGTAAGGCTTGAGGTCACCGATCTTCCAGTTTACGTTCTTTAGGTGCTTGGCGGAGACGATGGTGAGCTCCAGGTCCAGAGACTTCGGTGGCTGAGGGCGAGAGGAGGCCATGGCTGTCTGTGGTAACGAGGGAGATAAAAATCAGAGGACTGTTATTTGCTTGGGATACTAATTACCAAAGGCCGAAGTGATTGGGTATAAAGTTGACGTTCTTTCCATTCATGGGTCGGTTTGTCCTTTGGTCCGTGGACCGTGGCCCAAGATAAGTAAAAAACTCCTACTAATATTGATATATTTAAAGTAATATTATATTCAGTTACGAAATATGTAAGTATCATATAATTTATTTTTAAAAAAATATAATCTATTATTAAAAAATTATTTTTTTATCATATGAATTATGTATTTATTTTTTTTTTAAAATAATTACACGGTGCTTACATACTTATGATTGTAACTATCATTTCTCATATTTTTTAGTCGTGCTAGCATGCCGTCCAGCTTTGATTGCTAGGCGTGCCCGCTAGCACAAAGTTACTTTTTTATTTTTATCTTTTTTTTTATATTTTTTAAATATATTTAAATATTAAAAAAATAAAAATATATATCAATACATTAAAAATCATTTTCTCAATCATTAAATACAAAAAAAAAATAAAAAAAATTAAATACATGAGCGATCAAAATAAAAGGACAAACTCAGACGACATACTAATATTTTCCTATATTTTTTAAATTAACATAACACTACTAATATAAATATCACTAAATACAAAGTTTTTCTTGCAACACCACATTATGAATCAAAATGTGAATGTTCCTCTCTTCTAACAAAGAAATAGCTAATTTAGCCAACTGATATGCAGCCAAGTTTGTCTCCCTGTAATTGAATGACACTTTCCATCCCACTCTGTACTTCAACAGTCTTTTAATGTCATGAATCAATGAACTTGCTTTTGCCGAGCTTTCATGTGAAGAGTTGATTGCATTAACTTCCTGGCAGTCTCCTTCAAAGACAACCCTTGAGAACCCCAGATCATAACACAACATCAGTGCTCTTCTCAAAGCCATTGCTTCTACAACTGCAGGTTGTAATTCAGCATCTATGTTGCAACATATTGAAGCTTGGACTTCTCCCTCTGCATCTCTAACAATAACTCCCAATCCTGAATTCTTCGAGTGTAGCATTCCAATTCATCTTCATATAATCCACATCAGGTTTTCTCCATTTCTTTTACTTCATTCTGGAACCAGTAGTCTAAATATGGTAGACAGGTTTCTGAGTATATCTATTTATTTTTTTTTTTATAGAAAATATACATCATTTCATTTATGAAATCGAAGTTACAACTGTGACTGGTCAATATAGAGAAAAAAATCAAATTATACGCCAAACTACTCATTTGTGGGAAGCTTCCCCGCACACAAATTTCTTTACGACAGACATTGTCTTAACTTTTAGGAACTCTCTACTGACAAAACTGGTTTGTCTGAGAGTACCACTCTCTGTAAAAAAAATAGAGATAACCATGTCCCACCTCCAAATGAGGAGAAGGACAAAATTACCTCCATCATTCATATGAGGAGAAGAACAAACCACCCTCATCCTCCAAAGGAGGAGAAGGACAAGACCACCCCCTCCTCCAAGAAAAGACCATTTTCGGGCTTACGTCCCAAACGATATTTTCTCATGAAAAAAAATGACTGTTAATGAAAGAAAGAATTGAATGAAAGCTCCAGCTCTTTCAAGCTGACATGAATGAATGAATGCATGAATGAAAAACAAAAAAGAAAGAAATAAAAGCATGAATGTATGAAGATACGTAACGGCCACATGAATGAATGAAAAGGGTACCAATGAATAGGCAGATTGCAATGCAGGGTAAGTAGTACTGGAAGTGCACCTAGTGCTGCCCCCTATGAAAGGGATTCCCAACCAGTGGCCACAGGCGGAATCCGGGTTCAAAGGAAGACCGCTAACCCCAAAACACACGGGGCGTAACAGTGTGTACTGGCCTATGAAAGTGATAAGAATGAATGGATGTATGCATGTACGAACGCAGGAATGCATGAACATTTAAGAAATGAAGGCACTGACAGGAGACACGTTTTAAAGAAAGGAAAGCCTTTTTAAAAGAGAAAAACCCCGTCCAGTAACGTTTTCAAAAGAATTCACGTATGCACGTAAACATGCACGAACTCTTGAAGAAATGAAGGCACTGATGGGAGAAACGTTTTACGAAAAGGATGCCCATGTTTTAAAGAGAAAAACCATGTCTAGTGACGTTTTCAAACGAATGCACGTATGACACGTATGCATGCACGTAATAGTATGTACGAGTGATGAATGCATGAATGAAAATCTATATTGTTATATTTTAATTGTATGAAGTAATGCTTACAAGTCTTCGACTCATTTTAGTTTTTATGCATGTCCCTTCCCCTCACAAGAACTGTATGATCAGGACGGACACGACCAATGGGGAAGAGCACAGAAGTTTAGGCACGAGTTTTAAACATACGAGACGCATTTTATTGTAAAAATTAATGTTTTCCTCTGTAAACCTCTTTTATCCCAAAGCACATTTCATTTTATAAACGTGGAGTCTCACACCCTGGGTATGCAAGTGAAAAGTTTTAAATAGGACGGTAATTCCCGTCGTCCTTTTTATAAAAATATTTTGGAAAAAGTCACACCACAAGGACGGGCGTTACATCAGTAGACCAACTTCTCACTAGCACGAGCCTACCTTACAGTGTGGAGGTGATGGTCGTGCCGCTACAACCGAAGTTTCGAGTTCCCCTTATGGACATGTACGATGGGACCAAGGACCCCCTTGAACACCTAGAAACCTTCAGAACCCACATGACCCTGCATGGTTTCTCAGAAAAAGTGGTTTGTAGAGTTTTCTTGCTAACCTTGAAAGGACCAGCGAGAGTATGGTTCAGATCCTTGGCGCCTGGATCCATAGACAACTTTGGGGAGTTGGCCCATCTATTCCTCTCACAGTTTATGGCAAGCAGAAGAAAGAGATGCCCCGTTGCATATCTCATTTCCATGAAACAAGGGGAATAAGAAGGTTTGAAAGCATACCTATATAGGTTCAACAAAGAGCACGTGACTACGGACGACCAAGATGAGAAGATAACTTAGGCAGCACTTTTATGAGGGGTATGGCCCCGATCCCAATTCATGGCAGAATTGGCAAGGAGGACTTTCGCCACGCTGTGAAAGTTTATGGATCAAGTTGACAATTTCATCAACACCAAAGACACACTCCGGGTCCTGACTGAGCTAAGAAAAAAAGAATTGGAGCAGACATATAGGAAAGTGAAGGCATCAACCAAGAGCAAAGCTCGAGAGAAGCTAGAAAAAGAATCACGAGACAACAAGAGGGAGAAAGCTCCTATGAGAGGCTTGGGGTTTCAATTTGACAGGATGACACTCACCGTACAAAAAGACGACTGGCCAGCCATTCAAGAAGACGGCTGTAGGAGCACTAGTCGCCACCATTGCACTTACCATTAGTCCAACACTCATAATACGGAAGATTGCATTTTATTGAAAGATGAAAGAGAACAAGCTAGGCGACCAAGACCGTTGTATCCTCTCGCTCGGAGACTAGAACGAGATTGGAGGAAGAGATCACGGGAAATAAGTGCAGAAAGGGCCAACAAACTAAAGAGGAAAGGGAGCCTGAGGCAAAGGTAGCTCAGCGGGGACCCCCGCATGGTCGCCCCCACGCACCACATCAAGAAGAATCCCCGCTGGACGAAATCAGAACCATTGCAGGAGGGTTCGCCGATGGGGGTGTAACCTCATCAGGTGAGAAGGCGCACGCTAGGCAAGCATAATACCGAGAAGTGTACTCAGTCGAGTACCGCCCCACCAAATACAAGAAAAGGGAGCCAGCCCCTGTCATGTCTTTTGCAAAAGACGACAAGGAGGGGGTCTTCTATCCACACGATGACGCCATGGTTGTGATTATGTTGGTTGCCAACTTCACCACTAGGAGGATCCTTGTTGACAATGGCAGCTCAGCAGATATCCTTTTCTGGGAAGCCTTCACCCAGATGGGGATAGATACCGTCCGACTCCAACCAGCTCCCATGTCACTGAAGGGCTTCTCGGGGGATATGGTCCAGCCGGTCGGCACCATCACATTTTCTGTCTTAGTGGTAAAAGCTCCATCATCATACAACGTTAGACTTGGCAAACCTACCCCCAACAACCTGAGGGCGGTGACGTCGACTTACCACTTGAATATGAAGTTTCTAACCCCCTGGGGAGTGTGCGAAATATGGGAAGAACAGATCCTGACACATGACTATTACGTGCAGGAATTGAAGCCAAGGGATGGCGGGGTACATGTAGTCCACAACCCGGACAATGACCATGTTCTCCTGCCCCAGCCTGAACACACCACAACAGATGGAGAGATTTGAGATGAACAGACACTTAGGAAAGTGGAGCCAAATGAGCCACTGGAGTTAATCCCTTTGAACCCAAGCCTCTCGGAAGCCATGGCTAGGATTGCCAGTGGGATGACACTCGAAATGAGGTGCGCCATGCAATAAATCCTCATGGAACACCACGATGTCTTCGCCTAGAATCGACCCATAAATCATACAACACCACCTGGGCGTGGAATCAAAAACCAAGGGAGTAAGGCAGAAACGTCGAAACTTCAGCACAGAGAAGAATATCGCCATCGTCGCAGAGGTCGACCAATTACTCGAGGTGGGCTTCATACGGGTAGCACATTACCCAAACTGGTTGTCCAACGTGGTGTTGGTAAAGAAGTAAAACTGCAAATGGAGAATGTGTGTTGACTTCACTGACTTGAATAAGGCTTGGCTGAAAGACAGCTTCCCTCTACCTTGCATCGATCTAATCGTCGACTCCATGGTGGGTTATTGCATGCTTAACTTTATAGATGCCTACTCCAGGTACAACTAAATCTGCATGAACCCCGACAATGAGTAGAAGACTTCATTCATCACTGATCAGAGACTATACTGCTACTCTGCCATGCAGTTTGGATTAAAAGACGTAAGGACCACATACCAGCGGCTAGTCAACCGCATGTTCAAGGCTCAGATCGTGAGAAACATGGAGGTCTATGTGGATGATTTGCTGGTAAAAAATGAAGCTCTCAAGCAACACCTTGACGACCTTCGTGAATCCTTTACAATATTGCGGCAGTACCAGATGAAATTGAACTCCACGAAGTTTGCCTTCAGTGTAGGCTCCAGGAAATTATTAGGTTTCATGGTTTCAGAATGAGGGATAGAAGCTAACCCAGAGAAAGTGGAAGCCATACTCCACATGGCCCCTCCTCAAAACATCAATGAAGTGCAAAAACTCACTAGACGGATAACGGCTCTTTACAGGTTCGTGTTGAGGTCCACCGACTAATGTCTACCGTTTTTTAAAATATTGCAGAAAGCACGAGCTTGGGATGACGAGTGCAACCAATCTTTCGAGGCTCTCAAGAAACATCTCATAAGCCCTCCACTGCTCAACCAACCCAGATGTGGAGAAACCTTGGTCCTGTACCTATCAGTCTCCCCGCAAGCAGCTTCCTTGGCCCTGGTATGAAACGAAGAGGGAATCAAAAAACCCATGTACTACACCAGCTGGGCTTACCTAGGAGCAGAGGCTAGATACCCACGCATAGAGCAATTCCTCTTCGCCTTAGTGGTGACCACACGACAACTCCGCTCGTATTTATAGGCTCACTTAGTGAGGGTCCTCACTTAGACCCTTTTGAATAAGATCCTTCAAAGACCAGACGCCTGAGGCAGCCTTAGGAATTGGGTCATGGAACTGAGCAAGTTCGACATCGAGTACGCACCCCGAAATTCTGTTAAAGGGTAAGTATTGGCAGGTTTTGTGATAGAATTCACTAGCTTCCCAGAAAAGGTCGAACATGCACCTCCTGTGAAGCCCTAGCAGGTTTTTGTTGACGGCTCGTTCTGCTGGGCTAAAGGGGGAGTGAGGGTACATATTGTTACAGACATGAGCAAAAAGCATGATTACGCTATTAAGTTAGCATTTAAAATAAAAAAAAAATGAGGCAGAATATGAGGCATTGTTATCTAGTCTAGTGATCGCACATCTTTGGGTGCCAAAGAAATAGAGTTATGAGTTGGTTTTCAGCTAGTGGTTAATCAAGTACGAGGAGAGTTCGCTGCGAAGAGCAAAAAATTGAAGAAGTATCTAATACTGATAGAAGGCAAACACACCCAATTTAGATACTTTCAGATCCAACAAGTGCCGAGAATAAAAAAAAAATTTAAGTTAGCGCGAGCGGCGTCTGAGCATGAAGACTCTCCTATGCCAGAACAAACAGGGATTAAGACTGTTAAGATACCTGCTGTGGGAATAGAAGTGGTAGAAGTAAAGTCGGAAGCTCTGGAATGGTTGTTGGATATTAGCAAGTACATAGATGCCAATGAGCTACTCGGCAACAAATGGGAAGCTAGAAAGATTAGGAACAGGGCAGAACGTTACATTCTACTCGAGGGAACCCTACATAGAAAGGGGTACTCCACACCTCTCCTGAGGTGCGTCTCATTCGAAGAGGCCTAACACGTGCTAATAGAAGTACACGGGGGAATCTACGATGACCACTCTAGAGGAAAGGTGTTGGCAGGCAAAATGATGAGGGCGGGATACAACTGGCCTCGCGCCCTTCAGGATGCGGAGGTATACGTGCGGAAATGTAGGAAATGTCATGAGTACTCTAAAGTGCCTCATTGCCCACCGGACGAACTTACATCAATCACCTCACCACGACCCTTTGCTCAGTTGGGAATTGACGTAGTGGGCCCCCTCCCCCAGGGCAAAGGAAGGGTAAGATTTGTAGTAATGGAAGTGGATTACTTCATTAAATGGGTAGAAGCCGAGGCGTTGGCAACGATTAAGGCAAGCAACATCACTCGTTTCTTGTGGAAGACTGTCATTTGCAGATTTGGCATCCCTATATCATCATATCGGATAATGGAAGGAAAATTGACTCTGACCACTACCAAGACTGGTGCGAGGACTTGGGGATCAAATTCTGATACTCGTCTCTAGGATATCCTCAGTCCAATAGGCAAGTGGAGGTGACCTACAAGACATTGATGGGTATACTTGAAGCTCAACGACAAAAAGAGGACCTGGGCAGAGGAACTCCCCAGAGTTTTTATGGGCATACTGAATCACAGTAAGGACCCCGACTAGATAAACACCCTTCACTCTCACTTACGGACATGAGATGATGCCGCCAGTCGAGGTTGGGATCCCTACCTACAAGGTACAACACTTGAGCAAAACTCCAACAATGAACGACTATAAGAACAACTTGACTTGCTGGAGGAAATCAGACTTGAAGCAGAAGTAAGGACAACCATCAACAAGAGGAGTGCGTAACGATGTTTCAACAAACGGGTACGCTACGGGCATTCAAGATAGGGGATCTCGTGCTAAAACAGACAGGGATGACTACCCAAGATGAAGGAAAACTAGGCCCTCAATGGGAGGGCCCCTATGTGGTCACAACCAACATTTTCCTGGGCTCTTACTAGCTCCAAAACTCCCAAGGGAACGAGCTACCACACCCCTAGAACGCCGAGTATCTACGAAAGTTTTATTGTTAAAGAGCTTATAACTTGTAATTTACATTTACATGCCAACAATGTAAACTCTATTAATGGAACTATGGTTTTTTAGGAGCCACACCACATTTATATGCCACGCCATATTAATAACACCACCCCAGAAGTCACGCCGCATTAAAAGATTCTGACAGGCAAACAATTAAAATGACATGAACTCCCTGAAGCAAGGTATGGATTGTCTCCCACCCAAAAACCAGGCATAAAAGCTGACCTCCAAGTACGAAGAACTTTCTCTTACTCCTCTAACCTCTCGCACAAATTATTAAAGAAATATAATAACTTAAGCATCATAGACTTTCTGGCTTCTACTAAGGTCCCCTTTTTCCTGTATTTTTTAAAGTGTGTAGATACAAAAATCAAGATTCAAATTGCTGAAATCCGAGCTAAAGATGTATGAAATACGACGTTAACATGCATATTTAATGTGAAGCTAAAATTATCCAAAATAAAATTAGAGGATGCATGATATCCCGTGGATAGGACCATAAAGTTCAAAACGAATTGTTGAAGATATATTTAATTCGCCCCAAAATTCGGTTGGGTGGCTTTTATTCAGCCATCGTTCAGTAGACCGCGCTTTGAAGAAGGTTTTAACACACCACTGCGATGCTCTGACTGAACTGCCCCCTCATTCTCGACCATTTCTCAAGCAAAACCCCACCTGGACCTCCCAAAGACAAAAATAAAAATGCAAGACAATAAACCCGAAATCGCCACCAAAAACTCTAAGAAGGCCAATCTCTTAGACCACCACTCTATCAAGCACATCCTCGACGAGTCCGTCTCCGAGGTAAATCCAAAGAACAGAAAAGCCTAACTTACCTTTTTTTTATTTTTTTAGATCTATGATCATGTTCTTTTTTATTTATAATAAAAATATGTATACTTCTTTAATTTTTTCCATAGATTGTAACGAGTCGTGGATATGTGGAAGACGTGAGGATGAGCAATATACGATTGTTGATGGGCACGATTATAATCATCATTGCTCTGGCGGCTCAGTTTTACAAGAAAAAGTTTCCTGAGAACAGGAATTTTCTCATCGGCTGCATCTTATTATATCCTTTGTTCTTCCCTGGTTTTTGTATTTTTTTTTTCGTGTGACTTCTCTTTTTCATTGATGAGAAAATCCGTCTCGTTTCTGGCAAAATGCGGGATAGGGAAAGGGAATCTAAATATTTCCGGTTCGAGTTTTAAAAATATTTAGCTCGTGTTGATAATGCGTTGGCTTTCGTTTTCAACTTTGTTTGATCTTTGACTCTGGCAAGTATATAGTCTTCAATGGGTTATTGCAGCTGATCATCTACACAAAGGAGAAGAATGAAATTCTGTTTACTTATCCCCCTGCGGTAATATCTCTTTCCATATGGAAACTTAGCAATAATTCTAGACGCTGTGTTTGTCTTTGGAAATACAATCTGCTTATTGAAAGAAAAGAGGATCAAGTGATTTATATTACAACATAAATATCATACATTTTTTCGATACCTGTATGACTACTTTCATCAGCACTGAAGTTAATCCCTATCCCAAGTTTCGTGGAATGAGGAAGGGATGGAGTGTGAGCTATGGTAACAAAGTTTTAGGAGATCTGCCTCTCTGATTTACAAAGCTTGCGCTAGAGTGTGTGCTTTATGGTTAGGGAAGAGATAGCTGGATGTTTGATATTTGAAGATTATTGATGGAGTTAAGGGAAAGTGAGTTGTCAAGTCAGCCCCTTGGGTAATTTTCTGCAAAATTTGTCGGACGAGGTTTTATGTATGTAAGATTGGTTAAAAGCCATAATGTTCCACGAATATAATGCATTCTTTTTGGTATCATAGGTTATGTTCTAGTGGCAATTGCTCTAAAGAGAACCTCATGTAAGCCATAAATTCTTGACTTGATTCTAAATCCTTCCATAATTGATTTTAATAGTACCGACACTGGTTGCATAAGATAGTTGACTCGAGGTATTGGTGGCGAATCATCAGGGTTTAGTTTTCTGGATGAATGGATGAAATACTGCATGCTTCAAACTATTTTATTTTAAACCATCAGTCGCATATTGTATGGCTACTTCTATTCACGGGTCTTGCTGATGAAAAAAGGCCCTGGATTATATATGAATTTTGTTACAAGTATTAAAAAAATTATGAATGAAGGCCCTTATTGAAGATTGCTCAAGTTTGTTCATGCGAGCCTTTGCATTCCATGGTTGGGAGTTTAGAAGTAGCCATGCTTTTCTTTAGAGTGACAATAGCATAATTAGCTTTGGGGAATATACAATGACCTGGAGACAGCTCTCAAGATATACAATTCTGAGCTTAGTCATTACATAATATTTTTAAAAGATTGATATGTTGGGTTAGATTGTGGGGTT
The DNA here is from genome assembly GCF_001411555.2 of Juglans regia. Classification (NCBI taxonomy): domain Eukaryota; kingdom Viridiplantae; phylum Streptophyta; class Magnoliopsida; order Fagales; family Juglandaceae; genus Juglans; species Juglans regia. Next base: position 51,128,691 of record NC_049907.1, on the reverse strand, counting down.
TCTCTGCAAACTCACGTCCCCTTCAGATGTGTATCTTCTTCTTCTTCTTCTTCTTCTCTCTCTCTCTTTCTATACCAGCGTTAGTCATTGGCATGATGGGGGATAATTTGCTTGGCAGCGTGTCCTAAGAGTAAGTGTAATGGGGAGTGGTAACATCTTATCTTTCATCATTGCGTGCTTTCTAGGGCCTTGATCTTCCATTAATAATCTTACACCTGGTTGGATTGTTTATCCCTGCCGGGTCTTTATGCGGTTAGGGGTGGAAGATGGAAGGAAGAGTAGCAGGGCAGCTTGGTGCTGTTGAAGGAAATATAAAATACAAAAATCTTTGAAGTATTGGACTAGTCTTGCTAAAGCTTTAAATGTCATCTTGTAATGTGATTTCTTACATAGATGTTGATTTTGTGATCATCGCACTTATCCATGAAAAAGAGTTCCTTTTTGGAGGTTTTGGTTCTTTTTAAATCTAAGCTGTCTTTAAGGTCTGACCTTTGGATACCTTCTGTGTGCAGAGCATATCATTTTCTTTTCCTAATTTAATTGAATTCAGCTTATCAGAAAGATAAGGTGTGGGTGGGGAGAAAGGAAATTACTTTTCTTTGTTAGGCCGTGTTTATTGTTTTTTTCTCGATCTTTCCATTATGAACTTAATACCCCCTTTGAGGTCTAGCCATCATGGTCTCATAAATGCACATGTAAGCTCAGAAACCTTAGTATGCATTCTCTATTTCTGAAGGCTAAGAACTTGTTCTTGCTTGATTCGAAGAGAAGCAAACACAATGCAACCTCTCCCAATATTTTCTGTGTGCATAAATCGGGGGTGGTTTGACAGAAAAAAAGGATCTTCTAGCTAGACTCCATTTGTTTATTTACTTATAAAAAATAATATGTTGTAAGACTCCAGCAGTTGAATTATCTACCTCTGTCGGTCAAATTTGTCGTGCATACATCATACAAACTGATACAACGAAATTTAGTTGTTCTCCTATCTAATTTAGTTGCAATTTCTCTGGACAGGGATCCTTTACCAGTACAGGCTTGGTGGTGTCTTCCAAGCTGCCGAGATTTTCTGATACGTACACACTTGGCATAGTGAGTGCAGATCCTAAATCTATTTCTGCAAATCAACCAGTACAGTTAACCAAAAGTGTTACTCAATGGTCTCTCTCTCTCTCTCTCTCTATATATATATATATATATATATATTACATGCACACATGCATGTTAGCTGTACATACACATTGAACTGCACATCAATATACGCTCTGTTACGTTTCTGGTCTCTTGTGATGTTATAGGTTCACAAAGGATGGAGTTTTGGTGGAGGGTCTATTCTGGAAAGATGTTGAAGCCTTAATTAATGAATATGCAAAAGAACCAAAGAAGAGCAAGTGAATTGAAGCTTCAGACATTGTCTGATCGGGCATTGGTTCAGAACTCTAGTCATCTTTTGACGTGAATCCAGATGTTCCTCAGTGATATCATGGTTTTTGGCATTGAGAGAACCAAACAAATTGAATTAAAATGGCCGTTTGTGGTGCATGAGTCAGATCGTTTTCACTAAACAGTTATTTCTTTCTAGTTGAAAATTTTACGTCCAATCCAATGCTGAGAATGGATCTAGATAAGGATCATGCACAATAGCTAGGTAGATTTTTTGTTAGTAAAATCGTACGCGTTCTTTCCATCTGGCTTTTTTCTTGCTTCCTAAAACTTAGAAATATGTGATGGTGTTGTCAGTTGTTTACCGTGTGCTGGTTTGATGCTGTCTTTTACCAGATCCGAGTTTTGGTTTGTTACGATTTCTTATTGTATGTTTTGACGATGCCGCCGATTGTTGGGCCAATGTTCTGGAGAAGGACAAACTTCGAGACTTGGGCTTGTCTACAGGAAGTGGTTATTTCTCTATTTTTACTCAATACTGATTTCCTAGCTATGCTTTTTGTACAAAGAGTGTGCAAAAATCATTGTATCAGGCAAATTTCTTTTGAATCTGGTCATTTGATAGGGAACCTATTATTTCGATAACAATTATGCGTGCCTCAGTACGTCCTTTGATCCTTTCTCACTTGTGAGATTCAATCATGTAAAGGATTGAAGATGGAGCGCGTGAAAAGGGTCCTTGTCGATGTACATTAGGTCAGTTTGAATTTTAGAAGTGTTTCATCTTATTTTATCATTATAATTTTATTAAATTTTTATACAAAATATAATAAATAGTTTAATTTTTTCAAATTTTAAAATAATAATATTATTAAAAAAATAATATTTTATTCAACTTATTTAAAATCATCTCAATTCATCTTTAAACTAATTTATCTCAATTCATCTTTAAACTAACATCTGAATCAGACGGGGCAATCATGTAAAGAGCGGGTGAAACGGGTCCTTTCGATGCACATTAAGCTTCCATCTTTTTGAGAAAAAAAGAGAGAGAAGTTAACCTCGTCACGGTAACAAATAAAGAGGATGAGTTTGATATTGTGATCCAGAGGCATATACCCGGCATATGCTCCATAAAGTCCAATCTCATCTGGCCCTCCCGTCCCCTATGTTAGGCTTCTATTTTTTTACACCCATTCATAACGTTATATGAGTCGTTTAATGAAGCTTTAAAGAAGTTATTGTATAATGATAAGACAACATCGGATATGACAATATGACCTGTTAATATATGAAATGAATAATGGTAGATATAATAGTAAAATGTGTAAATATTTAATAATTATTTTAAAAAAGAATAAAATTTATTATTAAAAAATTAATTAATTTTTATCTAAATTTTATATTTATTTATTTTTTTAAAAATAATTATACGATATTTTATATATTTACGACTGTAAATATCATTTTTTATAATCACAATTTTATATATTTTTACAAGTGAAAAGAAATATATAATTTTATGATATTATTATTATTTGAAAGTATTATTCGGATTCGCCATCCGATTGAGCAGCAGAACTACGAAGACAATCATTTCAGTAAGTGGGACCTACAAAAGAAGGTATCTGTCGGTGAAGTGGGTCCGCATCTTTGACACATCGTTAATCTATGGGTCGAAAATCCAAACTAATAAAAAAATTAAAAAAAAAATCCCTTCACCAAAAGAAATATGCCAAAAAAAAGTAAGAAAAATAGTGATCCATAATAATTGGTCAATGTAGTCCCCCCCATTCATTATTTAACCAAACGGCCAGCTCGTACTTTGTTGTTCCCTCAATCCTCGTTAATCTCAATCCCTCTCCGACGCGCACGCTATTATACACCAGCGGTACCTACATCACCCTCCTATTTGGCGCTGCGCTTCCTTCCTTCTTTCGTTCCTTCCCTACACGCAAATGTCGGCTACGATTATGACGTGGCAGTTCCCAAAACGTCCAGTCCCTTGGTCCCGCATAAACATTTGTGGGACAAACTTATGAAGAAGATGACGTGGAATGCAATCATGCTCGGACTTGAAACCGACTCTAAAAAATCTCATTTCACAAACCGATTTCAAGTCCGCCAGGCTTCCCCCCCGGGTCTCCGCTCCTCCGCGGCCTGTTATTTAATGGACCCGGGCGCATCTTATCCTACCATTTTTGCGCACACAATTCCTGTGGGAGATATTTGTTTCTCTCTCTAAAACTCGGTCCTTCTATCTCTATCTCACGTTCCTTATTGCGATCGATTTCCTGAGGATTTGAGTCTGTTTCCACGTTTCTAATTCGGTTTTATATATTCCGAAGCTAGGGTTTCGAATCTGCTTACGGATTGTTCGACTTTGTTGAGGGGAAGTTTCTGAGATTGGATATGTCGAACTCTACAAACCAAGATTCAACTAGTAACGATAAGATCGAGGATCTTGATCGCTCGAACCGATACGATGGCGAGGACTTTGACGATTCGTCGTCGGTGGATGCGCTCTCTTCCTGTGACGTCGGATCCGTTGCGAGTTCGAGTGGCTCACGAGAGAGCGGTGGGTCGACAAGCGAGATTGGGCTCACGGAGCGGTTGACGGATGTTCTTGTGGACGGAGGAGATGGAGATCTGTTGCTTCAGCAGAACGATCGCGAAGACCGGGTTCTGCGGTGGCTACAGGCTTTGGATATGCAAGTGATGGGGGCTTGTCGAGCGGATGAGAGGTTGAAGCCTTTGTTGAAGACAAACGCTTCGAATGGAGTCGCTGAGGATCGCCTGCTGGTTCATTTAAGTCAGGTATGTATCTTATTTGAAGATAATTTGATTCTCTGAGATTTGGATACTTTTTCATCAAAGAGTTCACCGCTTCTGTGGTGGAAGTTTGTTTGGCGATTCTATGTAGGAATTGGTGTGGTGGCAGGTGATGGTTGCACGGTTTCACGAATTGGCCGTGAGTCAAAACATGGACATGATTAATTGTGCATCGTGTTGAATTGATGATTTCCATATATGTATTTTGTCCGCAGAAGCTTTCTCTCATGCCATATTTATTTGTTGTTTATACATCTCTATACTTAAATGATGGATTCTATTTTGTTTTAATGAACAGAATTTCGAGCCAGCAGAGGTTGGTATGCTAGCGAGGTGCTTCTGTATACCTCTAGTTTCTCTTCGTGTGGGAAAGATCAGCAGGCAAGGAAATCAGTTGTGCCCAACTGGTACAAGGTAATTTCCGTAACATGGATGTCGGCATGTCTATATGTTTTATGTTCTTGAGATGTGCGATGGCGTGTTTGATAACATTGCATATGACGTTTTGTACCTTTTCCAAGTCATCGTGTTTCAAAAGTAGTTGAAAGCTCTACTTCTTTTTGTCGCTCTTTCGGCTTTCCTTTGTTATGATTCTGAAATCTCCCCATGTATACCTTTAATTTGATTAGCGTTCTACGAAAATAACGATCTCTGAAGTTACTTACAAAAAAAAAAAAAACATACTGACAATAACAATCTGAAATAACTGTATGATTCATTTCTTGCTGCAGTAGAGGTCAATCATTATTTATTCTTGTGATTCCTCAAACTGGTGATCCTCTCTCAGGAGGGGCAATAATTTTGATGTCAAGCTCTAGAAGTTCATTTTGACATGCATCATCAATAGATTGTTGTTTGAGGAATAAATTCTTAACTGTCAATCACTGTTGCACCTCTCTACATTTTGGTGTTCTGCATCCGTGTCATTAGTTTTACAAATACAATGCCATTGATGTTTCTTTTACCTCCTTCCAGTGAGAACACATATATGGACAATGTTTTGGGCCATTTTGTAGCTATTTCATGTAATTGATTATGAATATTCCGTGCAGGCAGCCGGTGTAAAAATATGCCATGCTACTAATATTCTGATATTTCACAGTATATATATAGCACATGCTAATATACCTTTTAATTTGTCTGTGATTATAAATGTTAAAGCTCATGAATGTGTATATAGATACATATATATTGGTTTTAAGAACTTCTGCGTGCTTTGGATTTCAGCAGATACTTGCACAACAACTTTTGTTTGTAATCTTCTTGCTGACTCTTAACCTTGTGAAAAGATTTTTTTTGTCTCCATACTTTCAAGCAGTCCTTTTAGTTGATCTTGTTTCTGAATATGGTTGATAGTGATTTTTGCCAGTTTTATTTTTTTCATATGTTCATGATGGGTTACCTCTTAACTCAAGCGGACAGGGAGGTCATTTAATTTTTGACTTGTTACATGTTGGGGTTGCATGTTACAATGTCTAGAAAGTATTTGAACTGCAATCATGTAATGGCTGCATATGCAAGATTCTATTTTCTTGTTTGATAGACTGCTGCATCTTGACATGACACTGCATAGCTGTGGTTGCATTTTCACATGGGGCGACGTGATGGAGGTTAGTTTGATGATTATACCCAGTTTCACTGGTTATAAGAATAAAAGTCAACTGTTAGTTCTTGTATCATTTTCTCATCCTTCCCAGAGAATGAAGTGAAATAAAGGTAGCTTGAGTTTTCTTACATAAGGAGTCTGTTCATGATAGAATTGATCTTAGCTTTCCTTCACTTGTGAATCTAGTTTCTGTTTACTCCAATTTAGTGAATATCCTTTTTTTTTTAATGTTAATTATCTTTTAGATGGTAGTCACCTTACCCTTCTCTTGTATTCTTCTATGGCATCTTCGTTTAGAAGATTTTTTTTTTTTTTGTTTGTTTGGGGGACGGGGGATTAAGTTTTGATCGAGTGTTTGAACTCTTCTTCTACAGTTACGTTTTGTGTATACAGTGTTGCTGGAAAGCATATCCGTGTTGGTGATAAATAGAAATATCAGGAATCTATATTTTAGCTTATTGATGGTGAAAATCTTCATTATTCCAAATAAATATATCTTTTGACTTGTAGGTAAAGTGGGCGTATTCTATTATGATCTCTGAATTAAGAGGAAGTAAAGGTAGTTTCATGCTCCTGTATTATATATATAGCTTGCTGCTGCCTTTTGGATTTATAGGGTTGACATTTGTAATTTGAATTGAATTTGAGTGTAAAATGCGTTGTCTTATATGCTCTTGATTCTGTTAGACTCTGTCTGTGTACCTTTCTCTTAAGATTTATTTTTGGACTTGGATAGTCTAATTTCTGCACTATACATGTTAACGTTTACCTTCTGTTCATTGAAAACGATGTTTCGCTTTATGCGTCTCTTTCATGAATTTGTCACTTGGTTTGAGGATACGTGTGATTATTAGATATATATATATATATATCCTTTGTCTTCTTTAAATTCATTTGCCAATGACTTCTTTAGCATCTGTACTGTGTTGCTCGAGAAGTTTGAATAAACTAACAAGGTTCCATAAGTAATGCATTGTTGAAGCCGGTCAATGCATAAACCCAAAAGAAAAAAGTGATATATGAAGAGCTATATTTTGAACTTAATGCTCAACTCCATATACATTGAAGGAGGTTTGGCAAAAGTTAAACTAGTACAACTAAGTATTTGTCATTTTTAATAAGTTTGGGGTCGAAGACTCGAAAGTCTGAAAAAGGAAGAAAACTCTGTGCTGGATAATTTGTGAAACTTAGTAGTCATTCTCAGTTAATTTGACCTCGTCCAGGACTATTTTCTCCACTGGAGAAGCAGGTACTGGATTTGTTTACATGTGTTTTGTTTGTTTGGTGACTTTGTCCAACGGAGAAAATGTATAGAACATGACATGCTTTAGCGTTTCTTTGCTACTGAGTTGGGGATTATATTTAGCACTAAACAATTTGCAGGAAATCCTGTAAATCATATCTGAAACAACATTAATAGATACCTTTTAAAAAAAAGACATTAGTATATACCTATCAAAAAAGAAATTAAAAGGCATTAATAGATGAATTAGGTGAAAAGTATTATTTTTGATAAACCAAGAAGAGTTTTAGTACAAATCGCCAAAGGTGGAAAAATGGCGGTAGAATTGATGTTTAAACTGAAGAATAGGTGAAAATCTTTGACGGGACAGTACTTCTAATTACATTTTCTGTTTTTATTGGCTCTTGATAACAATCCAAACATTACGTTGTAATATCTACTTATTTACTTTGTTGGATGTAGTTTTGGTAGTCATTTCAGTATTCAGTTTTTCTAAGTCATTCTTCTTCTCTCCATTTTTGCAGGGGAAATCTGAATCTTATAGTTTTGCCTACATCTGATCTGCGTCTCTCATTCACTGGAGACGACGGTCTGACCGAGAGATTATTTACCATCAGTAAATCCCAGTGCACTTCTGTAGAAGTGGATGAGATCCCAGCAGATAATTCTGGCCGATCATTCCATATCAAGATCCCAGATGGCCAGGTTTTCTACTTTTGGTGCTCTGAGAAGTCGAAGCTTTTGGGAGCTGAATTGCTTGCAAAGGTGTGCCTGACTTCAAGAATGCACGTGTGCACACACTCCACTGTCATGATACTTTGAGTGGGCCTTGACTCTGAAATTTACTACTTGCAAGTTGAAATCGATTTGAGAAGAAAAAGAATCTGCTCAAACTATTTTACATGCGACTTTCTCTGGTAGAGTGGTTAATTTAATTTTTTTGCGTTTCCCTTCTAACAGATGAGGGATTTACTCGTGAGGAAGCCTTCTATTGCTGAATTGACCGGAATTTGTGAGTCACGCCTCAGCTGCTTTGCAACTCATCTTCGTGCCTATCTGGTTGCAACAGTGGGTAGTTCACGAGCAAGTTCTCCAGGATCACCCATTCCTTCCTTGGGTACCACCACTGAACTGTTTGATACATCTCAGAATGGAATGTCCTCATCAATGTCGACAAAATCTTTGCGATCTCGGCACTCTGGAAGTCAAGCAGCAAAAGCAAATTCTTTTCATCAGGGTAGCCTGAGTCCAAGATCCAGTTCCTTTAAAGAGGGCCTGCCAAGAAACTTGTCTTCTCTAAGGAGTGCTGCTAGGGAGAAGTTGCGACGGCGAGGGGACAGTCATGTTTCTTCAGTTGACAATCTGACCATTACTTCATCAACTGCATTTGAAGCATCCTCATCAAATAATTCTGCGAGTGACAAGTTCCCAGAAATCACCAGGAATATGTCGTACTCCCCATTGAGTTTTCTAGAGTCACTTGGGAAATTAGCTGCGGTACCAGCTCTTAGCCCCACAACTCAAATCTCTTGTGTAGCCTCGCCTCTCTTCTCCCCTTACTATTGTTGGTGCCCTCCCGGTATGCCAACTCTGCAATTCTCAGCCGCACCTCAACAACTTCCTGTATCATCAAGTGAATCACTGCCATTTCCCTCACTTTCTTCTTTATTACCTGATACGATGCCATCCAGTTTGTTGACTTCCACATCACCTCTGGGTCTAGACGAAGCTTCCACAGTGAATTTCCCAGCATTGCGGTCAGACCAATTGGTCCGGTTGCCAATTCAAACTTCTCAGCAGATACCAACTTTCACACCTTTAATGTGTGACCCAATTGTTCACATTCCAGTTATTGATGTTTGCTCTTCTGGTCAAGGCTACCTAGTTAGTGCCGGTCCTGCTATTTCAAATGTCATTCCTCCATTGCACCAAAAACTTGTGAACCCATTGATTCCTGAAACTGACACCATGGTAGAAAAGGGTGCGAGAGAGACTCTGCGTCTGCTTATTAGTGGATCATCCCAGATGACAAAACCACCGTTGATGGAGGTATTGCCTGCTGTTCTAACAAAAGCAGATCAGAATCAAGGCATACTACTTGCTGGTAGCCGAGGTCTATACAGTGGAACCACAGATGTCGGCGTCATTGCAAAGGGCATCGCTGCCATTAGTTTGGCTTCCCTGTCTGGGAGATCTGGTGGTGGCAGCTATGAGAATACGGATATACAACAGGCGGGATCTAGTGGCTTGGGGGGATCTTTTCAAGATGAGGAGGGAACCGCTTCATGTTCAGATTGTAGGGAAGAAACTGATTGACAGAGTGCGCTCCTTCGCATGGGCTCTTTTTTAATTCCTCCGTATAAACCTGTTTTTGTTCCCACAAGTGTAGATAAGTGGCTGTAGGTTTGTCCTTTTGAGTTGTAACTAGTGAAAATCCCACCGTTTCTTGGCTCTCTTTTGAGCCATTAATTGTACTAGTTCTGGATTAGAATGTGAATGAAATTTGGATTTTGTTTTAAGTGGTGTATATTCTTGTTCCCAAGTTTGATTTTCCCCATTCGTTATTTTCGTTCTTGTTTCTGAATTCCGACTTTAATATTGATAATCCGCCATGTATTTTTCGGTTCAACTCCGAGACTGGGAGTCACCACTGCAATGAGCGATATTGTTTGATTTAAGATTATTAACTAATTTTGAACATACCTTTTATGTATTTCTGTTTCATTTAATATGATATTTTCTTCAAAAGTTCGCGTAAAATTTAGGATCTACACAACGCTATTTAACTTTTTCTGTCATACAACTTCAAAATACCATTATTAACTTTTTATTTTTATTTTTTCTTAAAAAAGAATGTTCTCTCTCTTTTACGTTTGCCATTTTGCCCATTTCAATGCACTGTAATGAAAATGTTTATTAAAATATGTTCTACTTGCTAGCATAAGCCATACCGAATTTAAAAAGTTTGGGTATTTGAATATTTATATTGCACTAGGAAAGGACAACGTGCCCTGCATGTGTATTCAGTTTAATTTTACATAATTTTTTTATTTTTTAAACAAATAAATTACTTTAAAAAGCAGAAATAATGAACTATAGGAAAAAAAAAAATTAGCTCATCATCTCCTATACTATACAGTAAATGTGATTTCTTATTTTTACTATTCAATTTAAGAAATTACATATTAGTGTGCAGTGTGGAGATGATGAATAGAATTTTTTTTAAAAAAATCATTTTAAATCTAGCCGATGATTTTTAAATTAAGTCAAGAATTCTAAAATCTTGTAAATATTTTATCAAAATCATTTTAAATAAAGTATTTATAGTGTTATTGAACAAAGACCCTCGTTTGCTTCGAGAGATGAAACGTAAAATTTTAAAAACTTTTTTAAGTTTTGTACGGTACATTATCTGAAAACACATATTTTTTATTTTATTTTATTTTTTCTAATTATTTTATCACTGTTTATCAATTATACTATACACTGAAAAAGCTGCCAGTAGGGCCTATTTTCTTTCTCTTGTGATCATCTTTGGCAGCAAATAGTTTTTATGAGTAGATTCCAATGGTAAAGATTAGTGAGTCCCAGTGGCAGTAAAGCCAAAATGCGGGGAAAAAAATAAAAATAAAAGCAAAAAAAAAAAAAAAAAAAAAAAAAAAAAAAAAAAAAAAAAGGCAAAACTGATGTAGGTTACATAACCATAAATACTTCAAAAAAAAGTTAAATTAATTACATCTCATCTTATCCCATCTATATTTAACATATCTCAATATTATTCACATATATTTAAATTTTTTTTATCTCATCTCATATAATTTTTGAAAACAAACGATACAGTTTCAAGTAAATCTTTTTATATTTTAGAGTTTCAAAAATAATATATTTTTAAAAAATTAATTAATTTAAATAATTTTATTATTTTAAAAATATTATTTAATATTCATTAATTTATTTTATATTAAGAACTCTTATTATTTATATGACTCTATTCTCTTAAGAAATATTTATTAAAATTTATCATTTTATTTTATAATAAAAAATTTTAATTTTAAATCAAGAATAAAAAAATTAATTTTAAAATTTAGTATATTTTTTTTCTTATCTATTTCTTTCTCTCTTATTTTTTTATTTATTATTTTCACATCTTTTTCTTTCCCCCCAATCCACCTGTGTCAAGTTCTCTCTTTTTCACATTTGAAGAACAAAAGTCTAAAATATCTCCTCTTTACCCTTGCTTCCAACTCTCTCTCTCTCATCTCTTCTTCCGCCACATGGTCGCCCAATTTCTATCCAACCTTTTCACTTTCATACATCATTTATGATGCTGCTTCGGTTACAACATTGATGGAGAACAGGTTCAACTTGTTTTTGTGCAATTACCCAAGTTCATTTATTTGTGCGCCTAAATGGATCATCCATTATTTCTCTGAAATTTGACTTACAATATTTTAGAAATATAGGAGGTGGTCTTTTAATTTCTTATGACAATTTTATGAGCAATTGGTATAATAATTTTTAAAAACAATGAACAGACTATAGGTTAATGGTTAAGTCCAAAGTCATTCCATCTATATTTACACTTAATAAATAACTATATATTAAGAATAATAAGAGATCTAATAAATATACAGATTTATTTAAATTATTAAAAAATTATAATTCATTCCCAGATGGAAATTTATAATTATACTAAGAAATATATTTATTTTGGAAGAAAATCTTCAATTTATCCGAAAACGGAAGAAACATTTAGGTTTAGAAAATATATATTTTAATAAATCACTAAAAAGAAACCATTAATAGAAACAAAGGAAATTATATAGCTAACTACATATTTGTAGTAGAACACAAAAATTCAATTCACTATTTACAGGACTCAAAATTAAAAGATATAAAATACTACACAACATTAAAATTTAATTTATAAACATTTTCTTTTGATTCTTATGGAGGGAATAAAACACTATGCAATATTAAAATTCATCTCTGTTGAGTTTTTGTTTCCTTAAGAATTTTATGAAAATTTACTATCATTTTCGGAAAATAATATTCAAGACTATTTCTAATAAGATCTAAAATGCACTTGTAAAACCCAAAGAAAATCTTATAAACCCAGTCAGCACCCCCATTCATTTTTTTCCTTTTTCTTCCCCCCTCCAGCCTAGCCTTCCCTTCCCAAACCTTCTTCTCTCTCTCTCTCTCTCTCTCTCTCTCTCTCCCTCTCTCCTCCTCAAACTCACTCTCTCACACCTCTCTCTTTTGTAATCTATTTTTTGTCGAAAACCAAAGGTCTCTCTCTCTCTCTATCCTCACGATTCTTCAACTGTGTCTCTCAAATCTCCTCTCTACAGACGTTTCCCGTATTTGGTCTCAAAGAAAATGAAGAAAATTGCGGCCTAAGTCAACCAACGAAAAACATAGTTGTTCTTCATGGGAAAGATGGAGTTTTTTTTTTCATTTCAAATCTAAATGTAAGATTCTTTGAGATCTGAAGTTTTTTTTTTTTTTTAATTTTGTTGTTTAGATCGTGTATATGTTAACAGTCTACACCTTGTGATGTAATCTGGGCTAAAGGAAATACAAATGAACGATGGAAGAAGCAGTAACAACAATGCACATAGGGTGTTCTTGTTTCTGGCTTTGTTCTTGTTTGGCTTTCGTGTAGATGGATATAGTGTTTTAGTGATTTTGTAGAAATTTCGAAATCTTAGAAATCTTAGAAATCTTCTTCCTCAAATCAGTGGGGTTGATTTTTTTTTCTTTTTTAAATTTGGATGTAATGTTCTTTAATGAAGAATTTTTGTAATTGTTTTTGTTTTTGTATTTACAGAAATTACATTTCTCTTATTTCCTTTGTTCTCCTGTACACGAGTATGAATTTCTGAAAGAATAACGAGAAAATTACTATTCATCTCCGATTCACACTTATTGGATGAAACGGCAGCTGCAAGTGGAAAACGTAGGAGAGATCGAGACATAGTTGCTGCTACTTGAAGGAGGGCTTTTGTCCGGCCTGGTCCGTGGCTACTAATGGCAATAAGTCACGCGAGGCGAAGAGAGAGGTTCTGAATTGAGAGAGAGAACTTGGGAGGGAGAGTCAGAGAACCGATAATGAGAGAGAGGATTTGTGTTGAGTGTGGTATAAAATGAAACATAATGTAATTTTGGAATAAAAGTAAGGGCAAAATTGAAAAAAAAAATTGTTAGACGAAAATACTGTTACTCAACATTCCCATTTATATATAATAGATATCTCGCAAAGAGAAATGATTTATACAAGTTCTAAATAGACAAGTTTCATACAAGTCTTTGTAAAAAAATGGATTCTATCTTAAAATAGTGTAAAAAATTATTATTATTTATTAGTAGGATTTATTGTTTTACAAAAGGCTTGAATGAGACTTATTTATTTATAATTTGTATCTAGCATTACTCTCCTGCAAAACTCTCTTTGAGGCTTGATCTCGTATTAATTTTGTCGGGTAACTTAAGGCTTCGATTTGAGATCCTCTCCATGTACTCGAACTGTTTCTATTTATCGGGCCGGCAAATGTTAACAATAAGTGATGTTCTAACAACGGTCTCAATAACTAAGAACCCACAAATAATAAGGCCGGGTTTTTGACAACTATTTGTGATGTCCCGTCTCCATCAAGAGGTGCCTCTGTGAAAGCTGGAAAAGCCACCTAGAATTTCTAAGCGAATGAGAGGTGATCCCTGTATCAATCACATGCCAATTTTCATAAAAAAACTAGATCCATCTCCTAGTATTGATTAGAAATACGACAACATTAATGTTTTAATCAATGCGACCAAAGTCAAATAATTTTCAAGGCCATTAATGTGGCCAGTTGGGTTGATTGGAATCGAAGTTGCCCAACAGCCACGTGGGTTTTTGGTATGACATTAAGAATACAATGAAAAACAATGGACCTGCAAAGGATATGAACTTATGTGTGAAATCTACCCACCCTAATTGCATCCCTGTAGACCTCTTCGTGGCATGGCCCGAGAAACTTTTTGTTTTTTCCTCTAATATTGGATTACTTAATGCATGTTGTTTATGCATAAAAAATCGCACAATAGGCCAGAAGGAGAGAAGTAGTCATTCCTGACATGCTATGATGATTCGAGCCTCAATCGGTGTGGTCTGGAACCCCCGATAGTGATTTGGTGCCGCTGTACGGTGTCGATGTGTACATCTATGGCGATGAAAGAAAAAATAAATATAGAGAAAATAAAGAAAGATAAACACACAAATCTACTTGATTTGACATATTGCCTACGTCCACAAAGAATTTGTGGAGGAAAAATCTACTATAACATACTTGTTTACAGTCTCTCATAGCCTCATATTTCTCACTATACAATAGAGATCATGAATATATTTGTTGGAGAATACCCCCCACTAGAGCTCCCATTCAAGAGGTTGAAGAAAAAGTCAAAGTCTTTTGTCCCTTTACTTTTTATCTGACCATCTTCTTGCATGCGCCTTGGTAGTGGTGATGGAAGTCTGTTTTGTGTGTTTGACCACCTCTCTCTTTCTCATTTTCACCTGACACTGCCCCCTTGCCTCCTGACATTGTCCCCCTTGCCTCCTGGCATACTCTTCTCCCTAACCTTCTTGCTTTTCCTTTTGTCTCCTAGTGGTAGCCTGGTGGGTTGAGCCTGGGTATTTTATCCTCTTTAGTTGCCCGTGATTCTTAAGAGCAATTTATTCCAACAAAGACCTTAGGAATCCTTAAGATAAAATATGCAACCGAGGTTATATGTAGAAATCTGTGAGAAAATAAATTTCGGGAGTTGGTCCCTGGTTGTCCGCTTCACTTGCGTTAAGTGATAAAGACTTTCGGGCGTGGAGTTAGGCAAGAGGTGTACTCAACCGCAAATGATGCGAGTGCGGAGCTTGAATGTGACGAGAGGTGTACTAGACCGCATAAGATGCGAGCGCAAAACTTTATGTGACTAGAGGTGTACTCGACCGCATAAGATGTGAGCATGGAGCTCGGATGTGACAGGAGGTGTACTTGACCATGTAAGATGCAAGCACGGAGCTCTATGTGGCGGGAGGTGTACTTGACTGCGTATAATACGAATAAGGAGCTCGGAGGCCCATTAACTATGAAGGCGCGTTCCCGGAGGTAACCCACTAGCAACGATTATGGCTCGACTGTGACATTCGGTGTGAGTCTAGGGACATGTATCAGCGTGAAGGTCGACAAGTTAAGGGACTTGTGCCCGAATGACCGTATGGACAAGTCCTAGGACTAGTGCCTGGTCTAAACTTCGCCAAGAGTCTAGGGACTCGGCTTGGCACCACGAAGGTCAACAAGTCAAGTGACTTGCATCCGACTGGTCGTGTGGGCAAGCCCTGGGGCTAGGGGTATAAAAATTAACTGGGAAACCAAAAAAGGGGACTGGCCTGAACCGGTGGAGCTGGTCCGGTTCGGGACCAGTTCCCTTAATTCCAAAACCGGCTTGTACCGGTCCAGTTCTGGTTCTATGTTTTTTAGGACTAGACTGGACCAGTTCACTATATTATATTTTTAAATGAATTCTTTTAATATTATATATAATATGTTTTATCTTATATATAATTATATATAAGATAATGATATTATAATTTATAACATAAAATTTTAATCTTAAATATGAAAATTTATTTGATCATATGCTTTAAACATAAAATAAATATATTAATAACATTTTATAGCAGTTTTTTCTTATTTGTTTTATATTAGTTTTTTTTTTACATAACATATAGTTTTTTATAAAGCAGATTTTTGTAAATAGTAATAGATTTTTAAAGTAGTTTTTTTTATTATTATATATAAACAGATATTTTATGGCAAATTTGCATTTTATTAAAATCGAAAAATCAGACCAAACTAGACCAGAACCGGTAAAACTGGAGGTATCGGTTTAGGAGGATAACTGATGCGTAATCGGTTTTCGAAAATGCAAAACAGGTGCATATCGATTTGATCCTAAATTTTGTCCAAAACCGGATCGGTTACACCCCTACTTGGGGCCCTAGCTTGACCAATGTATCGTGGCAAGGTGTCACGAACGTCAACAAGTCAAGGGACTTGTGTCCGATTGTTCGCGTGGGCGAGCCTTAGGGCTCTAGCCTAACCAATGCATCTTGGCGAGTCAAGGGACCCAACTTGGCTAGCATAAGGGTCGGCAAGCCAATGGACTTGTGTCTGACCGTTGTGTCACAGCGAGTCAAGGGACTCAACTTTGCTGCCGCGATGGTCGACAAGTCAAGGGACTTGTGTTTGACCTTTGTGTCACTGGACTTGACTTTGCTAAAGGAGATGCTTGTCCGTGCCAAAAAAGGTCAATTTGGTTAGCGTAAACAACCCCAATCACAAAGTGAGGTGGCAAACTTGACTTGCCCTGTCAGAGAACAACAAAGGTTGGAGGCGGGCCGAGTGAGGCTTGTGAATTGCCATGTTTCGATGGTGACGAAGGTTCGATGTGTTCGAGTGCACGTTAGTGCTAGGCAATTTGTTCCGATGGAGCCATATTAGGGTGTATGAGCAGTGCTCGAGTGGGGCCATGTTGCCGGTGTTCGATGTTCGGCGCCACAAGAAGCAACTTTGTTAGTAGAAATAAAATTCACACAAATTTAAGAGAGACAAACTGGAGAGTTTTTGGTTACCGTAGTTGATTTTGCTTGACTGAAATCGGACAAGCAGACTTGGGTGAGCAGGTTAGTGGAGCATGTTGGGCGAGCAAGTTGGTGGAACGTGTTGGGCGAGCAAGTTAGTGAAGTGTGTTAGCCGAGCATGGCCATGCAACATGTTGGGTGAGGTTGGTCGTGTGGCAGTTCTAACCGTTGTCTTCGTTATGGTATAGGACATGGTACATTGCATGTGGCGGCCAAGGGAAGTGAGTGGCCTGCCTGCTACATAACTGCCTGTGTGCGTGGCAGGACGGTGGCTGAGATACACATGGCCTGAGGAAAATGGACGAGAAGCAGAGCTTGGTTTCTCACTAGTGTGGCCGAGGAGAGTAACTGGGCAGCTTGGTTCCTCGCCATTGTGTGGTCGAGGAGAGTGACCGGGCAGCTTGGTTCCTCGCCATTGTGTGGTCGAGGAGTGTGACCAGGCAAGGAGGTACCCACCACAGATGCCTGAGGAAGAGTTCCTCACCATGTTATCGGTGGCGTAATGTTGATGCTCGTTTGCATGTGGTGGCTGGGAGACCTAGCTAAGTCGTGGAGCACTCCACCGGCGATAGAGATCACCGATGGTCTTAGTGGAAGGTGGCGTTGCCTGCCAGCTTGCGGTGGCCGCGAGGGAGGTCCCTGTTGGGTGTGTGTTGCGTGCATCTGTTGCTCGCCGTGCTTCTCGGGCGCACGTGGACATTACAGGGGGGACTTGGTTAGTCGAACATCTCGCCTACGACTGAAATCACTGTCGTGCTTGGTAGTTCCAGGTGATGATCCTGCTAGCTCGCAATGCATGGCATTTCCGTGGGATGGGGCCAAATGGGTGCACGACATCATGCCCTATTGCCTCCTGTAGTGCACGGCCACTTGGTGGCTGTCAACGGGGGACATCCACATGGGAATAGAAACTGTCGGTGGGCCACTTGGTGGCTGTTAGCATGTTCAACGGGCTCATAGCTAGTTGTCGTGAGCCTTTTGGGTGCACCGTGCTCGATATCCTGCAGCGGGGATGAGCCGGTTGGAGATAGAAACTACCGGTGGACCACGTCATGGCCGTCGATAGGTTCACCAGGCTCGTGGTTGCCCGCCGCACGCATAATGTTTTGTGCTGCCCGTCGTGTGCCTATAGGTCGAGTGTGGTAACGTCCAGTCGCTACCCGTTGTGGACGGCCTTCATCACCGGTGACCACCATGGCCGCGACAGAGAATTCCAGCGGCCTTTTGGGTGGTCAGGAGTTCCCTCTAGAGGGTCCACGACATGAGTCTGAGGTGGATCTCGGGTGCACAAGACGTGCACCTGTCGTGTTGCCATGCATGGCGGGGACGTGCATTGTAGTGCAAGTGTACAGTGCGCTTGAGTGCATCTTATTGCACATTCGCCCACGTTCCTGTTCCTTTTTGTTCACGGTGATGGGAACTTGCATGGTACTGTACACTCCCATGTGCACTGTACTGTGCACTTAAGTGTACAGTACCCCTGACATGTGCAATGCATTGTGCTAATGACTTGGGAAGTATATGTGTCTGGACAATGTGCTTTTTTTTTTTTTATGTGAATAGTGCTCACCATGTACTTCCCGCTTTGCATAGTCCATTCAAAGTGTACTGAGTGCAATAACGAGGAGCTTGGGTTCTGGGCGAGAAAAGATTTACTCGCCCATTATTTGCAGTAGTGTTTTTTATAAATGTAATTGAAAAAACTAAGAACACTTATCTGGAGGATGTTATTTGCTAATCCGGTAATTATTCAGCGTGCCGAAAAATCGTCTTTATCCCACCTCCGATGTAGAGAGTAAATTAGATTTCACAGACGGCACCAACTGTTGATTCATAAAAAACCGCACAACAGGCCGAAATGAGAGAAAGAGTCCTTCCCAGCCCGCTATAACGATTTGGGCCTCGATCAGTCATTAGTGTGGTCTGAAGCCCCCAACAATGGTCCGATGCGATTGTACAATATTGATGAATACATCCATGGCGATGAAAAGAAAATAAGTGTAGAGAAAGTAAAGAAAGATAAACACATAGATTTACGTGGTTCGGCATATTCCTACGTCCACTGGGCGTTTGTGGAGAGAAAATCCACTATAACATGCTTGTTTACAGTCTCTCATAGCCTCTCATTTCTCATTGTACAATGAAGATTTTGAATATATTTGCTGGAGAAGACCACCCCGCTGGAGCTCCCCTTTGAGAGGATGAAGAAGAAGTCGAAGTCGTCTGGCCATTTGCTTTTTATTTGACCCTCTTTTTGCGTGCGCCTCGGTAGTGGTAAGGGACATCTGCTTTGCATGTCTGACTATCTCTCACTTTCTCACTTTCTCCTGACACTGTCTCTCTTGCCTCCTGACACACTCTTTTTCCTTACTTTCTTGCTTTTTCTCTTCTTGTCTTCTAGTGGTGGCTTGGGCCCGGTCTTGGGCCTGGATATTTGATATCTTCACATGCATTCATTGTATTCGAACCATAACCCAGTCCTTAGCTAGTTCCCCTATTCAGTTAGTGTCTTTGCTCTCTAAATCAGCTTTTTCTTCAACCGCATTCAAGACTTCAATTCAACCATCGACATGTTTTGAATCAGATCGAGCTTAAAACATTTAAAATACCAAGGTATTTCCAAGCTGTCTGCCATATGTTTACATTCCAACAAGAGCTAATCACATGCATCGTATCTTGATTTATTTATTTATTTATTTTCTCCTGTCAAAATCGTGGGCATTTTTTTTGTGGGATATCTGATTGGAATAACTCTTGCCAGTAGGAATCAGAATGTTTAGGATGTTTCTCAGAGCAACAAAGATACCCTCTGTCTTGAGTACTGATTGAAATAAACTAATGAAAGCGAATAAAAAGAGCTCTTTGTGCATGAGAAATGGATTTGAATGAGCCAGCTAAGATATCCCTCAGTGTATTGCTAGAAAACACATGGGAGAGAGCAACAGAGTTCATTAAATAAGATTGGTCGGTGCCCTTGATCTGAGGCCTCTGCATATAACGTTGTCTTATTTGATATTTGGTCTTTTTATATGGTAGAAACAACCTTAGCTAATAATATTCCAGATAGAAACAACCCTAGCTAAAATAATTCAATTCTATGGGCAAAATCAACTGCACGGAAACAATACAGAATTCATTTTCAAAAGAATCCCATCTTCATGTGAATGCCAAATTGACTCTTAACATACGAAAAAAAGCCACTTACTTAGCTTTACTGGTTGACTAAGGAAGCAAAACTTGTTCGATACTTTTGGTCATCGTTTGAAAAGCTGGACTGCAACTTCTCAAATTCCTCTCACATCCACATATCTATAAAAAATTAGAAGCGTAACATGAAACAAAGCGGTGTCGTTATTGGAATAGAACAGAGTACCTAAAGAATAGCTGTCACATCAAACGGTGACTTTCTCCGCCTTGGATCAATTTCTCATCCTTTTTGTCATTCCTGGTGCCCATGGTAAAGATTTCCAACCTAGGAAGAACAAAGAAGTGCTTGAATTATTCGTTGCATTTAAAACAAGCCAAGAAAATAGAAAGAAGTGATTTGGCAGCTTGAGCACTACGTCCATAAAATGATCCTACTTCTTTGGTGTTGATCATGCTATTACAACTTGAAGGCACAATAAAAGCAATTCTGGACAGCATGTTGCTTTCAAATTGGGTGGACGATGGACATTAGTCACTCCAACTTAGGCTATAGAGTACGTTGCTGCAAAAAGTCCACCGACGTTGTCCCCCCGCCGCCCCTCGAGACTTTGAAGTCTCGATTGTTAGCCGCACTTCAAAGAAAAAGTTACTTCATTTTTCTGCCCGTACTGTCCAAACATTTGTTTCGCTTATTATATAGATATTTAGGCTTATTTTATTTTTAGGGATAAGATGAGATGAGATGAGATGAGATGAGAGTTTTTTAAAATTAAAGTTAAAAGTTGAATAAAATATTATTAGAATATATATTTTTAATATTATTTTTATTTTAGAATTTGAAAAAATTAAATTATTTATTTTATTTTGTATGAAAATTTAAAAAACATATAATGATAAAATAAGATGAGTTAAAAATTTTCCTGAAAACAAACAAGGCTTAGTTGCTCCATCGGTACAGGATACCTTAAATTAGGAAGAATTATATTGTGAAGATGTAGTCAAATATTATGCAAGTGTTCTCTTCATTTGAATAGATTGCATTCTTGAGTGACGTGTAATAATTCAAACAACTCACAGCATTGACATTTGCTATGACTCAAGAAAACGAGCAATTGTTTGTGGATCCCCAAAACGGGGGGGGCAATATATCCACTCGCAGACAGGACAAGACATAGAATCTCATATATATCCTCAGCTACCTATCTTCAGCCACTTTAAAACATGTTTTCATGTCATTCCACCATGCAAATGATTTTGCCGCAACGAACTTGAACAAAAGCAAGTGGCCATATGACTGCATTCAATAGAAATTGGACACCTTTTTTAAGTTTTTTTTTTTTTTTTGAAGCATTACGAAGATGATATATTGGAATAAGCAATATAGGAGTAGTGCATGTCAACTTGTCTTGGTGTTTTATGAGCAAATATCGAAGCTGATTTATGGCTTAACCGAGGGACCATAGCGGAGAACCACCTAGTCACTTTGGGCTTGTCGTTGTAGTCAGTCCACTACAAACAAGCGCCGTTGCTGTTCTTACATTACCTTATCTCTATCCTCATTCACTCTATAGAACTGGACATTCGGTGCAACCTCGTTACAGTGAGGACATGTGCTAGTGGTTAGGGGTGTACAAAATTCGGTCCAGACCAGAAAAAATCGACCGGATCAAAAATTTCGGTCTGGATCGGACTAGACCGAATACTGGAGAGACTGATCTCAATCCCAAAAATTTTGGACCGAAGAAGTTCGGTCTGGTCCAAAGTCTCGAAGTCTATAAATTTTGGACCGGACCAGACCGAACTATATATATATTTAAAATATTTTTAATAATTTAATGTATTATTTTTATACAGTAATTATATACGTTAATGATGTAATTTTTATCTAATTTATTATCATTGATCATATAAAATATTAAATAATATATGCTATCATTTAATAATCTATCATAAATCATATGATAATTTATGCCATTATATGTAAATAGACAACAATAATAAAGAAATATTAGTACCATAAAACATTTTCCCTAAATTTTAATCATTCACTGCTAATTTTTATTTTCTTCGCGTGGTACACACTCATACTTAATGAAGAGTCTCATAGGAACCTTCGATTATATTTCTTTCCCTTCCTTCCTTATTTTCTCCTCTTCTTGGTTCGAGCAGTATGTCGAGCGGGGCTCGAGCAAACACTAGTGATTCGCTCGAGCGATGTGTTGAGCACTTATCAAGCGAATTCATGGGTTGATCTTCGCTCGAGCGAACTCATGGGTTACTATGTACATTTAGAGTGAAATAGGATCTAAACGACGCCATTTAGATCCTATGAATTGAATGGACCAATAGGGACTTGTCCGGTCCAGTCCAAAAAATACCATTCAAATCAACCAGACCAAACCGATCGGACCAGACCGAATTCACTCCTACTGGTGGTTATCCATTTCATTAACATCTTTTTTACAACAATGAAATATACAAGTTTAAGATGTGCAATTCTTATGCAATTCATTAAAAAAAAAAAAAAATAGACCAGCTACAAAAAATGAATTTTTGGAGTAAGTCCCACTTTCTTATTTGTCAAAATCATTTTCCTTTATTTTTCTCCTATTAATATGCTAAGAAATAATATTTACACTCTTAAAGTACGTGAAGGCCGTACACAATTATTAGAAAAAGTAAGTAAATATGATATTCATATAAAAAAAAGTAGTTTTTTTAATAATGAATTTTACTCTTTTTTTTTAAAAAATGTAAAAGGCTTGTACAATCTATAATTATATTTAGGGTGGGGCTACTCTACCGCCCCGCCTTTACCGTTGGGTGTATTGCCCAGTAATTTTTTTTTCTTTTTTATTTTCATATTTAAATATTTTTAAAAAATAAAAAATACATCAATATATTTAAAATCATTTCTTTAATTATTAAGTATAAAAAAATAAAAAAAGAGGTTCAAGTCGTCACTTTGAGCGATCAAAGTGGGAGGCAAATTAGTGTTTCCTAATATTTAACCTAAACGAGGTTATCAGACAAAAACGCAAGCTTAAGAAGGGAATGCTTTTCACGAAATTTGTTTTTCCTAGACCAAAAAATACCAAAGTTATCTGACAATTAATGCAAAAAGATGGGTCATGATGGACTCATGGTTTTGGTGGACAACTCATCGACGTGGTATTCCATCTTTTATTTTAAAATATCTATAAGAATCTAATGAATTGGTTGATCTTGTATGAACTAGTTCTCAAATAAAAACAGATTGGTTTTGTCTTAAATAGATATCAAAACTCACCCGCTTGGCTGCTAGGTACGTGTAATTTTCGATATTATCAGTCTTGGCAGATAATAGGTTTTGGGTTTTACTTTTCCTCACCCTATTTATATTTGTATTCCACAATTAAACAAGAATAAATAAAACATAACACTGTTAAGTCTGTATGGATCATTAGAGCAATTAAAAACACAATGTATTCAAATTATCTCAAGTTTAAAAGATATATAGACGTATGAAATATTGGATCTTGCGACATTTATAATTATTCGAGTAATTCTTTTTAAATAACAATAAATATTGTGATCCCACTTTATCTACATTCCGCTCTCAATGTCTTATTTGTTTTCACAATTCTTCTTAATTAATTATTATATTTTTTAAAAATTTTCACACAAAATAATATAAACGAATATAACTTTTTTAAATTTAAAAATAAAAATAATATTAAAAAATATATTATAATAATATTTTATTTAACCTTTTAACTTTAATCTTAATTTATCTCAACTCATCTTATACATAAAAATAAATAAAATCGTCTTAAAATTTTAGACAATAATTTAGAAGATCCAAATCCCAAAAAAGCAATAGTCTAAACTCTGGCCGACCTTATCTATTTAATTTGCAGTAATACTATCCATTATCTAGATAATTTCTCAAGTATTTGATTTGCTCTTATCGAGACATCTCATTATTTTTTATTGTAATTCTTTTACCTTTTTATTAGATTCTTAATTTTGCAATTTTCTTAATTACCATATCAACTTTTTCACTCTAATTGTATTGTGCCAACCACTTTACACGTTTATTATAATTCTTCATTACTATTTAAATTTAAAAGACATTGTTTGTTGCCTAAAAATCCTTTCGAATTTCAATTCCCAATTAAAGACCATTCAATTTTCATATAGAAAAAAAAAAACAAAAAAACAAAAAAAATAGAAGACAAACAAACAAATATCGGAATTTTTTATTTTTATATAATGAATTGAGCAACTTTTTGCTCGCGCAATGCAATTGGTTAGAGATAAGAGTAGACTTCAGTAAAGCCAAAATAAAGATGTGACTGGGACTTGGCCACGTTTCTATGAATTTCAACTCTATGAATTTCGCTCAAAGATATAATCTTATTTGAATTTAAAAAATATTTTATCACATCTTATTTTATTATTATAATTTTTTTAAAATTTTTATATAAAATATAATAAATAATTTAATTTTTTTAATAATAACATTAAAAAAATAACATTTTAATAATTTTTTTTTAACTTTCATATTTTATTTAAAATTACCTCTTCTCATATTTGAATTCAAATCAGCCAAGAAATATAGTTATTCACGAAACAATGCATCTTCTAATTTACCTGACAATAATAACAAACAAAGAGCGTTGGAAAATAAGTTAAAAAATAAAATAATGTTATATATAGTTATAAAGTATGTAAATATCTTATAATTATTTAAAAAAAAATTATTATTAAAAAATTATTTTTTTATAAATCTTATATATATTTATTTATTTTTAAATAATTACACTGTACTCATAAATGTAACTATCATAAAATATCATCCCGGTGCATTGTACTTGGACCTCCAAGGAAGCCTTGTTTTGAAACCATCATTGAATCTGATATCAGAAACGTACGTACAGGTCATCGATCAGGTCTTGAATGTTGAGTTTGATAGCACAAGATCTAGTAATGTTGTGGATGACAAAGGCTACAGGTGTTGAGCTAACGAAAGCTGCCAAAGAATCAATGGGGCCAGGAAGGAGTTTACAAAGGAGGTTGATCTGGGCAAAAAAACAAAAACACAAAAACAAAACAAAATTGAGGTTAATTTGTTGTTTCTTATACATATCGACCCAAAAGACTGAAAGGAGGAAGAGGGGATGGATTGAGCCAGTTTTGCCCGTACCAAGAGGGGACTAGCTACTAGCTACTTGATAGCTAGCTAGCTAACTCATCCATCATCTGGCATACTTTACGTTTTAATTTGTTGTCTTTTGGTTTGTGCAAAACGGGAAAAGTGGACACCACATTCTAGACCGCAAGTTGCGTACGCGGTTCTAGTTCTTCTTTTTTGCCATCACATTCTCACTTCTTTTATTTATTTTTATTTTTTCATTTATCAAAATTTCTGAACCATGCATAATAGTTTTCCTCTGATCTCTCTCTCTACACATGTGTATGTATTTAGCATTGAACACCACAATCAAATAGTAATTCAATCTATTTATTGTAAGCATTTTCTTTGATTTATACAGGAATTTCAACAGTACAAAAAATCAGTAACAGATTTTTAATTTTTAATTGCCCAGCATTGACTCTATTGAAAGTATACTTTTTATTTCTTTAAACGTTGTGTACGTGAGATTTTTTGGATTTTCATTACAAGTGGATAATATACTACAACTGGTAGTAGTGGGGGAAAAAGAAAAAAAAGAACCCAACGTTGCTTTCGCTTTTCCTTCAATTATTAAGGATATTTATGGAATGGAATGAATAGGTAGTAGTATCGGAGAGCAATTCCGTCATTCCGACCGATTGAACAGTACCACTTTTGGCAAGCATGAGGCCTTCACTTGCTGCTGAGCTCCGTTTGTTTGTTTGTTTTTTTAGAGTAATGTTAAGTATAAGTTTTAAATAGATAAGTCTAACCTTTTGTAAAAATATGAATCTTATTAAAAAAGAAAAAAAATTATATTTTTTTATAGTAAAATCTACTTTTTTACAAAGAGTTTATGCAAAATTTATTATTGAGACTTGTGCGAATATATATATATATATATATTTTTTTTATTAGGTTAAAGCCACATATTCGGTATTCCTTTGCAATACAATATGAAAAAAGAATTTGAAGACAATTACCAGAAAACGAATTGTTACAAAAGCATAAGCCATAGTAACCCCACAACTTAATTGTCATAAAAATCGTCCTAGGATGATTACATGATCTTGGTATGGAGAAACACAAATGGGATTGGGTAAACATTATTAGACTCATTTTCTATATTTTATTTATTTTTAACTTTATGAACTGAATGGAATGATTATTGAAACCCACTTCTCCATTGATTCTAAGTTTTGAGATTCTATTTATATATATATATATATTTATAAAAGGAAAAACTTATCATCAACCACTGTTTCTTATCAGTCGTTGCACACCTCACATGGAAAATAACATTTATTTTGGAGTTTTTTTTTCCATCTTTCGCACGGTTCTCTCTAACAGACCCTTTTCAAATTCTTTGAGCTCTGTTGCCCATCCTCTGCAAAGTTGCCCTGTCGCCATTGACCCTCCCTCTGCCCAGTACCCTCGTCGCCATCCCTCTTCTCTTCGACGTCTTCATCTCCCCCTCTTCTCTTCAACGTCTTCATCTCTCCAGTTCCCACACTACGTTTCAAAAAGCAAACATTTTACTTTCAAAATAAAGAAAGAAAGAAAACTTATGAAATAGCAAAAAGAAAACCAAAATATAAAATGACCTGTCGACGAAACAAATAGGCAGTGAAACAGAGGTAGGAGTCACAAATGCTGGGCAACAAGAGGGACAATGATGAGTCGAAGTTGCGTCGCGTGGTGGTGCTAGTGGAGGGAGGGTGATGCGGGTGTCGGGCGACGAGTGGTTCCCGTGAACCCCTCCCTCTTATTTAAAATGGTATGTGGAAAAAACAGGTTGGGTGGCGATGGGTAGAGGCAGGCCGACAAGTTGCTAATGCTGGGCGATGACAGGGACAACAATGCTCAAAGGTGCTGGGGGACGAGAGAGAGGGAGCGAGGGGGAGGTGCGGGATGGGTTTAGAGAGAGAGAAAAAAAAAGTGTGGGATGTATGTTGATGAACAGTAGCTGAGAAAAACTCTTCATAAATTGTTTGAGTCGGGCTACTCTGCCCCCCAGTTGACCGACTGTGTGTTTTTATTTTTTTTCATTTTCCTTTTCATATTTTTTAATATATTTAAATATTTTAAAAAAATAAAAAAAAATCAATACATTAGGGAGGCAATGTAATTTTATTCTAAAATAAAAGCACTCCCAGTCACCATCGATGCAGGAAAGTGACTGAAAGCTTAAACATAACCTACCTATCATGATCGACCACATCACCATCACTCACCAAAATTTATAATAATTCACAAAAAGTTGTTATTTATTTCATCCTCTCGTAGCGTCGTCTCTCTCTATCTCCGCTTCGTTCCACCGGAAGGGAGTGGTGTGCCAAAACACAGAATGACGGTTCAAATCAATGTTTTGAATACCGTATCGGATGGCGTACCGGTCAAGACACTGGAACGAAATATTTCGGTACCAGTACCGTTTCGTGTACCATTTCGGAATAGTCGATATATGAATAAATTATATATATAAATATATATAACAATTATATTCTAAAATAATAGTTTATATATGAATAAATTATATATAAATACATACATACATATAAATTATAAATAGTCTAATCTAAATTGGGGGTCAAAAAATAAACTTGTAGTTAGAAAAAACGAAAAAAAAAAAAAAAACACAGTCTGGCAGAAATATAATGGGCTGATAATTAGGCCGGTACGGTATATATCTAGTACCTGTACCGGCCGGACGGCCGAAACGAAAAATTTCAACCGTACCGGCTGGTACGGTACGAAATTAAAAACATTGGTTCAAATAAGTTATTTATAATTTTTACTTATCATATATCATATTTATTTTTTTAATTAATTAATTTAAATTAATTAAATTTTTCTACTCATTATTCATATATCATATATTTGATAGAAAAATTAAAAATTAAAAATTAAAATTAAAAAAATTATATATAATATGTGAAGTGAAAATAATGATCAAAATTTTTCAAGACATAATTATTTCTCAATTCCATTTTTTCAATAATGAAGTCTGATTGGTTGCGCCCAACATAGTTTTGTCGTTTTCTCTTTTATTTTTTTATTTATTTATTATGATTGATATTTTTTCCCACTCCGCCTCTCGTCCTTTCTTCTTTACACCCAAAATCAGCCCCCTTTTGTTTTTACAGGACGCATGATAGACCCCTCCCCCCAACACCCCTCGCCCCACGCTACTCATCTAGGCTCTGATCCAATCCCCCACCTCAACTGTTTTCCAACCGTTGCCGTCGGATTCCTATTCCGGAGATCCCTACCCTCCAATCTTTCTCTCACCATGCAGGTCTCGTTCGAGCCGCTTTTCGGCGTTGCCGACTTTCACTTCACTCCGAGATGTTCTTCTTTCGTGTGTCGTTAGATGAAGCGTCATCTGTCGATTTGGGCTTTGTACGGCTTTTGATAAGTGTTTCGGGTTTTGCCTTTTGAATTGATTCGTTTGACGGATTTCGGTCTCGAGATTTGAGGTTCTGGTAGCGTCTGAGGCTATCTTTTACTTTCTCCAGCTTCTCCAGTTGGAGAGGGAGAATTATTGTTTCTTAAAGAAGTAAAAGCAGAAGATAATTTTGTTTCCACGGGGATATTTCGTGGAGTTCTGGTAGTGATGGAGGATGGAAAAGTCTCCAGAGTGCGTCCCGGAATGTCTGAGGTGGTTATCGGCTGCGTGATACCGTATATTCACGACCCCAAGGATCGGGATGCGGTTTCCCGTGTGTGCCGGCGCTGGTACGAGCTTGACGCGCTGACGCGGAAGCACGTGACGATCGCTCTGTGCTACACGACGAGCCCCGATCGATTGCGCCGGAGGTTTCGTCACCTGGAATCGCTGAAGCTGAAGGGAAAGCCGAGGGCTGCGATGTTCAATCTGATACCTGAAGATTGGGGAGGTTACGTCACTCCCTGGATGAACGAGATGGCCGAGTCTTTCAATTGCTTGAAGTCGCTTCACTTCCGGCGAATGATTGTGAGGGACTCCGATCTCGAGCTTCTTGCTCGGTCTCGCGGGCGCGCTCTTCAGTCGCTCAAGCTCGATAAATGTTCTGGCTTTACTACGGATGGTCTTCTGCATATCGGTCGGTCCTGCAGGTAATTTTCTTTTCCTTTTTACTTGCGATTTGGATTCTATAATTGCTGTTAATAAGAATATATAATTTAAGGATTGTATTAAATTTTAGGTCAGTAGCGAATATTAATTATCAAGTGAAAGTCTCTATCAAAAAAAAAATTATCAAGTGAAAGTGAATCTAACGATATTTTTTTTTTATATAAGTATGAATCTAACAATATTTGATGCTTTATGAAGAGAAATAAAAGGTAGAACAGCTTATTTAGGTGTATCGATCTGCTTATTTAACTCTTTCTTCCTGCTTAGAACGTGACTGCTTTTTTTTTTTTATGACCAATAGATGCTGTAGTACGTGTAACTAGTTTAATTCTTCTTCCGATCGCGTGGCTTAGCCGGTTTTCTCTTTAATTTTTGGAAAAATATCCGCCAATTTGATTCTTTATTGCGTTTTTCTTCTTGTTGGATTGGTTAAATGTTAAATACGGTCTACAAGACTTAATTTTCTTAGTGAGAGTGAGATTTTATGATTTTCCTTTATCTTCATTTAGTTTCTACTTCCTTCTCAATCATTTTTTATCCAAACGGTGCAGGGTTCTAATTTTTGTTCAGGGGTTGAGCCTTTATTGGTTGACGTGCTAATTTTTCTATTCATCCTTGAATGTCGAATAAACTACTAGTTACTACTAGTTGTTTTAACGATTCGCCAGAACTTAAAGTCATTAGACTATCATTAAGTGTTTATCCATATACTTGCTTGTGCCAAAGAAATAATGTTTCACTTCTCTTCGGTAAGTTGTGGTTTGAAAGAATTTATAATTGTGAATTGATAGCTTGCTCACTCAGGAGTAAAGCTTTGATACAATGTCTCGGTGGTTTCTGATCGAGAAGAATGATGCAGCATGCAAAGATCCAGAAATGTCCAAGTACTTGGAAGACTTGGACATTGACCGTATTTATTGTGTTGTTATTTCATATTAGATCATATCGAGGATTGCTCAGGTAGCTGGGGTTGGCTTATCTCATGCCTCAAATAATCTAAATTAAACTTCCACAATTTTTTTCCCTTCAAACTCTGGGTTGTGTATGACAATGGTCTACGAGACACTGTGATTCTAAAGCCGGTGAAATCATTAGATGAATAGAGAAAAAAAAACATATTGATGAAGACGTCAATCAATGACCAGAAAGTTGCATTAATTAAAACTTCCGAGAGTGCGGTGCACGTGACTGGAGTTTACTCTGTATGGGTGGGTCCGAAGGGCCCTGCTTTGGAGAGGTTCCCTGACATAAAAAAAAAGGTTGCATTAATTAATGTTTCTTGAAGCTTATCGAGGTATGTTGTTAGACTTTGGAGGGAATGAAGAGCAGATTTAAAGACCATCATGTTTTGGAATGAGCAATGAAAATTTGACTTGGTTTTATGGTGTTGAGATCAACTGTGGCAAGTTGGCAACCCTATTTTTGACTTGGATGACTAATGGAAAGTTTATATATATATATATATATATATATGAAAACTGCTACAGACAAAAAGAGAATATATAAAAATAAATTTACAAACTGACGTGGCTTTTTAAGATCCATTAGATTTATTTTACAATAAAAGTAATTTTACAATTTTATTTACCTCATTAAACCATGTTAGTTTATGGGTTAAATTTTGTGTAATTCATT
This sequence comes from Juglans regia, assembly GCF_001411555.2. Taxonomy (NCBI): domain Eukaryota; kingdom Viridiplantae; phylum Streptophyta; class Magnoliopsida; order Fagales; family Juglandaceae; genus Juglans; species Juglans regia. The sequence goes on along the minus strand of NC_049907.1, from coordinate 51,097,891 downwards.
TGTAGCTAAAGTATTTCTCTCTCTATATATATATGTATGTATGTATGTATGTATATAGATATTCTTTCATTGGGTTTTGAGGTAGGTTCAGCACTGAATAAAAAATTAGATAATGGAAAAAGGGGAATGAAGGTATTTTCATTTTTTTTTAGAATAATAGACATCATTAAAAGTTAACCAAAGCAATATACAAAAATATATTATTTTTACTTGCTAAAAAATATACACATATATTAGGAATACAAAGCCATTCTGCCTGAATACTTGGAGAAAGGATGGAATAGAACTAAGAATAATGTCATAAGAAATTGTAAATAGTGAAGACTGATTCATAGACTGATTATGAATCTTATACCAAAAAAAAAAAAAAAAAAAAACAGCTGATGAGTCTCAATATTAATTAATGCAAATTCATCAAATGTAGAACTGAGACTTAAAACTTAAAAAAGTAATACTTTTGACCTGCATACCTTTGTGAAACATACATGCATGATGATTTGAGTGAGATCGAGAGGTTGCTCATGCACTGATGCCAAGCTTTTCATTTTAAGCAACTGCATCTAGGTGTCCTTTCTTGAATGGAAAAAAGTGAATTATATTTCTGCTTTTGCTTTCAAGTAAACTACCTAGATTCTATATCTTGAAACTTCTGACTGGTTAGAGCTGCAGCATTAATTCCATAGTGCATGAATGCGCTTGTTCTTGTAGAATTTATAGATTAAATTGTACTGAACAACTACTATTGATTTAGATTGGAATATAATACAAGTTGAATGTGGAGAATTGTGTTGCACTCACAAAAATTTTCACACCCTTGAAAGCTCTCTCTATGCTTCGTTTCTTCATTTTGCTTTTATTTTTGCTCTTAGAAATTTCTATGCATTTCAATTGTGTGGAAAATCTGCGCTCGCTGTGTATGTCTTGCTGATGGTGAGCCTGGCCTTTAAAGAACAAAAAGAAAAAAAGGTGTTGAGAGAGTGGAAGAGAAATTATGACCTACTAGAGGCAATGTCATATATTTGGAGAAACAGGACTTGTACGGTGGTGCCGCGAATTGGTTCAGATAAGCCTTTTTCTTTTAAAAAAGTCGTGATGAATATGGTATTTTAACTGATCATGTAATTATATCTAGGTTGGTAACTGTGTAGTTAGGCCATAAATAGTATGAACATGAGTCATGTTTTGAAAATAAGATTTTACCATGTTAAAAATTTTAAAGCTTACATGGGTTGGATGTATATTATATATTCTTATGAGTTTTTTCTTTTTTTTCCTTTTCATTTCTATGCAATTTTGTTACTGTGGATGTGGGAGGACAGTCGTCAGTCGGAATGAATTGTGCTTTTGGTTCTGGAGCCCTGGTATCTGGGTTTTCTATTGACTGATGTGATAATTCTTTATATGCTTCCTCAGGAGTTTAAAAACTTTGTTTTTGGAGGAGAGCTCAATAACTAATCATGGTGGTGAATGGCTACATGAGCTTGCTGTGAACAACACGGTTCTTGAAACTTTGAACTTTTATATGACGGATCTTGAAGTCAGCTTTGAAGACCTTGAACTCATAGCCAGAAATTGTTCATCCTTAGTTTCCGTTAAAGTTAGTGATTGTGAAATCTTGGGCCTCCTGCGTTTCTTTTGTGCTGCCCCTGCTTTAGAGGAATTTTGTGGGGGTTCCTTCAATGAGCAGCCAGACAAGTACTTAAGTGTATCATTACCCCCAAAGTTGTGCCGTTTGGGGCTAACATACATGGGGACGATTGAAATGCCAATTGTATTCCCTTGTGCGCCCCTACTCAAAAAATTGGATCTTCTATATGCACTGCTTGACACTGAGGACCATTGTATGTTAATCCAAAGGTGCCCCAACTTAGAAATTCTTGAGGTAGAATCGCAAAACCATTTCTTCTTTTAAACTTTCTTATCATTTTTTCCTTCAGTCAGAATCATCTTTAGATTGTTCTTGTTGCTCTATATGTGTACATCTTCCTCAACAGGCTCTTGTTACTGCTTTTTCTGTCCGGATTTGTTGCAGTTCGTTTTAACTTATCATGGATCTCTGTTCTTCCCTAAGAATGTCTGGAAGTTCTTGATAATGTATTATTTGACATTGGTGTCTGGGTTTAAAAGACGAGATTTCTAGAGTTTAGCTTGTTTATGTCAATTTAAAACTTTCATTTTACCTGTAAAACCAAAAACAAAAAATCAAACTCACTGTTCACCTGGGTAATTGGAAAAATACTATTTACAAATTTGAGGACAATACAAAATGCCCAAATTCTGATATTCTATTAAGTTACTACTACTGAGGGGAATGGGTGTTGTGTTCTTCTTTGGACTACGAACTACTTCTGAATTTTGTTTTTTTTTTTGTTTTATATATATATATATATATATTCTCATCTGTTTTTCTTATGGACAGACAAGGGATGTTATTGGAGATAGAGGATTGGAAGTTCTTGCTCGGAGTTGTAAGAGACTAAAGAGGCTTAGAATTGAGCGAGGTGCTGATGAGCAGGGCATGGAGGATGAAGGAGGTGTAGTTTCACAAAGAGGTTTGATTGCTTTGGCTCAAGGCTGCCTAGAACTGGAATACTTGGCTGTTTATGTTTCTGATATCACAAATGCTTCTTTGGAGTCTATTGGTAACTACTCTAAAAACCTCTGTGATTTCCGCCTTGTCTTGCTTGACCGAGAAGAGAGGATAACGGATTTGCCTCTGGACAATGGGGTTCGAGATCTGTTGAGGGGATGTGAAAAGCTTAAAAGGTTTGCATTGTATCTCCGACCTGGGGGCTTGACTGATGTGGGTCTCAGTTATGTTGGGCAGTACAGCAAAAATATAAGATGGATGCTTCTAGGTTATGTTGGGGAGTCTGATACGGGGCTTCTGGATTTTTCTAGAGGCTGTCCCAGCTTGCAAAAGTTAGAAATGAGGGGCTGCTGCTTCAGTGAGCGCGCACTGGCTGCTGCTGTATTGCAGCTGACTTCTCTGAGGTACCTATGGGTGCAAGGATACAGAGCCACCTCTGCAACGGGTTGTTGTGACCTTCTGGCGATGGCTCGCCCATACTGGAATATTGAATTAATTCCTTCTAGACGAGTTGTTTCTAGACGAGTTGTTGTCCCGGGTCAGCTTGAGGAGGCTGTTCTGGTTGAGCATCCTGCCCATATACTTGCATATTACTCCCTTGCTGGACCAAGAACGGATTTTCCAGATACTGTCATTCCTTTGGATCCAGAATCCTTGGTTACTTAGAGCTGTATATACCTCTTCTATCTATTAAGGAGTTTTTTTCCTTGTCATGTCTTGTTCATAAATTTTTTTCCCTTTTGGTAAGAGGTTTTCGATTTTAATTTATTTTTCTGCCCTAGTTCTAGACATTAGTCCTGTAATAAAGTTGGAGTTTTTTCTTGTAATTTGGAAGCACTTGCATCCTTGGTGTTACCGTCTCACTTCACCGCTTGGGGAACAGTTTGGTCTAAGCTTCGACATTTTGGTGACTTGTATTAATATCCCGAGTCAATCTTTTTGGAAATCATTGTTGTTTTCTCTGTATAATGTTGTGGGACGTTTCAAGTTTGTGAATAAAAAGATAGTAAGTGTGGTTTTACTAGCCATGATTTTGTGCTCCTGCAATATATTTTCACTACTCGCAGATACGTGCAATGCTTGCAAATAATTATTATAGCAAGAGTGCTGCTAGGGTGCCCCTAGGCAAAATTTTTCCTTTTAATTTTTTTAATTATACTTATTCATATTTTTTTAGTACTTTTAAACATTTATAAAAAAATAAAAAAATATTAATATATTAATAGTCACTTTCTTAATCGGTAAGTAAAAGAAAAAAATGTAAAAAATACAAAATAAATACAAAATAAGACGGCATAAAATGTGTTTCGTTTGAAACTTAAATTCATTTCAACTCATTATTATAACTTTTTTAAATTCTAACATAAAATATAATAAACAATTTAACTTTTCTAAATATTAAAATAATAATAATAATATTTTAATAATATTTTATCATTTCAACTCAACTCAATTCAATTCAATATCCAACATTTTAGATTAGCTTGGATTTTCCGGATTTTGAATTTTAACTTTGAACGTGATAACGTGATCTAGACTTGGTCCAGAAGGGATGGTGCTGCGACTGCACCCCACCATACACTAAACTTATGGGTCTGTCCTCATGTGTTCAATTAGTAGCTAAACTTGGCTTATCTAGAAGTCCCCAAGGACGGGAGTTTAATCCTTGTGTATAATCTATTAGTCATAGTAATTTGCTTGGATTATGCCCAACTTACGATCCTACAGTTTCAATTTTTTTTCATCATCGTTCAGGTGGGATCAACTACCTCATCCCATAATACAACATGGTCTCTCTCTCTCTCTCTCTCTCTCTTTTTTTCCCGACTAGTGTACAACTGCACACCAAATACACCGACTACATGATGTAGAAGTCCACCATGTCAGCTAGCATGAAAAAATATGTTTTGAAGTTTTTTACTAATGATATGGTCCCATTGTAAACGACTTATATTTATATTTATTATTTCAATAAAAGAAATACATAATTTTAAGCACTTAAAGAAGTGCATCGTGAATATTAATTAGCACCATTAGAATGGGTAACTAGCTTGACCACAGTATCTCTAAACCCTTAACTGGCCAGATTTGAAGGTCAAGGTTTGCCTTATTTAGTACTAATAAAAATGCATGATTCACGTTGGCAGACGCAGAAGCTGTAACAGGTTTTATTGCATTAAATCTTGTGGTGGTATCGTGTAAATCATGTGTCATTCAGTAGAATTTGGAAGACTAGCCTTCAAAATGTTTTGACCCTTTGAAAACGTACTGATTTTTTTTTTTTTTTTTAAGGGAATCGTTTTGTGGGAGTTTCTGATTTGACAAAGAATCAGAAACATGTTTGATCAGTATCTTGAAAACGGTCAAGACTTTCAAGTGGAACAAGCTAATCATTCTGATCTTCTAAACAAAGCTCTCAACAAATTACGCTTCCCATGTGCAGTGTTGGCGGACTTAGAGGTGGGTTACACTTTCCATGTGCCATGTTGCCCCCGTTAAGGGCAGGATTAGTGCTGATGGGGAAACATCAATACTTGCAATCCCTAAAAAGTAAGTATATGAGTAAGGGACAGACGTAGCTTACTCTTTTTGCACAAATGATAACTTCACTAATATGTCACCTTTGTTCACCACTGAAGGAAATCAAATGCAACCATAAAGTGATTCAATTAAAAAAAGGATATGGTTAGCATAAAAAAAGAATGGTACTGGTTGTGAGGGAGCCCTTCTGGAGAGTGGCCAAGACCTAAAGAGATCAAATCGTGGAGGCTCTAGGCCCTTCAGGTGGAAACTGAAGCAGGTCAGGAGCCCAAGCCAAGAAGCCGTGTGCAGAGCCCACGACTCGCCTACCCATCCACAAGGCAGCAATTGCCTAGGACCTCGGTGGGTGGTCAAGCCTTGCAATAAGGTATGCAACAGACAACCGTAGCATAGCGTAGGTGGCTGGGCGTGTATGATTGTGGGCATGTTAGGCCAGAGACACGCCGCATTCAAGTCCAAGCCAAGTATAAATACAATCATCGCTCCTAGGGGAAGGCTCTCTAAACTCTTCTCTTTCTTGACTCACTTAGCTTTCTTCATCACTCAAATAATCTCCACTAACTTTGGCATTAGAAGGACCTTGGACATCACCGGAACCCATCCTTCTTCCTCGCTGCTACTGTGGTACTGCTCAAGCTGCGAAACACAACATCAACACCAGTGTTTTTATTTTTTATTTTTATAGAAATATAATTGTCATTGGTTTCATCAAACAGTAGAATTTGAAAGAAAAACCTGTTCAGTAGAACAACATTTTGTTCAAAGCAACTTAATTCAGTTTTACTAGCCGGGGGGGTATTTATCAATGAGGTGATGTGTGTGGCACCTCAATGCTGCCGGCATGTGTAGATAATAGAAGTGGAGAATCATGCAAAGCTGTAGAGGAAGAGGAGAGGGACACAAGTGAAATGGGTGTTCATGAAGCAAATATGTTAAAGAAGTCATCATCATCTGCGCTCAATGTACAAATTTCAATACTTCAATAATTAAACCAAGAAAGAGAAAAAAAAAAAAAAGGCGATTGGACTTTTTTTTATTTTCAACGTAAAAGTTAAAATTGTAGTGGGCGACTCCATGGATGAAGTCAATTCCCATTCTGAATAGAACAGGTACTTCTTCCCGAAGAGAACCAACCTATTTGCATTGATTTTGTCCTCATTCTTCAAAGATACTTGTTTTCACCATTTTGTGGTGTCCAATTAGGAGGGTAAAAGACCATCAGAGTTATGTGCACACTTCTTGTCATCGCACAGTATATATATATATATATATATATATATATATATATATATATATATATGCTGCACTACATGGACAGGTCATTACCTAATAATAGAGATGTCGTACAGCTGTTTGGTTTTCTGATACTGAACCTTCGTCCTTCTATGTTGCTCTGTTCCATCCCCTCGAGACTTCTCTTTCACTTCTATAAAAGCTACCCAGATATGTAAACTGTAAATATTTCAGTAACTAATTAATCCACAAGTTCTACCCGTTATATCAATCTGATGACAAAAGGCTTCCTACAACTTATCCTTACAATCCACATGGACCAGCAAAGACGCACTATAGAGCTATGTACGTTGTCATATAATTTAAGTATGTGTTTGAAAATGGAATATGGTCTTAATTTGCATGGTTCTCAAAAGGATTTTGAAGAAAAACCTAAAATATTTGTTCTTTGAAGTGGCCAGGGTGCTTTCTGATGCAAGTTGCAGAAAGACTGCTTTTCTTGAAAAGTAATACAAAGTTGATAGTTATGTCATTTATCGAAGAAAAGAAGAAAATTTGACATGAATAACCAAGTTGCTCATGTTGCATTGGAGATTTTAATGCTAAATGTGTGGCTGAGAGATTGGTATATGCAAAGTGACTTGGGTGGGCACTAAGCCTTTTTCAGAATAGTTGCAGCAGCAACATTGGCAACTAATAAAAGAAAAAACAAACACAGTAACAGCATATCAGGAAATATGATTTGTTTATTTCTTTTGACTTTTGTGGAACGCCTTACCTTTGAGATAGTGATCCACCATCACCCATTTCATGGGCCCCCAAACCCAAAGAAGTATCCCTACAGTTTCCTCTCTCTCTCTCTTTTTCTTTTTTTTTTTTTTTTAAGATTTCTCAGAAATAAGATTATTCCAGAATACTTTACTATTTTGCCTCGCATATCTAAGTAAATTTTATTTTTGGAACATTCCGCAGATAAAACTACAAGCATTAGTTCCCTGTTTATCTACTCGAATTATCAACTCAGACTGATCAAATTAAGCAAAATAGGAAATTATACCAAACAGTCAATACCTCATTCTGCATAATTTCAAAGCTTGATTGATTCTCTGTTCCGATGAATAGAGTCAAAACATGCACAAAATCTGAACGCATGCAATTATAACTCCTTGTTGGATTTGCAAGTAAAATAAAGAATCACCACAAAGCATGATGCTTCCGGAGACTAGTAAAAGCTGCAACTATACTGATGCAACATTCTTGCCACCATCGACAATTGGATTGGCGGATGCAGAAATATCAAATATACGGTAAAAATTGGATAGGTCCCCCCCCCCCCCCAAAAAAAAAAAAAAAAAAAAAGATGATTAGAAAACACGTAAACCCCATTGCATTGGCATTCTTACGTGGATCTTCCAATGTTCTACAGCGGATTAAAGCATGGGATGCTTGTAAGTGGAATGCAAACTCAGCTTCGACTAGGCGATGAACGGATGAAGCATGGTCAACTTGGCCATATTATACCTGATAAAGGTGAGACTGGCGGCAAGTGTACTGAGAGAAAAGTAAGCGATCAGATACTATCGAATGTCCAAAGAGTGATAAGTGAGTCAGCCGGTTTGCCTACTGTTAACGTCATGTTTCGTATGTCTTTGAGCCTGGTTTTAGCAATTCAGTTCTTTAGAATTGAGCTTGCGAAAATAGAAAAGAAGACAACTAGAAGTGGGTGGCCTTGGAGCTCGGAAGTCTCTGATTCCAAAATTAGTATCTTCTTTTGAGAGTTTGTAAATAAGTGAAAGAGTCTAAGGATTAGAGAGAGTTTCTCGTATATGAGAGTTGCTATTTATACTAGGAGTTTGGAGAGGGGGAGATAGATCGTGTCTACCCCCGTAGAGCGCATGTCATTTGCACTGTTCCTGTTGTCAGAGTCTTTTAATGCGGCGTGCCTTTGCGACATTGTCATTAATGTGGCGTGTAGCTCGGATAGTGGTGTCATTAATGTGGCGTGGTTTTCTGACTTGTTTTATCTTTGGCGGACCATCAATGTCCCATGTCAAAGAATCAAGGGTTTTCCGTCTTTCCCCTTTTGCCATGTACAAGTCCCCATAATCGGAGTGTGGCCGAGCGATGTCAGGCATGTCCATTCTATTAGCAATTATTGTTTACTTTTTCTTGTAGGCGCCTTGCTTCATAGGTAAGCTCAAACCCTGGGGCCAGATATCGAGTTGAAGTCAGTGGGCTTGTGAAGTGGGGGAAAATCCCCTTACACCTACTTCACCCAAAAGAACATGGTTGCTTGTGTGAAACAATAATCACAAAACTATTTCACAGGTAAAAGCATAATCATGTGTACACGGACCCTTAGGGCCTGAATGCAGCAACAACTTCATAAAACCTTCACGGCAAGAAATCCAGGGTTTTGAATTATAGACTCAGATTAATGGGACCACGTATTTGCAGAACTGGGTAGCTAACCATCATATTTAGGTTTTGATCTGTCTAAAAAAGCGGACAATAAAGGACTAAAGATTACTGAGCACAAACTAACATGATTGTCTGAAACGGCCAATTGTGCAAGTCAACAACCTTATTGATGTCTTTAACTGGTTATGTTTAATCCATCCTCAAACTGCCTACCATCCATTTTAGTACGTAATGCTAACTCAGTCAAAGCATCCACAGGGATTGATAATTTGATACCTAGGAAACAATTAGTTCTTCAAGAGGAGGGGAATATGCACATAAATTGAAGCGTCTCCATTTGATTTCATACTTAAGACTGAGATTTAAATCATTATAGTATTTTCTTCTTTTGCATCGTTTAAAAACAATGAAACTCAAGCCCTCAATCAGGCGATCACACAGAAAAACCATCACAAAAGCACTGACAGTGAAACTATACTGAACATAGCCTAGACTTGTTAAAACATACATGATAGCTGCCTTATCCAGGTATTTGATGTCTTGAGGATTGGAATTGAAACATCAAATTGTGCGGCTTGGTATGAGTTCCATAATGAGCACTGCCATACAGATTTCGCCCTTGTGCTTTAAAGTCATATGGAGATGACATTAAAAGGTTTCCACGAGCTAAGTCGAAAACCGTGACTGCTTCATTGGGAGGTTGATTCCAGTCAAGTGACATTCTTGGAGCGCTGGTTGGCTTTTGCTGAAGTGGAAGCACAAAAGACTGATCATATGGGAGAGGTTTATTATTTTCCGGTGTGGTGTCTGTGAGACTGACAGTTGTGATGTCATGGATGCTTGGCCTTCTCTTATCTTTCCCTCCTGAAAGCTGCCTTATAAAGTACTTCTGAGCATGACTTGCCACTTGAGTTGGAGTCTTGGTAATTACATAGTTCCGGGAGATATTTCTCCAGTCCCCTCTACCGTACGTTTGAAGCCCCATCAGGAACCGCCTGTAATTCATTACAAAACAGCCCCAACTTCAAGAACAAAAGCATGACATTCAAAAGACTTCAAACTGCAGAATAGACAATCTAAAGATGAAGGCGAAGTTCAGAATGCCAACAAGTTTGAGACTTTACCAACTCATCTCCATGTTAAACGACGTCACGGGCTCTATTTACAATTGCTTTGAACTTCTTTTGTTCGTATTTTGGGTTTTCAAAATTCAAATTACCACTTCATAAACATCTACTAGAAAAACTTAAAAAGTACGACTACTCAAGTAACAATGTAGCATAGTTGAAAATTTATTTAGCTAACAACCAATCGGTTGAAAAGGACATTTATTTGGTTATTTTTCTCAAATCGATGACCAAGAAAAAAGAAGTTCAAGTAAGCCAAGCACAATCGTGTGATTAAATCGGTTAGAGCTTTAATTTCATTTAACATTATAATGGAACAGCATCATGTAAGACTACCAATTTGAGAGTTTCTTTTCCTTGGTTTCCACAGTAACTGATAAAGGGCATTGGAACTAAACGGAGTTTTTAAGAGTCCATATACTCACTTTTCTTTTAGTTTTCTAAACGAAGGAAGAAAGAAAAGAGTCACCAAAAACCTCATGCGTTCTCACACTTAGAAGCTAAATTCTAAAGATTCCAACGAAATATAAGGGAATTCACCTGTGTTCGTCTTCTGTCCATGGCACTCCTTTCTTCCTTTCCTGATCAGGACCACGAGCTGTTGAAGATTTTCTTCTATGGGCATCAAAGTTGCGATCATCAAACAACTCCATTGTGAAGGAAGAGATCAGGTAATCGGGAATCGGAAACCGCCCTGCTTCTATATCACTGACATCATCTTCCAACTCCTTGTACTGCTTGATCACATCCCACACCGTCTTTCCCGGGATCATTTCCGCCACTTTTGTCCATCGGTCGTGAGTGTTCTCGTCGTATATAGCAAGCGCTCTCTCAAACTTCTTGTTTTCTTCTCTAGTCCATTCTGTGCTCTGGCTCGCTTGGACAAACCAGTTGGAGTTTGACATAAACGAAGCTGGATAGAGAGTTTCCATAATTCCTAGTACTGATTTACAACAATAGCCCGATAATTCATTTAAGTAGCATTGAAATTAAACTTAGAAAGTGAGATAAGTATTAGAGAAGTATTAGAAACAGAGACAGAAGTTAGAAAGAATGGAATCTTTACAATGATTTAAAACGCATTGAATTCAGAATCTTTTACTGGGAATCAAGAATCTTCTTTTCTTAATAGCATCAACTGAAGAATCCTAAAAAGACCCACCTTTTAAGAATCGAAGGGAATCTTGGAAAAACGTGAGCAATCTGATTTTGTTGCTTTGGTATAAACCCCTAGAGAGAGAAACCAAAACACAGATGGTTTTTTTTTTTTTTTTTAATTTTAAGCAAAGAAGCCGAAAACTTTCGAAGAAATGAAGATCAAAAGTGAAAAATTGAAACTACTCGGAAGCTCCAGAAAATCATGAAAAGAGAGCAAAATACGAAGAACCAAGGAGCAAGATCGTAGAAAAAGGTGGACAAAGCAGTGGAGAAAAAAGACGGATTCTGAAGAATCCGGAGAGGAAAAGGCGGGAAACATATATTTTTTCTTGGTTTCTTTGACAAGAGAAAGTTCAATCTATATAAGAAAGATCAGTGAGAAAGTCAAGAATCAATGAATCAAAATCAGTTAAGATTTCTCGGTAGTTGTAGAAGAATTCAAAGGAGAGAAGAACTGGGACAGAGAATTGGGGGCATGAAATGTGGCAAGTTGAGACAGGAAGAACAGGCCCAGCGACAGTTCCCTCTTATTATTGTAGGGTGTTTGATAATGATTTTTCCTCTGCCAAAAAAGAAAAAGGATCGTGATTTTTCTCATCTTTTCCCTTTCGCTTTCTTTTCTTTTTCCAATGGGCCAAATTAGGCTTTCATAATTGATAGTTGATACTATCCTCCCGATGTTTAATTAGGTAAGTTTGATCGGTAAATTGTTATGTTGGTCTGTTCCTTTTAAGTTTCAAATTATTAAGGGTTTCACCCTTTATACCCATCTCAAATCTCAATTATCCAGAACCCCAAGAAAAAAAACAACAATTTTTCTCAAGTGCATAGGAACTTCATGATTTTAGAGTGTAATTGAAGCCAATGATAAGTCACTCATAACTTGTTTTTTTTTTTTTTTTTTTTTAGGGAGAGGCTAGGGGCCGGACGGGTGAATTTGGGACTTTTACACTCTTTAATAGAATTTTGACATATAACTATTCTAAAAATAATAATAATAGAACCGTACAACATGCAAGTAAAACCTATTTTTTCTTTTCTTCATTCTCTCCCTCTGTTTTCTTGTCACGCGCTCTCTCATTCTCTGTGCTTGGCAGTGTGCTCTCTCTGTTCACTCTGTCATTGTTGGCATACAATCTCCAAATTCAAACAAGGAGAAAAATAGAAAGAGGAATGTAAGGCCCAGTTTCTTCTTCAGTGGCCCGGTCCGTGCGTGAAAATGGCCCAGCCATTTTCGTGTTAGTCTGAACGGCATCGTTTAGGTAAGTTTTGGTTTTCCTTCCTGTTTTCCCTCCCGTTTCTTTCTCCCTCTTTCTCTCTTTCAGTTTCTGATTTTATTTTTTCTTTCTCACGTCCAGACCTCTCCTTCTCTCCCACGTTTCCTTCTTTTTTTTTTCTCTCGGTTTCTTCTTCATTTCCATTTGTTGGCATTGATTGGAGGTTCCGAATATTTCCTCATTGTTGCGGTTTCTGTTTCGTTTCTTTTCCTTCTGGTTTTTTCTGGGTTTCTCTCGTGCAGTCAGACTCTCCATCAGGTAAATCATTTTCGCCGATCATCTCTCCTTGTTTGCTTTTGGTTGATTTCGTGATTTTGAATCACATGGCTTAGACTTTCTCTCATGCGCTGCATTTGTTTCAGTGGGTTACCGATTACTGCACTTCCTCTTCCTCTCCCTCGCGCCCCACTGTTGTTGCAGTCGGCATCCCTCACTTCAAACTCGCTCTTCTCTTCCACTCGCGCTGCGCTTTCATCTTCAGGTATCTTCTTTTCCTCTCTAGTCGACGCCTTTCAGTGTTTTTGCAGTTTATTTAGTTATTTATTTTTTTTGCTGTTTTTCTTCTTCCTTCGGCCCCTGTTTCTTTGTGCTGCCGTGTGGGATGTTTGTAGGTGGTGTTGCTGCGTCTTCTCCTTACCGCAGTGTTGGCACCGATTCTCTGTCCAACGGTTAAGAGGTAAGGAAACCGAGTGATTTGTGGCTTGTGATGTTATGATTCTTGGAAAATTTTTCTACGTCTTATAATCTATGGTTGGGCTTGGTTTGCTGTTGGTGATTTTGGGTGTTGGCGAGGTGGTGCGGAAGGAGCTTGGAAACGGTGTAATGTTGTTGTAGTTAAATTGTGTTGGTTGTTGGGAGTTATAGCTGCGGAATTGAGTGTGATTTGTGGTTTATTTTGAAGTATTTGGTTTGGATGTGCAGTAAACCAAATGGATAGTCGGAGTTGAATGGGTGTTGCTTTTGTACTGTTCGGGTTTTTATACTACTGTTGGAGTGGAGGATTAAATTATTTTGTAAGTGATTGCTTGGAGTTAAGGGCCTTTGAAGTGGGATTGATATTTTATTTTTGTGTTTGATGTTGACTTTGGTGAGCGTTTAGGAATATATCAAAGATTAGTATATGGTTCTTTGGGTTGAAATGGGGGCTGTCCAATTTACTATATGGTTGTCTTAGTGTGTTGTTTTTGCTATAATATGGTTTGGGATTATATGTTTTAATTATTAGATGGAAGTTATGCCAGTGGTCGTTTAATAATCAGTGTATCTATATTATTTTCATGATTAGGTGGCGAGATTGGTAGAGATCATTTTCAAGGTTTAGATAATACGCTGCAGGAGTCAGGTAAGCGGGGTTCCTATGCTGGGTTTTTGTACAAGTTAATAAGACTGTGGTTGATTTTATGAAAACTTGCATAATTTGTGTTGTGTTGGAAACTTGTGAAAACAAAGATCAACCTCGGTCTCTTATCTGCATTATTCATGAAATCTGTGTGAAAAAGAAAATATATTCTGACATGCATTGTGTAGACATGAGCTAAATTCTGTCATGTGATTTCTGAAATCTGGAAAAGAGCGATATTGAGAATATGAAAAGTTGTGCATTTATTTGTTCTGACTTTTGTGTTCAGCGTGTGCAAACTGTTCTGATTCTATTTTGGTACTCTGTATTATTTTGATATAACATCTGAAAACCTTTGGCATGGTGTACTGGTTTTCGTATCTGACTCTGTCTCTGCTTTGCTCTGCTCTGCTCTGTTATGCTCTGCTCTGTTTGGGTTGGTACCAACTTCTCTGTCTCTGAGTGCACCCACTTTGGAAACAAAGTGGTTTTATTGTGGTCTTTCCTGTGTGCACACTCGGGGCTCCGAGAAGAATAAAGGAAAGATTTCACCTCTGTCTCTGCCTGGTTTGGCCACCGGGGTTAGCACAACCCTACCACGGGGGTGAAACATGGTCTCTGCTCTGTTTGATGCTCTGTTTTGATCTGATGATGATACTCAGTTTATGTTATGCCAAAGTACCATGGGTTTTACTTGTTTTAAAACCATCGCTCTGTTATTTTGAAAATATGTTCTGTTCTGCATGATAACTCTGGAAAATATTTTATTCTGCATATTCTATTTTATAAATGCTCATGTTTGCACGCTAGCATATGATTTCTGCTTACTGAGTTGTGATAACTCACCCCCTATCATGATAATATTTTTCAGATGATGTGGAGAGTCCAAATGAGGACCTGGATTAGATTGGTGAACATGGTTAAGCTGAGGAGATGTAGTTGGAATAAGGACTCTTGATGTTCTTAGTTTTTATTGCCTTTAAGTTTTAATTATTTGTTTGGGTTTAGTAGGACCTATGGTGTTTTCAGTTTGGTATGTTACTACCGGGAGGTTATGGACCCCTTTGATCTATTATTATTGCATTAAAGTTTGTGTGGAGTTTGTAATGAGATTATTGAGAAGATTTGAGATTGATTTCATTTATAAAGTTTTTGGAGAATTTTTCTTTGGATGTGTTGGGAGACATGTTTATGAGTGTAAAGTAGTAAATCTCCAAGCCACCCGGGTTTGGAGTGTTACAAGGAATATAATTTTCTCACCCTTCCCTTCTTACCCAAATTTTGAGGGTTTATCGAGAGGTTATATACTAAGAGAGGGCTTGCTATCGCGAACATGAATTTTTGGTTCTTCAATCTTTTTGGATGTTTGTTGTCTGTCCATAAGCATTTACAAATTCATAAATAAAAGTACACAAATTTGGGTGCATATGCTGAAAATTAGCTTGGCACAGGAAAAATCAGATAAAGAGAGTGGAGAGAGGGGGAGAAAGAGGGAGAGTGAGGGGGAAAAGAGAGAGAAAGTGAATTTCTTTTAAAATACCTATGTGTCAAAATTTTATTAGAGGATGTAAAAACCCCTTGTTCACTTGGTTCGATTTGAAGTTAATCTTTTTTTTTAATAAAGGCGACATCTAGTTTTATTTTTTCGAAAGAAGAGATCAAGAGAAAAGTAAACCAGATCTTTCAAACACATAAATACTCCTTAATCTCTCTTAGAACGTCTTCAAAAAACAAAAACACTTGAGATGCACCCACCTTGATTAAAGAAATCAGCAATTTGGTTTGCTACTCTGTAAATGTGTTTCACCTGTTCAATTAAAACTTAAACCTTGGCAGCAAACTGAAATTTGATCCAGAACCTCAAACTGCACCCATACAGTTAAGACTCTATTTCGATTGCATTGAAAACGGAGCTTACTGTTTAATTCTACACAATCCAAAACCGCACGTACTTCTGCCATATTATCAGAAACAATCCGAATCCTTCCTCGTAGGCCTCTCTGCATTTTGGGAGCAGATCATGCAAAAATCGAGCGCAATGGATGTTAGAAAAATGAAAATTTGAACAGCACGACACTTTGTTGAATAGTTTGCGAATGAAAAACCATCATTAGGATTTGTGTAATACTCTCAAATTGTCTGTGTGTTGTCCAAGGATAGTTACACGATCAATTCGACCGTTGGGAATAGTTTGCGCGGAATTCCTGATTCTAAACTTAAAACAATCTGATTGTACATTTAAATAACGGCTCCTCTTTCCCTTAACTGTTGTTGCGCCTGTAGCTCAGTGGATGGAGCGTCTGTTTCCGAAGCAGAAAGTCGTAGGTTCGATCCCTACCTGGCGCGTTACCATTTTAGTATCGATGTATCTTACATAAAAACGTATTGTAATGTTATTATAAATACAAATAATATTTTCTTTCCTAGTTTACTCTATGTATTTGACTGCTGACGTATTTTAATTTTTTTTCTTTTGTTAAATGTTAAAAAAAGTTACAATAGTGAATTTGTGTTTTCTTTAAATATTTAAAGATATTTTTTTATTTTTTTATTTTTTTTTAAAGTGAGATTGCACTATAGGCACATCCAACGGTAATAGTTGGGCTGCACAGTAGAATGATCCTTCATTTTGATATATGGATTTCGTTCTTATAATGTTTAGCATATCAATAACTGATATCTATTATTATTATTATTATGTAATTAAATTTTAATATATGGATTTGATAGGATCATCGGGAAGTTTTTTGAACTGGAAATCAAGTTACGTAACAATGTACATGACGCGTGGCTTAGCAATAATTTTCAGCTAGTGTTATTGTTGTTTCACAGGAATTCAACCTTCAATTTCCAAAGTCTCACCATAAGTTGAGTATTTCACTCGTAGAAGACCCACTCCTTAAACTTGGTTCAAAATTAACAACCAAAAACAATACTATTTCATTTATGCAGCAGCTCCAACTGGCACCCCAGCTTCAAGCCTGGAGGATCCATATAGAGTTTTTTCGAATCGGACAATCTCATTCTTGGATCCATAAGCAACTTGGGTTCTGTCGTCAAGATTGTTGATCACTTTGTCTAGTACAGATTGATGGCCATCACTGCTGTAACCTCCAGCATTCTCAACCAGTAATCCCAAAGGGGCTACCTCAAATAACAGTCTCAGCTTGGCTTTGGTAGATGGGGAAATCACATTAGTGAAGATACCCTTTTCTTTCACGATAATCTGCATGACATGGAAATCGTGAATCTCGTCAGAATGCTTGAGCTTTTCTGAAAAACAACAAAAACAAAACAGGGCAACAGGACAAACCTGGTTAACATCCGGCACCATTCCTCCGGTGTACCTCAACGTGTACTTCTCGTTTACATAATAGTTGATCAGCTGTTGGATCACAAATTAAATATCTAATTAGCGGTCTGCCTTAAGACGATGATGAAATATCAATAATATTAAAACCAAGTAATTAGTGAGACCTTGTTGTAGTCAGGGTTGTCGAATGTGGCCCTCAAGTTTCCAGGGGAGAATAGCTTTCCTTCACCAATTTCTGTTGTCTCCTTGACATGTTGCCATTTTCCTGACAAAATGCACCATGTGACGAGAGAGAGAATAGAGAGTGATCCTCACATTTTAAAAACAGGGAACCCTTCATTCCTTGGCAAGTAGGGAACCTCTTTTAATCATTTAAAGAGCAATTCAGGAGCCTCCAGGCTTTTATCATAAAATGATGTGGAGAAGATTAGAAAAAGAAGTTCCAGATAAAAATTTGGAATTTGATTATATTGTGGAAAGCAGACCTTCATCGAGAAGAAGGAACTCGTGGGTGCCGGGAAAGCCTTTAAGAGCAAGAACATATGTAGTTCTGGGACCATAAATGCCCATGGCTGAAGCGACTTGATCTCTTCCTGTCACCCCAGTTAGCTTGTCTCCAGGCCACACCCCAAAGATGGTGCCTACTGTAAAATTTGTGTCCACAATACTGGAGCCATCAAGTGGATCAAAAGCAACACTAAATCCACCTGTTCATAGTGCAAAATCTCATGAAACGTTATTTTAATACGTCCTTTTAAGTACTAAAATTTCCAATATACATGATCAAAAAAAAAAAAAATCCAATATACGAATTTCTATACAGGTGAAAGGACTTTCGGACCTTCAACCGGGCCTCCCATGTCTTGGAGTTCAGGAACTTCTTCAGAGCAAGCATATTTGCAGAAGTGCGAGTAAGTTAAGGCCTACACAAGAAAAGTCAGCGACATTGATTCTGAACTCAAGAATTTATTTAGGAAACAGGAGTAAATTTGGGGGGAAATCACTTATGATTGAAAACGATGTGTAACTTCTTATGCGAATTTCAGATTATATCTCAAATCCAATAGCATCAAGGAATGTTTGTAGTAGGGTTGCTCATAAACAAGTAGGTAGCTGGAACGGTTAGAAATGCTACACTTTGTACTTGAAACAGAAGCTTCGTTCAAAGAAGCATGTCTAAGGCTCTAAGATCTACGTTGTTTATTATAATGTTTCATATCACTTGAAATGTCACATCTACATTTCATAGAATTTAGTTTTGAGATAAGTTTTAACATATCAACTGCACCCTTTTTCACAACAAAGAGAAAGTCGCATGAAGATGAGTCCATTTAAAATTCATTCTAGTCATCATTACTTATCAATGTTTCTATCAATCATAAATCCAACAGGATTAGAGTAGAAAATAGAACAAGTTAGAACACATTGAATGGGGAAATCGAGTCCAACCTCAAAAAGAAGTTTGTCGGCTAGCATATCCACAGCAAGCTGTTCGTCTCCAAAGGAATTCACACATGCTGTCCCTCCACAAGAAGCTGTCCTCACTTTGAAAGATATGGTCCTTAATGCTTCTCCCATGCACGTCATCAACCTGATTAGTCCCTTATCTGGGGTAGCCTTTGCAAGGAACTCTTCCTACAAGTACAAAGTCATATCAAATCATACTTTATCCATGCTTCCTGAATTCCCTTCTTCTACATGGCTAGATTTCACTAGATGTGGAATTCACAACCTGAATTACTCACACAGGTTGTCCAGCTTTTAACAACTTAGGCTCATGAAATAGAATTAGCCTCCATGCAACTTACCAAGCTATCGCCGATTTCGCATCTTGTTACATGGGAAGAGTTCTTTGTCTTGGAAACTTTCAGTGATGATTTTGGCACCACTCTTAATGATTCTCCAAAGAGAGAGGTTGATTTCAAACTCTGCCATGCATGTCAGAACACTTTTTACAAATTGGATACAGTATATAAGTTTGATTGAATAAATACTATATATGATCATATGAACCATTAATTATTTTTTCAAAACAAAGTAAATATAGAGAGGTTAACAGGAATATTTGCACCCATATGTATTTTTCATACCCGGGAGCTGAAAGATGAAGAGATGGATGGTGGAGATACTAGAGCAGTTGAATGCTGAGAAGGAAGTGTACTAGGCAAGAATGCCCCACGAGTATAGCACGCTATGCCAGTCTCCATGCTCACAAGTGCAGATTGTAATTCAAAGCAAAGACCAAATTACAAGCAGCCACTTAGGTTGTGGTAATGTCTTTGGGTTGTGTGTTATTGCATCTCGTCTTTCGCATGGAAACTGGGGAATGGTGAAGGATAGCAGATGAGTGGTTAGTAGCCGTCAGCCACGTGGTAGATGTTGCAAAGATAGCTGATAATGTGGCATGGGCTAAGGTTAATCAAGTATCCGCTCAGATTTATGTGGCTCTGCTCGATCTGGTCCTATTAACAGACACAATTAAAAGCCCCACTTGCGTTTGACGGCCTGGCCTGTATTCGGTATTCTGCTTCTGCATACGTATTGTTATTTAGTTTGTTAGTGGCAGATGCTAGACAGATAGGATTACTACGTACTCACTCAATGCCACAATGCTGTCGGACTGCGACCTGTTAATCTATGAAATACTATTATGCATGGCATATTTAATAAATAGATTATTATTTCAGATTTTCCATTAATGTTTGTCGATCTTGTTTCATGAACCGGTCTGTACGAGGGTCACTCGGGCCAATCACTCAGCATAAATAACAAATAATTAATGGAAATAGATTTTCAATATATTTCTTTTCATTTTCCTGTTCTATGCATCTAATGGAAATTATATTGTCAGAGAAAAAAATAGATATTATAATTTGACGTTAAGAAAATAAAAAGGTGGTTACATGAAAAGCCAAAACAATAATAAATAAAGAGGGAAAAAAATGAGAAAGAAGGTGACAGTGAGATGCACATAAGAAATGAATAATACTACATACAGTTGTGAAATGTATAAATATCGTACAGTCACTTTAAAAAAGAATGAAGTCTACTATTAAATACTAATTTTGTAAGGCCTCTTTTTATTAAAAATTATGATACGATTGCCATCTTGTTGTATTTGTTATGGACAAGTATAGATATTGTATCGGTCTTAGGCTCATAATGCAATGGGCCAAAATATTAACACATGAGGAAAGCCCTTCTCTTCTCTCACCCTATATATAATAGAGTTAGCATCGAATTCTATTATCAGTTGTTGTTAGGTTTAGAGATAAATTTTTACTCTCTTAAGATTCAAGCCGCCGTTACAGTAAAACGGATTGTGTCCATATTGGAGGTAATAAAATTACAGAGGCTACCAATAAAAACTCATTTACCTAGGAAAAATAATCTGAGCGCTTGGATGAATATAAAGGGCCAGGGCCCATTTTTGGACAATTGTTGGGCCCATCATCCAACCCAGACAACACCCATGACTCCCCGTTATCCTTGCTTTCCGACCCAAACCATGGGCCCTGCTCTGTTAGAGTTAGCCCAAAAAACACCAGTAAATATTAAAAGAATAATGCTATTATGTCTCGGTCCTCCTGAATTTATTTTCTCATTTTAACCATTTATTTATTTAATTTTTTTTCTTAATAGTTAAAAAAATGATTATTAATATATTTATATATTTTTTATTTTTTAAAAATATATAAAATAAATATATATATAATTTATACGAAACAGCACAGAGTAGACATCTGCATGTGGCAGAATAGTACCAATCATATTAAAAACAAATAAATCAGTTTTTCCCTAATGAATCTTAATATTGAACATCAGTTTTATTGTTTCATCTCCAATAAAAGACCATTAAGTTTTCTATCTGTTATTATTCTCCTTCATCTTAATCGCGTCAAGTAATAGCTAGACTCTTTTAAAAATCAATTTAAAATTTTTTAAATTGATTTTTAAAAATATTTTTCTTTCCAGACCACACATATTTTAAATTATAAAAAAGTTCATCTAATCAGTTGTTTTAATTTAAGGAAAAATCAAAACAATTTCTAATACGAAATATAGTTAAAATGTTTTATTTAAACAATTTTCCATCCTAAATTCCTAGTTACTCACTTTCGAAAATCAGTTCAAGACTTTTTTATGGGATAACTTTTCATTTTACCTGCCCACCACTTTATAGAAAAATATATCTAAAACAAAATTCAAAAACAAATTTCCTTACTCTTACCAATTTTTACAAAATTCAATAACAATAATTAAAAAAATATTTTTTATATTAGGTATATTTTTTTTCAAAATAATAATAATAACTTGCCAAATATCTCGCTGCTTTTGTGCTGTCCTTTTTTTTAAAGCTTTTCCGTTTGTAATCTCCGAGAGGCCCCACAACAGCAATCATTCTCGTTCCAAACAAGAAGGAAGCTTCGTCACTGAGAGAGAATAACAGATCTTGTGGGGAGTCTGGAGATAGCCAGAGAGTAAGAATAGAAACCCTGGAGTTTGTTAGAGCTTATTAATTCATCTTAGCCTATGCCCTCTTCCAGAAATCACCTTCTCTTCAATGTCTCTGTCTCTGGTACTCTCTCTTTCTCTCGGATCAAATTTGCCTGATTCGTTTAGCTTCAAGTATTTACTTTGCTGGATGACTTATGAAGAATATTTGCTAAACAGAAATAAAGGATTAATCCAATTATGTTGTTTCTAATGCGACCACACCAATTGAAACTTGAAGGGTTCCAACATCCGATCACCTTAGCGTTTTATGGACCCAATAAATGATTTTATATTATTTTCATCATTATGGCTGATCAGATGGTTTTAATTTTTAAGATTCAATGCCTTTTCTTTTTCCGGGTCTTTATTTGCTGCTAGAATTCAGACTGATGGGCATATAATGAACAAGATACAGTTTTGAATGGGCAATTCTGAAGAATATATTTTATCGGAAGATTGATATTTTTTTTGGGATCATTGTAGTTGGTCTGTAACTTATTAATCGGAGGAGCATGAGAAAGTCAATAAAAACCTCCACTGATTGACCCCCTCCGTCAGGATAACCTTTCATTTTTTAGGCCATCTAAAAATTACGAAATTAAAAAAAAAAAAAAAGAATCATGTTCATTCCTCATCAATTTCCTATATTTATTTTTTCTATAACAAGATTTTTTTTATCAGAAGTCATGTCTCTTCTAATATAAATACATGATATTCTAGAAAAATCATTATCTGTTTATTTTTTTGTCATTTTCCTTGTTCTGTTGTTCACGAAGTGTATTACTAACTTTGTTTCTCCCCCGTCCCGCCATTCAGTATGAATGGAGTAAGGGATGCCCTTCTTTTTCTAAAAGCCATTTTTCCCTTCCTTTTTTTGTCCTGAATTCAACGAAGTCCCTCGGGCTTTTGATACCGTTTGGAGCCATCATCACAGTATTGTATAGCATCTTACTACAGTTTGGCACCCTTTCGGCAGACAAACTGTAATAAGAACTTACTTGAGTGTCGTAATGAAACCCCGAAGTGTGATAGACAAAGAAGTTGAGATGTGGTACGGATGATTTTTTTTAACATAGTAAATGAAGCTGCTTGTAAGTTATGGCTTTATTCAAATGTTAATATTTTTAGTCATAGGAGTGCATATGACTCTAAAATAATGTAAACCCAAATGAGGCTGGTGTTTGACGAGTTTGAACACTGTATTACAGGTGTCCATTCTATCATCCGGAAGTGATTTGAATATTCTTGTGTGCACTGCTTTTGCCATTGATTTTTAATTCAGGAACCATGTCTGCGTACGCCCATGAAATGGAGCGGGAGATCTCAGCCCGAAGTCTCTCCAGTAGAAATTCTGGTAAGTGATACTCGCCACTTTTTAACTATCTTATGGGGTACAAGTAGTTTATGCCATTTGATGTTCATTAGGGCAGTATACAAGTGCTATTGCGAGAATCTAGAAACTCTCTCAAGTTCCAATTCGTAGAAATCTGTTTATTGTTGTGGAACTGTGTTATCATCAACCGTTTTATCTGCGAAATGTTTTAAACAAATACCTAAAACCTTAAGTTACCCTCTTATATTTGTTTGCAAAGTTGAAATTGTATTAAACTTGGGAACGAACAATGTAAACTTGGATAATGGAACTTCTTGTGTTGATTCAAAGAAGGCCTTCAAGTGGTACACTGTTTGTGCCTATCATCATGTGCCGCATGTACTGGCCTGTTTGGTAGACTATTTAACATGTATTCAAGCCAGAATACATTTTTAATTTTCTATGGGATTAATTTTGATATACTTCCTATCTGATTCTTTTTCTTTGGGCACAGAGATGGGAAGCCGGTATGTGATGGAATCAGGGTTCTACATGACGTCTTTTGCTGCAACGATCTTCATTGCTTCACTTGTAACTGTAGGGGTTTTATTAATCACTTTGCTGATTGCATTAACAGTAATGTTGCAATCTTGTCAGAGTAAGAGTTCAGGGGTTGTTGAGATTCAGAAAACAGTCAATGATTACAATGGTTGCAAGTTTTTTGCTCTGTATGCAGAGCTCAACATCTTTGAAGCAGATGAAATCCCTTCAACTTGCCAGGCTTTTGCTATTTGGTATATTAAAGCTGGTCAATATGCCAAAGATTTAAATGCTACCATGCTGGTGGTTGAGAATTACTTCAGTAGCATTACACCGCCAAATGATGGTCTTGATGTCGTATTGATGGACATAGATGACATTCTTTCCTCAGATCCTCACCATAATAATCTATTAATGCACAGGTAATTTCCTAATTGCATTCTGCACTTTTTTATGTTGTTTTTTTGGCTTTTTTCCCCATTTCATGGCAGAGTTTTGAGTGGGCTTCATAGATTGGATTTCTGAATCTGCTGAAATCTTTAATGACATTTTATAGTCCTCATGTATGGTTAAGTTGGTTTCTGTAAAGTGCCTGTTCATGTCAGTCATAAGTCTCCTAAAAAAAAGTCACATTTGAGTTCTTCCAATCTGGATTTACTGAATTAATTGGTTTAGCACTTCATCATCCTATCAAGATGAAAATGATTCTCCTTGGTACAGATTTGATCAGCTCGGTTGTCGTGATTGTGTCGAAGAGGCTACGCATCTGAAGCACCTCCTTATATTTAGATTATACATGAAACTTCAAGCTGGCGGGTGGCCTTTGGTTTTGTTATCAAGAAGGTCTGTGATACAAAAGAATGCCACTGTAGGGTATCTTATTTCTGCAGGATACAGTGGTTGGACCTCATTGATTATGAGGTATTGTTAATATGTTGCTTCATTTTATTTTAACCCTATAGGTGAACTGCGAGCCTTTTAAACTTTAACGAATGTTTTCTGTATTAATTATTTTTATTATTATGAAGTATATGCTGCAATAGTCTTCTATTATGCCGCCTATGCTCTTCGCTAAAATGTTCATTATCCATGCAGATCAGACGATGAACTGCAAATGGATGCCTGTCAGTACTTCTCTACGCGAAGGGCTCTAATGCAAAGAGATGGTTTCCAAATAACAGGTGTGATAAGCAGCCGCATGGATGCTTTAACTGGCCCATTTTTAGGAAAGCGTATTTTTAAGCTTCCAAATGCTATATATTACAATCTTGAGAGCACATCTATTTCAGAATAGATTAGTTCATGGCTAAAAATTCTTTGGGAGTTTCCGTTTGTAAACTCGATTCAGAGATCTCCAATTTAGTTGATAATTGTTATTATCAGATATTTGTATATATTTGTTCAATCTTTTCATATATTATAATGAAGTGACTTAAAGAACAATAGAGTTCAACCAGAAGAATATGTCGATGGATGAGTGAGTTACTGCTGACAGAAGAAAGAAGGCCATTAGGCATGGTTGACAACTCCAGGACGTACTTTCCACACAACCCGGAAAATACATGGTTGACAGGCACCTGAGGCTAGAAGTAGTGCAGAGGTTTGACCACCAGTGGTGCAAATAACACCCCCTGGATGAGTCGAGGTGAATCTGTGCCGCCCGCACTAGCTTGGGGATTCAAGGAGGTGTGGTTGGAGGCTCATCTGCATATCTAAAAACAACCTGTTACTTGTATGAATTTGAGGTCGGTCAAATTACCATTGTTCCTCTTATGCCTAGTCAAAACTTCTATGCATCCAGCGTGTTTATTGTCCCATCCAAGATAATTTCTAATTTGTAAGTAAGCTACAGTTCCTTAGAATCGAAATTGTGCAGCTTCTGGTTTGCCTTTTCAGGTTGAAGATTTCAACAGTACTGATAGGTCATACTTAACTGCTGACACAAGCACACAAAATGCTTTGAAATTTGGGTTAAAAAAAAAAACATACCAGCAGACGAGATTTTAGGTGAAACATAAACCACATTTCATTGATTTTGTTTTTATCAAAGACCTCATGTACATCGTCAACTTGAAGAAAGTTTTCGGCCATTAATGTACCAGTACAAGGTCTCAGCCTAACTCGCCAACTTCAACGAGAAACGGAAATCTCGACCCTGGGCCTCAAATCACGTAATAACAACTGTGCCAAAGAATTATCATCTCTACTACAAAGAGACATATCAGCTCAAACAACATCTCCTCAAGATCTTGTAATCCAAAGAAGCTTCAACACCAAAGAAACAGAGCATCACAAGCTGAGCAAATGCAAAGGTCCACGTATTATATTTACTGCAACAGCAAACGAGCAAAGACAAAGAAAAGCCCGACTCCCTCCGGCGCTGTCTGATCCAGAGAATTCGATCTCGTACTTCTTGGTCATATTGGAAAACAGAATTCCCCAACTGCGTTCATGAGGAGTCTTTCCCCACCTAACTTCGTCGTCAAATAGCTCGTATATGTAAGCCTCCGCCACCCCTTCCTTCCTCAGCGGCGTGCCGAGTCCGGATTTCAAGTGCGCCACGAGGCCTCGAAGGTACATCTCGGCGTAGGCCGAGTTGGCATCAACCTCCAGCGCATCGCCCGAGCTTGGCCACCCTGTCTCGGCCACAACCACAGGAATGTTCACGAAGCCCGCCGCTGTCATGGCACTGATTACGGCATCGACCATCATGTCGAAGAGGTTCCGGTAACGAACGCCGGTGATCAAGTCGTCACGGAAATTAAAAGGGTGCTCCTGAAACAGAGCGAAGCCAATGGGAATCTCGGAGTTCAACCTGTACACGTTGTAGGGATAGATGTTGATCAAGAAGGACGAGTTGGTGTCACGCAGGAACTGAAGCAGCGGTTTGATCAGATTATCCGAAGCCAGGCCTTGGAACTCGGCAGAGGAGGGAGGAAACGGCGTGGAAACGATGTTGATGAAGGAGAAGGAGGTGGAGACGGAGATCTTGCGGATGCCAATATCGCGAAGCGCCAGGTGTACGTTACGGATTGCGGGGAGGAGGAAGGAGTAGAAGCCAGGGGGGGAGGCGGAGAGGAAATCATTGCCGACGGAGATGGTGGTGATACGAGCGCGTGGGTAGAAGGGGACGACGTGGACGTAGAGCCAGCGGAGGGCCATAGAGCGGTTGGAGGCGATGGGTTGGACCAAGGGGTTGGGAATGGTGAGGAAGAGGGTGGTGTTGGTGTAGGTGAAGGCGCGGGTGAGGGTTGGGTCAGGGTTGAGGACGCGGATAGAGTTGAAGCCGAGGGAGGAGATGGCTGTGGCAATGTGGACAGGTGGAGGTGGCTTTGGCTGAGTAGTGGTGGGGACGGGGGTGAAGTAGGTGACGCCGAGGGTAGTGGGAAGCGAGTAGGTGGTTCTTAGGAGGAGAGAGAAGAGGTAGAGAGAAAGAATGAAAGTCGAGAAGGAGAGTGGAGGAGGACCCATGGAAGCCATGCCGTTGGTTCGGGAGGCGGGGGGGTTTTAGATTAGGAAGTTTTGGAGGGTTTTCTTGGGGTTTTGAAATTGAGAGAGAGCTAGGGAGGAGGTTACTTTAGGCCGTTGGGATCGGTTTGAGTTAAGGCGGTTATTAAGTTTTGTAGGAATGGAGGGAGGGTAACGTCTGGCGAATCAGCTTGACAAATAGTCTGGTCAGTGCTGTAGCTGGAATCTTACTTTTCAGACAGCTTCATTATTTATAATTATGTGTATTTTTTTGATATAATTTAGGTGGTTTTTTTATATAAACTCAAACTACTTAAAATATTCTGTGTTTGAAAATAATAAAGATAGCATTGCCCAAATGGCTCCATGGTCTGCGCAAAACTATTAAATTCCCATTTGGAGACTTGTTTCCTGCTCTTTCTTTAGTTCCAGAACCCCCAACACAATCAAGGCTTTTGCTGCACAATGAAGAAGAATAAAAAATAAAAAAAACGGCGCTGGATGGTTCTTTCCTAATTTAGTTACTCCACTAACCATTTGGCGGTGAACTCCTTAGGTTTTTCAAGCTGTTGGGGGGATTATTCTTACTTACCTGGCCAAACACGGTATCACACTCTTAAGCAGTGAATGTAAAACCCGTGAGCCTTCAACTCGTGAAATGCTGAGCCTAAAAGTTTTCTACTCTATATTAATCTTTCGTTAGCTATTTGTATTACATGATATACATACCAACGGTTGTGGGCTTATGCTCGAGGAATACGGCAACACCATACATAAAATAAGGAAAGTTATATAGTGCTCATAATTACATGTACACAGAATACAGATCCCAAAATAAGCTATTTACACCATATCTTAAGCAATAGCGCATTCCGTCTGCTTCCGAAAGATCATTGAATGACCTGCATCACATACCACATGTTAAATAGGTAAAGAAGAACAGAACATGTATGAAATCACAATAGGACCTGGGTATCCTAATAATAGAAAAAACATCAAAAGGAGATGTAACTCGATAAGCTCGCTTCAGATCCCCTCCCCCCTTGTTGAAATTGTTTTACAAGTGCTGCTTACAGTTTACATCATGCCACGCTCAATAAGCTCTCTTAGGGCTTTGAATTGAACCAACCACACTGCAATTATTATTCCTGTGCAGCAACAAAGAACATAATTCTTACCGTCGCTGTGTCTTTTCTACTTAGTGATGCCTCAAGATTTGTCAAGTTTGGATCATCCTTGTGCTTGCCCCAGGCTGCTTCGAATTGCATACCTTTACATCTTGTGATTACAGGAAGAATATCAAAACAACAAATCATCTAAGAATAAATCCTGTTAAATTTCATTATTATCCTGGAAATCATGACATAACCCTTACTGTTGGAGTAAGATCAATATCTGAACAATTTGTGCTCTAACTTCTTCGCGAGTCCTCTTCAATGCTGCCTCTTTATACAACATAGTGAGTTCATCGACCAACCTGACACCAAAGTATGGAGAATTGTAAACACAACAGGATGCAGCGATTCTGGGAATATACACTTGGCTTCATAAAAAATACATGCTTGAATCAAGTCTCAGTCGGGAGAAATGGGGAAATGACAGGTAAATCCATTGACAGCCATAACTTAGAAACAGCATTGACCACAAACTGGACGTGAAGAAAGGTGACACAGATAGAGGTTTAGATGCCTTTCTTTTTTGCTGGAATTTTTTAATATAAATTATGTTCACTTGTTCAATAAGGTAAAGTGAAGATCAAAAGATTCCTACCTCATTCTATTTGACATATGTAAGTTCTGATCTTTTAGACCATCAACTACATATTCAGATGCATGCAAGACAATAACATGAATAACATTCCAGAGAAGTTCCAAATGGCTTCCTAACTGTACATTCTATGGATAATAAAGCATGATTACCTAGCAGTTTACCTTCCAACATATGGTGTGTTCCTTATCCATGTTAACCTTAAGATAGTTTGGATCCTTTCCAGAACCTGCATGCAATTAAAAAAATTCAAAAATTGTATATCAGTTACTACATCCAACAAACGTCAGCTCCAGTAAATTATGCTAGGCTTTCCCTAGACTAATTATTCAATGAGAAAAGCACAAAAAATGAAACTTCATCAGTGAGGTTGTGAAATATTATATTAAATTTAAAAAGAACTTGCAATTATTCTCACCAGTAGAACAGTCTCATCATCATCGGCATGCATCCACTTAAGGAAAAGGGGAAAAATACGCCTAAAATGAGCTAATAACACAAGACCAACACTACTTAAAAGTGGCTCAATATATTTGAGCCATGCAATCCGACGCTCCTTGTTCCTTGGCTGCCGCTCCAAGTGACTTAACATCTCATTCAACATCCTTTCAAACCTAAACAATGGGACACAATAATGAGTAAACAACAATTTCCATAAATATGCAATAGCTGGACAACAAGAGGCATGTAGACAACATCTCTAAGCATGCATCAAACAGCAGCCTAGAGTAATAAATTCATAATCACACTTACAAAATTTATTTATATAACTGATCTAAAATTATAAGTGATATTCAATCAGCCAGACAAAACTAGAATTCCTGTCTCTGATGCAGTGTATCCAGAAAGGGTGATAAAAGTCAACACAAACAGGTACCTTATATAACATTTTTGACTTGCAGAGGGAAAAGACTAAAAGATTCCTTTCATTCTAACTAATCACTGACTAGAGTAATACCAGAGAAAGTTTCCTTTTGAAACTCTTTTTAATCATGATCCATATTCAAGGTTTTTGTTAGTACTTGATTACATAAATAATATTCCCCATGAAGAAATACTGTCCATGATTATAAAATGCATAATTACGTTCATTTGTTTTTCAAAATAACACCTACAAAAACTCATCAGAAATAACAGTCAAGAAGTGAAGGAATGTAGACAAATAAGCATACCATGGGCTACGAGGGTTGCCCCTCTGAGTACAAGTCACAAGAAGTGTTGACATCTCAACTACATGATGCCATATATCATCACTAGAAGCAATATTCTGGCAGCATGCATCAAGAATCACATCCTCATACCCGCCCAGATCCATGGCATCAACATTTTTTGCAAGATGTGTAAGGCTAATCATGCCCTGGCCCTAAAAACAGGAAAAGAGAGTATCATGCACCCAATGTGACACCTATCCAGTATAAATTTCTTTTATTTTTAAGTTAAGCACATATCCATTAGGTTCACTCTCCATTCTTATGGGGGAAGGAAGTGCCCTTTGGACATAATTCTTTGCACAAATTCACTCAAAATAAGCTCTGGCTTCCCATTGAAAATATATCATTGAAACAATACTTGAAGCTGATACTACAGACAAAAAAAAATGCACATACTTTCACCTCCGCTGACCAGTGATCAAGCGCAGTCAATGCACAAGGAATCACCAAAGCGCACAGTTGTCCCAAAGAAGGATAACCAACCTATCAGGCAAATAAATGTAAATAAGCTCACATGAACATGAAAAACCAACATTTTCCTCGTCAACACCCTTTCAAATCTAAAAAAGAATATCCAAAGCACAACCTGAGTGACAAACCATCTAAACTGATAAGCTGCTACGATGGCGAGCCCTACCGGAACCCGAGCCGACGCGGCCGAGACCTCGTGGCTCTCGTCCGACTTATCTATCGAGCTCTCCTTAATCCTCTCCTTCAACAATGGCAGCACCTCCGGGATCAATTCCACCACAAGTCTCCTATCTTCAGGAATCGAACCAATATCCACACCCAACTCAACGATCCTCTTTGCATTTGTTTCGCCAAAAACGCCACAGTATGCTTCGGAGAGCTTGCGAAAGGAAGAGTTTGCAGAGACCGACAGGTGCTGGGGAATCCACGAGAGGATTTCGTGGGTCGAGGACTGGGAGGAGGATATCAAGGCGCAAGCTAAGGAAAAATCTCTTATTAAAGCATGAATTTGGTCCTCGGCGATGCTAGGGTTTGGCAGGGAGGCTTTGTGCGGGAGGAGGGGTTCGATTAGGGCTTTGACAGAAATGTAGGAGCCCTCTGGTGGAGTGTATTGGATTTTGGAGAGCGACTCCGTTATTGGCTCCGATAACCTTCAAAAAATTAAAATGAAATTAATAGAAGGAAGATATGGAGAGAGAGAGAGAGAGAGAGAGAGATTACTGAATGAGAAGGTGATGGAGGTCGGAGAACGATTTCGACATTGTTGACTCGATTCGGATCTTCACTCGCTCGTTAGGACTCGAGGAGTTCGAGTTCGAGTTCGGTTTGGGGAACGAAGATGCTCTCCATGTGCTCGAAGAGGTATTACGAAACGACTGACCTCAAACGGGCCGTCGTTGGCATTGTGAAAGTCGCGCACTTACTAGAAGTCTAGACCCAACCCAGGTTTGGTCATTGGTCATCCATCCTCTGTCTCCGATTTAGTTTTTCATTAAAAATCTTAATTTTTAACATTTTAAATTGTATATAATTGTACTCTTTTCTAAATGAAATTATTAAAAAAAAAGACTACGTGTCTAAAATTATGAAAAAATGTTATATTATTTCTAAAATTATTCTATTCAATTTATATTAGAAAGTAATACGAAATGATATAATAAAATAGCATTTTCAAATTATAATGTAATCTCTGTATGGCTTTGTTTTACCAGATGTGTAATTTACAATCTTTCCTTGCCAACATTACTTGCAGAAGACACTCATCCGTGTTGAGAAAAATAACGTTTCACGTGGATTCAATAAATTACAAAGATAAATATGAATACTAATTCCTGCATTCTTTAGTTATCAGATGAAATTGGACTCTAATTTTTACAAGTAGTCATTCATTTTTTTCCAAGGTTTTACAACTTGGATGGCACGTGTGGCAGACTACACGTTATGGATTTGTGAAAGTTTGAAGCATTACCTATACCCATGTTGATGGCCATTATTGTCAGTGTTGTAAGTCTAGCATTAGAGACTAGTGACTACGCCGTGAGTTTGAGCAAGGGAGAAGATAGAAATAATAGAAGTAGAAGAAAAGAGAAAAGAAAGAGCTGATTAGGCTAAAGTAGGGCTTTTCATTTAGGCCGGGTCCAGAACTCAGGTTGTAAAATTCGGGTATACCCGTTATCCAGGTTTTTTTTTTTTTAACATTAGAGATCGATCATGTGGTATTGTCTAATTTGATATTTAGTGAATTTATTTTGCAATTGCCCTTGGATTCTAATTTTCAAAACCATATGTTTCCTAAATAGGTATTTAAAGGCAAAAAAATGCCGGGTGCCGAAGGGAACTTTGTGTTTGTAAAAGATGCCTTCTACAAGAAACCTGACATTTCAATGCTTCCATAATTTTCTACTTACATCGCTGCAGAGGATGAGGACACATTAGAGTTGGAATAGACTGCTTCCTGTTGTTCTTTTGGCTATACGAATTATGGGAAAGGCAGTATTCGTGGAAAAAAAAAATCTTAGAAAATGTACTAAGAACCATCCGAGGATTTTGATTTTCAAGTTATTTTACTTAGGAAATAAAGATTGATTGCAGTTGTAAGGCATGTAATTTTATTGTTAAAAAAAAATAATAAATTGGGTTTTAGAAAACCCAGGTTCATCTGGGTTCCGGCCCAGGTTTGACCTGGATTAATCCGGTCCAGATTTCGGCCAGGGTTTGAAACCCGAGTTTTGGTCCTGGTATACCCGGACTCCCAGGACAGAACCCAAATGAACAGTCATAGGCTAAAGTCTATTTTTTAGTTAATATATATATATAAACGTCAAGTGGGTGACCCATCACCTAGGCCTTTTTTTAAAAAAAATGAAACTGATATTTCTTAATACTGAAGACTTACAACATCTCACTTAAAACAGTAGAATGAATACATTGAAGATAATCTTCCAAATCAAAAAAGTCTTCATCAAAATTGAGAGCATTTCTAGCAAAGTGATGAGCAGCCATATTAGCACCGCTATTGGTATGTGTCACTGACCAAGAGGCGAAAGAATTCAGAATTCTCCTTCCATCCCCTATCAGTAAACCCCCTAAGCTCCAATTTGATTTGTTCTTCTTCGACAAATTCATCACTTGCAATGCATCACCCTCTACAATGATCTGTGTTAAGCCTATTTCTTTGCAAAAAATAGCAGCTAACACCAGGGCATGAGCTTCTACATCAAAAGAGTTACCACTCACACTTTTCAAGGCTCTAAAAGTGCCAATGACCTATCCCTTAAAGTCCCTAGCAATCATACATATGCCAATTCTGCCTGCTGCACTATTTACAGCATCCCTGTTCAGTTTGTATGCTCATTCCCTTGGTTTCTGCCACTTATGTTGCACGAGTGCTATTTGAATGGATCTCTTCTGAGATGGCTGTCTTGAGCTTTTAAATAATTTCAATTCATCACTAGCCTTTCTGAGCAGAAGAGTGGGATATTTGAAGCTTTTCTCATGTAAAAACTCATTTCTTATAGTCCAAATTAATCTCGATATTATAACAGCCTCCTCAAGTTCCTCTTGTTTGAGGAAATTAACCATATTGTTCTAGATATCAAGAAAGAACACACTATGGCATACCATCTTTTGGACTTTTCTGCAGCTTTGGCTCCACACATCTCTAGCAGCACCAC
Organism: Juglans regia; assembly: GCF_001411555.2. NCBI lineage: Eukaryota > Viridiplantae > Streptophyta > Magnoliopsida > Fagales > Juglandaceae > Juglans > Juglans regia. Next base: position 51,064,453 of record NC_049907.1, on the reverse strand, counting down.
ACTCCCATAAAACATGTCCTGAGGTCTCCTGATCCAATCTACAAATGGGGCATAAGTTGTCCTCAACCACTTTTATTTTCCTTAAATTGGATAGAGTGGAGAGAGCTTCAATGCAAGCCTTCCAAATGAACATCTTCATTGCATTTGGAACATTCATTCTCCACACTGCTTTCCAACCTTCGTGACCCACCCTCTCATTCGATGATTCTCCCTCATTACTAGTCTCAAGCTCTCTGTGAATGTGATAAGCACTTGTAACAGAATACTTGTCATCAGTAGTATGTAACCATACCAATTTATCTGCCCTGTCACCAAGACTAATTGGTATGGACTAGATTAACTTAGCTTCCTAAGTAGAGAACAACTATTGTAGTGACTCTTCCTTCCACTGCTTCAGATCGGGATTAATTAAATCAGCCACTTTCTCACAACATTCTAAATTGGCTCTAGATGATACCACTTTGTAAGATTGTGGTCTTGGCAGCAACCTATCAGTCCAGATGTTTACACTTTTGCCATTGTTAATCCTCCAAAATAGGTCATTTTTTAGCAACTGCAAAATGCTCCTTCAAGCATAAGAAGGTCCTAACCCCAGTTTAGCTTCCAACATATTTATCTTCCTGAAATATTTATGCTTGAAAACCTATGCTAACAGAGAATTTGGATTCTGAATTATTCTACAACTTTGCTTGGAAAGCATAGCCAAATTGAAACTCCTAAAATCTCTAAATCTCAGCCCACATTTGTCTTTTGAATGACTCACCTGATTCCATTTCACCCACTGAATTTTCGAGTGATCCTTATTGTATCCCCACCAAATCATTTTAAGTAGCTTGTTTAGTCTTTGAGTTATTGAGAAAGGGAGTAAGAAACTCCTCATGGTATAGGTAGGGATTGCTTGAAGAACAGCCTTTAACAACACTTATTTCTCTGCTGCTGACAGGAACTTTGTCTTCCAATTAGCAATTATTGCCTAAGTTCTATCAATAATTGAGTGAAAAGCGGTTATCTTTGATCTTCCCACCATTGCAGGTAACCCAAGATATTTCTCAAAAACTCCAGTAGACTTACCTCAGCCATCCTTAGGATTGTTCTTTGTGCCTCAGTAGATGTGTTCTTGTTAAAATAAATTGAAGTCTTTTCTTTATTCAGGACTTGTCCAGAGGCTTATTCATACAGTTCGAGAATCTGAAACACACAACCCCACTCTTTAGGATTAGCCTTGCAAAATAAACTACTAGGTCTTACTCATGTCTAGCTTTAGAGCCATAAACTATGTCTTCCTCTTCATCCGAGGGTTCATGGAATGTAGAATCTCATAAGTCTCCAAAATATTTTCAGAAATTAGCTTTCCAGGTACAAATGCACTATGATTCAAAGATATAATGTCAGATATGATAGATTTTAGCCTATTAGCCAGAGTTTTAGACACAATCTTGTAAATTACATTGCATAGGCTGATAGGCCTAAAATCAGTCAATCTCTTATGATTCTTAACTTTGGGAATGAGGGTGATAAATGTATCATTGACATCTTGGAGAGATTCACCTTGATTGAGCATATGTAGAGTGAATTTGCAAACTTCTTTCCCTACCACATCCTAGTGATTTTGGTAAAACTAAGTTGAAAAACCATCAAGACCTGGTGAGCCCATTGGATTCATTTGAAAGACTGCTCCTTTCACCTCCTTTTCAGTAAATTTCAACATTAGTCTTTCATTCATGTCATCAGTAATCTTAGAGGCCAAACCATGCAAACACCTCTCAAGTTTAGTAGGCAAAGAAGTGGTAAAAAGATCAAAGAAAAAATCCGTAAAAATAGCACCAATGTTATTCTGCTCAGTCACTGTGACTCTATTATGGTAAATCATGATTCTGATTGCATTAGCTTTCCTTCTCTGGCTGGCTTGCATCTGAGAAAACTTGATATTTCTATCCACATGCTTTAGCCAGTGCTGCTTGACTTGTTGCTTCCACCTCAGATCTTCTTTTGCCCCAGAGAATAATCCACTTCTTTTTTAATTTCCTGAACTTTTGAAATATGATTACCATCTTCATGCTCTTGAAGCTCTCCAATCCTGGCCATTCCACTTTTAACTACCCTAACACCTTGATTCTGCTTAGTTGAGTTCCATTTCAAAAGAACTATTTGACATTGCTCAAGTTTGTATCTAATCATGGAGGCCCCATTATCACCCACAAGCCTTTTGTCCCAAGCTGCTTCTACTGTCTTAGAACACTCTTCCCTTAACTCCCAAGCAGTTTCATATCTAAATATCACATTAGACCTTATTCTCCTTGGATCCTCATTTGCATGCTGATATGGAGGGTGAGTGGTCTGACTTCATTGCAGGTAATACATTGTAAACTGCATTTGGAAACAAGTCATTCCATTCTTTGTTGACCATGGCTCAATCAATTCTTTCTTTTGTAAACTCCTTGTCATGCTTGTTATTTGACCAAGCAAACTTATGCCCAAATGAGTGAATGTCATTTAGTAAGCAATCTTCGACTGCTTGTCTGAAGGACTCCATCTGTCTATAAGGTTTGAATGTTGTCCCAAACTTCTCACTTTGGCTTAATATCTCATTGAAATCCCTAGTGCAAATCCAAGGCATAGGTGATGGGGGGTTTAAGATATTTCATAAGTTTCCAACTGTCATCCCTCTCAGAAGTGTCAGGATGACCATAGAAACCTGTGAACATCCAGGTGGGGCCATTCTCATGTTCCTGAACAGTGGCACTAATGTGCCACCTTGTATAGTTGCAAATACTCACTTGCCATTTAGACTTCCATAGTAATGCAAGTTCACCACTGCATCCCAAACTATTTACGGCAAAATTGCAATCAAATCTCAAGGTTCTTCTAATTTCTTCCATACAATTCTTTGAGCTTTTGGTTTCCACCAGGAATATCAAATTAGGGCACTTATCATTAGTCAAAAGACTAAGTATTCTATCTGTCTGAGAGTTCCTAAACCCTCGATAGTTCCATACTAATAGACTCATTGCATTTGGCAGGGCTGAGAACCAGCCACTGCCAATGAATTTGTGTATTCTACATTCTCATCTTGTAAACATTTACTCCTCTTAAACTTTGAGATTACTCCCTTTCCCCTCATTTTCTTTCCATTTTCCTACCTACCTTTGGGCTCTCATGGGATATGTAGCCTAAGCTCATGTATGTGTGGTCTAAAGACATAGCATTCTTATCTCGAGCCCTCATCTTCCACGACCCCTCATCTAGGCCTATTTTGAGCTGAGCAATGACGCGTTAATCAAACATGATTTTTGTGATACTAAGGTTTCATTTGGATGATCAAATAAAACGAGATGAGACGAGAAATTTGTAAACAATAGTGAGATAGTCTGTGAATAATAGTGAAATAATTTGAATTAAAGTTTTATTGGATTTTGTGAAATGAGAGAGAAATAATAAATTAAAAAATTTATAAAATTAAAATATTGTTATAATATAATTTATTAATATAATTTTTGTTTTGAGACTTGGAAAAATTAAATTATTTTGTGTATTTTGTTTTGAAGTTTGAAAAAATTGTAATAATTAAAAAAAAAAAGTTAAAAGTTAAAAATTTGAAATTGTAAAGTATTTGTATTTAAGTAATAATTGGGAAGGAAATGAGATCAAATGGAATGAAATAAAACCATTCCATCTTCCAAACAACCCCTAACCAATAAGGCACAACCCCTTGTATTGAGCATTATTTAAAAAAAATGTAGGACAAATATGCCTTTTTTTTTTAGATAGATTCATGCAATTGTAAACTTTATATCAGTGATAATTGGAGAAGAAAATGCTATTTCTTATTTTTTTAAATATCAAAATTTTCAACATATTTTGATGTAACATTAATCAATTGATAAAGAAATAACACATAATAAGAATACACGGGAATTTAAATCTTGTTTTCATATATATATATATATATATATATATATATATAATTAATGTAACTAGCCCTTAAAAGACCAAAATTGGCATCACCATACCTACCACGCTTGTGCATTAGTGTCAATGTAAAGGAAACCTAAAATTAATCCATGATTTAGTTTATCTTTCTAATAGCCTTTTTTAAATAAAAAAAAAAAAATCCTGATCACCCTCTCACATAAAAGGTTGAGAGTTATTTCTGGTTTTCCAATGGCAAGAGGAGAGCTAACAATAAATCATCTATTTTTTACAAATGATATCTTGTTATTCTGTCAAGCTTTTTCTTTAGAATGGAGTAGGTTGCTACACTTGATAGGCCGATATGAAACATCATCAGCCCCAGAGGTTGAACAAAGAAAAATCCTCTATTTTTCAATAAGAATACAAGGGCATTTACAAAAGATAGCATCCTCAGTATTGAAGGGATAAGAAGAACAAATTCTTATGAGGTTATATTGGATTACCATATTTGGTTGGAAGATCTAGAGTAAAGGATTTTAACAATATTATTGACAAAGTTAGAGGTAAACTAAATAACTGGAAAATGAAGTTCCTATCGAAAACAGGTAAAGAAATACAGCTCAAGTCAGTGATTCAAGCCATTCCTACTTATTCTATGGAGTTTTTAAACTACCCAAAGGCTTGCTACAAGAACTTAATAAACTAATGAAAGGTTACTGATGGGGACAAATAAATCACAAGAGAAAACTTAGTTGGATAAATTGGAATCAAATGGGGAAATCTAAAGTTGAAAGGGGTTTGGGGTTTAGAGATTTTAAAAACTTCAACATAGTTTTGTTAGCAAAACAATGATAGAGGATGATTCAATACCTAAATTCCCTAGCTTCACAAGTGTTACATTACAAATATTTTTCCAATACTGATTTTCTCCATGCTAAGTTGGGTAGCTATCCATCTTATATTTGGGGGAGTTTCTTATCTACTAGATATTTGCTTCAAGAAGGGATTATATGGAGGATTGAGAATGGATAGTCAGTTAGAATATGGTTAGATAAATGGTTGCCACAACCAATTACATTCAAACCTCAAAGTGGACAGAACACACTGGGGGCATATGCTAAAATGAAGTTCTTATCAATGAAGGAACAATGAAATGGAATTTTAATCTCATAAGAGTAGTTTTTTCAAAGGAATATGCTGAAATAATAAGCCAGCTTCCAATCAGCCACTGCAACAGGGCAGATAAACTGATGTGGAGAAGCACATCAAATAGAATATTCACTGTTAGGAGTGCTTACCACCTACAAAAGGAAACTTCAAGAAAGAACACAATGGGGGCATATGCTAAAATGGAGTTCTTATCAATGAAGGAACAATGAAATGGAATTTTAATCTCATAAGAGTAGTTTTTTCAAAGGAAGATGCTGAAATAATAAGCCAGCTTCCAATCAGCCACTGCAACAGGGCAGATAAACTGATGTGGAGAAGCACATCAAATAGAATATTCACTGTTAGGAGTGCTTACTACCTACAAAAGGAAACTTCAAGAAAGAAAAAAGGGCCAATGCTCACAAAGCTCCCATAATCGTGAGGACTAGACCAGAATATGGAAACTAGCCATCCCTCCAGCTACAAAGAATTTCCTGTGAAGAGCTTGCCTCAATATATTACCTACTAAGGTCAACCTGTGCAAGAAGAAGATACTTGCCCTCTCTGCTCAATGGAACCAGAAACTACAGAACATATTCCATGGGAATGTATTTCTACAACTGATATCCTGGGATAATGTTCAAGGAAAATTCAAAAAACTAAGGCCTTATGCAAGAGTCTAAAGGCATTAGTAGAAGACATGTTCAGGAAGCAACAAAAGGATGAGATAGAAGAATTGTCTCTGATTCTTTGGAATTTGTGGTGGAAAAGGAAAGAATGTCTTCAAAAACATCACGTTGATCCCAAGTCAGTACTACACAGGGTCTATCAAATGCTACAAGACATTGCAACATCTGAAACCAGGATTTCCAACCAAGTTACTGGTAATAATGTAAGGAGGGGCACATGAGAGAATCCACCACCAGGTTTTTGTAAGATAAAATTGGGATGTGGAAGCTGATAAGAAGCACTATATGATTGGAATTGAGATTGTTGTCAGAGATGAGGAATGTAACTTTCTGGCCACCATAAGAAAGAAGCAAGTTCTATTTCCTTATCTACTATTAGCATAAGCGAAAGGAGAACTTATAGGCTTACAACAGTAAATTTTGGTATTGATTTGAGAATGAGAAAAGTAATTCTAGAAGGTGATTCCAAAAGAGTAGTAAAGGAAATTCAGAAACAAGTGACAGATGAAAGCTATTTTGGAATGACCATTTCATATATCAAATCAAGAATTATATGTTTTGATGTTTGTAATATTAAACATATCCTCAAAGAAGGCAATGTAGTTACATATACAATAGATAAAAATGCTCTGCTTATATCAGAGTGTATAGTGGATTCGGAGGAAACTCCTCACTGCCTTTGGTATCTGTTGATCAATGGAATGATCAGGGGTTTTTTTTTTTTTTTTTTTAATCAGGGGTTAAACGTGTGAAAACGAAAGAAATAAAATAACGTCTGGCCCACCGAAGTATAAAGAGTGAGCGCGAAATGTTTACATGCCCTCAACGAAGTTCTCCGGGTGGGAAAGCCGCGTAATCGAGTCGTTGAACGCAACATAGTGGAGCCAACAAAGATAATTTGGCGTGTTTTATTATTTTTATTTTATTTATATAATAATCTCATTATCCTCTCTCTCCCGTGGGTATAATACTATAATATATCTATATTTTCCACTTCGCTGCATAAAACGTCTCTCTGACCCTTCGCGTTCAATCCCCATTTCCGAACTTTTAGCTTTTAGATCGCGCCCAATTCCGTGAAGCTCTCAGATCCACAATTGCTCTATTTTTCGAGGTAAACTTTATCTCCCAAGGAATCAGATCTTGTTAAATCTCTTCTGTGCTTAAATAGATATTCGCATTTCTTTGGGTTTTCTCCTAGAGATCCCTACATTTTACCATTACGTGTTTCTACAAGTCCCAATCGATTTCGGAGAAAGCTGGGGAAAATATAATGAAACTGGGTATTTTTTTGTCCTTTCAACATACCGGATGAACACTTTTCTCAATCCAAGTCAAATATCTGTATTTGGTTCTATTAAGTTGGATGTTAGGTTTCTTAGAAAACCCATCAAAATAAATCACTTAAAAATTTTAAAATTGTGGGGCTGTCTTTCAGTTTTATTCCCTAGTTTTCTCCGAAACCAATCATAACGAATGATGTATTTTCCCTTCTTTGACATAGTCTGGCTACATTCTTGATTCTGTTTGTTTTTTAAAGTTCTTGGTAGATAAGTTTGTTGCTGGAAAGAAAACCCACTTCCCTTATTTTGGAACCGATCTATTTCCTTGGGGTTGGCGGTAATTTAAGCATTTAGAGAAGAGCTAGATCCGAGGCAGGAGATATGTCTTTCACTGGCACCCAACAGAAATGCAAGGTCTGTGAGAAGACGGTTTATCCGGTAGAGCAGCTATCTGCCGATGGGGTTGTTTACCACAAGTCTTGCTTCAAGTGCTCCCACTGCAAAGGGACGCTAAAGGTATATCTATCGTTATTCCTGGCTCTTTTTTGGCTTTATAGTATGCATGCATGTATCAGCGCCCGTGGCAACTATGGTTCTTTTTCTTTTCTTTTCTTTCTTTCTTTTTTTCTTTTTAATTTTATATTTTAATTTCTTGCCTTTTTGGTTATGCTTTCACTGAAATTATTAGTATTAATAACATGTTTCGCACACTGGTCACTGGGTTCAACTACCCGCAACATGAGGAAAGTGGGGGCTTGGGGTTGATGAAACACCTCCGTTGCCTAAGTCGGTTTTCAACTCTTTAGAGAGAATTTCAGTATATGAGAGAATGTATGATAGTAATTCTGACCTGGTGCCTGTCTTTTATACTGCATGTTGAGGTGGTTGGTCCTCCGTATCCCATGTCAGAGGTGTTTGCTTTCCGTATGGAACACCACATTGTTGTCTTTCATGCGGTGTGGCCTCCCCGGGCCATGTCCTTGTGGCAGGTGGGTGAGTGTGGCCACCTTTCGTGCGTTTTGTCAGGGACAGGGGGTTGCGCTGTGCACTCTATCAGGGGCAGGGGATTGTGTCGTGCACCTTGTCAGGGACAGGGGCCCTTACCATGATCCCTGTCCACGTTTCTTATCTGTCCTTAAGAGTGGCGTGGCCCTACCTTTACATGCGTGCGCAGAGCGGTGTCAGAAATGTCGGTGTCCCATCATTCCACGTCTATTTTCTTCCTGCGTGGGCCCTGGGCCTCTTTCCCCTTTCGCCGACTATGCTTTGGTCACTGAACCTCCTGGGATAAGTTAGGCCCAACCTGGTAGGGGATGTAAACATCCCTTCCAATTAGAGTCCACTTTGGTTACACTGAAAGTTTTATGATTCAAAAATAATAAAATGATAAATCTTTGGTCCTATATAAATAAACTATTGAGAGAATTACGTACGCTATTTATGTTGCTACTATAGGGGTTCATAATGTAAGCAAGAATGGTTTGCATTAACGCAGATCCTGTTTAGTGAATATTAGCAGCTTCTGTTTTTGTGGGCTGATTCTAAATAGGCTATTGAGGTGTGTAAATTTTATGTTTTCAGCTCAGCAACTATTCTTCAATGGAAGGGGTTTTATACTGTAAGCCTCACTTTGAACAGCTATTCAAGGAGACGGGTAATTTCAACAAGAACTTTCAGTCGCGTACGTCTTTTCATTTACCAGAGAAGTTCTATATTTCTTTTTCTGTTGAGATTTTCTCTTTTGCATACTTAAGTTGCCATGGATTTCATTTTTAACAGCTGCAAAGTCAGCCGAGAAGTTAACTCCCGAGCTGGTAATTTTCCATATTGCACTTCAAGTTTTTATGATTCTATTATGAGTGGACAAATTCATTGTAAGGAATCTAATCTGATTTTGGATGTTGTCACTGATTCTCAAAAGCTTGAGTTGGTTTCAGACTAGGTCACCAAGCAAAGCTGCCAGCATGTTTTCTGGGACACAAGAAAAGTGTGCTACCTGTGGTAAAACTGCTTATCCATTGGAGAAGGTAAAATTCTAAATTTCTAACAGGTTAATTTGTTGTTACATGCTACATGGGAGGTTGCATTGAAGTTTTATTCAGTTGCATATATTTTCCATTTGTGTTTTTTCCACTGCATATTTTTTCCTCTTTTCCTGATGGCAGTTTGGATGACCCTTTAAATGTTTTAGTTGATGGTAACAAAATAAGTTTTTACCTATAATTTTTTTTATAGGTAATCAAGTTTTTACCTATAAAATAAGAGTAAGGAAATAAGTGTGGAATGTTGCTTGGGGATCAGGTTGGTAGTTATTTGTGGAAGAATGGGCATATAGTGAACGAGGAAAAAAAACAAAAGGAGCATATATTCAGGCTTGGCTCGGTCAAGTTTTCTTTGGCAATGAGTGAAGCCTTTCCCAAAGTTGCTAGTTCTGAACTCCAATAGTAGCATATATAATTATATATACTTATAAAAAAAAGTAGGAATTATATGTCAAAAGCAGATAATAGCGAAATGCAAATAAGGGAAATTGTCCGTTGGGTATTTTACCAATAAATTCAAAAGCATCTAAAACTTTTGAAAAATTCTATTCCTAAACCTCATACACCACACACCATCTTTTTTATGATTTTTTTAATTTTATTCTCTTATCAAATGTGTGGTATATGGATTATGAGTAGAATAATTTAATTATTTTAAGAATAATAAAACCAAAAAAACTTTAAAAAAATAAAATTTTTTTGGTGTGGTGTATGGGTTTATGAATAGCAATGCTCAAAACTTTTCTGTGATCCGTGCAGATCATTTTTTTTTTTTTTTTTTAGGTAGCTGTGCGAATCTAGTTCCCAGCAATCCACTTTGGCTGTACATGCATAAAGTTATGCAGGTAGATGCATACAATGTACTGCAATTGCTTGGCATCATTACCAGGGTGATATATATTGATAAAAATAAAATTAAAACGATCCCCCTTGTATGTGATTTTGACCCCAATTAGATTCAATCGTGCCTCTGATAACGTGGATTACAAATGGGTTTTTCAAACAAAAAATTTGCAGGTGACAGTGGAGAGCCAGGCCTATCATAAGTCATGTTTCAAGTGCTCGCACGGCGGTTGTCCTATAACCCCATCTAATTATGCCGCCCTGGAGGGGATTTTATATTGCAAACACCATTTCTCCCAGCTTTTCAAGGAGAAAGGGAGCTACAACCATCTTATCAAGTCTGCATCAATTAAACGTGCAGCAGCAGCAGCTTCCATTCCAGAGGCTTAAAGTCCCAATCCTTAAACTATGGATTTGATTACATTCCTTTCTTTTTTATTATTGTGTGTTTCTTCTGATTCCTGATCTCAAGGGTGGGGAACTGGCAAAACTTGGTTCTTCTCCGTGTTCCCTTTTTGCTCGTCAGTGTTGAGCATACTGTTGTGTTTGCTTGATATATGGGATGCCAATCCAACTGGTGTAAAATGATTCGCAGGACCCATTTGCAGAACTTCACGAGCTTTATGTACTTTTTGGATTGGCTTGTTACAAAGATACGGAGTGTGAAAAGGCCGCGTATTCTTGCTGCTTTCTCATTAGCCAGAGATTTACCTTGGGAACATTTGTCAATTCCGTTTTCTATTTCACTTAGTTGGGGATTTCTTGAAAAATATATATATATATATATATATAATTTGTAAAAGTTGTTGTGCTTATAAGAAAAAATTAAAAATACATACTATAGCAAGCTTTGGAAAAATTAATCTTCTTTTTGTATCAATCAAATTGGAAGAAATATAGACTTTAGCATAGGGGGAAAGAAAATAAAAATAAAAAGATAAAAAAATAAAAGCAGGCGTGTGGTATAAAACTGTTTAATAGAATTTTCAAGAAGAAAAGTACCGTGCAATGCAAAATTAATCAAATTAATTGGTTGTTTGTTTGATTTTTTATTTCTTTTCTGAATTCAACACGTAATTGTTTGTTGGTGCTTCGATCTAGTGACTGTTATAATGGTCACGATCATGGCACAATACATCATAAGTATTCATAGACGCAAGTTGCGTGAACAACAATTATAACAAATATTTTTTAATATTTTTCAATTATAACAGATATGTAGTTGGTCTCGTCTTGTTTCATCTGATTTTAATATTTAAATATAAATATTTTTTAATTTCTTTTTCATAGTTTTTTATATAACTTTTACAACTTTCTCAAAATTTTATATAAAAAAATTCAGTTTTTTTAAATTTTAAAATAAAAATTATATTTTAAGAATATTTTAATTATATAACATTTTTATTCAACTTTTCCTTTCTTTCTTTTTCAAAATTTAATAAAAATTTTAACTCAAATTATTTTATTATTATTCATAAATCTTCTTTCTATTATTTACAGATTTGTCATTTAATCTAACTATCCAAACGAACCGCAAGACATTGCAACGATTTGTAATTTTTTTTTTTCTTGTAAAAAAGAAAAATATGAGCCATTGTCTCGCTTGACCTGTTTCATGAAAGTCCGAAAACGGTTTCGTTTCCATATTGATTCTGGCGGGACTGTTTCCATTTCCCGCCAAAGAGAGTGCCACAGGCCCACAACCACATGAATAACGCGCTCTCTCTAGCGCGCGCGCGGAGATCTTCTAAAGAAAACTAAATCCAAAATTTACTCTGTAAAATTGAGTTCGCGTTCTAACCTGTCGAAGTGACAGAGAAAAATGCTGGAGCTTAGGCTGGTCCAAGGCGGTCTTCTAAAGAAGGTTCTGGAAGCAATCAAGGACCTTGTCAATGACGCCAACTTTGACTGCTCGCCCGCGGGGTTCTCACTTCAGGCCATGGATTCCAGCCACGTCGCCCTGGTGGCCCTCCTTCTCCGATCCGAGGGCTTCGAGCACTACCGCTGCGACCGCAATCTCTCCATGGGCATGAACCTCAACAACATGGCCAAGATGCTCAAGTGTGCTGGCAACGACGACATCGTCACGATCAAGGCAGATGACGGCGCCGACTCTGTCACCTTTATGTTCGAGAGCCCTAGTAAGATTTCACTCCCTTTCCTTTAAATTCAATTTGTAACATTGGTGGTTTCCGAGGAAATGTGGGAGAAAGGGCATGAAGAAAAGGCGCAAATCAGTTCTGTTTGATTCTATTAATGTTTGAAAGTTTTAATCTCTCTCTGTTTTTTTTTTTTTAATATTTTATCTTTTCTGTGTGGTTCTTTAGGCCTTTTGTTTGTTGAAAGAATGTAGGAAAGGAAAATTGATAGTAGCTTTGTTCTGAAGGTGAAATCCTGAATGCCTTCTTTATGATATGGTCTCGTGTGATTTGAGAGTGAGCAAAAATAATGGAAAACGATCTATTTTTCTGCGTTTTTGCGAATGCCTTGGACCAATATTTTGGAGGCTTTTCTTTTGATGGTCTCCTACTACAGAGATATTAAGTTGAAGATTCTAGACTCTAGTTTCCTTTCATGATATATCATTTTTGTGGCTCTTTTAAAATGCAAATTATGAATTGCTGAAATTTTCTGTGGCTTCTAATCTTTTAATAATTTTTTGAGTTTATCTTTGCTCCGTTGGTTATTGGAATGAATGAACGAAAAAAAGTGCGCGCAGGTCTGTAAATTGGCCCGATTTGGTGAAAATTTACTGTGCTTAAGCTTAGGCTGTTTGTCCGGATGCATGAGTTTGCTACATGAAATTGGGACTCTCTTCACTGAATGTGGTATGCTTTTTATTCCTTTGGAGAGTTATTTGATTGCTTGCTGCTTTTTCTTGGCATGAAGCTCAGGATAAGATTTCTGACTTCGAGATGAAGCTGATGGACATAGACAGTGAGCACCTTGGGATCCCAGAAGCAGAGTTCCAAGCCATTGTTAGGATGCCATCGGCTGAGTTTGCAAGGATTTGCAAGGACCTTAGCACCATTGGTGACACTGGTATTCTGCATTCTCACTTTCTTCCTTGTTACAGTTACTTTATAATTATTAATGAAAATAGTTAATTTGTTTCAGTGTACACGTGTCAGAAATTCAGAACTCTCACTCTGGGTGTAATGATGATTTTTGCAGTTGTTATATCCGTGACAAAGGAAGGTGTGAAGTTCTCCACCAGAGGTGATATTGGGACTGCCAGTATTGTTTGCAGGCAGAATACAACTGTGGACAAGGTTAGTGACGTTCTATAGTCTTGAAATTATTTGTATATTTGTAATTTTGAAACTCAACTTGAACCATTGGAAAGTGGATATTTAGGCATTTGGTTATATACCTCTCAGCAATGTAGGGCTCTAGACATGCCTGCTTCTGTTTTCTCCAGAATTGAGAGACTGTCACAGGACGGACTTACCTATGGGTTCTTTTGTCATGTTGATGTTGGTATTTACAGCCAGAAGAAGCTACAGTCATAGAAATGGAGGAGCCAGTCACATTGACATTTGCTCTGAGGTATATGAACTCATTCACAAAGGCAACCCCTTTGGCAAGCCAAGTGACAATTAGCCTGTCTTCAGATCTGCCTGGGGTAGTTGAGTACAAAGTGGCGGAGATGGGTTACATAAGGTTCTACTTGGCTCCCAAGTTAGAAGAAGACGAGATCGAAACTCAAGTTGAAGCCAGGCCTCAAGTCGACATCAGACCTAAAGCGGAAACCAAGCGTAAAGTGGAGGCCAAGCCTAAAGTAGAGACCAAACCTAAATTGGAGATCAAGTCCGAAGAGGAGAGGGAGCCTCAAGTGGAAAGCATGGTGGTGGAAACCAAGGTCGAAGCCGATCTTATGGATGATGAGTAGTTCATCTGGTGTCATTGCCTCTTAACATCTAACGTATCAATGGCTGAACCTAATTCAATGGTTAGATTTTTGCCACACTATTGTTTTTATAAAGGGTATGGTTGACTTGGTCCTCTGAAACCGGCTTTGTTTGGAAGTTCAATTAATCTCAACTAATCATTATAATTTTTTTAAATCTTAATATAAAATATAATAAATAATTTAATTTTTTTAAATATTAAAATAATAATAATAATAATAAATAATAATATTTTATCATTTCAACTCAACTCAACGTCTAAACGTAACTGTATTCTGATTTTGGTTTTTTCTTTCCCTTCTGGTCATTCAGTTCCCCTTTACTTTGACGACACGGGCATGCATCTTAGCCTCGTTTGCTTTCGGAGATGAGATGAGATGAGATGAGATTAAAGTTAAAAAGTTGAATAAAATATTGTTAGAGTATATTTTTTAATATTATTTTTATTTTAGGATTTGAAAAAGTTGAATTGTTTATTTTATTTTGTATTGGAAGTTGGAAAAATTGTAATGATTAGATGAGATGAGATGAGATGAGATGAAAAGTTTTCCCAAAACAAACAAGGCTTAAAGTCCCATGGCGTCCTTCGTTGACTTTTCCGGAGAGCAAACGTCCAATTGCCGTCGTTGCATCGCCAAATCAAGCCGTGGACTGGTTCTTAGTTAATTTTCATGTTGTATACACACATGTATTTGATATCCTTGTATTTAGCAAAAATTCGAAAATTCCAACTCCATATCTGATTTCATCCTTGCTCCGCTGCGATTCTGATAAGTTAGAGCCGTAGTTGAAGTTTTTTTATCCAAGAAAGTTGGAGAGGGCGATGTACCAATTCTGATTTTGATATTGTACATATTTTATAAAAATATATTTTTTTTATATATTAATCATATATATTTTATATAACTATAACTTATATAGTTAATTAAATTTAATAATATATTAATATGAACAAATTATTTCAAAATAATATAAATATACTAAATTCACTAATAATAGTTTCGTATATGTAAACACTACACTATTAATTATTATTATCATGTAATACTAATGTATAATAACAATTAATATATATACACTAATATATAATAACATATAATACTAATTATATCATAACTAATGTATAATGATATTTAATACTAATGTATTGTGTATAAACACAAATATATAAATTTATAATAACATGTAATACTAATATATAATAATTAAAGTATAATAACATGTATTAGTAATGTATAATTTAATATATAATAACATGTAATACTAATGTATAAACATTAACATATAATAACATGTATAATGACAATAATTTGTATAATGATTTATTTTTTCAATTTTGGTTATTTTTAATAAAATTGAAATTGAGAAAATATTTTTTTAAAAAAAAAATTTGAAATTTGGAAGCCCAAATCTAATTAGTGAAAGTCCAAAATTGTGGACTAAGAAAAAAAAGTCCAAATCTGACACCACTCCGACAACTTGGAGTCGAATCGGAGGCTATGCGAATCAAAGTTGGAGGTTGGATTCGACCTCCAATCCGACCTCTGACAAAGTCAGAGTCAGAGTGTCCTGACAAAGTCGGAGTCACACTCTGACTCCGACATTGGCAATGCTTAGCCCTATCCTTGTGCGCTATGAATTTTGAAGAAATTCCTTGAACGCAGCGATGTATAAGCGCAGAATGGCAAGATCATGAATGATTTTCATTAATTAATCAATATAATGTGAAATGTTAATTAACATATCGATTGTGTATAGACCCAATCTACAGCCGTTTCCTGAAAGAATAATTATAATCAATAATTAAAAAAAAAAAAAGCATTCCAAAACCCCAAACAGGGAGTAATAGAGGCATATAAGTCACTTATTGAACTTTTCTACTTTTTGGCTAATCTGGGTTGTTGCTGATACAAGTGGAAGCCAATCTCTGGGCTTCCAGGCAAAAAATTAGAGGGCAATATGATGCTCATGCTACCAATTGTTAGCATGTGGCCCAAGGGCCAAATCCCCCCTCCTCCACGGGCGTTGATGCTGTACTTGCTTTTAGAAAATCAAAATATAGGAACATCCACTCCATCATCTCCCATAATGATATCATTTGCTTCGTTTCTTGGCTTCACTGTAGAGTATAACTCCGAAGACTGTGAGCGAGTAACCGAGCATTCCAGTAACCGAGACAGGATTTCTGAAAATTAAAATTGAAACCACCACAGCAACAGCTCCTTTTGCATTTCCTAGTACCTGAAGCAACCAAGGACTCTCGTTTTACAAAGTTCAAACTTCCAAATCATATAGAAGCAATAAATCAAAGGAAAAATAAGGCAACATTGCATATTATATGCATTGAGCCTTTTAAAACTCAAATAGACGGGGCAGCAAGATTGAACAAGGGAAAATGAACAAAGCGGCTGGGACAGCTTTAGGGCAAAATATACTGCTAAACATTTTTAAAGTGTGTTATCAGCAAGTTCTTATGCTCTGAATAAGATTCAGTGGTCAAAAATAGCCAACGTAAAGATATACAACATGAGATCTACAAATTCTATAAAAGCACTATCCTCCTCACTTGGAATGTGGCAACATGGATTTTGTTCCCTGCATCTTCAACCCACACAATTTTAACCATCCTTCCGAGAGCTGCCTTTGGCTTAAACCAAAGCACCCCCTCAATGGTACCAATCTATTGCATCCCATTATCCATGAGCAAAACCATCTTAGATGATTCTTTCACCACGCTCTTGATTGGCGATGCCTAGAGCTCCAACTTATTATTATCCCTATTATCTCCATACTTTTTCAAAAATACAAAAATGATGCTTAAAACAAATTGCTGCAATTGAGTTTCCATGGGCATCAACATAAGAGACAACTGCTTATCTTCAACTGTTAACTCCTTCCAAAACCAGCACAGGTAGCATCAGAAGATAATCTCGCGGTAATAACATAAATCCATTCTAATTTCTCACCAATTTCTGAGCATATCACGCATGGATTTTGCGAATATCCAAGGCATCCCAATAGGAAATATCTTATTGGCAATGGAGCAGCTAAATTTGGGTGATTGGCAAAGTAAAGACCATTCCTCCTAAACAGTCATAACTATATAGGGAAGGAGAATATTGATTTCTTACAGCTCAAGGACAATACAAGTAAATAACTGCAACCATAAAATGTAGGATAACAAATGGAAATTAGTCCGTATTAAGAGGCCATACCTGGAGAGTGAGAGCACTGGTGTGTTTTGTGACCAAAAAGTTGGTCAGGTTCACAAAATATGCCAGCGACGAATTGAATAGTAAGTACCATATGATCTTTATATCATCTCTAGCGAGAGCCAGGGTGATGCCAACCACATTTTCTTCCATAATAAGTGTTGCGGGTAGCAGAAAGACAACAGCTATTGGAGCCATGTAAAGCAGGAGGTTCATAGAGTTCAGCTTCTCCCTAAAATAATATTGCAGGCCTCTCAGTACCGTTTTTAGTTTTAAAATAATCCAAACTTTAAATTTCCAAAAGCCCAAATATAGAACAAAGTTTTATCCCATTAATTTCAGTCTCGAAATGATGGATGCATAAGAGTTCCTTACCCTTCAGAAGACAGCAAAATCCCTTGTAGAACAGATTTGAGCGCCCTCGCAGCCGTAGCTGCTACACACATTATGAACCCAAACAGATGGAAACTCGGTTCACCCTGTGACCATAAGAAAAACAAAAAACCACAATTTAGAAGGCATCTACCTCATACTAATGATGTCTCGCTAGAAAAGAGACAACTGTCAATCAAAGAACTACAGGGTAATTAATAGTGGGAGTGTCTCTAACCAAAAATCCATTAATGATTCAACCAACCAAAAATAAATCTTCCAAACCAGAAAACGAATGATTTGTAAAGTTTTGAAATCAAGGTTATGGTACAACACAAGTACATACAAACCTCAAAGATTATTTAAAATAAAGAAACGGGAAGTGAGATTAAAGCAACGTATTAAGTTAGATGCAGTCAAACAAAGATCCATCCTTAAATGTTAGCATCCAGGCTAAGAGTTGAACTAGGTTCAGCTGGGAGAAACAGAAAGATAATTTTTCCTAGATTTTCCAGCCGAACAACCACAACTTAATTCTTTTATACATTCCTCCCCACCCATCTCCACAATTTGCAGGAACTCCAAATAAAACTTGAGCCAATTGCATAGCAAAGTAGCTCAACACGTGCCGCCACCCCCCGAAAAAAAAAAAAAAAAAACAAATTCACACACAAACAAAAAGGCAGCCCACCTTCAATTTCAAAAACAAGAATCCACATTTCAAATTAACTCCTAATACTATTGATCAACTGGCACAAACTAGAAAAAAAAAAAAAAAAGGTGCCATACCCCGCTTGCGATGACCACCCCGGTAACAACAGGAATGAGGGTCACATAGGTAAGCCAAGCCTCCCTCTTCAACGTCATGAGGTAGGCAAACACAGCAGTGAAAAACGGCGTCGTGGCCCCAATAGCCTGGTTGAAGGAGACGGGCAAGAAGCGGAGCGAGACGTTGCCAAAGACGACCGAGATGCAGAAGACGAGGCTGAGTGCAGCGATCTTGAAGAACTGGACCCGGGATCGAATTGTCTGCATGGGGACCATCTTCATCCATGCGATGGCGACGTAGCTGAGCAGAGAGCAAGCGGTCATGTGGCACATGGTCAGGAAGATCGGGTACTTGAAGCCGTAGTTGCTGAGCAAATATTTGTTGAGCAAGAGGACCCCAATGTTGGAGGAGTACCAAGAGGCCACGAGCCCGATCGTGAAAAATCGACTTGAGCTCTTCATTTTCGGGGGTAGGCCTTGATCAGGCGGCTGAGATGAGATGAGATTTTATCAACAACCAAGCAGAAGGAAAAAATACAAAGAGGCAATATTCAGGCAAGTTGGGCTGTAGTATGACAAGAACTTGGATACAGATCTGTTAGGGTTTGGGCGTGTCAATATCTGGACATTGATGAATTTAGTAAAAACGAGAGACACAAGATAATATTGCAGAGAAAAAATGGATTGGATTCCATGGATCTGAAGGGAAATCGAAATTCATTTCTCTTCAGAGAGAGGGAGAAAGAGACATAGACGGGTACAGAAACAGAGGCGGGCCTGGCCGGAAAGGATTTGGGATCGTATTTTGAGGACAAGAACACGATCGACGATCAATGTACCCCTGCAAATAGGGGAAATAGATACCGACAGACGGAGGGAGAGGGGGAGAGAGTTTTAAAGCAGAGAAGGTAAACGCGTATCGGGTGGGGTGGGGTGGGGTGGGGAGCTTGGTTCGTACCCATTTCCCACTAATTTATTGCTAATTAGTCGTAGACTTGTAGTCTTATTGCATTCATTTATTAGTATTTTTTTTTCTTAATCGTAATTAATTTGTTGCCACCGTGTTATAGAGGTGTACAGTTCAAGGAAAGTAGGACTTTGAGTAATGCTCATGTTATAGAGGTGATTTTACTAAGAAATTGCTGGTTTCAGAAGCGTAATTAAAAAAGAATGCACAGATTTTTATTATTTTTGTATTAAGAGACATTTTTGTTAACCGTCCTTCTAATTATTTAGAGCTGGTTTGATCTTATTATTATTTAATATTATTCACAAATTTTATTATTATTCACTAATTATTTCATCTCAATTCATCTCTAAATCTAAATAGGATCTTAATCTTTCAAAACATCCTATTTGACTGGAAAAACAGACTTGTATGATAAGAGGATGATTAGGAGTATAAAAGGAGTAATCTAATTGCAAACCAACATGTCAATCTCAATTTTTATACCAATTTTTGTCCCATTTCGTGCATGCCATAACCATACATGATCAAAGGCGTTTTCTTTTTCTTTTTCTTTTTTTATTTTTGCACTTTGTTGCCTTCTATTTATTTGTGGGTTCATATGTAAGGAACCATTCAAGGACCTAAATTCCAAAACCCCACAAATAAATGATTGCAAACCCGAATTTCCCAATCTAAATCCTGAAAAATTCATAAATTAAAAATTGGAAATTATTTCGTGACGTGGTCTATGACCAAATAACCATTCAGGGACACGTTCTCGTTGACCTTAGGTAATGGAGGAAGAAAAAAAGAAAATGCATACTATTGTGGCTTAGTCAAAGTGCCGTAATCAGCGGAGAACAGTCAAAGTGCTTAGAAACTTAAAACTTTTTGGAAGAGTTAGGCAATGGCCGGTCCAAATGCCGCCATTTACTATCACGAGATCGTCTGAATCTCATTGGGAGCAGCAGCCGGAGACTTGTCTGTACAAGTAATCGGATCGGACGTTGTTTTTTTTTTTTTATATTGTTTTGAATTGTGATCTATCGTTTTACAAATTTATCTGTTTGAAGCTCATACAAATTATTTAATTTTTATTTATTGCATTTTTTTAATAAATACTATATTACCAACTGAAATCACAAACACATCATGAAATGTATAGAACTAAAGACCATTTTAAAATTAAGGATTTTAGGTATATAGTACAATACAATATGATGAAAATATGATCGGGTGTAATATAGACAAACAAAAAATATATATCGTACCTTCATCTTACTCATGATATCTTACTGTGAAGATTTGATGTTATTCATCAACATTTAAATTTGTCATTTTAAAAAATAATAACTGATCTAAAGGTAAATGAGTACTGTCACATTAACACAGTATAATGAAAATGTGATCAGAATGCAATACCGAATAACTCTAACCTCGAACTAGAATTATCAGTAACGTATGAGTTCAGCTACAACGAAACATGGTTGCGCATCATTCCTCTTCCAGCAATTGTGGAACCGCATAACGTGCAATGGAGACATAATTTTTTTTAGTTTATATATAAAGGATATTCTAAAATATGCTTATCTTGAAAAGTGATAGAGTCACATGAATTAGGTTGGAGAATATTGATTTTTCTTTTAATATATATTAGGTTGCCTTTGAATAGTGAGATATTCTCAATATTTAAACTAGACTTTAATCTTGAGATAATGAAATATGTCACAAATCAAAATTGCCATGAAGGACTTAGGCATAGCCCAACAAATTTTGGGCATGAAGATTGTTCGTGATAGGAAAGTCAAAAAGGTGTGACTATCACGATAAAAATATGTTGAACGGGTCATCAGACGTTTCAACATGGGAGATGCTAAACCAGTCAATACTCCACTTGCTAACCACTTCAAGTTGAGCAAGAGCTTGTGTCCTTCTTCAAAGAAGGAGATTAAAGAAATGGAAGCAGTCCCCTACTCTTTAGCAGTAAGAAGCCTGATGTATGCAATTGTTTGTACCTAACCAGATATTGCTCATGTTGTAGGCATGGTGAGCAGATTCCTTTCAAATCCAGGAAATGATAATTGGGAAACAGTTAAATGGATTCTCAGGTATCTAAAAGGTACATCGAAGATGTGCTTGTGTTTTGGAAGAGTTAAACCAGTTTTGGAAGGCTATACAGATTTAGATATGGCAGGAGATCTGGATAGAAGGAAATCTACTTTGAGACTTCTCTTCACCTTTGCAGGAGGAGCTGTCTCTTGGCAGTCCAAATTGTAGAAGTGTGTTGTTTTATCTACAACAGAGGCATAATACATTGCCGCATCGGAAGCTGGGAAAGAGATGTTATGGATGAAACATTTTCTCCAAGAATTAAGGGTTAGTCAAGAAGACTACAAGGTAAATTGTAACAGTCAAAGTGCTATAGACTTGAGCAATAATTCAATATACCATTCTGGCACCAAGCATATTGATATCCGCTATCATTGGATACGCGAAACGATGGAATAACAGTTGTTGAAGCTTATGAAGATCCATACGAAAGAGAATCCAACGGACATGCTGATGAAGGTGGTTACAAGTGAGAAGCTTGAGCTATGCAGAGACATAGCTGGGATGTATATCATCTAGGTAAATGGGCATGGAGGGGGAGAATTGTTGAAATCTCTGTCCGAGTAAGTAGTCAACCTTCAACGCTCAACAAGTAACTGCATTTGCAGTTACCTATTGAATGCAAATAAATGCATTCATACATGAGGTGAGACACTTATAAATTGAAGCTCCATGTGAGAGTTTCAGACACACCCAAGAAGAAAATAAAAGAGAGAGAGTCGGGAGAGCTCTGAGAGAAAATAAGAGAGTTGAGTTGAGTGGAGTGTGATCCTCCTCTTCTGTAATATTTTATTGTGTTCCACTATTTATTAATGAAGCTCTTTTCTGTGAATAAAGGAAGTTTCCAAATCACGTTAAATTCTTGGTGTCACTGAGTGCATGAGTATGCTCTTTTATTTCTGCTTTTATTCCTTCCGCTGTGTTGATTTTCCCAACAACCAGGACGCTGATCGGCTTCCCTTGGTAAGAAGTGCCGACAGTTTCATTAGATTGCTGGAAACAATATTCCATGATATACGTCTGGCAGTTAACGAGGCTGATTAGCGCGCATACCACAAATGATAGGAAAACGAAGGCTTTGGAGTTGTGAAAGAAAATTATTTTTTTGTTGTCGCTAAATTCAATCAAATATGTTATTGTAGTCGAGTAAATCTTCTCATAAGTCACTGTGTCAAACCCCACACCCTATAGGTAGTGATAGACTTACTATCATATTACTATCTATCTACTACTCAAGTGTATTACAAGTTTTTGTTATTTTTTTTATCATTTTTTTTAATTATTTTTTTAACATTCTTAATCACTAAGAAAAAATTAAAAATATATATATAACTTTACTAATATTCACTTCCTTAATCATTAAGTAAAATGAAAAAAAAAAAGAATAGTACATAAGTAGTAGTAGAATAATAAGTCTATCATTATTTACACTCTATATCTCATATTTTACGTGTGAACTGGCTTCATTTCTTCCTCTCTTGAAAAGAGAGATGACTCGGTGAGAGAAAACTTGATAAGAGAGAGGGAATTCAATGAGAGAGAAAGGAGTTGAAGAGAGAGCTTGAGGAGAGAGGTCGAAGATAGAGCTTGATAAGAGAGAGGTAGAAGGTGATGCCTAAAAACAATAAATTAGGTGTGGGGATGTTGTGTTGAATGGTAATTGATGATAATTTCAAAGTGTGGATGGAAGTCAACAATCTAACTCTTTCCAAAGACGTCGTGTCTTCGAAAACTTCATCGTTATTGTAGTTGATTGTATCATACACGCCGTGTGTTTGGAAACTTCAACGTTGACTAATGTGTATTAATTTTATTGTGTATAGGTCTTGAATTTGAAATTTAAAAATTGTCTCGAATAGAGATTTTTTTTAATATATTTTTTTAATCATCATAAATATTTAAAAAAAAAATTCACAACATGATTTTAATCATTCAGTAAAAAAAAAAAAAAAAATCCCATTGGGGATACTTTTTGGATCCCAAAGCATTTCCCTTTATAGAAAATGTGATGCTAGACTACCACCAACAGTCGTTACTGCTGGGTGCCGTTAGGTAAAACTTTTTTATTTTTTATTTTTTTAATATATTTGAACAAAAAAAATTAATATACTAAGAGTGATTTGGAATTAGAAATAAGTTGAGATGAGTTGAGATAGTTTGTGAATAGTAGAATAAAAGTTGAATTATTTATTATATTTTGTGTGGAAATTTGATAAAGTTATTTTAAAATTTTAAAATTTTGAATTGTTTATTATATTTTGTGTGAGAATTTGAGAAAGTTGTAATGATGAGATGAGATGAGATGAGTTGAGGTGGGTTGAGATGAGTTACGAATACAAACGAGGCCTTAATAATCACTTCTTTAATCAATAAATTAAAAAATTTAAGAGAAATACTCTAGTCACAAAAAAATTATATAAAAATAATCATACGAATTGATATGACTTAATGTGATTCGTTAAATTTTATTTTTATTATAAAGTAGATCTAATAGATCAGATAAATCCACATCAGTTTGTAAATTTTTTTTTGTGTAACTTCTTTATAGATGTAGCAGTACTTAAAAATTAAATATATCAGCAGTCAAAATGATGGGATATACTAGCATTATACTAGCATTATTCTTTATATAAATATTTTATAAAAATATAGGCTTATTAAGAAAAAGTAAAATTTTTCACTTTTAAATATCACTTTTTTATAAAAAAATAAAATTTGTGCGAAATTTGTACAAAGTTTTTATATAAAAAATTATATATACGAATTTTAAATAAATAAATTTCTTATAAGTCCATCGTAAAAAAATATATATATTAAAAACTCACTTTTTTTTTTTGATACGTTTGGAATTAAAACTCATCTCAACTCATCATTACAATTTTTTCAAATCTTAATACAAAATATAATAAATAATTTAACTTTTTCAAATCTCAAAATAATAATAATAATAATAATAAATAATATTCTAATAATATTTTATTATCTCAACTCAACTCAACTCAATTCATTTCAACATCCAATCACAAAGATATATAAGTTTAAAACTTATACTTGCCGTTCAACAATAGTTTACCGCGCAACCTACTACTGAACCTAGACCCCAACTCTGCATCTCTCCCGTCATTAGGATCGAATCCGAGGCGGTAGCCCCTTTGTTGTACTTCTGTCATGGACTCATTAATTTAATGCCATGTCTAGCTTTGATTAAAAAGAAAAAAGAAAACGGCCCATAACCAATACGTGGCTTATATTCTGATACAAATTGCTAAACGTATTTTGTTGACTGGATCATGAATGTAAATAAGAGCAATGTTAGGTACAGAGTGGGAATTATATATGCAGGTCTAAATTATTTTAATTTTAAAATTTTTTAAAATTATAAAATTATCGCTCTTAAAATAATATTTTTTCTCATTTAATAATGTGCCTGTACATGCAATTTCTACTTAGGACTGCAAATAGAATTTTTCTATAAATAATTGGGTTGTCTGTTTAATTTTTAACATTTACACGTTTGAAAATTTTTTCACTGAATATATATATCCAACTCAAAACTGAAAGTATATACCACATCGTAATCCATAACTTCCCGGAAGGCACTAACAATGTCAGTCTATATATTGGAACACCTCATTAACCCATGATATTTACTGTGGGATGCCTCACACGTTACATGCCTGCTCTCTTCCTTAGTCTGTTCCTCTCTCTCTCTCTCTCTCCGAAAGCACTCTCTCAAGCTCTCAAGCCCTTGATCTCTCTCCCTTCAAGTTCACTCTCTCAAGTTCTCAGTCCGTTCACCCCTTACTGTCCTCACCATTCCTCTCCTTACTCTCACCGTCGATTTCTTTCTCAACTACTCTCTCTCTCTCTCTCTCTCTCTCAAGTTGCAAGTTAGCTAGAAGGAGCATGCTTTATACAACAGATAACCCATCACCCAAACATCATTAATTTGTTTTGTTTTGTTTTCCTTTGTGTCTGGCAACTAATTTCCAATCTACTTTCCTTTGGTTTATACCCGTTAAAACAGAGCTCTGGGAAGCAGTTGGCTGCTACAAACATCAGCTCTCAATAAGAGGAAGGACTACTTCAAATCAATCTACAATAGGATAAGCTACAAGATTTCATGGAGTAATGCTTCTGTAACTCTTGTGGGGGAACCTTTGCAGGAAATCCCTTCTTGCTAATGTGCGTGTTTAGCATTCTGCCTTCAATTTATTTATTATGTCTTTCCGATTCCGAAATAATAATAACATCCAAAATGTATTTGCTGCATTCTACTTTTACATTTGATCAATGAGATGCGACAATAAAATGAGATAGAAAAATTTATGAATAATAATAAAATTATTTGAAAATAATAAAAAATAAAATAAATTATAATGTTTCATTGAGTTCTGAAAAATAAGAGAAAAAATTAAAACAAAAAATCAAAATATTTAAATTATTAGAATATAATTTTTTGATATTATATATGTTATGAGATTTAAAAAAATTGTATTATTTTTTATTTTTATTTTAAAATTTTAAAAAATTATAATGATTAAATAAAAAAAATAAATATTTGAAATTAAAAAAATATTTATATTTGAATTAAATTTGAAAATAAGATGAGATAAAACTTCTTCCAAACTCTTAACGTAGCGTTTAGGTTGCGTTTGGATGTTAAAGTGAATTAAGTTGAGTTGAATTGAGATAATAAAATATTATTAGAATATTATTTATTATTATTATTATTATTTTGATATTTAAAAAAATTGAATTATTTATTATATTTTATATTAAAATTTAAAAAAATTATAATGATGAGTTGAAATGAATTAAGAGAAATTATAGTTCCAAACGAAGCGCAGAGTTTAAACTCTTAAACTCCCAAGTTTAATGCTGTCTTAAGATAGCAGAGTAATCTCAATACTTCATTATTACTTTTTGTTACTATTTAATATTTTATTAATATTTCCACTGCTACTATTTTATCTTGGGAGATTACCTCACTATCAAAAAATAGCCATCACAAGGCGATGATTTTGATTAACAAAAAATCTTCACAACCTTTTACTATTCAAACAATCTCTACGCCATATTTTTTTTTTTATTATTATTATTTTTATCAAATATTTAATATATAAATAATGAATAAAAAAATTAAATTAGTTTAAAAAGAATAAAATAAAATAAAAAATTTAAAAATTTTAAAAATTTTAAAAATTTTAAAAATTTAAAAATTTTAAAAAAATATGGTGTATAGAAAATGAGAAGTTGTGTAGCATTCCACTTTGATTAATGATGGAAGAAAGAGAGTTTCTAGGAAGGGTGCGTCATGGTCGAGAGAGAGAGTGAAGGAGATGACAGAGAGTTTATGGACACAAAAAATCTTCACAACCTCCTAACACTCCACACTCCATATTATTTTTAATTTTTATTATTTTTTTCTTTTATTAAATATTTATTATATGAATAATGAATAAAAAATTTGAAATAATTTTAAAAAAATAAATTAAAATTTTTAAAAAAAAAAATATTAAAAATTTAAAAAAGTGTGGAGTGTGGAATGTGATGGAGGTTGTGTAGCAAAACTCATTATGGCGTGTTTCACTCCATACTGTAAACTCACTATGCTGGACACGCATTTCTATGAAAGACAGTCCTAATGCTCAAGGGCCAGTTTGAATAGAGACATGAGATGATTATCACTGTATCCAAACAGGGCCTAAATCAAGAAACAAACAGATGGCAATTACTTCTATACGAAACTAGAAAATTCAAACAATATTCCGTCGACCAACCTTAATAAACAAAAACGATTTGGCTCCAAAACATGACATAAACTTAGCTGATAAAAATAAGTAACTGCCATAACTCTCAGTCACCTGCTCAATCTGGCATCTACACAACCTCAGAGCTGCAAGGAAAAAAAATGATCCATGAATGACCAGAGGAAGCCAGTCCAACTATAAAATTATTTAATTGCCACGTATGCATGAACACAGTAGTTCAATGAGATGATGACAAGAACATAAGAGCAAGCACACGCTTATGATATACATCATTATTTCAAAAAGAAAAATTCTAGACGTAAGTCTCACATCCCGGCATACCAATTAAAAACATATAATTTTATTTAAAATATTATTTATTTAATATTATTATTGTCTTAGGAATTAATGGTTGAATTGCTTATTATATTTTGCGTGAAAATTTGCAAGAGTAATAATGATGAGATGAGACGAGACACTTTTACTATCAAAACAGAGCCTAGTCAAACAGATCAGTTAATGGCAACAAACAACAGGATCTCTCATTATCTCAAATGGTTGTTACAAATAATAGATACACGGTGAAACACTGCTAGAAAAGACAAAATAAATGTTCTACACATGTTTATTCTTCCCCCCTCAAACTGATAAACGGATGCAAAACACTCTAATACCCATTCTAAGAGAGTGGAAACTCGAAACACAATATAACTACATAAACCTTCGAAGCAAAATTAAGATGGAGAAAAAGAAATGTAGAATGATATGATCATTGATAAGGGATCTTAAGAAACAACAGGGTATATAAACATTCTCCAAATATAGAGAGATCAAAAAGCCTAAACCCCATTAGTACAGCTGGTAGGATAATCATTGAAAATGCTTGTAAATCAATTATGATTTATATCTGATTAATATGACCATGGATCCCATGCTTTTGCTTTTTTTTCAGTAAGTAATTGAGGATTTTATTGGTGAGGAACTTAGGTGTAGCCCACCTACAATTTCATAGCTGCCTACTTATTATAATATTGAACACAAGTGAAAAATAAACACAAGGGAGAAAATAAAAGAGGGAATTAAAAGAAGAAAAGGATCGGTAAGTACCTCATATATTGCTGGGGTACATGAAAACCCTAACTCTAGCCCCCTGCAGAAGAAACAAAGACATAATAAACGAGAAATCTCCTTACAGAAAGCCAATTTATAACCATAGAAAAAATCTCTTCTTTTACAATACCATGGATTTCGGTGGAAGGTTTGACTTGAACTTAGCACGAACAATACCGCTGTTACCATGAGGCCTTGTCACCTTACCCCAAATGCAGCGGTAGTGAGTCCCATTCTTCTTCACCTTGGCCTTGTAGATATAAGCCATGCGCTTACCAGCGTACCATGCAACTTCCTCCTTGGTGTTCACCCCCTCAACCTGGATGAGGGAAGTGTTCGGGTATTGGTTTGACTTGGACCTGTTTGTCAAAATGCACACCATAGGGTCAGATATTCAAATAGACCTATCATTCCCATCAAACATTTAGGTCTCATTTGGTTACACAGAATGAGATAAAAGTTAAAAATTTAATAAAATATTAGTAGAATATAATTTTTAATATTATTTTTATTTTGAGATTTGAAAAATTAAATTGTTTATTATATTTTTAAGTGGGAGTTTGAAAAAGTGATAATAATTATATAAGATAAGATGAGATAGTTTGATCTTTGTAACAAAAGCAGGCCTTAGAGACCAGCTGAGAAAATGCTCGTGAAAATAACAAAACTACAGAAACAATCTTAAATCCACCGCTTTCACTCTGTGACTCTGGAATAAAGCAATTACGATTTCAGTAGATCTGAGTTTGTATGCCCAACTCAGGATACAAACTGATGATAAAATAAAGCAATTACCATCTACCTAACCCATCTATACAACAAAATCCTCGCCTTTTCAGATTTGGGAAAAGAGGAAACAGAAACCCCAACTAAAATCATAGTAATAGTGATTTTCTCCCGGTTTTCTGAGCGGCCCAACAGAATCAAGAAGAGCCATGAAAACCATTCCCGAGAAAATAAAAAGACCGAACAGCATACTACATAGACGAAAATGAAGTCTATTTACCTCTTGTAGCCGAGGATTGTTCCCCTGACATAAAGCCTGATAATAAATACAAGGTCAAGATGGAAAATTAGAGAAAATCTATAGGCATGAAGTGAAAATAGGCGTTTGGAAGTTGGATCTAGGGATTTAAAAGATCAAATGAGTGCGGGAAAAAAGGAAGGCAGACCTGACTCGCTCTCCTTGGCGTCCCTTCACCATTTCCCTTCGCTTTGGAGGCGCTCGCTTCAGAAAGTAGAATCCGGAGAGGCCAAGTAATTTACAAGAACCCAAAACCCTAATTGGTGGAAGAAAGCGATTCGGGTATTTATAAAAGAGATGGGCTGAGCTTACAGAAAGCTGTCCTAGAAAGTACTTACAAGAACCTAAAACCCTGTCCTAGGAAGCTTTTGAGTCATAAGAGCCCGAGTCGAGGGCCCAGTATTGGGTACGGCCCATGGGTCGAGTACATACATGTATTTGGTTATCCAGCCCAGTTAGCTAAATATAAAATAAAAACATGTTTCAGTATCTCTGTATTTGCAAAATAAATTTATTTAATGAAATTCCTGAAATCACTTAACAATCTCAACATTTGTTTTAAAATTATGGATATTTGTTAACGCAGCAAAAAAAGTATGATTTTGTTTAGAGAAAATATATTTACAATCGTAAATTGTGCAATCACCGTATAATCATTTTGAAAAAAATGAGTAAAATATGAGTCACATAAAAAAAAATTAATTTTTTAATAGTAAACCTCACTCTTTTTCAAAAAGATTATGCGACGTTTACATACTTCACGGTTGTATGTAGAATTACTCTTTTGTTTATACAAAAAACAGATCTTGATCAAGAAGTAGCAAGTTATTATTGATCAGACATGACACTTTCCAATAGTTGAAGATTGATCAGAATTGGCAAATCCTGCCTCGGACCCAGTTGTTGTGGATTGATCAAAAGATGTAAATCTAGCAATAGAGAATGGATGTGCGGATGGCTGAGGTAGGTATATCGATCTGCTTGCAAGCATGATGACTCTTCCTGAACGCACAACAATGCGACATGATCTATCAACTCTAGTCCCTTGCCTTCATTCCAAAGTCGCCATGCCATGCCTGTTTTGAATTGCATTTCATTATCTCATGTATAAACTTTATATTTGAGCTCGAGATACAGACAAGGAAGAGTGGCCTACCACTGTTCTTTTTCCCACTTATGATTTCTAGCATTACAACTCCGAAGCTATAAACATCAGACTTTATTGAGAATTGTCCCTCCATTGCGTACTCAGGCGCCATGTACCCACTACTCGATTAAGTTTCATGGCACAGGATGGATTCAATCGGTAAAAAGCCAAAAAAGACGAAACCATCACTGTTCTTAGTTCTAGATGTAATATACAATTGCTAACTGCTAAGGGCAAAAGTGAAATTACCATGACTAATGGAAAGCGGGCGTCCGTCCTTTGCAACTTCTATTTATTGCAGTTTTCAAATCACCATTGGAAATGTAATTTTTAATGCGTTTAAAACAGGATTTGAAAAAGAAATAGCAATAGGTCATATCAAAGGAATCAAGATGGGCAGAGATGGCCTTCTTCTCACACATCTTCTTTTTGCCAATGACCTTATTCTTTTCTCAGAGACTTCTCTTACCGATATCCATTCTTTCCTTAAATGTCTAGAAAAATACTTAAGAGTGGTCACCAAAAGATCAATAAAAGCAAATCTTCAATTCAGTTCAGCAAAACCACTCCTCCCTCTTCCATTAGGGAAATTAGATCAGTAATGGATTTCAAGCTTGTCTCAAATAAGCTTAAATACCTTGGTCTTCATCTCAATTTGGATAGATCAAACAAATATATATATATATTTTTTTGGTATTAAAGATAAAATCCAACAAAACCTGTCAAGTTGGAAAGTCAAACTTTTTTCTCAAGCAAGCAGAACTACTTTGATAAGATCAGTGGCTTGCTCCATTCCGACTTACATGATGTCAAGTATTCTTATTCCAAAAAAAATTGCAACCAACATTGACAGATCTTTTATGAGATTTTGGTGGGGTTTTCATCCTAATAAGACTCACAATTTTACTCCCAAGTCTTGGAATTCTATTTGTAAACCAAAATCTATGGGGGGCTGGGTTTAAGACTCATTTCCACTTTTAACAAAGCACTCTTGAGCAAACTAGGTTGGTCGCTCATTCAAAATTATTTAAATAGTTCAAGTATTGGGAAAAAATTTCTTTCTCACAAATACTTGAAGTCCTCTTCCTAGTTGGAAGTTCAAATAAAGCAAAGCGACCCTAAAGTTTGGAAAGGGTTAGCAAAATAAAGGGAGTTCATTACCACCAATGTTTGGAAGGATTGCTGGATACCTTCTATGTCCCCTCCCTTCCCAATTACTTCTTCGCCAGACACTTTCAAGGATTATGATTTAAAAGTATCTGAGCTTATCTTAGAAGAGCCAAGGAGATGGAATAATCTCCTGTTCCTTACTCTTTTTTCAGATCATATTGTCCAAGAGATCAACAAAATCCCTCTAGCCCAATACAACTTTCAGAATATGAGGGATAGCTTAAAATGGCTTCATCACTCTACTGGCAGATTTTTTGTCAAATCGGCCTATGCAACCATTGTTCAAAATCCTAATGATAGTCACATCCCTCATATTTGGAAAAAGTTTTGGTCTCTTCAAATTCAGGATCGCCTTAAATTTTTTACATGGAAGGTTTTGAACAATTTTCTTCCTACTAGGTCCTTACTGAATCATTGCATCTCCCTTAACAATGACCAGATTCTTTGTCCCATTTGCCATGTTGATGGAGAATCAACTTCCCATTTGTTTTTAAGGTATCCGTATTTAAGAATTTTGTGGAAACAGTCACCATGGCCTTTAAATATTGAATTCATAATTGGCCAAGACATAAAGGATTGGATTCTAGCCATTCTTGATCCTACTGCCCTTCTAAACATTCAATCGCGAGAAGCTCATAAATTTCAAATATTTGCGATTCTAGCAATGGACTGCTTGTGGTTTTATAGGAATCAAGTTATTCATGGCTCAAATTCTATTCCTATAGAACATTTTGTAGTACAAGTCTCAAAACTTTATCAAGAACATAGGAAGGCTTGGACTTTTAAACTCATTCATGGCAACCTCCACTGGAAACACCCTGAAATAGGAAAGACTTCGTAGCAGTAAGACAGGGAGGTAGTACAGCCTCTGCAGTAGGAAGAGATCATTTAGGAAATATTGTGGGTTGCATAATTGAGTTTACCACCAGCTGTAATCCAAACTGTGGAGAAGCGCTAGCAGCTTTCATAGGTGTCAAAATGGCAATAAGGAATCAATGGAAAAATATCATTTTGAAAGGTGACTCACAGGTGGTAATTTCAGCACTTCTCCATTCTCATCAAAACTTTGATTGGCTCATTGAATGATGGATAAGAGAGCCAAGATTATTGCTTAACAATCTTGAGAGTTGGAAGACTGTTAAAATACATCAGGCTCAGAACCGATGCACGCATACAATGGTGCAATGGGCTTCTTCAAATGCTATTTTTGGAGATATACCCCTCATCAAGTTGCCTAAGTGCATGTTGGATTTTCACAGTGGGAAAGACCCACCATCAACTTTTGTAATAGTTTAAGTTTAATTTGCTGGTTTTGTTTGAATGGTCGTAATAGTCTAGATATATTTATGTAACTGAACTCTATTTAAAGTTTTTGAATAAAGATCTCATAGTTTGGAAGGAAAAAAAAATAGCAATAGGAATGAACTACCTCTTCTTCGAAATCATACAAGCAATATCACTAAAATTTAGTTTGATCGCGTCCGTAAACAATTTTCCAATATTAAGCAGCATCAATGGACTTTGGAAATGAAGTATCATGAGTGGGGTTTGACTTAAGCTCGTTTATATAGTGAAAGTGTTTCATCATCTCATCACTACAAAGTTTTTAAATTTTTAAACAAAATATAATAAACAATTCAATATTTTTAAATATCAAAACAATAATAATATTAAAAGTAATTTTATAATAATATTTTATTTAACTTTCATATCAACTCATCTCATTTTAACTCACTAGCCAAATGACACCTTACTATGTACCTACGATTTTGTTAGTGTTGGCTTCGATTTGATTGCTACCAAAATTGGAGATATACAAATTTATGTGGTTTGGCACAGGATCTACGTCTACAGATCGTTTGGAGGAAAAATCTACTATAAAATGAGTATTTTATAGTCTCTTATTGTCTCTTGTTTCTCTCTATATAATGGAGGTCAAAGACTTCTTTTTCTAGAGAATACCTTATTTTTGAAGCCCTCATTGTGAGGTTGAAGATGATTTTTGTGTTCTTGTAATAGTCGCTCTGAAGTCTCCAAGTCCTCTTTCCTAACATCTCATATCTCTTTTATTGTGGCTCTATCAATGTTAGGTGAGAAAATAAGTTTATATCACTTATTCATTGCGTGTCTAACTTTCCTCTTTCCCTCACCTTTTGCATTTAGTTTTGTTACTTTCTTATATTTTTCCTCTTACTTTTTTCTGGTGGTTCTTTGATGGACTAAGCTTGGTATATATGTGCCTGCTATTTTTATCCCATTTCAATACAAGTATTAATTGGGTAACGTTAGATATGGTCTAAATTGTTCAAGTCTTGCACAATCCATTTCAAAAAGGAAACATTTTCCCGATTCAATTTTTTTTTAAACTTTTTAACTTAGTGATTAAAAAAATATTTTTTAGTGATGTTATGATTTTTTTTAAGGGTATAAAAATTGTATGAAAAAAAATAAAAATAAAAATCCAAATGGCCTTATTGAGAGAATCTCTCGGGCTACACCCTCGACAATCATTTCAAAAAATAAAAAATAGGGTACACTATTAATTTTTTTTTTTTTTTTGTGGGTTCTAGATTTATCAAATTTTTACAAAATGAGTACGCAAGACTTGCACATCCTAAAACTGTAAATATTATTTCTCAGAATTAATTAATACAAGTAGATAATTGGATTTAATCTGTTAAAATTTTTACATTTAATTGTTTGACAATTTTTCCATTGAATATGACTTGAACTTGTCTAAAGATATATCTCAAAACTCTCTTCCCAAAGCAAAATCCCAACCAATCTTCCCCCTTAGCGGATGTTTGGAAACAATTTTTATCTCATCTAATATCATTTCATTCCATCTCATTTTCTTACTAAACATTTTTCTAACACAAGCACTTTTAAACTAATTATTATAATTTTCTAAAATTTTCAAACAAAAAAAAAAAATCAATTTTTTCAAATTTCAAAACAAAAATTATATTATAAAAATATTTTAACTTTATAATATTTTTTTATTCAACTTCTTCTCTCTCATTTCCAAAAATTCAATAAATATTTAACTCACTCAA
The DNA here is from genome assembly GCF_001411555.2 of Juglans regia. Lineage (NCBI taxonomy): Eukaryota > Viridiplantae > Streptophyta > Magnoliopsida > Fagales > Juglandaceae > Juglans > Juglans regia. The sequence continues at coordinate 51,029,954 of NC_049907.1, read as the reverse complement.
ACTATTTTACTATTATTCATAAACTATCTTACAACTATAGGATCTTATCTTCACAAAATTCTTATCTCATCTCATTTCCAAAGTATCCCCTTAAACTCACCTGGTTGCTAAATACCATTTATTATGTTAATACTCAATCAATCCAACTCAAAAGTGAAAATATATACCACCATAACTTCCCAGAAAGCACTAACAATGTCACTTGATATATGGATTTAGGGATTGTTTAGATACAAAAATCATTTCAACTCATTTATCTTATCTTATTCCATCTTACTATTCAAACAAGCTCTTAATTTTAACAAGTAACCATGAGTTTACTTAATAGAACAATAGGCATCGCCCATAGGAGATATATGTACTTGTTAACGTATATGTATGTATCATTCAAATATATTTTATAAGCAACGGTGATTGGAGCTTAGCTATGTTTTCTGCTGAAGAGCAATAGACATAAAATATAATATAACACAACAAGCTGCTGAATTATACAGGAATGTTTGATAAACGGTTCGTCCGAATCGAACGGATTGATCGTTTCAATCTGAATCGGACCGAGACTGAGACCAGTCGGTCTCGGTCCACGTTTTAGATGACTAAAAAGTTTTGGTCCGGTCCACGGTCTAAGGTTTTTCCGGACCGGACCGAATGAAAAAAAAAATATTATTTATATAATAATTGTATAATTAACAATATAAAATTTCAAATATGTTATTAATACTTGTTAATATTCTATAAATTAACAATATTTTATATATATCTTCATCTAACCTATCACTATTAATAATATAAAATTTTAAATATGTTATTAACACTTGTTAATATTCTATAAATTAACTAATATATAATATCAATTAGTTAATTATATAGTAATTATATAAATTAATAATGTAATTTTCATCTAATTTATTATCATTGACCATATAAAATATTTTTTTTTTGAGTTTGCTACATAATCCACATTAATAAGTCACTTAATTTAATTTAGTATTGTAAATAAATTTTTTTATTAATTGATTTAAAAAAAGAAAAAAAAAGGCCAGATTGAACCGATAGCTACCGGTCTAGTCTCTATGAGTGTTCGGTCCAGTTCGATCTGAAAAAATGATGGATCGAAAATGTTCGGTCCATCGCCGGACAAGACCAGACCAACCTATTTGCACCCCTAAATGTTCATATATCGTTTTAGATAATGAATTAAGATGAGAGAAATTGAAATAAAAATTAAAAATTAAATAAAATATTATTTTTTAATATTATTATTTTAAAATTTAAAAATAAATGAATTGTTTTTTATATTTGATGTGAAAATTTTAAAAAATTATAATAATATAATGAGATAAAATATTTTTACTATTTGATGTGAAAATTTTAAAAAATTATAATGATATAATGAGATAAAATATTTTCAATATCTCAACAGAGATTGGAGATTTATCTTTCATCTTTTACGAGACTTTAATCCACGTTCTGACGTGTCGGTTTTAATAGGCTTGATAGCCAAACAAATTACTTAGAGCATTTTCATTGAATTGATCAAATGCATGTTCAAATTTTAGCTTAATATCAAATAAATTTACATTATTTAAATTCAATCCTCATATTGAATTATCCATTTACTCTATATATAATAATAAAATATTATTATTTTAATACTTAATTAATTAAATTTATTTTCATCACATTTTGTAATTCTACTACTTAAATGTTAATAATAATTATATTATAATTAATTTAATTTGTTTGTTTGGAATGAGAAATTAATATTTTAATGTTTGATAAAACATTTGTAGTTAGCTATATTTGGTAAAGCATTATAGCTGAAATCCAAATTATTTTAGAGATGCCCAATTTAATGTGTGATCTTTTTGACACAGATTATCTAAATTTAGTCATCCTTCAGCTTTGGCCAATTCTTAGCGCCAACATCCATCATAGTTTCTCTCACCCAATGTAACCATTTTATAATTTTTTTTTAAAAAAATTCTACTCATCATTTATACACTCACATACCTACTAAAGAAAAATAAAATATTAAAAGTGTAGTGTAAAAATGATAAATAAAATTTTTCCTAAAAAATTAAAAATTTTCATATTACAATTAACGTAATATGAAAAGAGCAATCAAACAAGCATAGAGCAAGTTAAAAAAATTAAAAAAAAAAAAACTTTTCAGAAGGAGGAAAGGTAGCAAATTTATAAATACCTAGGACTAATATTGCTCAATATCCATTTCTATGAAATAGAAATAGTCAAAATGCTTAAGGTTGAGTTTAGATAGTGAAATAATTTCATATATTCTTTAAATAGTAATAAAAAATAATAAAAAACTATTGAATAGTACTGCTCCACTACCCAAACTAGCCAAATCAAGAAATAAAGCCACTATTGAGATCCACTCTAGAGAATATATCCTGATGCTCTTACGGATGAAGCCATTGCAGACTTGCAGTTCTCAAAGCCACTATTTTCTACAGTGGGCTGGGCTTGCAGCATATTTTTGAAGGAGATGCATTGACAGGTTAATGCCATTAATGGTTATGAGAAGAGATGGAATTCAGTAGGGATGATTATTAAGGCATGGCTTAGTTTCACAAACCTTTGAATCAATCTTTTGATAAATAAATAAATCAAACCTTTGAAACAATCTCATCTCATATTATCATTAAAATACCATTCAAACACAAAAAATTTTTAATTTCAAATTTTTAACTTTTTCATCTAATTATTACCTAATCATTACAATTTTTTAAATTTTCAAACAAAACACAAAAAATAATTCAACTTTTTCAAATCTCGAAACAATAATAATATTAATAAAATTTATAATTTTATAATTTTTATTCAATATTTACTCTCTTTTTCCAAAACCCTATAAAAATCTTAACTCAAATAATTTTACTACTGTTCACAAATTATTACACTACTATTTACATATTTCTTATCTGTTCAACCAAACGAATCCTAAGAAATGTCAAGAAACTGCAAGAAATAGTGAGCCAGTGGACTGTAAGGCATGTTCCTAGAAATGTCAATAATGCTGCACATGTATTAGCAAAGAGTGCACTAGGACTCAGGAGAGTAATCAGTTAGAGGATTATCCTCCTTTGTATTCATTTTTTGCTCTAAAGAGAATGAAAAAGACAGTCTTTTTCGCAAAAAATAAATCAAGAAATAAACAGGTGGCAATTGCTTCTTTCCGAAACTAGAAAATTCAAACAATATTCCATCCACTAATCTTAATAAACAAAAACGATTTGGATCCAAAACATGACATAAATTTAACTGATAAAAAGACGTAACTGCATAACTCTCAGTCACCTGCTCAATCTGGCATCTACACAACCTCAGAGCTGCAAGGAAAAAAAATGAAGCATGAATTAACAGAGGAAGGTAGTCCAACCACAAAACCATTTAATTGCCACGTATGCATTCACATGATAGTTACATGAGATTAACACAAGAACATAATAGCAAGCACACGCTTATAATATCCCTCATTATTTTGAAAACTTTTCACCAAAAGAGTTAACAAATTCTGGGATAGAAAGACAGAGACGGAGTCATCCTTGTGGTTACACCTAATTTTGGTTTATGTATGGTTAGTTTAAGTCAAGCAGATCAGTTAATGGCGGCAACAAACAACAGGATCTCTCATTATCTCAAATGGTTGTTACAAATGGTAGAGACACAGTGAATAACCGTGCTAGAAAAGACAAAATCAATGTCATACACATGGTTATTCTTTCCCCCTCAAACTGATAAACGGATGCAAAACACTCTAATACCCATTCTAAGAAAGGGGAAACCCAAAACACATTATAACTACATAACCCTTCGCAGCAAAATTATGATGGAGAAAAAGAAATGTAGAATGATATGATCATTGCTGAAGGATCTTAAGACACAACAGGGTATATAAACATTCTCCAAATATAGAGAGATAAAAAAGGCTAAACCCCATTAGTACAGCTGGTAGGATAATTATTGATAAGATATGATAATAATTCATACGATAATCATTGAAAATGCTTGTAAATCATTTATGATTTATGTCTGGCATTGATATGAACACAGAGCCCATGCTTTGGATTTTTTTTTTCAATAAGTAATTTTAGATTTTATTTGTGATACCTCATATGATATAGATAATAGTAGGTGATGTATGAGATCCCACATTGCTTGGGAATGTGAAGTTCTTGCTCTTTATAAGGTTCTAATGATGCTCCAATTGTATCATTGATTAGTCCTTTTGGAGTATAGATCATGTGATTTGGATCTTCCATTAGTGCGTTACAAATAGTATCAGAGACTATCCTAACCAGAAATGTAGGACCATTTGTAACGTCCCAATGGAATACCTAAGTCAATGATGCAATTTGAGCCTCATTGGAATTTTATAAAGAGTAAGAACTTCTCCTTCCCAAGCAATGTGGGATCCAATACACCACCTACTCGTATTCATATCATATGGAGTATCACATTATTGGTGAGCAATTTAGGTGTAGCCCACGTACAATGTCATAGCTGCCTACTTATTATAATATTGAACACAACTGAAAACATACATAAGGGCGAAAATAAACGAGGGAATTAAATGAAGAAAAGGATCGGAAAGTACCTCATATATTGCTGGGGTACATAAAAACCCTAACTCTAGCCCCCTGCAGAAGAAACAAAGACAAAATAAACGAGAAATCTCCTTATAGAAAGCCAATTTATAACCATAGAAAAAATCTCTTCTTTGACAGTACCATGGATTTCGGTGGAAGATTCGACTTGAACTTAGCACGAACAATACCGCTGTTACCATGAGGCCTTGTCACCTTACCCCAAATGCAGCGGTAGTGAGTTCCATTCTTCTTCACCTTGGCCTTGTAGATATAAGCCATGCGCTTACCAGCGTACCATGCAACCTCCTCCTTGGTGTTCACCCCCTCAACCTGGATGAGGGAAGTGTTCGGGTATTGGTTTGACTTGGACCTGGACCCATCATTCCCATCAAACATTTAAAGACCAGCTGAGTAAATGCATGTGAAAATAATAAAACTACATAAACAATCTTATGTCCACCGCTTTCACTCTTTGTGACTCTGGAATTAAAAAGAAAAAAGAATCAACCCAGTAAATCCTCGTTCTCTTTTCCTATATTTCTCAGCATACAAACTGATGCTAAAATAAAGCAATTACCATCTACCTAACCCATCTATACAAGAAAATCCTCACTTTTACGGATTTGGGCACCGAGGAAACAGAAACTCCAACTATAATCATAGTAATAGTGATTTTCTCCCGGTTTTCTGAGCGGCCCAACAGAATCCAGAAGAGACATGAAAATCATTACCGAGAAAGAAATAAAATCGAACAGCATACACAGACGAAAATGAAGTCTAGTACCTCTTGTAGCCGAGAATTGTTCCTCTGACATAAAGCCTGATAATAAATACAGGGTCAAAGATGGAAAATAAGAGAAAATCTATAGGCATGAAGTGAAAATAGGCGTTTGGAAGTTGGATCTAGGGGTTTAAAAGATCAAATGAGTGCGGGAAAAAAAGGAAGGCAGACCTGACTCGCTCTCCTTGGCGTCCCTTCACCATTTCCCTTCGCTTTGGAGGCGCTCGCTTCAGAAAGCAGAATCCGGAGAGGCCAAGTAATTAGAAGAACCTAAAACCCTAATTGGTGGAAGACATCGATTCGGGTACTTATTAAAGAGATGGGCTGAGCTTATAGACTGAAAACCCTGTTCCAAAAGCTTTTGGGTCATAAGAGCCCGAGTCAGTGTTGGGCATGGCCCATAGGTTGAGTACATACATATATTTGGTTGTCCAGCCCAGTTTGCTAATATAAAATAAAAACATGTTTCAGTATCTCTGTATTTGCAAAATAAATTTTTTTAATGAAATTCCTGAAATCCTAATTGTCACTACAATATAAAAAACTTTCGACTTTATAATCTCAACATTTGTTTTAAAATTATGGATATTTTTTAGGACAACGCTAGAGCCACTGCTTGGGGCTCTCGTTGGCTCTAGCATGTGTTTTTTTGTATTTTTTTAAAGTTATTTTTTACATAAATTTTTTTAATATTTTTAAATATTTTTAAAAAATAAAATAAAATTAGAATATCATTAAAAATACTTCTTTAATCAGAAAGTAAAGAAAATTATTAAAAAATACTTTCTTAATGATGAAGTAAAATAAAAACACTTCCTTATTTTATTTCGTAATTAAGAAATTATTTTTTAATAATATTTATAAATTATTTTTTAATTTTTTAAAATATTTAAAATTATTAAAGAATTTATATAAAAAATATATAAAAAACACATGCTAAAATCCGACGGGAGCTCTCAGCAAGAGTCCACTCCAGCATTATTCTATTTTTTAACGCAGCAAAAAGTGATGTTTTGTTTTTGTTTATACAAACGATGGCTAAGCAAAAAAGAGAAGTTTAATCAAGTAATGTTAGGAAATAAGTAAACCCGTGAGTGTCTCCTGAACACATTCTTAATTTTGTTTCCTTCTCCGAAGTAATGATTGCCAAAATTCTGTATTGTTTGGTCGTAACTCCTCTCAAATTAATTATTAATAGAATTTATTAATTTTTAATTTTTTTTAAAAAAAAATTAAATTGATCTCAATAAAATTTATGAACTATTATTATTTACATTTCAACTGAACTTAAATCCGTATAACCTTATCGTATAATTTTTTTTTATATATATTTATCTGAGGCCCTGTGTAAAGGTCGGTGTAGGCTGATGCCCTCTTTGGTATATTTCCCGTTATTGTCACGTTCCGCGCACAAAGGGACGGCACGTTCTTCCACTCTTCTTTTCGGGGAAGCCTCTGCTCCAGACTCCGACGTCGATCCTTCCCAAAGACAAAGCCTCTCCGGAGATCAGTTTCCACAATCAGGTCAGTGAGAACAAAGTTTTCTTTTCTGCCCCAAATCCTACGCATCACAGATTTACCTATCAATCTAACTTCATAAATGTCACAGATTTTAATACTTCTAAAATCGTCTCCATAATTTTCTTAGGGTTTTTATTTGGGTTTTCTTGAGCAGTCACATTTGTGTCTCTCAAAATTGGGTTATTGTTGAAATCCTGTTGCCAGCTTATAGTTAGTTGTATGAGAGGATCTTACTTCCGTTGGGTTGTTGTCTTCTTTCCGTGGTACCATGAAAATTTAGGTCCTTCTTGTTGTGGGGGACTCGAGTAGGATTTTAACAAGAAGAGTGAGAAGGTCGATACCCATTTTGGTTAAGGATCTGTATGGTGCTCGAAAAAAGTACATCTTTGGAACTGGTTTTGAATCTTTAAATTGTTGCTTTTGCGGCAGAATACTGTATGCAATACGTAATCCGCAACTACTTGAAGTCATTGAAAGGGATTTCATTTTTAAACCTTATAAGCTCTAATAACATATGGATTAGTTTATCTGATTGTTGAATGATGAACGGTCTGATTATAAACATGGATACACTTGTTTCCTTGAAATTGTTGAGAAACGCAACAAAAAAAAAAAAGTTGGGTTTGTGGGTCATGTTAATATAATTCATAATTTTTTTTTTTCAGAAAAAACGAGGCTATACCCCAAGTTCATAAGTGAGTTTGGTTCTTACAGCACAAAAAACAAAAAAAACAAATACGTGAAGCTTAGGAAATTGAACACCAACAAGGTGCATTTGGATGTTGAGGTTATCTCAGATGATCTGAGATAATTTGTGAATAGTAGTGTTGTGGATTTCATTGAGATGTGTTTGAATGTATGAAATAGGTTGATATGTGTTTAATTTTTTTTTTGAAGTTGAAAAAATAGTGGATCTTATCAATGATTGGTTTAAGATTGGTTGAGCTCACTTTGGCAACCAAACACAGCCTTACTCTTACCAAAATATTAAGGAGACGTTTAGATTCGAAGCTCATCTCATTTCAGCTCATCTCAACTCATCTCACTACTATTCATTACTATTAAGCAACTTTAACTCACAAATTTCACTGCTATTCACAACTCATCTCACTGCTATTCACAATCCATCTCAACTCATCTCAAGTCATCTTTGAATCCAAACGTCTCCTAAGTGTTTGTGTTTTATGGGTTAAATGTTCAAACTTGCTTATGACGTCTTCCATAACCAGTGAAGAAACATGCTTAACTAGTGCCATGTGCATGACACCATGAAGAACACGTGATTCTTTTTATCTTATATCAACATCTTGTATATCGACTGATTCATGGGTGATGGGGGTGACAACTTGGCAGCTGTATTCAAACTGCTATGTCACGATAACTCTTGGCTGAAGTTGCATTTTGCAACTTGGAAATCATCAATTTGTGTTTGTTTACCTAGCAAAGAAAAAAGGAAAAGAAAATCTGCCTATATTACTTATAAAGATGGTTTCGTCAAGTAATCATGCTAGCATTTGTTCCATCTGTCATGTCTTTTCACTAGATGCAGAAAAGGTACTACTATGGTATGCCCTTCTTTAGTAGTTTTATGTAATGAAGAGGAGGGGGGGAGTGGTGAAAAATGCCTACAAATTAAAGTACGACAAGGTTTTCCATGATAAATTCTTAATTGCACAGGAGAATGGGTTTATGGACATTATTGGAGGGATGTCTGCTTCTTGCTAATGCATTGGCAATATTAAATGAGGACCGCTTCCTGGCACCTCGTGGGTGGAGCTTCTCAGAATTCTCAGGGGGCAAGACAAAGTCATTTAAGGGGCAGCTTATAGGTCTTATCTATGCAACCCAGTACTTAAGAGTTCCTCTCATACTGCTAAATTTCATCTGCATTGTTGTGAAGTTGGTATCAGGATGATACCACACGAGGTAAGATATATTTTTTTAATTTAATTTAAGTATGATGAACAAATTTTCACTCTTGCATTTCTATTGAAGTAACTAGGATATTTTACGTTTCATGAAAACAGAGAGTTTGTTGGTTGTTACATTCATACAGGATGTAAATTATTTTCTGATTTTGAGAAATGATGTCTCTTTAAGAAGCAAAGCTGTATGAAATGATCTAGAAAATCCAAATCTTCCCCTTTCATATGGGTTGGTTCCATTTAAACCCTAATTTAACAGCCCAAAAAAGTTGAAGCCAGATGTGAGCTTATACTGGAAAATGACTAGTCAATGTTACAACTAGAACCCCTTGGAATTCTTGATAAACTATAAAACTTTTTTCTTCCGGTCAATGTCAGATCCCATTCACCACCTTTTTCATACTAAAATCGGGATGTTACATCTAGTAACTGGTAGGATTTACAGTTTTTCTGCACAGCTTTGATTTTTTTAGCTTAGTTTTCCTTGTAAGACTATTCTATTGGGCTTGAATGGTGTTTAAGACAAATGTAAGCAGGAAATGAAATTCCTTCAGTGTGAATTTGTAGCATCGACAGTAATAGAGCAAAAAAAAAATGTTAAATGGCAACATCCATTTGTAAATCAGTAAGTGAATCTTGCTGCTCTACCCCCTTCCAAAAAAAGGGCTGAGAAATGAAAAAAAAAAAAAGAAAAAAGAAAAAAAGAGAGACCTTCTCTCTCCAATATAATGAGAAAACACATCTTTTTACTCTTCTTGGATAGGAAGGTTCTTTAACCATGGAAAAAGTAGCTCTTTCGAGTCTTTTTTATGTGATTTTGAGTCTTGACCCCCATGTTTCTGCCCCCTTACTTTTGAGTTATGTTGTCGTCCTCTCACATGTATGCTATAACATGCTTGCTTGATGGTGATAAAAATGTGGACCTCTTGTGATTTTCTCGTTCTGTGATGATTAGAGTATACCAATAATGGGCTTTATATTATGTTCAGTTTATGAGTGGCTGTGGATATCATAAAGCTTCAAGACTGATGGGACTCTGCAAAAGAAAGTTCTTGTTCTTTTTTAGGAAGGCTGAAGAATTTAGCTGCTGCTTTTTCTTCTTCTTCTTTTAATGGGGGTATGATCCTGTTATGCGATTTTCTGATAAGTCTGTTATATGATTAGCCATTGTAAGGTTGCATTTTTGCTTCGATGAGATATCTCGGTGGGGAAATGAGGATATTGTGAATCTGTTTTTTATAAAAATGGTTGAATGTTGCCGTTCTTGGAAATTATGATTCAAACGTATAGATAGGTACTTGACTGTACGCTGTTTGTCAGCATGTAACTCTGAATGGAGCAGCACAACTCATGTCCTCTCCCTCCAACTCATGAACAACTTCCTGATTATATGCAGTAGTTATTTATTTATTGTGATCATGCTGTCACCCTTATTCGAAAATAGCAAATACTGGAGGTTGAAGTACATTGTCAGCAGTGACTACTTCTGGAGGTAATTGAGCAATGGGTACGCCAGTTCCTCGTATGCAAAGCGCACACACCTCGTTCGATCGAACTAAAAAAGCCTGGGTCAAAGTATGATAAAATTGGGCAATAATCATATTTGAAACGGCAGGCTATTATATATATACTGAAAGCCTCTATTCTAAAAGATAACAATACTCCTACTTGTACAGAGAGAGAAAAAAAAAACAAATACCCAACTTGTCACTCATGAATTGTTCATGAACAGTTTGGAAAATTTTTAAAACAACAATAATATAAAAATCTATGCTATCTATTACACTTATCTCACTTCATCTTATTATACTGAGAACACTTGCCATTAATCCTCGATTTTTTCCCTTAAAAAAATAAGAGTTGATTCAAAGATTATGAGCAATGTCACCAGGATAAAATATTAGTGAAATGAGAGTTTAATCTATAGTTTTTTTCTTCAAAAAAATGTGGGAAGAAGACTGACTAGAAGAGAAAGCCATCATTTTTTGTTTTTTGTATTTTTTTTTTTTTTAGGTAGAAGAGAAAGCCATCATATATCCGCAAAAACATGGTATGCTTTGGAATCTACAGCAATGAGCCTCAAGGCTGCAATTGCTGCTGCCACGGACATGCAGCCAAAGAAACAAACGTTGAGCCAATGCCAGAGCTTCTGTAATGAGTTGAGTTTGTTCTTCTTCGCCACTAGATACATGTGGTTTGCTAGGATAAACGTCAAGGGAAATGTGCTGATTGCCCCTGTGAGGCTCATGAAATCTCCGAGGAACGGCAAAAGAGCTGAAACCAGCGTGTTAATAGCTAGGTAGCCGCCTCTTACCGCAATTCTGAATGACAAGTTGCGAAATGACAATGCACTTCCTTTAATACCGTATTTGGTGTCCACATACTCGTACATTGGACTTGCAAATATCTACAAGCAGCAGAGGAAACTAATGTTAGAGGTTAGTGCAACAGCAAGAAACAGAAGACAAGATTTTGGGAAACCGAGAGTGAGGAACGAAGGCAAGTACATGCAAAGCAATGACTGTCTGCAGAAAGGCAGAAATATTGGCCATCGCCTTGACCCAAACCGGACCGGTGACATTGTTGAGCAAGTAAGAAGATGTAGAAGATCCATAAGCCCAGTATCCAACAAAAGTGACAAGATACATTGGTAAAACCCCCACTGTGAACTGGAAGTACAAAGCTTTTAACATGTTGTCAACAACAGGCTTCCTCACCGTTGCCTGTTAGAATTAAAAAAAAAAAAAAAATACAGAAAAAAGTGAGTTTTGAAGCCAAACGCAGGAAAAAAACGTGGAAAGAGAGTTACAAATGACATGCCTATTCTTATCGCGGAATGCAAATTTTATTGTTTTTTAAAAGCAGCAAGCGGATTCAAAGAGTTCAGTTTTCCCTTAAAAGTATCAAAACTACTACCCTTCAATGCCTTCATTATCCCATGACCAGGCACAGGAAGCGGAAAGTTTCAAAAACTGTAAAACAGTAATTATTCATGCAGATGAGACAAAAGAGGATTCCCTCGCTCATTAAAAACTCAAGGCCTTGTACTAGTCCTAGCCTACCTGTATCTCTGGAAGCATTCCAGTATTGAATGCAAAAACAAGATTAGCAGCTGCCCCTATTGTTGTGAAGATTTTGCTTGTTGTTGTTCCTGGAATGCCATAATCCCTGGCTGGGGCATTGATTCCTACAATAACACAGAATATTGATGTAAACTCGACACTACAAGATTCTTAATTAGAAAATTTATTATTAGTTGCACTAGCATGGACGAAAGGCACCAATCAAAATCACAAGAAAGAAATCACGAGCATTCTTTACAGGAGAAACTCTAGCTAATGATTACTATCAAGGACATTCAAGGGAATTGCACTTAGTCAAGCCTTCAAAACCATGTAGTTAAAGCACCCGCATCCCACTTCCTTGCACATTTAGAATGTCACCTCAGGTAACCATGGTTTTGCAAACCACCTGATCACTGATCAAGCTAGCTAATGCCCCAATTGGTCTCTAAGATGCCAGCCTAAGAACCTAGTCTTATGTCCTAGCGTGTTAATAATTTGACATTTTATCATCCATGCAACACAAAGAACAGGGTTTATATCATTACATGAATATGTTCAAATGGTAAGCACAGTTCTGGAATAAAACACCAAGACCTTACCATCTTGAAGTGACAGCACAAATGCTATGATTATATAAACTAGGCTGAAGAATGTTGAAAATCCCAGCCAAATCCTTAGCGCTGATAAATGGGGTATACATATGGCAAACAAGGCACATACAAACCCAGCTATAACAATACAGTATGGGAGCTTCAAAGCATGGTCATCCCTGAAAAGTACATAGACAGCCTGCAATAGAAAATACATAGACCAAAAGGTTGAGAAATAATTGAGGCAACTTTAACTACTGCATTTATTCATTTGATGCAATTTACAGGGTAGAGTTCTTAACTGATAAAGCACACTTATGCTTTGTCAAGTTGACATAACTTTAGCTAGTTCTTATTCAAATAGCTCAACGGTAACTGTCAGATGTAAAGCATGGTGTGAAATAGAATGAGGCACATATTATCAGACTATGACAGAGTATTAGCTAACGAAAAAAAGAGATCTTTTGCATATCTATTTTATGCACAATTCTGTTATAAAGGACGGAGAAGACAACCTTTTCCAGTTGCAAGAATAGTGAAGCACCAGCCAAAATGATATCTCGGAATATGAAAGGCAGTTAGAAAAGATAAGCCATTCTATTCTATTTGATCTAACCTTTAGGGCCGAACCAGCCAAAATGATAAACCCAGTGTTAATCATAAAAAGATTGACATATTGCAATCCCCATGTGAGAGAATAAGCTTTCCTACCTGCCATTGGAAAACCCCAAAAGATAAAGCTTACGAAATTATAAAACAGAAAGGAGTACAATTAATTCTCATCTGTTATTTTCCTTTTTTGCTCATACCGTATATATATCCCGCCAGATCTCTGTATCTGATATGCCTCCTCCCCCCAAATTCATGAAGATTGGCAATAAGAGTATTTGCATACAAAGATATAGCGGTGGCTGCTATCAAACCAACTACACCAAATATCCAACCCAAAGGCACCATGATAGTCCCAGAGTATCCCAGTACATAAGCACTGTTGATACCAGTAGTCAGGACGAAGCCCACTTGAAACCATGAATCTATACATAAAAGAACAAAAAAAAAAGCAAAATTGCGCTCAAAGAAAGATAAAAATTCAATATCATTAACTTATGGTGATTGAAATTCTTCATCCTTTAAAATTATCCATATGCAAGTCTTTTGGTGTTTACAAGGGATACAACTACAAGCGGGGTAGAAAAAAATCGAAAGAGTGCATGAAGGATTATGTTGGAGACTGCACTTTAAGAAATGTGGATGGCAACTTTCAGTAGACTTTTATGGGTGTTTACGGTCGACATGGATGGTGATAGAAGATTATTGTGGGATTAATTGCCTGGATCAATTAGCTGGTGGACTAGACCATGGTACTTTCAGGGTGATTTAATGTTTTCCGATTTCCGATTGAGAGATCAGGTGTTTACCTGCAAATCATTCTGGCAAACAAAACACACAAAACGAGAAAAACCATTCCATTGAAGACGGAAAATATAGAAGTATGCAATAAAGAATATGTATAAACGAATATATGCCGCACCAAACCAATATGAAAACCACAAACTATTTATCCCACCCTCCCAGAATAAAAGCAATTTCACGACCCATATACGATTTTTAACCAACAAAGAAATGGGAGAGAAAGAAAGACAATTACGAAACCTTTGCTAATCTGGTGAGCGGTTTCTGGGATGTCCACGGACAACGGGTCCTCCTCGTGCATTGTCTGAGGACGAGAATCTTCGTCGCTGCATTCCATCATAAGCACCTGAGGTCCTCCTATCAGTGCTGCGCTCTCTTCCTCCTCCGCCTCAACTATGCAGGTCACAGCCAGCTTGAATTATCAGACGCTCTCTTTCCTTATTTTTATATAGTCCTAAAAGGAGCCAAGAATAAAGCAACTTCCCCAGATTTATTTACTGCCGACGAATCCCAGAACGAGCATACATTCTATGAAACAAAATGAATCCACTTTTATCCCGTCGTCGGTGCGAATCCCTCCCCCAATCTTGGTTTTACTTGGGAATCTAGGATCTTTTTTTTTTTTTTTTTTAATAACAAGAAGTGGCGGCGGCTCCACTTATCAGACAGAGGCGGTCCTTTGGGGCCTGAGGTAGTGAGGAATAAAATTTAGGTTCGGAGAGTGGCATAATAATTTTTAGTTTTAGATAAAATTTAAAATATTATTATTATTTTAAAATTTTAAAAATTTGAACTGAGTTAAATTATATATTATATTTTATATAAAAATTTAAAAAAATTATAATAATAAAATGAGATCAAATAAAATATTTTTTTATATTCATTATAACGTATAAATGCTCACGTTTTTTTCAATTTAATACTCATTTACTCTTTTGGTGAGGTGAAAAAAATAACTTTATCGTTTTTTTCGTTTACTTGTTTTTTTAGACGTTCTAAAAAGGAGAGAAGTTTTAAGTTTTGCAAAAGTTAGGGATCTCGCTTGGAGCTCCCACTCCATTTTTTTATTTTATTTAGTGATTAAAAAAATATTATTTAATAATATTATAAAATTTTTAAAAAATATATTTAAAAATATTAAAAAAATAATATTAAAAAAATTAAAATAGATTAGAGGAAACTCCCAGTAGTGGGTGTAGATCCACCCTTTAAGTTTTATTGAACAAAGAGATGTTTTAATTTTGAAAAATTATACTTGTAAGGGAGTTTCTCCTATTGGCCTACAAGCCCACTGGGGATCACTAGGTAGTGAGTCAGTGAGCCCGGTCAAGCCCAACGATTATTCTCTAAAAAAAGTCAGTGAGTCTCTATTGAGTATTCAGCTTATGAGTAAAACTTGCCCATTAAGCAACCCAAGCGTAGGGAAAGCAGATAGGTGAGGCAGACGAGACATGCCGCCCTAAAACCTTCATGACGACACCCAACCCTCGGGAACCTGTGCCGCGCAAGCAAGTGTGCGAGAAATACAAAGAACCTTCAATCTCCTGACAACATATATGAAGAAGTTTAATAAGGAACGCTTGCAGGGTAAAATGAGTACGGGAGCCAAGCCATTCCCCGGACTCGACGTTGCATTAATGACGCTGCCTCACAAGTCACACCGCATTAAATGATTATGACTAAGCAAACAGTTGAGGTGACATGGACTCCCCGAAGCCATGTATGAATTGTCCCCACCCAGAAACCTAGTATAAAAGTCGAATCTCATATACAAATAACTCTCTCTGATTCCTCTAAACTTACTCACAAACTACTAAGAAAATATACTGACTTAAGCATCGGAGACTCCCCAGCCTCCACCAAGGCCCTCCACTCTTTGTATTCTCTTAAGTGTATAAGTGAAAGACCCAAGACTCAAGTTGTTAGAACCATGTCCAAAGGTGTATGAAACACGATATTAACACTACTCATCAATATTTTCACATTATATACCACATATAATTTTTTATATATTATTAGTAATATTATTTGAATTTTATTTCTTAATTAGATCTTTAATTTAATTTTTTTTCTAAAGAGTCCTTATTTAGTGTGCTGTGGGGGTTAGACAATCGCAACTTTTTGTTTTGACAATTGCCTAACTTGCGTAGGTGTTAAGCTGCCCGTTACCATCAAAGCTTTCGTGCTATATTAAGACTATCTACCATTTTAATTTTCATTAATCTTTCAATCCATTACATAATAAAAACAAGATACGATAGACCAAGCCAAAAATAAACATGAAAAATCATCACCGAAAAAATCGATGACATGCACATAATCTGGATTTGATAGATTTTGCAGGGCTGGGTTGCCTATATATATGCCTTTGTATGTTTGCGAGTAAATGTGGAGGTGGACAGGGAAATGTTAATTTTTTTATTAATTATTGCAAGTGTTGGTGCTCAATTCACATCAATCTATATTATATCTTTCAACCTTGCACCTGTCAATTGATAATAGAAAGAATTTATTGAATCGGGTCAGATTTAAGTTGCGAATGTTGAGGAATTGAATTATGAATGGTAATATTTTATTAATTATATTAATTATATTAATTTTTTAATTTTTTATAAAAAATAATTAAATTATATAAATAATTAATTTGAAATGAATTGAAATAAATTGAATTTAATTAAATAATCAAATATAGCTAAGCTCGTCGAATGATATGCAGTGATCGAACTTTTAAGTGGGACCGAGTCCCTTTCTTTATCATTTATATATTCTTAGTTAAAAAGAAAAGAAAGACGATAATAATAGTAAAAGTAGGAGAGTTTGTTGAAGTTACTTTTGATGCTAAAACGTGCTCTCTACAATCAATCTCGGTAGGATAATCTGCTGTTTCCTGAACTTTAGATTTATTTTATATATAGTTTTAAGATATATAAATTTTTTATACTTCTGTAAAAAAAAAAAAAAAAAAAAAACGAATCCATTATCAAAAAAATAAATTTTTTAATATAATTATTCAAAATAATAACACGAATAAAAATCTTAAATCAAGTATTATCGATCCAATTATTTCATGTATAATACAAAGCGAAATCATTTTTTAAAAAACCACAACAGGAATTCTTATTCTAATGGCGTTTGCAAGTACAAAGACATTATATACTATTAAAAAAATATATAATGATAGACTTGCTATTTTTTACTATCTATTTATTATTTTTTTTATTTTTTAATTAATGAAGTGACTATTAGTTAATTTGTTTATATATATATATATTTTTAATGATTAAGGATTTTAAAAGAAATTAAAAAAAAAATAAAAAATATTTTTTATAACAAAATAAAAATAAAAATCTTAAATATACTATAGTGTAGAAAAAAAGTGACAGGAGGCTGGAGGGTAATAAGCCTATCCTGATTCATTATATACTGCTATAATACCGGAAATCCAACGGTTGTTTTAATAAATTAGAGATTAGTGGCAACTTTATGTTTTTTTAACGTGCTGGCATTATTGGTTATAGTTATTTCTAATTATTATTCTTTCTCCGGACGCATTCCACCCACACTTGGTGGTATCGAAAGCTGCTTTATTTCTCAGCTTTTACTTTTATTTTTCAGTGGTGGGAAAGATTCTTTGCTAATAACCCAAAAAAGTTCAAACATAAAAACAAAAAACGTGGGGTTGGAAAGATTGAATTTGATTATATAAATTTCAATATTATATATTTATTTCGTCATTGTGTTTTCGTCGTTCTTTATCTTGATTTGTCGTTTTCAATCAAATAAGATTTTGAGATTGAAATTATATGAGATATTTTAGATAAAAATTAAAAATTAAATAAAATATTTTTTTAATATTAATATTATTTTAATATTAAATTATTTATTATATTTTATATAAAAATTTATAAAAATTATAATGATCAAATGAGATAGATCAAAATAATTATGATATCCAAACCTAGTCAAGTGATTTTTTATTTTAAGCGATCAATTTATAAAATTACTTAAATGGAGTGATCTTATAAATTAATAAAATAATAACAATACAGGTATATATTTTGAGTTATTCTATTTTTAAATTTGACGTGTATAGTATATTATATACAGTATTTAGATAAGATTTGAGTGATAAAATTTAAAATTTAAAATTTAAATTAAAATATATATATATGATATAGATTTCTTATAATTTTTTAAACTGATGGGTTCATTTGAAACACTAGCTCACCTTTATCTCAAACTTTATCTCCACGCTTGGCCCTATCACTATGTTTCTTTCTCATCCCCGTAAAATTTCTGTCTATAGTACTGCAATCCGTTTGTACTTCAGACTTCCAGATTTGGATACAAAAATGTATTTAACTCGTATCATTTTATTATTATATTTTTTTTTAATTTTTATATAAAATATATAAAATATTTTAATTTTTTTAAATTTTAAAAAAAATATTTTATTTAATTTTCAATTCACTATCCAAACCTTCCATATCCTTCCACACCAATATTTAAAAAGCCGTACTATATGCACCGACCCAAACATGGAAACGGAAACACTGAAGGCCAATAAAAGTTACTGTTCAGTGTTAGCCTTATCTGGACTCTTCAGTCTTCACCCAAGCATTTTCATATAAAAATAAAAATAAATAAATAAATAACAATGCACAGGCTGTCCGCGGGGGACTTCATCTCCACTCCAGAGCTGCCGGTGCAGCCCAAGCGTATCCAACTACAAAGCGGGACCAAGATATGAGGGTACACGTAGGCCCGGGTTAGTACAGGGCCGAAAGATGATATATGAACCCAATAAACCTATTGCTCCAGTAAATTCATCACAAACCCAACTAGGTCATCAGGGCCCAAAAAAAAAAAAAAAAAAAAACAAACAAAATGAGTAACTCCTCAAAATATTTTACCTCAAATAGATGGCTGATTTTTACTTAACTATGAGATTTGAAGACCACTATTAAGACTGCGTTTGAATCTTGAACTGAACTCAATTAACTTAAATTTTTTATGAATAGTAATAAGTTGAGTAGTAAAGATAATTATTTGAAATCCATCTAAACTGAGTTTAAAGTATGTTTGAATGTTAAAATGAGTTTAGTACTTTTTATGAGAAATTGAAAAAGGTTGTGGGTCCCACATATAAAGATATTTTAAGTTAAAAAAAGTTGTGAGTCCCATGTGTAAAAATGTTTTGAGTTGAGATGAATTTAGTAATTTGAGAATTGAGTGTTTGGATGTTAGACTCAACTTAAAATTAGATTGAACTCAGCTGAATTCAGTTGAGTTTAGTAACCAAACGAAGCTTAAGATTCCTAATAAAGTAACATGGTTTCTTAAACCAATGTGTGTATTGATCGTCTGGAAGTTCAGAATCCCAGGACTTTTCCAACAAAAAGGGGAAAAAAACACAAAATTGAGTTAGTCTAAGAGTGTGCTAGGAGCCGGATGGGTGTCAAACTTCATTTTACACCCACTAATAATAATAAAACACGTAGTAACTCTATCAAAATTAAATATGAGCTGCATGCAATGAATCTGTTGTCCCCCCTTCCCTTCACACTCGAAACCTAATCTTCACTCTGTTGTCCCCACACACCCATCGTCGTCCCACGCACCCCCCCTCCAATTTGACGTCAACATAAACTAAACCCATTTCTCCATTTCACTTAAAATCAAATCCAAACACTCCAAAAAATACACTATCTTTTGGGTATTAGAAATAAGAAAAAATAGAATTGCAGACTACAAAAGAACTTGTCCAAAGTCGATAATCTACATGTCCATCCTTTCTCCAACCGTAATGAAAAAAAAGCATCAAAAGTCACCGACTAAATCAAAACCCGGGTAAATGAAAAAAAAATTAACACAAATCAGAGATGGAGAGGGAGATAAATAGTTGGGTTTGAAAGGAGAAAGCTCATGCTTTCAGTTCTACCGTGAAAGGCATGTCGGTGAGGAGAGAGACGGTAAAACAAGAAAGAATGTGATATTCTTTTATTTTGAAATAAAGTTGGGGTTTTCTTTTGTAATTGGAAGCACTTGCATCCTTAGTGTTACCATCTCACTTCATCGGAACAGTTTCACCTAAACTTAGATATTTTGGTGACTTGTATATTTTGGCTAGTAAAACCATCTTGACGGAGACGAAGATGAGTTCGAATCCCTTGAAGAAATATGGGATCTGTCGAGAGAGACGGAGATGAAGATGGGTTCAAATCTCTTGAAGGAAGATGGGATCTGTTGAGAGAGATGGAGAGAGAGGTTTGATGTGTCGAGGGAGAGCTTTAGGGGAGAAGAGAGAAGAGAGAAGAGAGAAGAGAGAAGATGGAAGAGAAGGTAGATGGGAGAATGGACTCGCACCCATCATAAGTCCAATGAATTTGCTATGTGTTGCTCTTTTAGTGGAGGGTGTAAAAGGAGAAATAACACCCTAACCGGTTTGAAGCTTTTCCCTTAGTCTAATCATTTTATGAATGTTAACCTCCCTAATGAAAATAATTAACAGTCTAATGTAACCCCCTTCAATAAAAGTTCTAGCTTCATTCCTGATGCCGAACAAAATTAAGATTAATTATGGTAGCTAGTTTCAACAGATAATCAAAGCAGAGAAGACGAGATTCGCCCAAAACACAGAAAAAATAACTTTGTTTTCACTTTTCGATTGAAAATTATTAAAATTTAAGATTCATCCAACCAACCCACAAGCCGGGATGAAATAACTGTAAAGCTGAAAATATCATAATTTTATCAAAAATAGCAAAATTTTAATAAACACAAAAAATAAATACGTAATTAACGGGCCAAAATTGGGTTCAAAATCACTTCCTAACCGAGAAACGAAATATTACCATAAAAGGTAAAAAAATATATAAAATTGGAGATTTGAAAGGGGAAAACAGCTAATTTTAGACTAAAAAACCAAGCACACTGAGCGTAGTTTAGTGATCACAACTTGTGCGCCGAAAAGTGCTTTCTGAATTGGGGCCATATGCTCGAATCCGATACTTGTAGCCAAAGTTATGATTAAAATACAGATACGTACTCAAAACTGCTTCAAATAAAGAAAAATCATTGTTTCCTACTGTACTTGTGCTGATCTATCGTCTCGAGATAATTCAGCGCCATCAACATGCAATTTGATAGTTTAGCATCATCTAACTCGGATCTTCTCCCATCAGTTCGTGCTAAATCAATTTATACAAAAGTAAGTTAATGCCATCATTAGGTGAAAACTCGACCGCGACACCGAACATGATATCTCATCTCATGCAATCTAACGGGCATGGAGTACTATATGTTGTATGGCTAAGCTCGATACGAAAGTGGTTGCCGAGTAGACAAGACCTTGTGTCTGATATCTGCCGCAAGCAAAGTGTGCATACAAGGCATCTGGGTCCACGTTGTACAGGTTGAAAAATCATTTCCAACAACAGACTATTGGAACTATGTCGCGATTTTTCAATGCTAGCTCTTGGATCGCAAAGACCTTGGAAACGAGATTTTGATTCCAATGACATTATCTGATCATGTTTTGGTGGGTTACAAACGTCTGCTGTATAAAAGGCGAGATTTGATTTATTTTTTTCCCATTTTTGTTTATAGCAAATATATTGTTTGCTTACAGCAGGTCACCTTCATAGCAAATATATCTCACTGTGGAAACGGGCCGGGCTAAGAAAAAGGCATGCAAAAGTAAACTTTCTAGTATTCCACCCTCCATTTTCACCCACTAATGACTAACCTCAACAACTTCGTGAAACTTTCGCACGCCACGTCTAATCCCCACTACACTTGCGTTGCCACCAGCTTAACGCCATCATCATTGCCAACCCACTGCTTGCTGCTACTGCAGCCAGCTCGAATGTTTTCATCGACTGTATATCTTGGTTTCTATATATCCTGAATAGTTTCGTAGGTGTATAGCAGTACCTCGAAGATATTAAGCCGCCCGGCATAATATATATAATATAATTGCAGTAGTAGTCCGTCCCATTTTCGAAACCGATGCCACTGCAACAGAACTTTGTATGCTACTGCTGTACTAGTACCGAACCGTACGTAGCGCAGTGACCTCAACTTAGCATCACAAATTAACCAACCCACGCCGATGATACGTCAAATAAACATCACTGTTTCGGCATCGCGTATCATGGGTTCAACTGCATGCCACTTTCATGTACATGTTGGATCCCTGTCTTGTGTGTCCTCATAGATCATCAGTACGTTTGTACAATGTTGCTAGACATATTAATTAAGGTACGTATATAAGTAGTTAACCCATCACAAACCAGCATATAATATAGTTTGCAATTAAAATAAAACAAAAACTAATTAAGCACCAAAGAAAATTAATATGATTAAACCAGAACATTGGGATCACATAAATATATGGAAAAGTTATGAATTTCTAGAAACTATGAAGCTCATCTGAATCTCGGGTGATCTTACAGACATAATCATGGTAGGTGGGGCTGTATTAACACTGAGTCTCTGACCATGGGCGTGACCGGAGTTGCTCCCACGTAATCCTCATCATTTCCCTTAAAGAAGGTAGATATGGTAGCTAAGTTGGTCAAAATACACTATAATGGTGCAGAGTACCCTATGTGGATTGTGTTCCACCTTCGGAAAAAAACTTGAAGACCGTACGTCTCTTTCCCTTTGACAAAACGATGCACAATAAGAACTTTGGGATCCTTGTTACACCAACTTCCCAACATTTTGGCTGGCCCAGCCTGTATCTAGTTGAAAATCGTATTGCTATCGTGGTTCGACAATTCACTATGCTTCGCACTCTTGTTATGCCTTTAAATGATGAAAATCCAATCAGAAATTTTCAGTAAAAAAAAATCTATTCATTATCTTTTTTCTCATCATTTTATGATGTGGTATTAAATGATTATTTTATAATTTCTAATCATCTAATACCACATCATATTTAGGATGATGAGAAGATGGAAGAAGAGTATATTACTCTCCCCAGAAATATAATTAATGAGCATCATGAACTAATTTTTAGGATTTAATGCTGTTGTTTATTTCAAATTTGTTATCTTAAAAACATGCCACACGGCACACATGATTATAAGTGAATCAAGTGATTGATACTGAAGTAATTATAAAAACAATTACTTAAAATATGTTACATTACTAACGGTGACAAAAGATGGTAAGTTTTAAAAGAGCAAATCCAATTATCCATTAACAAAGAAAAAATACAAGATATATTTAAAAAAAAAAAAGAAAAAAGAGCGGCGGTGGCTGGAAGGGAAACCTAATTTATTCTTTCGGCTCGTTGATGAGAAATTTGAAAATGGATGAACCTCCACCCCAAGACAAACTGATGAACATCGGTTAAGGACGAGAAAAGGAAAACAACACAAAAGTTGCATATGCCTTAAAAGATTACATGAAGAGGGTTATGGCGTCGAGGGGGAAAAACTCTGGTAGGAGAGTGGGTGAAATTTATAATAAGCAGAGAGGAAAGAAAACAAAAGAGTCGTGGCATGGCATGGAAGTGCATGTTCATGGGATCGTGAGGTGATTAAACTGAGCATGAGATCTGTGTTTTTGTAATGAACTTAATTAAACGTAGCTAGCTAGCGAGACATATCTTTAGCTTTTGTACGTCTCATCAATCAGATCGTCTAGATCATCATGCCTCCCCCCGTTAAAAGAAATATATATATATATATATATATATACACACACACTAAACATCCTAATTGAGACCCCTCCCCGGCCCATAAATAGCTGCAAATTAGTGAGTTACAGCAAAAGAATGCAATTTTAGACACACCTAGGCTAGAAGTGGATATGGAAGAGATGGAAGGGAGCTGTAGGGAGTTGAATTGGGGTCAGTGGTTTTGTGTTCCCAGGTAAGGGGCATGCAATCCTTTGATTCGTTTCATGTACATGAAAAAGATAATATCTACGGTCTTTATTTTGGCAGCTTGTGTCCTTTCTGAAAACCTCTGTAGTTGAAGGGGGAGACATTTGGACGACATATTTGACATTTGAAGAAAATATTGTACGTACTAGCTAGTGTCCAACATGCAATTCTTCACTCTCAGCTTAGGACCCTATCATCTCCTTGTAGAATTTCATGTCCATCTAATTTCGTTGAAGAATTGAATTACTCGATCGATCCACTTGATCAACAATTGATCATGATGTTTTGCCTAATTTTCAATCTATATAATTAAAAGATGTCCAGAAATTTCTTTATTAATTTGCTTTCTTAATTAATTAATATTTGACAAATTGTTCGTTCTGCTCTGCACTGCACTGCACTGCTCGAATTAATTATATTGATTACAATTTTTTGTGTACATATATATATAATTTATCATGACTTTTTGTTCTTATTGGACGACTTGTATTTGTTTGACGCGATATTTTTATAGATGATCCCTGCAATCATTGTACGGATGGAAGAATATTGCAACATATTTTATATGTCTAGAAAATTCTAATAAATTAATTATTTTCCCTCTCGTTGAGTTGAGAGTCGAGACTCTTCAGTCTTCTTCTTCTTCTTCTTCGCAGCATCATTGAAACTAGATTGCCGCAAAACATATATATATATATATATATATATATATGATCAACTACAATTAATAATTTAGTTTTGCCTTTGCGGTCTTAGCTAGCTTCAATCATGTGCTGCGAGCTAGACGGAATTCAGATTTCTCATGCTCTAATCCGGGAATAGCTACCTAGCTACCTAGCCCGTCATAATTTAAACACGAGGGTAAGGTGGTATTTGTTTATAGGAAGAATGTTATCTATTAGTTAGTATTTATTCTCATATTCTATATTTATAATTTTTTTTTATAGGATGTGAGAGTATTTTTTATAAAATATAGAATGAGATTAGTGAATATATAGTGACTGATAAGAAGAATTTTTCTTGCTTACAATCAATCATACGATATACTTAGCTGAGGTTTGAATAGTATTGAGATGAGATGATTTTAGATGCATGAAAATTAAATAAAATATTATTATAATATTATTTTTTAATATTATTATTATTTTAAGATTTGAAAAAGTTAAATTATTTATTATATTTTATGTGAGAATTTTAAAAAAATTATAATGATGATCAAATGAGATAAGATTAAACATTTTCACTATCCAAACGGGATCACTTGTCCAAGATGATTTTGATATATGCTCAATCGTGGAATTGGATTTTAATCATTAGGCCTCGTTTGTTTTCGGAGACGAGATGAAATGAGATGAGATTAAAATTAAAAAGTTGAATAAAATATTGTTAGAGTATATTTTTTAATATTATTTTTGTTTTGGGATTTGAAAAAGTTGAATTGTTTATTTTATTTTGTAATGGAAGTTGAGAAAGTTATAATGATTAGATGAGATAAGATGAGATGTTTTCCCAAAACAAACGAGGCCTAAAAAAAAAGAAGTGTGGGGAGGCCCATTCCATGCCCTCATGTAAACTTGTATATATATGTTGTACGTTTCATTGAATTTGAGGGTACCGATTTATTATTCATCAAATTAGAGGTATAAATCGATGATATATATCCCTAGAATAAGCAGAAAGCGAAAGGACAATACTGTGGAAGGTTGGTGCCATGTGAAAAAGAAGATATGATCGTATGGGCGCGAGAGTTTTTAGATTGGGTTTCATTCATGTGCCAAGAGAGAGAACTAAAAGAACCTTTATTTCAAAATTAGAGCAAGTTTTAAAGGACTTTTTTTTTTTTAAGGGTCTCATCACATGTAAACGATTCCTTTGCCTTTGGGACACTCAATGCCAGGCCCAAAGTAGAAAAAAAGACGTCCTTAAGTATCTTTCACCGCCTTGGATTCTAATTAAAGTCCCTAAAAGCATGTTATTTGGGGCTCTTGACTCGGGGCCCCTCCTCCCCCCGCAGGTGTGGCAAATGCATGGCAATGCTAACCTGTTCTATAACTTTCAATATCCAAGTCCTTCGATCTAACTCCGGAAACTGTTTGGTCAACCAGAAAATAATGTCACCCTTGATGATCTGGACCGGAAACTATAAAATAATTAATGTTGGGTAGTCAATCAATTGTTATGGTTAAATCATTTCCTGGAAAAAAAGTTCCTATTCTAAAAGGTTAACTGAAGCCTATATGTAATGATAAAAAAGTTTCAAACGATGAAGTTGATTGTCAGTTAGATAGATATCTAGAAATTGAAGAAGTCTTTATTAACAGGCACTGTTTTATTTGCAATGGTTGCTAATAGCTAGCTAGCAACCACTTGGTTACGGCCTGTAGGTCATTATATTGTGAACAGAAGAAGCATCTTTCAGGTTGTGAAAACCAAAGTGCAGAGAGAATATGTGCAAATTGATCTTATGATCCCCACCCCCAACAATAATAAATATAAAAACAAAACCACTGACTGACTTAATTACATATATAAATTGAGCATTAGAATATTCTTTTCCCCTCAACTAATATGTTTGAATATATATGATCATGTGTGTCATGTTGTTACTTGCACAATTTCTATAATTTACCAGAGGCAGAACTACCTAAGCTGGAAGATTTTATATATAGGTGTTTGCATATATAGTCCTGCATATATAGCTCATGCACAAGATCCCCAACACAGTTTAATTACCAAAGCTAATGCTCATGTAGTTCTAACATATTCCCTGGAGATCTCTTAGTTCAACTACCAAAGTTATTGATGTCCCTAGCTTACACAAGTGCATATTATATATTGCATCACTAAACTCGTAAACTGTGTACTGATCTATGGAATTAATCAACTGCATGCGAAAGATCATCTCTAAGCTGCTTCGACAGAGCTAGAGAGGTTACAGTTCTTTTTCTTTTACCAAACTCATATGGTTGTGTTATTTAATTGAAAACCATATATCAATATGAATTCTTTGTTTTTTAATATTTTACTTGTGAGAAAGAGAGAAAGATTACATTCACACCCATATATACCTGTAGTACTTAAATATGTAAATACTAAGAGGCAAGAGGTGGCCTCAGCTTGGAGTTGGGAACGTTCTCGGAGCGGATCTCCGTTTTTAGGGCTGCCATATTCCTCTAAAACCAGATCCAATAATCCATTATCTCCATATATAATAGATTTTGGGTTTTGAATGACGACTTTTATCATAAGGAAATAAATATATAATGAATGATGCTTTGTTGAAAAGAATTAGAAAGGATATTTAGCATTAGATGCAACAAGATTATTGGAGATTTTTAAGAATAAAGTGGCAAAAGTAAATAAAGATCTAGAAAACAAAGTTTGTCATAGTAAAAATTGTGGAATTGATTGCAAAGGTGAGCTCTTGGTGATTAGTACTAAGAAAGATAGACAGAAGGCTAATGTGAGCAAGTGGGCTGTAGAGTTATCGGTGACTTACTTGATTCGGCCGGAGAGGGTTTGCATCTAATTAATATTTGTCTTGAAGTTGAATACATGGTGAGCTTTTCTCCATGGAGTTTTGCGAGGGTACTACTGGCCAGATAGATAGGTCTAGTACTACTCATGCATGACAAGAGGCTGTGCAGCACAGTGCACTGGACAAGTTAATTAAAAGCTACCAAAGGAGGAATCCAAAGGGATAGCATGATCCAAAATTCTGCGAGATCATTACCGCAAGCTTGGGATCAATGCGATCCCTTTGGATGCCTCCTCTAGTACTTGCAGTAGAAAACCCACAAACTTCCTTCAACCTCTCTCTCTCTCTCTCTCTCTCTCTCTCTCTTGTAGGGGAAAGTGGTTTGAGGGAGCCTTCAATATAAAAGAGGAGGCTGAAGTGCTCTAACAGTGACTAGCTAAAATTTCCTCTTTATTTTTCTTTTTGAAGAAAAAAAATAAAATCCATAGAATTCTTTAAATTTACCAAATCATCACAAATTTTTCAAAAGATATTTATATGCATGTAGACCCCATTCTCTAACAAAACCAGGCACATGGAGAAGGTTTTAGGAGCAGCGGGTCAGCAATCGTTTCTTAGAATTTCCCAACAAGGTGGGTACCGATATTAATAGTTTTCTTTCTTATATATTTTCCTTTTTTCTAATGAAGGCTTGTGGTCCAGTCCATGTTCCTCTTTTGACACCAGGCTTTTCGTTTCACAAGGAATAAATTCTCATAATAATATATAATCATATCTTTTAATTGTATATTTAATTACATTTATATCTTAAATATTTATGTATATATTTATATATATTCATAATATTGGCCAATGCTGCGACCATATATATGAATGACCCGGAAATACATATTATATATATATATATATATATTTATTGCTAATGTCTTGTTTCTCATGTATTTGGACCGAATTTCAACAACTCAGATCTTGAGTCTTTCACCTACACACTTAAGAAAACACGGAGAGTGGGTAGCCTTAGTAGTGGCCGGGAGTCTCCGATACTAAAATCAGTATATCTTCTTAGTTGTTCATACGAAAGCTTAGAGGAATCAGAGAGATTTCTTCGTACCTAGGGATCAGCTTTTATATTAGGTTTCTAGATGGGGACAACTCACACCTGGCTTTGGGAAGTTCATGTCACTTCAACTGTTTGCTTAGTCATAGTCCTTTAATGTGGCGTGGCTTATGGGCAGCATCATTAATGCAGCCTAGAATTCGGGAAGTGGTGCCATTAATGCAGTGTAGCTCCCTGACTCACTTTTCCCTGCAGACTCTCCCTGTTAAGCCCCTCTATGCTTGCTGTCAGGAGATCAAGGGTTCTCCATATTTCCCTCCCACTTACCTACGTAGGTTCTCGATAGTAGGGTGTCATCAAGGTGATGTCAGGGGCGACGAGTCTCATTTGCCTCTACCGTCAGCTTTCCCTAAACGTGGGTTGCTTCGTGGGTGTGTTTTGCTTGTGGGTCGAGTACTCTGCAGAGGTCCACTGATTCATTTTAGTGGAGGGTCGTTCATCGTTGGGCTTGACTGGGCTTGCCAGGATTCTCTAACTTGCTTCCCCTGTGATCCCTTTTGGGCTTGCTATACGGGTCAATAAGGGGGGAAACTCCCTTAGAGTCATCCCACCAATTCTCATTAGATTATTTCGATGGGAATTCCTTCTTGTCTTAGTCTTTATGCTATATATTTTCTTGCAGTCAATGTAGTTGATGTCCTATTCCCTAGAAATGGACTCTTATTACTCTCCCAACTCTTCTACTTGTCAGGTTTCGACCTCTAGATTATGCCCGTATGGCTTTTTCGTTATTTTAAAGATGTCAAGTGATGGTTCTCCTCCCGACTTTATTAGCATGTTTTCTAATAGTTGGATTTTTCACTTGATTGTGCATTTCCAATTTCCTCAATATCGATGGTGTCAGACAACTCCTTCTATCCACGTCGCATCTTTTAGTATGTGCCACGGGATGTATGCACTTCTTGTTAGCTTCGTGGGGCACTTGTGGTTTCCACGACTTTAGGATGCTAATCGTTATCAGGGTCTATTTGAATTCCCCTATTCGTCGTTGGAACCCATGTCGCACGTTTTACAAGATTCGAACCCTTTTGCATCCCCCGTCTGACACATGGGTACGATAGGCCAACCGTCACCTCCCTTTTATATAAACACTGTTATGCCCTCTTTTTAGTCCCCTTTACTACATCCTTGCCTCTTTATGCTCTAATCTTCTCATTATCTTTGCTCGACTCCTTTTCATCTCCGTTGTTTTTCTTAACTTCAATCTTAATGACTCCCAAGAAGACCGTTCAACCCAAGATTCCCGGGGAACTGGACTAGCTGGAGGTTCGCACCGCAAAGCAATTCTATATTGGCCATAACTGACATTCAAACATCACCTTAGAGTTCTTGTCGTCACTAGCTTCCACCTTCCATGTCCTGAAGAATGTGGTTTTTGAGGTATTTGGACCACGAGAGGGGGTTGTTGCCGATGAGGGTTATGTCTCAAAGGTTGCCCTCTTCACCAGCATGTTCTTCCCTTTTCTTGTACCTCTCTAATGCTGAGGTTGCCCGTCCCTCATCTTGTCCGCGACCTATTAGATCGTCTCGCATTGGCCCCCTCTCAACTCTACCCAAATGCTTGGAGGATCTTGATGTGTTGTTGTGTCCTCTGGCGGCAAGCTTTCTTGAAGTCAAACTTGGATCATGCTAACCTTACTGGCAGCGAGTTTCTCTTGACCCACAACCTCATAAAACGTGAGGGAAACATTTGCAGTTTTAGGGCAATGCACGCCCTCGTTTCTTTGAAACTGTGTTATCAGAAAGTCAAATATTAGACCCCTAAATTTTTCTTCGTGTTTGGCCAAGGGTGGAAATTTCTGATCGGGTAAGTAAATCGATGTGAGTTTCCCGTTAAGACCATATTGGCTCGTGGGCTAAGTATTCTGCAAAGACGCACTGATTCCTTTTAGTGGAAGGTCGTCGGACTTGATTGGGCTTAGTTGGATTCTCAGACTTGTTTCCCTTCATGTGATCTCTCGTGAGTTTGCTATACGGGCACCCCTACATATATACTATGGGAAATTAAAGGTGCATCATCTACATGATCAGTATGGTTCCCCAGTCCGGCGGAATTATTTTATCCAATAAAACTCCGGTTCTATTGGAAAATGGAACGTCTGTAGTTTTCGTTTAAAGTTTCTATATATGAATTATGAAGAGTGCAGTATTAGTACTACATGATGAGCTAGAATAAGTACAGCTTGATCATAAGTAGGCGCGTCTACAACTGAATTAATTCCCACTTCAGCAGCTTATTGGTTCCAGGCAATTAATTCATAAAAATGCATATTAATTTTACATGCTAATTATTTCACCATAAAATATAATAACCCGGCCAGGACCATTTCCTTTCCCGGTAAGACCCTATAAATGACGCACATGGATAGGCATTAAATAGGGTGCATTATATTAGTCTTACCAACAAGAATATCTTAGCTGTCCTTTCATCCAAACCAAAACATTCCTCCGATTAGCATACAAATATATAGCTTGAAAGTCTAGCGTCTAGACATCAAAATCCCAATAAAAAATTGAAGGTATAGGCTAGATCGGTTTCATGAATTTTATATATGCGAAACGGTCATTTAAATGCTGATCATCAATAAAACGTACGGTCGAGTATTTGTCCCCATTCTTTCAAATTAATGACCTTCTTATTGCATATATATATATATACTTATAATATAAAATCCATTAAAAAAAGGTAGAGTGATTCACAAGGTAGATGCCATGATTCCATCACTTGATTGAGTTTAATTCACTGTTCAAATCCCACTTCAATTATAATAAAATCCCATCGCACGAGAATTTGAAAAGGGGAGACTTCTCTGTCTCTCGACCAGAACTAACTTTTTCAGCCTTCTGGTTAGTTTCTAACAATCATGTGAGAGGGAAACTAGTTCCCTAAAGTGATCATCAGCATTGTCCACTTTGCATGTTAAATGAGTACTCCAAATGAAACTCTTTGTCACATTCTAGCTCTTACCAAACGATATACTTGAAATTGGGAGAAAATTCAGTCTAGTGTTTGGCATCACCATTTCTTCCTAGCTAACAAGTCATCTCAGCCATTGATAACCAAGGTCATCACAGGTTTCTTGATATCAGATCGTGATGGGTGGTGCTAGATCTTGTCCACACTAGTGAAGCACAGATGGACCACAAGCACAGTGCATTCTTTTTCTCTGGTGCGCATAGACCCCACCACCATATGTATTTACTCTCTAGCACATAATGCATAGTGGGGTAATTTGTGGCTGGCTGATACTGTCTGATGTGATTTGAAACTGGGGTTGGGTTCACTCCTTGGACATACATGTTCCTGATTTTTAGGACACAAATGTTATTTCCACCCAGGCCTTGTAACCCATCCAGTGGTGCACAAGGACCTTGGATGAACCTGCCATTTGCTAGCTGCGATCTTCATCTTTCACAGATGAACTAATATTATTTAATTCGCTAAGTGCCAGCTTTCAACTCACAGTTCGTTCTTGTTTGGACTCACTTTGAAGATTGGGATGGAATAGACCCATCAGTTTCTGTTGCTAGTGTCATTGTGACAATAATTTCACACGTTTAATTATTCCATTCAATTTTCATGATGCGCGCGCGCGCCCGCCCGGCCGTCCTGGTGAAGTGACCACATGCTTGACCTAGTTAATTCATGTGTTGCCGACCCAATTGTTCCCACTCTTAAAGAAATCAAGTAAATAAGTTATAATAAAACATCCAAAGGCTCTCTCTCTCTCTCTCTCTCTCTCTCTCTCTCTCTCTCTCTCTCTCTATATATATATATATATATATGTATGGATGCATGTATGTATGATATTTGTCGAGATCCAATTATTCATTGGTGAAAGCGGTTCTCAAGTATATATATAATTTCGTTTCCATTTGCCGCAGTACTCTTGGGGGGCGGAGGGTGGTAACCCTTTATGATCTCTTTATTTCCCTCCAAATTCCTCCACCCTTTTGACGTTTTTAAGTCATTTAAGATGATCAAATGGTGGTCCTAGCTAGAGTGGCTACCCTTACTTCTACACCAGATCTATATATTGAATGTTTGGAGTTTTGGACCACATGAACCGCTTGCCAAACATTTCAGTCTGTACATGTAAAATGAAAAGAATTTAGTGTGCATATCTAACTAGACAAGCTAGTGACAGAAAGAAAGAAGATAGTATTGCTATTATTATTATTATCATCATTTCCACCCGCGTAGTCTTGGAGTCGCAGACCTTTTTCCCCTGACCATGCCAGACCTTATCTTCCTGGTATTCTGAACCAAATGAATTTTCTTCTGGTACGTACTGCATGTAGTAATATAAAGTGTTGTAGTCCTCAAATCATCAGGCCGTCGACCCGGGACCGCGGTACGTACGCTACGAATTATCCATGATCTGGTGTTGTTAAAAGGCCGCAA
Source organism: Juglans regia (assembly GCF_001411555.2). NCBI lineage: Eukaryota > Viridiplantae > Streptophyta > Magnoliopsida > Fagales > Juglandaceae > Juglans > Juglans regia. The sequence goes on along the minus strand of NC_049907.1, from coordinate 50,997,148 downwards.
TAGCTACTAGCACTAAGCATGGTGATGTAAAGTATTGAGAGAATGACATGACTTGATATATAGGCCAGAGATCACATGTTGATTTATTGTCCAAGATAGAGAAGAAGAAAACGTACTACAGAGAGTGAAAATCATAGTACTGGCAATTTGAAATATTTAGACTTCTGTGGTGACTCGCTATAAATTGCGGGACTTGTAATTAAACTTTGAAGTTAGAAAGAAAAATCCTTCATGATTTCCTCGGTTGATTGCCTTATCTACGGCATATCGATTAATGCGACGAATGGAAATGATCTTCGTTCCTCAAAATATCAACGTACGTACGTTAACAGGATTTCAAAAGGTTCATACCCGTTGCTTTCTAACTAGTACATAATTTGCAATATCACGTGGAGTCAATTAGGAGGTTCTCCCATAAAGGACAATTCAATTAGTGCTAAGGACACCTACTGATACCCCACATATCGTCTCTACCCTACACCTATTTGTTTGGCATCAAAGTCTACAGCTTTGCAATCTGGTTTGTGTAAGAAGTGGGACACTCGGTGTCTGATAAGGAATTAGGTGTTTGGAGTTTGGACCCTCACATGATGCAGAGGATTATGTGTTTATGTATTTTCTTTAACTTGTTTTGGTTCGTTTAGTAATTTTTTTTATTTATTTATTATAAGATATAAAATAAATAATAAAATTTATATTTTTTAAAAATTTTAAAATAAATAAAAATTTCACATAATATCAGAGTAGAAGTCTTAAATTTAAATTCTGATTCTATACTCTATTATATTTAATTAAATATTTCACTTATTGAACCTATTTATTAAAGGAAAATTTAGTTTATAAATAAAAAAATATTAAGATATAAAATAAATAATAAAATTTATCTCTTTTTATTAATTTAAATTTTTTTGACAAGTGGTAATCGAGAACATAAATCACGACTTAATTTGTACGTGACTCTAGCTGTCACATTGGATCCCCTGGTACAGTTCAATACTTTCGGTAATGGGCTCTGATTTCTGCAATATGTTTCTTTCTGAAATAGGTCGACCAACGTTGACGTTTGGTGTCGAGTCTTTTCTCGATCGATCTGGTAGTCCAAGGCATCTTTGAAATAATTCCATGCTCTCTTTGATCAGTAAATATTTGACAATATACAACGATGATCTCGGATTTCTTTAGCTGGTAATCAATTATCTGATTTCTTTTTACTTCCAGTGGCCTGATGGCCGCGGCCTGCAGCTTATAAGAGCTAGGTAGGTTGAGGAAAGGGTATGTGATCTGAGCCATAATATTAAAATTACGTACGATCCATGCATCCTAGCTAGCTAACTCATGATGATCTGTGAAATATTCCTAGCTCAGATATGGGTCAATCGTGCATATAATTTTAGCTATCATATAAGTGGAGTACTACCGGAGGCCACAATATTTTACCCACCATGGGAATTCAACTTCTCACGCACATCCAAACACTTTTATAAATTTCCCACTTGGTCACAAGAACTCCATGTTACGTACGGAGCTTGTGTCGGCCGGGGAAAAAAAAGGAATAATGGTTGAGAATTTTCTATATATATGATAGCAAGAAAGAGACATGACCATTTACATGAAAAATTGATTATTTGTTACTAGTTATTTTGTTATGAAAATGATTATTTTCTATTAAAATTAGTCTATTTTTATAATAAATTATTTTTTTCATCTCAAACAATCTGTAGCAAATTCTCGTTTTTCTTGTACGTATATGTAGGTTCGGAATTGGAAGTATATCATTATTAATGTAGCTAGCTTGGCTACGAATTAACTTACTAAAACCAATTTACCATGCATATAATATGCTAGCTAGCTCCAATATGCATATAATATACCAACATGCATGTCCGCAATGAACATATATTAATCCAAAATGATCATATGATAAGAAAAATGCTAATTAATTAGCTAGACCGCGTTATTACTTAATCAACTTCATGATCACCAGATCAAACGTGCGTAGCTATATATATAGCCTTTGGTCTTTATAAAAAACCTGATATATATATATATATATATATATTATAAGTGGCTTGCTAGCAATTGCATATATACATATATATATATATATGTATGTAAGTATATGTTTGTGTTTTTATTCCCGTGCTTTCTCCATCTCAAATAAACAAACAAATAAATAATTGGAATGGGTCTTGGGACCCGTGAAAATATTGAGCATAAAGATTGTATATATGTGGCCTCGTCAAGACATTCTTCTAAGCCAATAGACACAATTGTGGAAATCCTAGTCACGTACGACGTCAGTGAGATCGCATGCCACAAATTCCAGCGCGGGAATCGCCATAACGAGCGAAATTGCTTAGCATTTGTGCCTGTCCAGTACTAAAGCTATTGGCCCTTAATTGAGCGCACCTACTTTGATGTCATGTGGTCCTTTTGAGTAGCAATATTCTGCAAAGAAATTACTTTGGTCCATCCATGCACTTTGGTTGGTTGGAAAGCATGCATGCATATATATGATCATCTATCTCCTTTTGGTGTTGTCACCTGCAGCTTCCTTCTTTTCTCGTTTTGCCTTTATCTATTATTATATCTATATATTATATAATTTAGTTTTACGAATTAAGAAGAATATATATATATATATATATTATGCTATTTTTTTTTTCCATTTTATGATGATCCACAAGATGTCAACATGTATGCTAGCTTCTCCTAATTTCCTCAAACCTTAATATATTATATTCGAGGAAGGTCGAAATTAATTAACTCATGAATTAATTAGAAGATAAGAAGCAATTAATATAATTAATTGAAAGCTAGCTAGCCTGGCCAAATAAGTTTATGCAAATTATAAATGCAGGAAGGGCTGGGACCATGTGAAGAGTCCAGAGAGCAGAGATGATGTTTGTTCTTTTAATGCATATACGTTTCATTACCTAATCTTATCTACAGTCATAAATATATATTAATATTGACATGATCAGATCATATTCCATTATGAAAAAGAATGATAGGAACACATGCTTCTTGAGCACCACCTATCTAATTAATCAGACATCATTTAACACTTTTTATCCCTTAATATACAGCAATATTATTTAAGCATTAGTACTAATTTTTCTACCTATGTACTTTTAAAATAAAATAAAAAAGACCATGACCGTACTTATTAAGTTTTAAAATTCACGTCATATATTACGTACCAAACGCAATATATATATATATATATATATATATATATATGCACTTCACACACATATATTATATAGAAATTGAGAAATTCTATTAATTGTATATATATAATGATCATGATCTCTCATATATATTCTATATATCGCGATCTAGTACTACTCATGATGATCATGACTAATATCTTTCGGACTTGATCATGAACATTTAATTTACAGATGCAAGTTGTCCTTAGTTTTCGTTTTATGTTATCTTAATTCATGTTATATAATTATTTTTAATAGAATTTAAAACATAGGGTGCAAATTCGATCGCAAGTATATATCAATTATATCCACGTCCTTTTCCATGTGTTTTGCTTTCATCTGTCACCGCAGCGATATGGGACTCGTGTGTTTCTTCAGTGGGTTCCCTCTCACTATCGTCCTAATTAACTCTCTAGATGTATGTATGTCATCATGTGTGTGTGTGTGTATATATCTTATAAATTACCGGGGATTCGATTAATAATTCTGTTTAATTTTTTAATTATATATGTATGAAAATTACCAGCAGATGAATGGGCTTGATCATCTATATTACACACAAAAGTGAATTAATGAGAATTTCCGTCTGAAACAATATTCATGCATGGGATAATCGAAACCACCTTCGTTTAGATATAGGAAAGACGAACCAGCAAGCTGCTTACCCTATTATTACAGGTTTAACAGTTTTTTACTTGTATTTTAATGACGTACGTTTTCCCTCACTAAATTGAAAGGGACTCGGAATTTTATGTCTGCCACGAAGACAAGTGACTTGAGTTACTCAGCAAGTTGCAACTTGTACCATTGCTTACTGTAGAGAAAGCAGCTCAATTACCTAAAATCTCTGGCCCGTTAATGATTTAATTGGGCCTCTCAACATGCAATTTAACAGCGGTAAACAAGTCATACAGCTAGTGGACTTGGCCCAATTTAGAAATGGCTTTTTTTCAAAACTAACACACACAGCATGGGACTTGGGCCTATCCATTTCACATACAGTGAGTTGGAGACTTAACTCAGGGGTAAATGAAATGATACCGCTACTAAAAAGTTATCAGCTTTTGGGAAGTTCTTCGCCGGAGGCGGTTTCGTCAGCTTTTACCCAAAAGCGTAGGACCCCTCAGAGTTTAAATTATGAAACAGGACTCGTTTGTTACCCAACACAAACTATCTTATTTTATTTAATTATTATAATTTTTTTAAATTTTTATACAAAATATAATAAATAATTTAATTTTTTAAAATTTTAAAACAAAATTATATTATAAGATTATAAGATTATATTCTAACAATATTTTATTTAATTTTTAATTTTCAGATTTCATCGGATGTCATCTATATTTTACTAAGCGAGGGGTCTAGATCTTTCAACCATAGTACAGTTCACATTGCATAATTTGCATCTTCCATAAAACGACGGCGTCTAGATCTTTCAACCATCGAACAGTCCATATTGCCATAGGGTCATGTCTGACAATGTCACAAACCGCCTACGAAAAGTCGAAAACCGAAAAAAAAAAAAAAAAAACAAAAGAAGAGAGAAAGGAGAATGCGGAACATTTGGGCCCTCAGAAATCGCTTAGTTTTTCGCGTGCCATTTTGTAGTTAAGAAGGTAGGTAAAGGTAACTGCGACGCAACGAGGGAGACCAAAACTGACTAATAAGTACCAAATTCAAAACCGCCATGATCGAAGAACAGCAAGGCACCGGCTCTCCCGCCGCCAATTGCATCTCCGACTCCGGGGTCTGTGTTGCTGATGATATCGAGTCCGTGGGACGCGCAGATGGAGAGGTTAGTGGGGATATTGTTGGTAGCAAGGGAAAAGTGAAGGGCCCGTGGTCTCCCGATGAGGACACGGTGCTGGGTCGACTGGTGGGCCAGTTCGGGGCGAGGAACTGGAGCCTCATCGCCCGCGGAATTCCTGGGCGTTCCGGGAAGTCGTGCCGCCTCCGTTGGTGTAATCAGCTCGACCCCTGCCTCAAGCGCAAGCCCTTCACTGGTAACCGCCATTACTTCACCCCATCCGCACATGTATGTTTATGTATGTATGATTCATTCTCTTTATTGTGGTATGCGGAATAGATTTCCATTTTGAATTGAGGGTTGTTTCTATTTTATTTTAACTAGGCATCTCATTTAATTTGCGATTTTGCTTCAGTGTTCTGATGGCAGAACCATGAAGTCGATTGAGTTACCATAGCTTTCCATCATAGCTGTGAGTTGCTCAAAAGCACATTAAGGCACAGCTTGTTGCCGAGAAAAACTAAAATATGTCTTCTAAAGACGTGATTTTAACAGAAACTGAATTGTATGGTGGTAACTAATATTAGAATAAAGAAACGATTTAGGCATTAGGAGTTCACGTGGATTAGCTGATGTAAGGTTTTGGCGGGTGGGTCATGTAGCCGGGTTTACTTCCTAGGAGTGAATTCGAAGAACATGCTTTGAGGAGATTCCATGTCATCGAAAAAGATATATTTCTTCCAGTTTTCAATGAATAGCTGGCATTCATTATAAAAGACTTCCCATTCGTAATGGTGAGAAATGAGCAGGTTATATTTTGTACTCGGTGGCTTCAGCCGTGACTTGAACCTATAGTTTGGCAGGGGGAAAAAAAGGTTCAGCTGAGCAGTATTTGCAATGTTCTTCTCTGTTAGTATATAACCGAATGACAGGTTTTTAGGTCGTAGGATTTCATGTCGGCTAAAAAAATCCGAATACGTCTATAATTTGGTTCAGAGTAAACATAATTTTTTAATCTAAACAATGACATTCTTCTTGGTTGTTTCAGCCTCTATAGATTTTTTTCGTCTGATGTTATAATTAACTGCACTTTGCTAGGCCTTATATGAAGGCCCAAAGTTGGGCAAATTATATCCAGTTGCAAGATGTTTTACCTGGGTGCTTGTGCAAAAAATGAGATTTTGGCGATGGGCGGGGAGATTATAGTTATGTATTGGTTCGTGATGTTTGAGGTCCTGTTGGGTCCGCTTACCCAACAGCCACAACCCCCACCCCTAGGGTACTATTGTTTGTTTGCAATTTGTTTTGTGCTGTTGTCACATAATATTGCCATTGATAGAGGTTATTTGATGAATAAGCTATAGCCATAATATTTGCATAATCTTTTTCTTTCTTTTGTCATTTCCTTGTTATTACTAGGAAAATAAAAACTTGAATGACAAAGAGATCGACAGCTTGATACCTGTAGACTCTTTTGTTTTCTTCTCCTTCAATACCTTGTTAGCTTTTAGGCAAAACTACGCTCTCTACCTCCCATTTATCAGAAATTTCACACCTTGCACCCTGAACCAGCAAAATAAATAACACACTCATCCAAGTCTGACTAGTAAATAGATGAATATTAAGTGACTTGAAAAATATTGACAGTTGGAGGGTGCAATGTATTAGTTTTAGTAATTTTGGGTGCAAAGGGTAAAACGTCTGGTAGTTGGAGGGTGTGAAGTATAATTCCCTCTAGTTTTTCATGGTTTCATGTTTAATTAGTATGATTCACTTTATTTATACTGATTAAAGAAGTATGATTCACTTATAAAAGAAAAATAGTATGACTCACTTGTCATTTTTATTGTAAGTACAATGCATACTCTGCACTTCAATGAATTATTATAAAACTTGATGGCTGCAGATGAAGAGGACCGAATTATAGTTAAGGCCCATGCAATTCATGGGAACAAATGGGCGGCAATTGCTAAGCTCCTACCTGGTAGAACAGATAATGCAATCAAGAACCACTGGAATTCCACACTGAAGCGCAGATGTACAGAGCTTGGAAGGTTAAAACCGACCGGTGCTGAGAAGATGGAAGATGGCAGCTTTGACAGAACAAGGGTATCTTCAGAAGAAACTCTGTCGGTGGGGGCTGTCGATTCATTCAATGCCCCAGAAGGAAGAGACATTCCAATGGTGGATAGACCTCGCCCTTGTGGTCAAATGAAGGAGGATCATTTTGTTGCTGAAGCAAGAGAGCATCATGGAATAGACGTTCCAAAAGTGGATGGACCTCACCTATGTGGATATAAATTAGTGGAGGAAGGTCATTTTGTTGATGAAGGAAGAGAGAATCCTACTCTTTCTCGTCCAGTGGCTCGTGTTAGTGCATTCAGTATTTATAACCCTCCTAGTGGACCAAATGGTTCTGTACTTCCAAAGATAGTTCCGGCTCAAGGGCCTTTGATCCAAGCTTCTAAACCAGACTTTGGGGTCTGCAAATTTCTTGAAGATGCTTATGGTGAGCCTATGGTGCCTTCACAATGTGGCCATGGTTGTTGTGCAGATTCTAGTGGGGGCCAATCTCGTAGTTCATTGCTGGGGCCCGAGTTCGTTGAATTCGCTGAGCAACCTTTCTCTAGTCACGAGTTGATTTCAATAGCTACAGACTTGAACAATATTGCATGGATCAAGAGTGACCATGAGAAGAATTGCGCCCAAATACCAGACAACGTGGGAAGCCAAAGAGTGTCTGAAACGGCGGGTGCAGCCTCCCTGATGGGAACATTTGAAGTGGAACAGAGTCTGAGGAATGAGCGCATCTGCGTTGAAGAGGGACAGAACAGACTGATAGACATGATGACAGAAATGGTATCTACCCAGATGCCTAGGCAAACCTTTGGTTTGCCAGCCGAAGTCAAGGGCTTGAGCTAAAAGTCATGCCTGGCTCTCTGTTTTGTTGCAGTACTGCAAAAGCAGGTGGTCAAATATTGAATCGAATTGAGTGGGTCGTGACAATTGTCTGCAAAATTATAAAAGGCATAAATTTAATATTGTGGAGAGTGGCTTTCGCATTCTAGGTGAATATATCGAAAGATTTTGGTTTACAAAAATGCTGACTTGTTTCTCAAAGTAAATATGTATTTTGTGGAGAGACTTTCCTCATTGCAGGTGAAGAGAATCAAGACATTTTGGTTTACAGAGTTTGAACTTTTAATAATATATCTACTCAATCTTCACAATCCACGTTTTTTAAATTTTTTTGGTTTTATTTTTTTTGAATTTATTGAATTCTTCTACTTATCATCTATATGTCACACATTTTTTTATCGCTTCATTTGACTGTTCAGTGATTTTTTTTAACTTAAAGATAGAGGAAGTGATTTTAAGTATATTGATATTTTTTTTTAAAAAAAAAATATTTAAATATATTAAAAAAATGTGAATAGAAAAATAAAAAAAAGTTACAAAAAGAAATTAGCGGTACCGCTCATTGCCGGAATTAACTAGCTTAGAAAATTTTCAACGCTATGGAAAATTATTGCTGAAACAGTTTGTTTATTACTTGTAATGTGTGCGTGTGTTTTCATTAGCTGTGCAGTTGCGCGTAATTAAGAAGGTTCGCCTTCCTATTCATTTCTCCTAACGTACAAAATTAACAAGTCAAACTTACCCTTCGAATATCTGTGTCGCGCAATCATTGCAAAGGGGCAAGATTAACCTTTCACATATTGAAGTAGGGCTAACCTTAGCAGCAGCATCAGCGGCCCTTTGATTTTAGAAACCAAAAAGCAATGAAGAAGACAAGAATAATGAACAATCTGCTTTTTGACACCTAATTTCTTGCTGAGCTGTCTGACTGCAAACCAGAACGGTTTTACGGATAATGATAGCATTCCAACTTATTTACCATCAGTTTATTGTTTATAAATAAAAATAAGAATAATATTAGAGGAAAGTTATTATAATAATATATATTTTATACTTATTATGTAATTATTTTTAATTAATTATTTTTAGCATTCATTTAAAAAGATATATGATCTAAATAATATCACATCATGTATATAAAATAAATATTTTTAATAATGACTTCTATCTATATTTATTCTAAAAATAAAAAATACTATTATACCACTTAATAGTTACCACTTTATTTGACTGTTAACGAATTTTTCTTATTTAATAATAAAGGAAATGATTTTAAATATATTAATATATTTTTTTATTTTTAAAAATATTTAACTATATTAAAAAAATATGAATAAAATAATAAAAAAATTATAAAAAAAATTAATAGTAACAATTAGCGGTACTATTCTGTCGTTTAATAAAAATTACATTTTAAAATTATAAAATAATTTTTATAATACAGTATTGTCCTTCTTTTTATTATTTTTTATTATTTATTAGTTAAGTTGTAAAGAGATTGTAGGTGGACTATCATTATTCCAGTTTTATAGGGTCATCTCAACCAAATAGTTCCCTAATACCCACATTCTTTTTTCTTCTTTTAATAACGAGTCATCAACCCCATCAATAATCCATTCCCCAAAAGAAGAGAAAATCAAAGTGATAAAAAAAACTAAAAAATAAAGAGCAGCCCACGTTCTACTTAATTGTAAAAAAAACAAAAAAAAAAAAAAAAAAAACAGAGAATAGCTTCAAAAACACATTAGATCTTTCAGTTTCTCGATCTTTTTCTCTCTAGTAAACTTCCGGGTTCTGTTCAGGAATTGACACACGACAGAAAGCTCTGAGAGATCACCCACCACATACAATACCCAGTTGTCAATTTGGTTTTGGTGAGGTTGACAGAAACCAAAAGAGAACTTCTCCTTCAACCTTTGTGGGCGTTGATGAGCTCGACCTCACAGACCCATTACATGAAGATCCTCTTTCTGGTTCTTAACGATGGCAACCATAGAGAAATCCCATGTTGTCGATGTGGAGGTAACTGCTAGCCAGAGCTCCGTCGCCGGAGGGCGTGACGTGTACTTCGATACCGGAGACCGTTCAGATAATGAGCAGAGGTGTTCAAGCGGGTCTGGGACTGAGATTGTCGGGGTGTCTGATAAGGAGAGAGGGTCCTCTGCGTCGGAATGTTCTGCGGAGGTGGATCTAGAACGTGGACTGCCCGAGATTAAGGTACATTTGGCCAAAGTGGAGAGGGATTGTAGGATTTGTCATTTGAGTTGGGATGCCGCCAATCTCGAATCTGGGGTTCCCATAGAGTTGGGGTGTTCCTGTAAGGATGATCTGGCTGCTGCCCACAAGCAGTGTGCTGAGGCATGGTTCAAGATTAAGGGAAACAAGTAAGCTCCTTAAATTTACAACAACAAAAATAAAAAAAAGATAAGCGATATAAAGGAAAAACGATGTCCTATTTTTGGAGAAGATCCATATTAGTTCTTGGCAACTTGCAAATTCTAGTGCTTTTTTTTTTTTTTTGCGTGTGTAGTTGGAAAATGTGCCGTAAGCTTCGGAAATGATATGTGGATGCGCTTATAGTGAAATGTTAAATTTACTTGTTTTTTTTCGTGGATATTTGCGTATCATATCGGGATGCATACTCACGTTGGAGAGACTTGTTTGTATAAAGCTGCCATCTTTTGGTTAAGTTATGATCAAATTTAAACAAACATTTGGTTAGAATGCAGGCAAAAGGACCATGCTTAATGAAGGAACATGGTAGTGCGAACTAAATAAGAATGAAATCTCTACTTTAGAAGAATAAAGGAAAATTAATAGCAGCTGCTAATTCTTCTTCCCTCTCCTCATGGCATTTCATAAAGTTACCAGACGTTGCATCTCTCTCACCTTTTCCCGATGTTTCTTGATATGAACCGGGCAAGTTGGGTTTCGATTCTTGATGGTTTAGACATCTTCTTTGTTAGCGTTTTGCACTTGTTGGTTTTCTTGATATCCTATATTGACTAGGTGATTCTCCTTCCTGGTTTTCCGCTTTTCAAACTTGAAACATGTACCCTGCACTCAGTATTTTCATGATACGTGCATTTGGAGGCAGTCTGGTTGTATTCTTTTTTCTTCTTCTTTTTTCGGCCTAATGTGGACAGGCATCATCAATTGTCCGCCTCTTAAATGACGTTCATTAAGTCCTATGAAGAAGGATCAACAAAACAAAGTGGGTTGTCCACTCGGTGACAAAAGTAGTCGAAAGGAAACCCATGGGGGTTGGCCCAAGTAATGAAGCCCTTTGTCTTGAGGTATCACTCATTTCAATGGGTGCAAACAATCATTTGGAACCCGTTTGGTGTAACAAAACTTTTGAAAATGCGGTGTACGGGACTAGAGTTTACTCTGCAGGGATGCCTTGGAGAGGTTCCCAAAAAAATAAAAAAAGTAGTCGAAAGGAGAAGAGTCTCGATTGATAACCCGGGCTAGTTGTGGCATGTCAGTTTGGAAATGCTAGGTAGTCAGCCTATATGATGCAGTCTCTCCATAATATTGCTTATTTCACCTTTTAGAAATAGTAAGCATACCTTCTCGCCTGGTAGCATTAGTAAACTGCCATCTGCACTCAAACTACTCTGCATCCGATTTTGGAAACTCAAAATAGGAATAAGGACCTAGAATTTCCCCCACTGCATCAACAGTTGAAATAGCTAAATGTCCTGCATCAAAACCTGCACGAGCTACCTTAGGGCAAAAGAAACTTAGGGATTAAATCCATATACAATCATTGGCTTTCTCATGTTTATCCCACCGGGTTTCCAACTGGAAATTCAGATTTGGTAAGATCATGAATCAGATAACTCACATTTTCTTTTTGCAATATAAAAGATTTAAGCACCTTGCATGATCTTTTGAACTTTTCATTTTTAAATGGGAGCTATGAAATCCTATCTATCGCATCTTATCGATCTCATTTACTGCTATTCTGGTGTCTGTGTGTGTGTGTGTTTTTTTTTTCAAAAACTATATACAATCTGACTGAGTTGGTAAAACACAAACGTGATAAGTATGTCGAGGTGTTTGTTGCTCAATTAAAAGAAAAGTTTTCTAATGTGTTCACATTACCCTTGTGATTGCACGATTATTTCTACCTTTAGTTGTTATATAAGCATTAATTGTGAAATATATATACATATATATGAGCATTCTCAACGAGATTGGACATATGTCTCTTTATATTGTTTCCCCCATAAGGATAAAGGGGTGGTGCTTGCTTGTGTGAGCGGGAGGGGGGATTCACCATGTCAAGAGGTCTTTTGAAACGGTTGGCGGCGTTAGGGAGGGTTTCCACGTTTTTCAGAAAATAGCAATGCTTATAGCATCATGTTCTGAAACAAAATGTGTAACTTTCTTTTACACATAGTGCAGGACCTGTGAGATCTGTGGATCTATTGCACACAATGTTTCTGGTGCAAATGAGGCCGAGGTGACGGAGCAGTGGAATGAGACAAATGATGCAGTAGCAATAGCACCTACGCACTCAACAGAGACTCCACGCTTCTGGCAGGGTCACCGATTCCTGAATTTCCTGCTTGCTTGTATGGTCTTTGCATTTGTCATCTCTTGGCTCTTTCACTTCAATGTACCCTCATGAAAACCTGTGACAAAAAATATGACATTTCTCTTGCGTTGATAATTGAGAAGCAGCAACAAGGTTTATGGCTGGCCCTTAGTAACCCATCTCCTGTCTTGCTTTGAGGTGGTATTTGTGTATCTGCTTGATGTTTATATACCCAGTAGCAGAGCTTCCTCGGACTGCAGTGTAATCTATGTCGTATTCCCCAAAATTGTTATCATGTCATATCATTTAATGCAAACCTTATTTGCTTTGTTAAACTTATAAAATTTATATATACATATATACCAATAAAGATTTAAGTAACATATTTAATATTAAAACCATAATTCTCTCTTAAACTAAGCTTGTCGAATAGTCTTTGTTAATTAACCCTTGCTTCATTGAATTTCTAGCCTCATTAAATTTCATTTCATTTTGAAGGAATCGGGCATGTTCTAAACTTCCAGGTTTGAGTCGATTAGCAGGGACTTATTTAAAGAGTATTTCCTTTGTATTAGTTGCCGTCGAAAAGAAGATAAACCTGTAAGATATAGTCAATTCTATTTTTGTTCACGGATAATTGAGTGGTCAAATCTATCAGTTTATCGTGAAAAACCATCGGAAAGAAATCTAGTTCTGCATATATAGAATACCAATGTTGCAGCCTTGGGTTAACTAGGCTACTTTTAACATCTGGATGCGGTTGGGATCCTCGAGGGTTCAAAATTAAGTAGGAGAAAGAAAATCTCTGAATTTCGATTCTTACGGCTACTTCTACCTGCGTCAATGAGACGGAATCTTGCATCGACTTGAAAAATGTAAAGGGAAGTTCAGGTGGCGCGATTTGCAATGCTTCAGGTTCCAGCATTGTTTCACTACATGAATGATTGCCTCGTGTTAGATGAGCGATTAACCTAAAATGTCCTGAATTTTCAGACGTTTGATCACTTTCCAATCTTTTACAAGACCCCCCTGCCGCTTAGAAGAAACCATCGACATATGTTTATATACTAACAAAAACCATTACAATACTTGAGAGAAACAGACTAGACTTTGGGATACACACACAACACGTGACGCTCCGCTTGAGAAAGCAAAACACGGTTATATTCCCGTACTCGTCTTTTATTTGACACACACTGAACCAGAGGCACCAGAAAGGATCAAGTTCGTAGTTTAATTAGCCCGATATCTGAACAGGCTTGACCTCGGGCTTCTTCTCCTCCTCTTTGGGAACAATAATGGTGAGCACTCCATTCTCCATGGTAGCCTTCACCTGATCCATTGTCGCATTCTCTGGCAACCTGAACCTCCTCAAGAACTTGCCCGTCACTCTCTCAACCCTATGCCACTTGTCGTTCTTTTCCTCGTGCTCTCTGTTTCTCTCTCCGCTTATCTGCAGCACCCTACCGTCCTCGATCTCCACCTTCACCTCTTCCTTGTTCAGCCCCGGAAGATCGGCCCTGATAATATGAGTTTCCGGGGTTTCTTTCCAGTCGATCCGAGGGTTGACAACAGCAGCAGTTTCGCGGCCTGCAGAGGAAGGAACGTTGGCGACAGAGCTCGAGACCATAGGGAAGCCCTCAAATGGGTCCCAGATGTCAAGAGAAAAGGGATCGAAGACATTGCTTCTTCGGCCACCGAAAAGGCTGAGCGCCATGAGCAGTGATTCGTGAATGCTTGCACAAAGCTTTATACAATTTTGGAGGACGTTGATATATAACAAAGTGAGCTGTATATATATAGTAGCACTTGAAGGAAAATTCTGGTAGACGAGATACATATATATATATATATATATATATAAGGGTAAAAAAAAGAAAGAAAGAATGAAGTAGAAGACGGAGATCGTGGCTCTTCTAGGATAGAAGAGGGAGTTCTATAAGCTTCTAAGATATTCTCCATGCATCGACATTAATGAATAATCGATTGGTCTCTTTTAAGCATATTTTTATCCGAAACTACGTGTCGCGTCCCGCTTACCAGCCACCCCAAGCTGTCAAACAAATCATGATAACACGTGTGTGTATGTCCAATAGCCCAATTGTCTACTGTGGCTGAGGCCGAGAAGGGCTTATCGTGGGGGAATAAAACGTCACTAAAGATGCAACATTGGGCTCGGCCCAAAGGCAGGCAGCCTGGCTACAAAGAACGCTACTCATTTTTCTATTATTTTTCACATTACATTCACCTGCTCGGGTTTTATACAATATTTGGCTTTCTAAAAGAAAATGGTTCTTGTTTGATGTTAATATAATTAACCAGACCACCTCGTTGATCCCTGTTTCGAAAGCGAGTGCAGAGCTTGCTGACAGTGACGGGGTTTGGCACTAATAAATAAAAAACGATAGAATACAAAAGATGAGACGAAATTTTTTTATTATCAATACAATTTTTTCGGAAGTCAAAGCAAAAACAATATTAAACCATTTATCTCTCCTTTCCAAAAACAATGCTGAAACATTTTTTTCTCAGTTCAATAAAATATTTTAATTTAAATTATTTTGTTATTATTATTATTCGATCATTTTACTATTTTCATATAATTATGGCCATAGTCTTTGTCCTCGAAACTGGCAAAACTAAAAGGTAAAGGTAAAGGTAAAACGAATCTATTCCCTCCTGTCCCTCCTGTCGTGTATGCGCTGTCTAAGTACGGATCAGATTCTTCTTTTATAGATAGATTAATGATTTGGACGAGAGATATGTTGAAATGGCCATGATAATTTATGAATAATAAAATAAAAATTAAATTATTTATTATATTTTGTAAAAAATTTAAAAAAGTTATTTTAAAATTTAAAAAAATAAATTATTTATTATATTTTATGTGAAAATTTAAAAAAATTATAATAATAAAATAAGATAAGTTCAAATAAGTTCAAATGAATTTTGAATGCAAACAAGTATGCATATGAAAGTTATATTTACATAATATGACTTTAAAATCTTCTACATTAGTTTATTTATATTCAAATATTTAATTACTTATGTACAGTATTTATTTAAATTTGGATAACTATTATACACTCTACAAAACATATTTTAATTATTATTTATCTCTCCTTTCACTCTCTCTTACAATATTTTTCTTTTCTCCCTCCTTTAACAACACAACAAACTTTCACCTCCACATTTATTTTATTATTGTAATATATTATCTATATATTTTATTATATTTTTAATATAATATATAAAAAAATTATATTTTTTATTATTAGATTTGTATTATTAATGTTAAATGTATGTAATAGATACTAATTACAAAATATATATAAAAAAATTGATTTTAGTAAAAAATTAATAATAATAAAATATTATTATTATTATTATATCTTAAATATGATGAGTTAATGTGAAAATTTTTCTTAAATGACAAAATAATTATATAAAAAAAATAATTTTACATATGCATACGTACGTACCAATACTAATGTTCTATCGATCCACAAATTTTGTTACAAAAGGCAACAATTTTATATATATTCAGCACTTCTGTACTGTTGTCTTTCACGAGAAAAAACCAGAGCACCTTGGTATGGAAGAAGACACGAAAGCTGGTCCTCCCCACGTTCTAATCTTTCCCTTTCCGGTACAAGGACATGTCAACTCCATGCTCAAGCTAGCGGAGCTTCTTGCCCATGCCGGTCTTCACATCACCTTTCTCAACACCGATCACAACCACGATCGTCTCGTTCGTTACAGTCCCGATAACCTTGCCCGTTTCTCAGGCTTTCCTGGATTCCAATTCAAGATCATCCCTGACGGCCTTCCAGCCGATCACCCACGAGCCGGTGAGCGCGTCATGGAAATGTTCAATAGCTTGAACTCGGTAACCAAACCACTTTTTAAAGAGATGCTGTTTACGGATCATGAATTGCAATCGATTCCGGGCAGTAATAGACGGGCAGTTAGTTGCATCATAGCTGATGGGATCCTGAGCTTTGCTATTGATGTTGGCAACGAGCTTGGCATTCCTGTCATTCATTTCCGTACCATCGGTGCTTGCTCCTTCTGGGCTTACTTTTGCATTCCAGATTTGGTTGAAGCGGGAGAGCTTCCCATTAGAGGTATATATTTTCCATGGCGCATGCACCCATAACTCTTCTGTTTAATTAATTTGTTGGGACTGTTTAATTGCCGAGTATTTGATGGCATACCATGTCAGGCAGTCATCCGGAGCGGTACTGTGCAAGCGGCACAGTAACGCGACCCTGATTCAAAATTGGTGAGTATATTTTAGAAGAGTGGTTTACTGGGCATCAGCCGAAAATCGCAGCACACCTCATATTTTTTATTTTTTTTCACTCAATGCATTAGTGTGCTGTGGCTTCCGGTTGATAGGAATATTTCTACTTTAGAAAAATAATCTTAGTCCCACTGCTCCCAGCAGGAGCTGGTGGCTACCGCTTACAATTTTTTTTTTTTTTTGCCGTGATTAAGAAAATATATTTTAATAATATTATTTTTTTAAAATATTTAAAAGTAATAAAAAATATATATATAAAAAAAATTTAAAAAAAAAATACTAAAATAATTTGCAGTAGCTCCCAGGAAGCTACCAGTGGTGGCTGTAGTGCCTTGTTTTTCTGTAATCTTTTAAGAAAAATGATACTCTCACTATTAGTTTTTACTGCTCGGTGTTATTGTTGGAATTGTTTAATTTTTATTTTATTTTATT
This sequence comes from Juglans regia, assembly GCF_001411555.2. NCBI lineage: Eukaryota > Viridiplantae > Streptophyta > Magnoliopsida > Fagales > Juglandaceae > Juglans > Juglans regia. Next base: position 50,979,983 of record NC_049907.1, on the reverse strand, counting down.
TTTATTTAATGATTAAAGAAATATTTTTTTAATAACATTGTGATTTTTTTATTTTTTTAAAAAAATATTTAAAAATGTTAAAAAATACATATACAAAGACAGCTAAAAATACTTTTTTTAATTTAAAAATTGGCCAATTAATTTAAGACAAAATTGAGAATTTTCTTAGGATGAACATTCGTTTTGCTTGTTTCTCCGCAATTAAACAAAGAAAGAAAGTTGTAACTTGTAACGATTAAAGGGGATGGTTGAGGAATGAGATAAGATGAAAAATATGTAAATAGTAGTAAAATAATTTGAGTTATGATGTTTTATTAGGTTTTGGAAAAAAAAATTGAATAAAAATATTATAAAATTAAAATATTGATAGAATATTATTTTTATTTTATAATTTGAAAAAGTTGAATGTATTTTGTCTTTTTTAAGTTTGGAAAAGTTGAAATAATTTGGTAATGATTTGATAAAAAATTTAAAGATTTAAAATTGAAAAGTGTTTATGTTTAGATAATATTTGAGAACGAAATGACATGAGATGAAATGATATGGAATGAGATAAAATATATTCCCAAATAATTAATTTAAGACAAATATTGTGAATTTTCTTACGATGAACATTCGTTTTGTTTGTTTCTCCACATGCAATTAAGTAGGGGTGTAAAAAGTGATCAGTAAACCAGACTAGACCGGATTGAACCAGTGGGTTTAGTCCGGTATCGAGTTTGATCGGTCTGGTACCGATTTTATTTTTCTTAAAATTGGTCAAAATCGGACCGATTCTGGTTTTTCTTTTTCTAAAATCAAATCGGACTGAACCGGACCGGTTTATTTATATATATTATAATTTTTTATATTGTATATAATTTTTATATATAATATATAATTATATATAAAATAATTTTGTATTATTTGTTAAATTACTAATTAATATAATTTTAAATTTTAAAATCTTATATCACTATAATTTATAATACAATTATAATATATATTATAATATACTACAATATATTATCACTATAACATCATATACTATAATTTATATACTATAATATACTATTATATATATATTATAATATATAATATAGTATATGAAACCGGACCGAAACTTGTAAAATTGGAAGTACCAGTTTACAGGAATAATCAGTACAGAATCGGTTCTTAAAAATATAAAATTGGTATATACCAATTTGGTCTCAAATTTGAATCAAACCAAACCGAACCGATTACATCCATATAATTAAGCATGCATGGAAGGAAAGTTGTAACTTGTAACGATTAAGTGCATGGTTTGTGTGAAATTGAACTCGATCTGTAGGAAACGAAGACATGGATCGCATTCTAAAGAGGGTGCCAGGAATGGAAACTTTTATCCGGTGCCGCGACCTTCCAAGTTTCTGCCGAACCAAAAATATTCTAGCTGACCCGAATCTCCAACTATTTGTGGATCAGACCAGACAGACCCCCGGAGCCCGAGCACTGATACTCAACACGTTTGAAGAGCTAGAAGGGCCTGTGCTTTCCCAAATTCGTACACAATGTCCCCAAATCTATACCATCGGACCCCTCCACGCACTCGTCAAATACAGATCAGTTGGGTCCAAAACTACCTCGTTGCAGTCTCAGTCTTTGAACAGCCTCTTCGAGGTGGACAGGAACTGCATGACGTGGCTCGACGCTCAACCATTGAAGTCGGTAATCTACGTGAGCTTTGGAAGCATTAAAAAAATGACAAATGAGGAGATGAGAGAGTTTTGGTATGGTTTGGTTAATAGCAAGAAGCGATTCCTGTGGGTCATACGACTGGACATGGTGGACGGGAAAGATGGAGGCGACGATGATCAGATTCCATCCGAGCTGGCAGAAGGGACAAGAGAGAGGGGATACATAGCGGATTGGGTCCCACAAGAGGAGGTCCTGGCCCACCAAGCCATAGGTGGGTTTTTTACCCACAGTGGGTGGAACTCGACGTTGGAGAGCATTGTGGCTGGGGTGCCAATGTTATGCTGGCCCTGCTCTGCTGATCAGCAACCGAACAGCAGGTTTGTGAGTGAGGTTTGGAAGCTTGGGATGGACATGAAGGATGTTTGCAATAGAACAGTTGTAGAGAAGATGGTGAATGATCTGATTGTCAACAGGAGGGACGAGTTTATGAAATCAACGGTGGAGATGGCTAGGTTGGCAAGAGAAAGTGCGAGTAAAGGTGGGTCTTCTTACTGCAATTTGGACCGTTTGATCAAGGATATAAGCCTGATGGGTGTTCGTTCCAAAGAATATCTTCCATCATCAATTAATTAAGTGAGATGCGTATATATAACCAATATATAAACGTAAATGTTGGATGAACAGTATTTTTATCGAATATTTTCTTTTTTAATTTTGTCCCTGCTTGTATTTCACACTACTGTTCTATTGATTTTTTCTCTTCTTTTGCCTACTACTATTTTGATCATTTTACATTTCTAACGTCTGCCTTCTCTACTTATTTCTTTCCAATTTTGTCCATAATTTTATAAGCAAATTCAACCATTTTGTTTCTCCTTTTCCTGTGTCGCCAAGCTATTATTGTATTTTTACATTTACGAAGTTATCGCTTCCACCGATTGAAACCATCGACCTTAATATTTTCATTTGCCTTCTGCTCTTCTTTGTTCCTAACTTTTTCCACACAAAATTATTCGTGCCTTTCGAATTGCTATTCGTGCTTCTCAATATGCGCATTCCTTAGATATGTTTTCCATTATTTCTTCTGTCAGCCAAATTTGTGAATTTTTACACTATCATCAGATACATCATATGCATATAGATGAGAGGAAAGAAAATTTACCCAAACAATGTTTAATACATGTGGGTTGCCACGGGTATAATCGGTAGGGTAGATCTTCCATTGTATTAAATACTGTTTGAGTAAATTTATTTCCTCTCGTCTATATGTTTTGTTCAGTGAACAAAATCTTTCGATTTTCATAACTTTAGTAAGGAAATTGCACTCATATACATAAATCATGTATACATATGTGAAGAAAATTTTCCTCAATAGGCAGAGAACTCCAGACCAAGCGCCTCAATAGACAGAGAACAGATAAGAGATTAGAACTTTTGGGAGTTAGATCTACATTAATAGATCCAAACATTCTATAAAACCGCAAAATATACGGATAAAGTTGAAAAAAAAAATCTCACATTTGGGAAGATCCGTCACTGTTCTTGTTTTGGAGGCATCTCTATTTGTCGTTCAGGTGGTGGATGAGGATTTCTCGGCGTTCATCTTCTTGGTCTTTGTCAGGTTGAGACCAAAGGCAGGCGGGGCTCAGAATAAAGGGTTTTAATCTTTTTTGTGCAAAATGGAGACAAACTGAGAGATAAAAAAAATAGAGAGAAACCGGTTGAGGCAAGGGGGGATCTCATTTAGTACTTAGTTGTCTAGGTTTCTTTTAATTTTTTAATAATTTTTTCATAATTATACCTATTTTTTGTCATTAATAAAATCTCACATTCTCTTTTTTTTATTATTTTTTTACATCTTATAAGAGGCAATAAAATATCTTGGTCTTTTTTATAAGCTATTTGGTAAATTTACAACCTCATTTTTCTTATTTATTTACAATTTTCCTTTTAAGTCTTCCAGCTAGCTTATTTGGATTAGTTTTGTTAGTAAGTACATATATACTACCATCAAGTTAACAATTAGAAGTGAATGCAACAAATCTCGCATAGCTATTTCTATCTATATTATAGAGACTTTACAATATTCAATCTTAGATTCAACAAAAAATTTATTTTTGTTTACTTACTTTTATCATTTGCTTCAAAAAATATTATATGGTTATTTTTATCTTAATTTTTATCTTTCATTTGAGTCTGATGGAGCTCAAGTGAGAGGTTTAGATGGGTGGTTTTAATAATTTAGTTTGTCCCTAGATAACAACCTTATATGGTTAATGTTAAATGTCGGTGACACACTTTGCTACTTTAAATGTCGGTTACTGTTCACCCCTACATACGTCACACTTTGCTAATCGCCCCCCACGCACCAAATCCTAGTTCCGCCCCTAAATATAGGTCTTTATTTATCATCAAAACCACAAGTATTTTCGTCATCGACCCTCTTCTTGCACCTGCAATTTCATTACATACATGATAAATCATTTGTTTAAAAGAATTTTGTCAATAATTAATTTTATAAAATCTATATTATTTATTGTTTTATTCATTATAACATATAAATATATGTCTTTAACATACATTACCCTTTTTTTACTACTTTTATGGCTTTAGTTATTAATCCAATCTTTTTAGGGTGACACAAGATGATACATTGCTAGAAGAAATTATTGTCAAGAATTTTGATACATCAAGATGTTCAACTTCAACCAATGTCTTGCATGTGATAACAAAAATTTCTAATATTGCTAAGATTATCAATTCCATAGAACCAATGGCGGTATAATTTTCTTCTTTAAAACTAAATTGTATCTTTCTATTTAAATTTACTTTACTACTACATTTATATAATTATACATTTATTTCTCCCTTCTTAATACAAAAATCAACTTTCTCAGTTAAAGGAAAATTTTCATTATTGATTTACATCAACCGTTCTACTACATGTCCTGTGCAAATTGTAATAAAATAACTGGATATGACTAAAATGAAAATTTTTTGTACTATAATTGCAAAAACATGAGCATCGCACAACCACAGTAAGCATAACGGTTGTTGTGATTAATATATGGAAGTATAGCGTAATTCCTGACATGATAAATTAGGTAATATTAATATTCTCATTAATTTTAGCTGCCGAGTCTATCTGGAAGTAAAGAACGATACTGGATGCATAATAGTTGTTGTCTTCGGATTGATAGTAGAAGAAATATTGAATTCTACAACTGTTGATCTATTCGAACACACAAACGAGATAAAATGTATATTCATAAATTTATTTAAAAAAAAAATTAATGCATTATGTTTTAATATTTTTTCATTATTACAGGAGCACTTACCATATTTAACAAATATTGTAAGTATAGTTTCAGAAAAAGAATAGATTATGTACTTGTGTGCATAAATGAATCAACATGGACAACTGCATCAAAATAAGCTCAACGTGCTCTCCGCCCATCCTATATATCAAGCTACATCATAAACACTCAAAATCTCTTCTTGTTAAACTTCTCATTGTTATAATTATATACTTAAATAGGACGCTGACTTGTATGTAAAGTCCATGTTTATTTCTTCACTTTTTATAATGTTTTGTTCAATTTTTCTTTAAATTTCTTTTCTCACCTTCCATTTACTATTTTCTACTATTTTTATTTTTTTCCTTATTTTTATCATCTGGGCATACATGCAACACATATTACCCTTACTAGTATATATATATAGCCGTGCTACATCCTCAGACGGCTATTGACAAAAACAAAATGGTTTTTTTTTTTTTTTTTTTTTTATTCATTCATTTTTTTTTTAAATAATTTTTTTTTTAAATCATTCCATCACTAAAAAATATTTCCTGAATTACTAAGTAAAAAAAAAAAAAATTATGGGGAGCCATCTCGGTGACAATAGCATTTCTGATATATATATATTGTTCAGAGGTCATAGTGACATCTTGTAAGTTCTTAGTTCCGTTTGCCAAATTCCCGACAGCTAGCTATGGTTGGCTGGCAGGTAATTAGGTCACTCCACACGTTGTAGATTAGTTTATCTTTTGTTTTTTGTGACAAAGCAATAATCTTGCGGCAGTGTCCAATTAAATTTTTGGATCATCTGGTGCATAACAATTGAAGTTAGTAAAAAATAACTCGTTTGATCAGCTTTTATTTTACTGACCTTCTAAGACGGAGCGGCTGTCTAGACGACCCAGCATCTGTCTTTACAAAGTTAAGAAACGATGTTAAGATCAAATGGCATTACGCACTATATATGCACAATTGATCATTTCGGCTGATCATGATGGTATCCTATACACCAAGATCGATGTTAATGAATGAATGGTAGAAATGATCAGAGGGTCTCCCCTTTAGAACGACAGTGACAAACCACCAAACCATGTACCAAAGCCTGGCATTATTAATGTTACAAGTTTCAACCGCACATTTTTCAAATGGAGGCCGGGTCCCAATCGCAATCATCGACAACTTGTACCATTTAAAGCATAAGAATGAAATATATGTCCTCTTCTCGAACAAAACTAATTGAGATCTCGTAAAAGAAAGAAGAAGAACAAAGAAATCCTCTATAAACTTAATATATTACTGGATATTTATTTCTCGAATGAAGTATTTTGATCAAGCACTAAACCTCAATCCTTTAATTAAACTTGACATGTAATGTGCTGATCAGACAAAAATAGGTGACATTGATCAAAGAAAAAACTATAGATACACATAATCCTATAAAGAAATCTCACATGCTGATGTGGCATACTACGTATCCTCGTTCTTCTTTTTTCCTCTCTTTCTCCCCACTCTCCCCTCCTCCCCCTTTCCCTCTCCCTTTTCCAACCCCTCCCCACCCCCTCAGCCTAATTGAGAGAGAGATCTTGTACCTGTCATTGAGGGGCGGCAATAGTGACGACAATATTCCGACGTCGATGACGGAGGCGAGGAAGATGACTGGGCTACAGTGAAAGACAACATCGATGAGGGTCGAGGAAGGTGAGGGGTGTGGCAGTGACGTCATGTGGAGCAAGAAAGATTTAGCGATGATGTTGGTGAGGGGTTGGGAAAGGCGGGAAAGGGAAGAGAGAGAGAGAGAGAGATGAATTCATACTCCAAGAGAGCAATCGATTACTCACTTGATTATAAATAAAGACTAGAATGAAGATTTTTTTTTAAGAAGAGGATAGTACCACAATTTTATTAAATATCTTCACTTGTAGTGAAGTAAAACAGTGATTACAATCAGATACCTAAGGGATACAAATAATCATAAAATACCAAAACCCATGTAACTAGAACAAAGAAATGTGACTGATCAAGCTGTCTAGGGCTTGATATGAAGAACCCCCATGCCTTAGAGAAAGATAAACTTTTTCCTTCATATTCATAATCCGGTCTCTCATCTCCTTGCCTTCAGTCCCCAGCAGGAGCCTTCTAATTGCCTTCTCTATCTCTCCTCTCTCTAGCCTATTCTCTAAATGGATCCCAATTTTCCAAACATGGCTCACGTATCTGGCATTTACCAGTTGGTCACCAAAATTAGGCAAACAAATCATGGGAACCCCTTCACATATACTCTCCAATGTCGAATTCCATCCATTGTGACTACAAAATCCTCCCGTGGCAGGATGAGACAGCACTTCCTGTTGTGGAGCCCATTTCACAATGTGTCCCCTCCCATTGATCGCCTCTAGGAACCCAGAGGGCAATGCTTCGAGCCACTCTGAGCCACGGACTAACCCCGGTCGAACCACCCACAGGAAGGGCTGCTTGCTGTTGGCTAGCCCCCAAGCTATCTCCGCAAATTGGGATCCATCAAAGGCCGCAAGACTCCCAAAGCTCGCATAGAGTACGGATCTGGGTGCTTGCGTGTTTAGCCAGGAAAGGCAACTTTGGTCTTGTGTTACCAGGCTACTTGACGAGGCTGGAAAGTACTTGTGTAATGGGCCAATGGGAAACACCGGAATGGGAAAATCCTGGCCGAATGAGATCAGCTCGGATTGTTCAAGGTCTTCAAGTGAGTTCCAAATTAGTCCCGAGGAGACCTTAGTTTCTTTCAACATGCCAGATAATACTCGATAAAAGTCCTCTGGATTGCGCGTGTTAATCGCCGGAATGTCTTTGAATTTAAGTGGTGGACGATCTGTCCACGGCGCTTCTAGTCGCGACTCTGAGAATAAGAGATCACGAAGAAATTAAATCTGGTTATCTTTTGAAAGAACTCAACCCATAAAAGGGTTCTTGCTACGACAGAGTACAAGAAGTGCGCGCGCGCAAGGACGCACGGGGACAAGCATGCACGCACATAAAACAGAGTTTACACACCTTGAATGGGGAGGTAACCCTTTTCCTGCATAAGTAGGAGGCTGCCGAAAGCAAGAAATGAAGAGACATTACTAGTCCGTAGCACGATCCTTGGGAGCTTGAAGCTGTCGGCGACTGCTTGCGTAAAGTGCCAAATGGCATCGGTAATCACGCAAGCAACGGGTTCCTCAGAAGAATCGGACAACAACTTAGCCAAGCAATCACGAAAAGGCGTGACACAGTTGGCATTAAGGAGCGTGAGGACCGCGGTGATATCTGCCGTGGATGCTTCGCTTTCCAATAAGCCGTCGGGAATTGAATGGAAGGTGAAGTTGGTGTGCTTGGAATAGTTGGGAGAATTGAAGCAGGTGTGTATTATGGTGATGGAAAAACCTCTGGAGTAGAGGATGTTTGCAAGCTGAAGCATGGGGCTTATGTGGCCCTGCAAAGGCACCGGGAAAAGAACCACCCGGCGGCCCGCCCTTTGTTGCATGGCCCCGTTGCACTTTCCTCCGACGTTCTCCATGCAGCTTCTTTTTCTTCTCTTTGCATCTCAACTCTCCACTTTAAAGGATCTAAATAGAGAGCGGAGACTGTCAATTTCTAATAATTTTGAGAACCGTACTACTTAACACTAATCATCTTAAAACAAACATTAATAAATGTAAAAACTTGTTAAGGTGAAAAAAAGAACTGTGAATTATTATCAAATAGAATCAAGGTTGGTATTCGCAACATTGACTATATTTTTACGTCCCATGTTTTGAAAATCATTTCGGTTGCGGTTTCGTTTAAAGGACTAAAATGATATATTTTAATATCGATACTAAAATATATATAATAAATTAATTATATATGTATAAATTATATTTTAAAATAATATCAATTCAACTCTTAAAAAGTTAAAACACATATTTATAAAACTTAATAATACTTCTAAATTATCAATCCAACTATTTAAAAAAATAATTATTCATCTTCATTACTGAAAGGGAAGTAAGGATTTGATTTTAGGTCTTCAAGAAAAAATGATTAAAAAAAGTTAAAAAAATAATCTTTAGATGTGAGAATTGTAATGAAAATAATGAAAAAGTCCGAATTTTTACATTAATTACCAAAAAAAAAAAATGGACGGTATACCAAAACCAATCAATACACCGAAAACCGACTTGTATTGACCGAAACGCACCAGTATGGCCGATATTTGACCAGGTACGAAGCACATACATTTCCTATGCCGATCACTACTCCGGTATGCTAAATACCAGTAGGTACGATACGAAATTTAAAATACTGATTTTATCACATGTTATTGCAACTGCCTCATCACTAAATATTCTACCTTGAAACCTTATTGAGTATGATGGTTCATCCGGGTTACTACCCAAGAATTCGGATATACTCGGACCGAAATTCGGGTCAAAATCTAGACTAAATTAATCTGATCAAATTTGAGCTAAAATACAGATGAATCCGAATTTTTTGAAACCCGAATTCCGGATTTGGAGTTGAAACCTTTTTCTTTTGGTATCTGCGTTGTTGACAAGTTTGTGTGCCCGTCGGTTAACATCATTTAATACCGATATTAATGTTATTTTAGCGTGTAATTAGTTTGCTGAGAATGGAAGACCAGTAAATGGGTTCAGATTTTCATCTCTTTGACCAAAAGGAAACTCGTGACTAGTCTTTTCATTAGGACTGTTCCCAACTAACTAGTTATGGACTCATGCGTCGGCTCCCAACTCCAACAGCTGGCCAGTATCTGACCTTCCTTCCTTATCAGTGGAAAAGAAATTACACAACCTATGTAACTTTCACATATCATATATATCATATTTTTTAAAATTTTTTAATTTTTCTTTTAAATTAATTCTTTTTAAATTAATTTAATTCTTCTATTCATTATTTATATATTAAATATTTTATAAAAAAAATAATAAAAATTAAAAAAATATGATATGTGAAGATTGTAGAAATAATTCAATTCCAGTATTTTGAAAAAAAAGTTTTATAAAGACTTTAGAGCCTACTGCGTTGAATTTCAATTTTCAATATATAATGAAAATCCAAAACAATAAACATGAGAGCTTTTTTAAATAATTAAACGTTAAACAAATGAGAGGTGTCTTTCCTAACAGAGCTTAAAATAGTTGTTGGCCAAAATCAAATGTTAGATTTAAGAAAATGATCAACTCACAATTTTTTTTTTAAATTAATGGTAAATATATAAATTAAAATTATTTTTAATAATGGATGACTGTAAAATAGTATAAATGTATCATTATCGAAGTATTTCCTAAAATATAAATCAAGAAAAAAAAATAATACCAAAACCCAAGCATTACCTAAATTGGGGAACTCGTACACCCCATAACTTTGCCAAAAGCCGCATCTAGGTCACTCGTCCCCGTAACCTTCCAAGCTTTCAAAAAGTAATTTATCTTCAGTTAAAATTAAGACTTATATAAATAAATTCTTTTGGACCTTTTAAAAAAAAAAAAAAAAGATAATAATGATGAATAAAACAACTCACCCACTCACCCATACTGTTGACGTTAACTGCCCATCAGCATATATTGGTTTCAAGAAGCATCGTAACCCAGAGTACGCCGGAAAACATTGCACGACAATATTTTAAATGTGAGGTATTTTTATAAAATATCTTATAAAAATAATATAATTTTAGAAAAATATCTTTATTTTATAATATTATTATACAATATATTAATTAATATATTGTGTATATATTATTACTCGAGTATGCCCGCAGGCACAAGAACATCATCTGAAATACAGCTGTTTGAAGGAACGCTGTGGGGCCATGAGAAATAAATGCATGCATGAAAAATGTTGTACTAAAAACGTGGGTAATCACTTGCCAGAGTATATGGATGGAGACCATGACCTCAATTAATAGCTCATTTACATGCTATATATATTGAGTTTCCATCTCTATCAAGCATATGGAGTTCAAGCATTGATAGTGGACTAAACTTGGTTAAATTTTTGTCAAAATTTAGTTAAATTATACAAAAATCTACTATAATAGACTCAATAAATAAATAATAATTTTAGTCCAAGATTTATTTACTAACCAAATCTAGCCGGTCCTTTGGACTGGTTAAATATTATAATTTTCGCCATAAACAATTTCTTTTCCACTGCCTGTTGTTCCTTCCACGCAAGAAGAAAAGATAAAGAAAATTTTTTTTTTTTTTTTCTTATTATTGGTGGCATGCGATTATAGGCTTTTCATTTAAAAAAAAAATTGATACATTATTGAATAAATAATAGAAGTAAGAAAAATTATATTAGTAAACCATAGTTAAATTTATAAAAGTGAATTTTTTAGTCAAATTTTGTTTAGTCCATGCACTACTATAGTTAAATTATATCACTAATGCTCTCATAATTTAGAGATAAGCATAACAATAAGATAATGACAGAAACCAGAGACCTAAAGGGATGTCATTGAGATTCGAAGATGAATGATTCTAATTTAGATATGTGAATAATCAAGCTGTCCAAGGATTGATTCTAATTTAGATATGTGAATAATCAAGCTGTCCAAGGATTAACTGGAGGTGCACCCTTGTTACTAACAAGGTTTAGAAAAGATATTGTTCCACAGCTCAAAAGTAGCATGTGGTTTGCACGATTTATATATAGACTTTGTCCAATAATTGACCAGTTGTACAGATCATATTACAAGGCTAACTATAAGAGTTCATTCCATATATAAACAATGAGATTTGATTTTGATATAGTTGACTTTGATTAGCCAGTTGTATCCTTGACACCCCCCTCAAGCTGACAGGGGGTGGTGATACGGTCAGCTTGGAGCGGAAGAAAATGAACTGAGGGCGAGACAAGCTTTTGGTGAAGATATTGGCACTTTGCATATGAGAAGGAATGAATTGAACAGTGATGAAGCCAGCTTGAACTCGTTCTCAAATGAAATGATAATCTAAAGCAATGTGTTTTGATCAAGGATGCGAGACAGGATTAGTGGACATAAAAATTGTATTGTGATTATCATAAAGAATAGTTGCAGGAGCTTTGACGTCAACATCAAGTTCATGCAAAAGACACATGAGCCGAGTGACTTCAACTGCAGTGAGGGCTAGAGAACAATATTCAGACTCAGCACTTGAGCGAGAAACAATTGGCTTTTTTCCTTTTTTTGCAGTCCACGAGACCAGATTTGCTCTAAGATAAATCACATAGTTGGATGTTGAGCAATGAGTGTCTGGACAACCAGCCCAGTTTGCATCCGAGTAGGCCAAAATTTGAGTTGAACTTTGGAAGAAAACCTAGAAGCCAAAGTGAAGAGTCCCTTTTACATATCGCAAAATTCTTTTGATAGCACAAAAATGTTCTTCGGTAAGGGCATGCATGTATTGGCATACGGTGATGATAGAATAAGCCAAGTTTAGCCGTGTGATTGTCAAATATTGCAGTGCACCAACAAGAGACCGATACAAAGTAGGATCTCAGAAGAGTTTTCCATCAGCTATGAGACGTTGGCCAACAACCATGGTTGTGGTAGTTGATTTACAGTCTTGTAGAGCAGCATGTTGAAGGAGATCGAGAGCATATTTGGTTTGACTAAGGAAGAGACCAGAGTTGGTTTGTTGAACTTCTAAGCCAAAAAAATAGTGAAGGGATCCAAGATCTTTCATGGCAAAAATATGGCTGAGTTGATTGATAAAATTAGCAAGCAACTTTGAGTTGTTTTCGGTAATAACAATATCATCTACATACAATAGTGAGTAGAAAACAACGGAAGAACTTTTGTAAATAAATAAGCTTTAGTCAACTTTGCTGCAAATGAAGCCAAAATCTACCAAGAATACACTAAACCGATGAAACCAAGCCCTTGGTGCTTGTTTAAGGCCATAGATGGCTCTTTGTAATCGACAAACATGATAAGAAAATCAGGAGGTTGTTCCATGTAGACTTATTCATTTAAGGAGCCGTGAAGAAATGCATTTTTAATGTCAAATTGACGGAGGGACTAGCCAACGGAGATAGCAAGAAATAGAATGATTCGAACCGTAGTAGCCTTAACAACTAGACTGAATGTTTCATGAAAGTCTAGTCCTACAATATGTGTGCATCCTTTTGCTACTAAACGTCGCTTTATAATTGTGCCATTGGGATGAATTTTGGTACGAAAGACCCATCGACAACCTACAATGTTTTTATTAGGTAGGCGTGGAACCAATGTCCATATTTGATTGTGATGTAATGCACGAATTTCCTCATCCAAGGATAAAACCCATTCTGGGTGTTTGGATGCAGAGACGAAACCTTTGGGTTCTTTAAGAGCTAATAAGGACTGAATGAATGATGAAGCTGGAACTGGAGTGATACTGTGATCAGATTTCAGTTTTGAGATTCCAACTTTGCCTCATGTAACCATGGGATGAGAGTTCACTGGTGCAGGGAGTGTCAAATGTTGTGGAGAAGTAGCTTGACCCAAATGATGTGGAGAAGGAGCAGGAGCTTCATTAAGTGACGGGGAAGTTAAAACCGAGATGGGTACATGAGAGGCAGTGGCACAAAGAGTGGGTGCTAGAATAGGTTGATCAAAGGCACATGCGATGCAGCAAGAAGGCCAAAAGACACAAGGCATTTGGGTGGATGAAGAGGATTTAGTAGGAGAAACTGCAGAATGCTTGTCAATCAAGGAGAAAGGGAAGTTTGTAGATTCATGAAAGGACACAAAATCAGTGAGGGAAGAAGATGATGGAGTAGGTGCTCCAGCAAATGGAAAAGTTTGCTCATCAAAAATTACATGGTGAGAGATATATACACGTTGAGTGCCACGATCAAGACAACGAAATCCTTTATGGAGAGAGCTGTAACCAATGAGGACACATGGAGAACTCTTTGGGGCAAGTTTATGAGCATTGTAGTCATAGAAAAAAGGAATTCACAAGCAACCAAAAGTTCTAAACATGGAGTAGGAAGATTGTTTACCATGCAAAATCTCATAAGGTGATTTACCTCTTAGAATTGATGTGGGAACACGATTAATGATAAATGTTGCAGTGGAGAATGCATCGACCCATAAAGATGTGGGTGAGTGGGAATGAAAGAGCAACTTCAGTGATATGGCGATGTTTGCGTTCCCTTCCATTGTAAGACCAACTCAACGCAATGTGTTGAGTAATTCCATGATCAACAAGATGAGTTTTAAAGTGCATATTTGTGAATTCAGTTCCACCATCACATTGAAAATATTTGATTTTGGTGGAAAATTGATTTTCAACAAGTTTTTGATATTGTAGAAAGATGTCAAAGAAGTCAGCTTTTGATTTTAAAGCGTAAAACCAAGTAAAGCGTGAATGCTCATCTATAAATATCACATAATACCTAAAGCCTGAAGGTGAAGCAGTAGGGAATGATCCCCATAAATCGCAATGTATTAAGGCTAAAGGAAAGTTGCTTCTTTTTTCATTAATAGGAAAATGAAGCCGATGGCTTTTACCAAGTGGACAACTATGACAGATAGAAGGATTGGCTAAGATAGAAGTAACAGATAAGAAACCATTTTTATTCAACGATTCAATAACATGAGAGGAAACATGTCTCAAACGGGCAAGCCATACAGTAAAAGAAGCACGGTTTTTATTAAGCCGAATGGTTGAAATGAGGGCATGATGAGCATGATCAAGCATATACAATCCATTTATGCATCTACCGGTTTCCAACACCTTTCTCGTTAGTCGATCCTAAATGGTAAAGCCAGAGTCAATGAAAGTAATGGAGCAAGAATTATCTGATGTTAACTTGCTGATGGAAAGAAGATTTTTTGTAGTTTGTGGGACAACAATAACATCAAGTAAAGATATAGAAGGATAGGGTAAGAGTGAACCAATGTGAGTAATGGGGAGAGAAGCTCCATTTCCAACCATAACATGATCAGATCCTTTGTAAATGGTTGAAGTATCAAGATTAGCAGGATCATTTGTCATATGCGAAGAAGCCCCACTGTCAGTGTACTAGTCGAAGGCAATAGTATCATGAAAGGAACATTGGGAAGATGATGCTTCAACAACATTGGCCTTCTGAGATGCTTGATTGTAGTGCTCCAAACATATTGCAGAAACATGACCTATTTTTCTGCAAATCTGGAAAGCTGGTTTGGAAGAGGCAAATGATCTCGAATCTCTAGTATTATTTCTGCCACCACAATTTCCTCAACAACCTCTATTGTTTCTGCTACCACGATGACCATGGCATCCACCCCTTTGAGTAGTAAAAGCTGTAGCATTGCTGGTTTGGTTTTCAAGAGAATTGACAAACAAATCACGATTTTTTGCTTTGCGAAATATATCTTTGAAGCTTAAGTACCAATGCACCTTGTCAGTGTCATCAATTGCAGATCCCATGGCTGCAAGTTGATTGATTACATAGGACCTTGAAGGCATGAGAATATTCTGTGACAGTCCTAGAACCATTCTCCGTGAGTTGTAGATCATCTTTTAATCTTAGTTCCCGTGCTTTGGATTTGTGAGAGAATGAATTTCCAAGAACTTTTTAGGCACCATGAGAAGTAGTTTGACCAAGGACTTCACTCATGGCTTCTTCAGAAAGAGAAGAATAAAGAAGACTAAGCACCAATTGATCAGTTTGTTTCCATGTAGTATATGCAGGATTTGGGATTGTGTTGTTGTTGGCAATAATTGTGACAGAGGGTGAAACAACAAAACCATCAAGATAACCAAATAAATTTTGAATATATTCTGTAACGTACTTGGCATTCACCTTTTGGCCAGTGAAATAGGCATCCTCGCCAATATTGAATTCCAACCACGGCGAGTCCAAAAGACACCCACGGCCTGGCCCCTTCCATCCAAAGTGTTGAGGAACCCACTTGGCTTTAATGGTTCAAGCCAATCCGAGCCGAGTGGGTTGGCCGTCGGTTAGCCTCCAAGCTATCTCCAAAAACTCTGCTTCACTTAACGCCGCTAAGCTCCCAAAGCTTGCAATAGAGATCCGGATTTCGGCCATTCAAGGGGCAGTTGATTTAAAGATCTGAGTCTTACCCAAGCAAGCCACAAATGACCTTTTCGGCCCACATACCATGCAAGGTTTCGGGCATAATGGATTGGGCCGAAGCATAAAATCAGGTCCACCAAAAATATAATTAAAATCTAAAAACAAAGGTTGTTTCTGATAACTTGACAATAACACTAAACTCACTTTTTAGCTGTAAATTAAATTTTATGTTTTGTGGTCACGAATTTCTAATAATACACCGCTATGATCAAATTGGAAACAATTGAATTGATGATCCTTTGAATCCATCATTATCCACAAATAGGCAAAGCTACCACCAGCATGATTGCTATAAGCACGCTCTGTGACAGTGGGAAGCATCATCGACGGCTTGATCATAGAAAACAAAAAGAATCATAGACGACATCATAGACGGCTTGGTTTACCCCATAGCATCGAAAATAATTTAATACAAAGCAAGTCGAGGTACTTTACGAGGTACTTTAATACAACCATCTGAGTTCATATTAACTTTACGAGCTACTTTAATTTCCCTACGAGTGCCTCCAAAAAAAAAAGAAAAAAAACAGCTCAGCGCAGCCTGTTTGATGAAACACTAGTACTGAAAAATTGCGAGAATTTTGTGAATAGTAATACAACAGTTTGAATTATAATGTTTCATTGGATTTTTAAAAATGAGAGAAAAAAAATTAAATAAAAATATTATAAAATTAAAAAATTATTTGAATATAAGTTTTTAATATTATTTTTATTTTAAAATTTATATTATTTTTTATGCTTTGTTTAGACGTTTGAAAAAATTGTATAGAATTTTGTATTTAGATAATAATTAAGTAATAATTAAATTAAAAATTATTTTATACTTGAGTAATGTTTAAAAAGAAAATTATTAGAGATTTTTTAGAATCTCATCTCCTCAGTTGCCAAATAAGACCTAAAAAGGATGAAAATAGAAAATGCAAGTATTCGACACATCTGGTGGAAGAATAAAATCTTCTTCGTAATATTAAAATTTTGATCGTTGAATTTTTGAAAATCACTAAAATGATAAAAGAATATCTCAGATTTTAGATAATATCAATACCATACACATCCGGTGGAAGCACGGTTGAGCAGTCCACAGGTTAGGTGCAAATCTATAAATTTTTGTGGAAGATCCGTAAATTCACCAAAAGAACCGCACTGGACCCACAGGAAAGGGAACGTTAATCACGGCTCGAAATGGGCCTGAAATCGAGCAAGTTTCGGCCCCTAAATCAAAAGAATCAATATTAAAAAAAAAGTAATAATACATTAATACATATAGTCGAGTTGTACAAGCACATTCCTTTTTAAAAAATAATGGAATTCACATTAAAAAAAAATTAATATTTTTATATGAATATTATATTTATTTAGAGCATTTTTAATGAGTTATGTAAAATTTATATTTTTATAAAATTTGAAGGAAATAATTTAATATAGTCCATCAAATGGATTATATATTTTATAACTAATATTCAGTTTGATATAATATTATCTCTACATCTATAAAACACTATTTAAACTTGTATAAATATTTAATTAATTTTTCTCGCTACTTTTTACTCTTTATTTATTTCTATATCTATTTGCTACTTTTTACTTTATTTAAAATGAATAAAATATATTAAAAAATATAATATTTAAATGATATGAAGTAACCATAACTCTACATTGAATTAGTCAAAATAATAATATAATTTTTTTTTATCATATTTTTCAACTACACTAACTACATGTTAATTAGTAATAATATTTGTTTCTTCACATATTTCAAAATTGAACACAAAATATGAAAGGGCATTTAAGAGAAGTGAAAACCGTAAAAAACGAAAACTGAAAAATAAAATAGTTGGGATAATCTTTATAATAAAATATTATTTTTAAAGATGAATAGCACATGTTCAAATTTAAAAATATACTTCAAATTAATGTAGCAGCTTTTACTTTTCTGAAAAAGTCAATATAAATGATTTTATCTATATTTTATTCAAATTTTAAAATGCATTATACCTACTTAAAATTTGAAGTTTCATTTTAAAGCGAATGTGAATGCTCTGACCTCATATGTTTCCTTCCCCTCCACGTGCTGGCAACTCCTCCTTCGGTTAAAAATAAAAAAACCATTGCCATGTTTTATTATTCCATAAGCGCACATCCGTAGAGAGTATTGATAAATGGTCTGGTTAAAATTAAAGTTAAAATTTATTTAAAATTACATCTTTTGTTTAAAGTCAAAATCATTCAACATATAACTCAACTCAACATTCGGTTATTTATATATTAGTCAAAATATTAATATAATAATATTTTTTAAAAAAAAATCATATTTTACAACTACACTAACTATATATTAATTAATTAAAGAAATATTAATAACCATGCACAAAATCATTTAATTAATATTATTATTGACAACATTAGTCAATAATTGAAGATAGCAACGTATTGAAATAAAATATGTGTTTTGACTATAAACAGTGTCTAGTCAAAGTTTGAGAAAGGTTTAGATTTGTTGTAACTTATATGTAGAGCTACCAAATTTTGGTTACTCCAATGCATAGAGTTTTACTAATATAAGGCCAAACTTGTTATGCACTCACATTTGACTAAGCGAATGCCCGCGCTCTCGTAGGGCAATGCTTAACTTTAAAATTTAGAATAATTCCCTACAACCACCGTCACGGTTTCATGATTTCGGTTGTACTTACCTTTTTTTTTTTTAAAGAATAAGCAACTAATATTATATAATTTAGAGGATCAGTAGCATTATGCATTATTAATTACAAGCTCATATTACAATAAATAGTGGGTCTTTTTCATTATGAAAGCTTCACAAAAAATGTGAAATTAAATTCAGTGGAATATTTTAAAAAATATTTTTGAAAACTATCCACTGCGTAATAGAATGCGCATATCGATTCGTATCTCGATTTATTTTTCAAAATTCTCAATTTTGTAATCATCGGAAAGAAATCTTTATGTCTTGAATAATGGGTTGCGCTGTCCAATCGAAAATGTAGTTCAGATCTTTAACTGCTTTTAAGATATCGAGAGAGTCACCTGCAATTACAAGTTTGTCAATGTTGGCTTCGTTGTCCTTTTGAACTCCCAATAGCATTGCTTCAGCTTCCCCTTGATTCGAATTCTTGCTTGTGATGTGTTTTGTAAGCACGAAGCGGATGGATCCAGCTGATGTCCAACATATAGCTGTTGCTGTACTTCTATTTTGTCTGACCGCTGCATCGAATGTGAGAAGGCAGTGGTCCATATGAAAGATTCTCCAAGGTTGGCTTCTTTTAATTTGTATATTACCCCGAGCATCACAATATTCTTTGAAAGTTTTCAATGTGGATGATACAAAAACAGTTAAGTCAAGGGAAAAAGCTTCAAGAACAATTTTATTTTGCAAAAATCAGGAGCTGATGTTCTTCCTCTTAAGGAATACCAATCAATCTGGATGGATCAAGAATGCATTTAATCCAAAGTCTAATGTCATAGTTAGCACAAGAGGAGATATTCAGGAGCTAGGGTGAGTGGCGCCAAAGAATCTGAGTGAAGCCGTAGTTGAAGAAGAGATGAGTTGATTTTCCTCACCTCTGTGGTAGCACGGGCAAACTATATATCTTCACTATCCAGAAGAACAAAATTCTTAATGAGAGTACAAGTTGAAATCACATTATGGAGAGTTTTTCGGGAAAAAAATTTGAGTCTATCATGAATCTTGATCCTCCATATCTTTTTCCACTCGATAACTGGAATGTTGTTATTATCAATACCATTCTGGGTCTGAGATAAGCTTATGGCGGCGTAGGCAGACTTTTTCCACCCTGTTTCAACATACGATATATGTGAAGCCATTTTATTTATTAGTATAAACAAAGACCTTAAGCTGAAATCGTACCCCAGTTAACTATAATAAAAAGAAAACCAACCGTTAAGCACTCACACTAAAGGTAATTATGCAACTATAATTTATATTAGCTATTATATAATTTTTTTTTTTTTTGGTCGAGTCAGAACAATAGCTAATACTGAGGACTAGTTTAGTTACACAAAATTAAATTATCATATAAAATGTAATATTAATTCAATTTTTTTAATTTTAAAATAAAAATAATATTTATTTTCTTCAATTTTTAACAAAATATCATATATATAATCTCATCTTAACTAATCGAAGCCTAACATAATCACATCACAAGAGATCTCCTTGCTTGCTGTATACAACCAAAATATATGCGGAATGGAAATTGTGCCTATTGTGTACGTGTGGGAATGCAAAGACAAATGTTGTTGATTCATGCAATCCATAAATCGAAACCATATATAAAATGAGATTTGAGATAACCGATAACGTCTTCAATTACAAGGGAAAACGCAAGAAAACAAACAAATAAAAAAATCTCATATGCAACGCTCATCCACACACACACAGATCATTTAAGATCAATATGAGAAAAAAATATCAGAGATGATTGAGTCAACATGGCACTGCGTCTACAGCACACCAAACACTACTACCAAAGCTGTCTCCGGTTACTTTCCTTCTCTGTTTTTTTTTTTTTTTTTTTTAACAAAATAGAGAGAAGCGGGAAACACAATGGGTACAACGCAGAATTATCCTTACGATCACTAATAAGGGTAGTGCTACAGCCCCCGCTGGGGCTGTAGTATTATTTAATATATATTTTATTTAAATAATTTTTATATAAATTTTTTAATATTTTTAAAAAATAAAATAAAATTAAAATATTATTAAGAAAATATTTTTTTAATCTAAAAATAAAAAATATATATTAAAAAATATTTTCTTAATCACGAAGTAAAATAAAAAATTATAAAAATTACTTCATGATTAAGAAAATATATTTTTTATAATTTTTTATTTTACTTCATGATTAAGAAAATATTTTTTAATAATATTATGATATTTTTTAAAAATATTTAAAATAGTCATATTACAGCCCCTGTTGGGGGCTCCCGTTGAGCTTAACATGTACTTTTTTATGTGTAATTTTTTAATTTATTTTTTATATAGATTTTTTTTACACTTATAAACATTTTTAAAAAATAAAATAAATTTAAAATATCATTAAAAAACACTTCCTTAATCAGAAAGTAAAAAAAAGAAACACTTCCTTAATCGGAAAGTAAAATACAAATCATTAAATATTAATTTTTATTCTACTTCGTAATTAAGAAAATATTTTTAAATAATATTATAATTTTTATTTTATTTTTTAAAATATTTAAAATTATTAAAAATATCTATATAAAAATAAATTTAAAAAATATATATAAAAAAAATGCTACAGAGCCCAGCGGGGCATGTAGCATTTTCCCACTAATAATGGCTACGATAATGGATTTTTTTAGATAAGTTCGTGTATCATATCGCATATTAATGATTTTTTTTATTTAAAAAAAGTGAAAATAAAAATTTTGAGAAAAGAAAAAAATCTCCTATATTATAAAAATTATTTTTATCTTTAATTCATATCGTTTTGTTAAACATATTAATTACATATCAATATTAGTGTACGAATTGGTACACAAACTTACTTACAATAAGATTTTTCCATAAATTTATACTACAAGTCTTACACTTTACACATCACTTAAAAAATATATAATTTTATTCTTTTATTTTCATATTTCACATTTTATGTTATATTTTATATTTCATAAAATATGAAGATAAAAAAAATAAATTCACATATTTTAAATGATATGCAGATTATAAAAAAATTTCATAAGATATATAGCACTGTTGGTTTGTGAGCAAAGAGAAGGAATAATGCTTGTAACTTATAAGTTTGGATTTCGATTTTCAAAGATAGCCAAAGAACTGATTAATAATTCGACAATCAAAGTGCATCCATCACCCATGTTCGGCTACCCAAAGAAAATACTTTAACTCGCCAGACAGGGGGGAGGTCATAACTTAACATAAGCACATAAGAGAGTCATAACTTAGAGCTATTCTTATTACTAAAATCTTTCCAGCTGGGGATAATACAAAAGAGGCTTGCAGTTACACCTCAAGAACAACCATTTAATCTAACCACAACCCAAATAACACATTTTCTACCCATTTATTACCAGAAGATGGCAACTCTATCTGCCTCCCCTCCAATTAATTCACCTTAAGCCTTGTACACGATAGCTGCGTCGACGTCCTCAAAAAGCTGGATCTTTTATTGCAACCAAACAACTGCACTCGGATTCTTGAATTTCCTTGTTTACAAAACCAAAATACCCATATCCTATTACAAACTTCTACACTCTTATTACTGCTCGTGTCCAACAAACATATCCTATCGGGGGCAAATATAGGACTCTCAGTACGTCCAATCTTGAGGCAGGCGTATTTCATGACTAACCGAACCCTCCGGCCGTATACTCCGTCTTTGCTGCGTCATGAGGGCATTTCCCCTGGTCAACACGAAATCTGCAATAGAAAATTACTGAGAGATTAGGACAGCCAGGGAGTAACAGATCTGTAAATTCATCGGCCCTCCTTTAGAGTGGCAAAGAAAATTGGCTCTACCGTGTTCAGGGGTGAACCCAGTGTGGTAGGGTGGCTGAGGGTGACTACTAATGTCATCAAAGTTTAAGTTGAGGGACTGAACAACCTTGGCCGGGACAATAATTGCTGGACAACCTGTGAAAGTGAAACGAATAGCCCAAAATTGATCAATTCCATGGAAGGACAGAAGAACTGGTCCATAACCAAACACCGAAATCTACTTAAGCACATACATGTTTTCTTACGAATGTCCGGAGAACTGCCATATCTACGGGGTAAGAAAACCCCAGTTCCAGCGCACTCCCTCTTCCCACTAGATCCACTGAGGGTAACAGGTCGAATACCGGGACCAGTGTGGCGTGGCGGTTGATTTTGAGGTTGAGAATGTGGTGAAGGCCACGCAGATAGGGGCATAGTACTCACAGGGCGCCCACATCTTCCACTCTGGAACCCAGTATTTCTCGCACAGTTCTGACTCTGTAGCTCTTGTTGGTTCTGCTGAGTTGACCAGCCCGCCTTCTCTTGGTGCTGTCTTCCCCAGATGGAAGCTGCGCGCTGGGGCTTCAGCACCTGGTCCTGCCTGACGTGCTGAGACTGCATAAACGAGACCCACAAAGATCAAGGCCCAGGCAAAATAAAATCTGGGACTTCAATTCGAAACATCACATAACTCGTCTTGTAAGAATCCCGAGTTTTTATACAACTCTCATAACTCACCTGAGTCGTCTGTGGAAGATTGTAAGCGAGACCGTGGTTGGAGTACAACCCAATGTTGCAGCCCTTCGCCGTGGAGGCCGGAGTTGCAAGCTTAGGAGGTGCCAGAAGTCCTCTGTTCTGGTAGTTGTACTTGGGAGACTCACCGCTCATTTTCAACCTCGCAACCTGCCCAGCAGCTGCATATATGAGATCCCAGGTGTCGTTGCTAGCACCAAACGGTGTCGTTGGCGGTGATGAGAACCGAGAGGGACCGTTAGGGCTTCCATTACTCGAAACAGCACTGCGAGCGGACCAGCTCCCGATTCCAGTCAGAGTCGATTGAGGTGACCCGGCAATTACACACTGAGGCAATTAAAGAAGCAGCATGAAAACTCGCTTCCAAAAACCCAAAAGATAAGAACAAGAAGAGAGTAAAAGATTCTCTAGAACAAGGGCTATACCTCCCGTCTGTTCCGAGAGAGACTTGGAACGGTGAGCTTCTGAGTTTCGTGTAACGAGGACTGAGCCAGGCGGCGAGTCAACCCCGCAAAAAAATCCTCCTCGTCGCTGCTTTCAGTCTCTGTCGAACTCGCCACGGACTCGACTGGCGAGCTGAGAGACGAGTTAGAACCAAACGATTCGAAATCGTACGGAAAATCGGAGGGAAACCTGAAACTCGGTGCGCTTTTGTTGAAGTTCTCCTTGTCCATGAGTATGTCTTCGTTAGTGAGAAACTTCAGCGGCAAGGGAAGCCAGGCCTCGGGGTTACCGACAGACTCGGACATGCAAAGCCCCCAAGAAGTATAAAAGAGCAACTGAAGAAGAGCGAGAGAGAGCCAGATGGGAGGTTGTGATGGTGATGAAAAAGAAAGCGATGAGTAGGTCGCTGGTTCGGGAAGATTTAATAAAAGCCCGGCAGACTGCTGTGTTTGCAGGCGGAGGGACCCAACAAAAGAAGGAAAGATAAAAGAGAAGTGAGAGAGAGAGAGAGAGAGGGGTGTGAGTATTTGTGTGCGTGTGAAGAGAGGGGGTGCGGAGTTGAGAATGTTGAATACAACTGCTTTTATTAAGGTTTCAGGGTCTCTTTGAGACAAACTTTAAAAAGGAAAATGCTAGTTTATTTTTTTATTTTATCTTTCTATTTTGATTATTTGTGTATTTAATTTATTTTTTTATTTAATAATTAAGATAATAATTTGTAATGTATTGATATATTTTTTTATTTTTAAAAATATTTAAATATGTTAAACAAAAATAAAAACAAACATTTAAACTAACGATCACAAGTCACATTAACGGTAGAGTAACTCGACTTCTTTAAAAAACGAGAGAGTAAGGTTGTGTTTAAATATTTAAGTGAGTTGAGTTAAATTGAATTGAGATGATAAAATATTATTAGAATATTATTTTTTAATATTATTATTATTTTAAGATTTAAAAATATTGAATTATTTATTATATTTTATGTTGAAATTTAAAAAAATTGTAATTATGAGTTGAGATGAATTAATCAACCAAACGAAACCTAAGTCTACGTTTGGTTATCAAACTCACCTTAATTCATCTCAACTAATTATTTTAATTTTTTTAAATCTCAACATAAAATATAATAAATAATTTAATTTTTTTAAATCTCAAAATAATAATAATATTAAAAAATAATATTTTCATAATATTTTATCATCTCAACTCAACTCAACTCATTTTAACATCCAAACACACCCTAAACGTGAAAACAACTGGAACACGGCCCAGTGGTTAGATACATTTGTCCAAATACTCACAAATACACGACGTTAGTAATGGATTATTGTACATTAATATAAAAAATGATTAGGATATAGGCTTTAAGCGTGTTTTTACTGTATAATAAGATTCTTTTTCCTTCTGCAGTCAGAGAATTGGGTTTCCAGGTAATACATGATCAGATTTCCAGCTGTAAAGGAATTTCATTTCTTCAAACTCTTGGTTTTCGATCCCGTTTGGGAAATTCTTTTCAGGACGTACTTGTTCAGACGTAACGTTGACAGAGCATGTTGCATTCTTACATATCACACAGATTAATTGGTGTTAGCGAATTGTGAGCGGGGAGCCATGATAGGATTGGACGGTAAGATGAAAATTTTTAATTTTAGATAAAATTTTAAAATATTATTTATTATTATTATTATTATTTTAAAATTTAAAATTTAAAAAAATTAATTATTTATTATATTTTATATAAAAATCTTACTGCAGAAAATGGGCATCATCATTCTAATCGATTGCATTAGGTTCAATTTTTACAATTTCATAATGTTTAACCATTTTAAATATTCCCATCGATTATTATGTGCCATGATAGTATCCATCCCGGCCCCCACAAACCACCATTTAAAATGATTGGTTCGTTTGCATTGTAAATGATCATCATATATGTAAAAGCTATAGTGTGGGACAATCTAGCATTCCTTAGACATCCTTTGATTACTTTTTTGCAATTTAATTTTAAACTGGACGTAACGTTCATTTTAAAGACGCTACCTTCATGGTTTAACCACGGTGATTGGCCAATTTCATAAATTCAAAAATGGTCAGACTTCAAATACAACATTTTTAAAGCGGTTGGTCTTGGTCTAAGGTTGGTTTAGATAGTAAGTTTAAATAAAAATTAAAAATTAAATAAAATATTATTATAATATTATTTATTACATTATATTTTATATATAAATTTTAAAAAAATTATAATAATAAGATGAGATGTAACATTTCTTATATCTAAACAATATTAAAGAGGTCAGACTTTAAAAAAATGGCATACCTTTAGGATATAATCGCAGTTAAATATAGATGGATGTGCATGCACGCATAATACTAGAACATCCAATATTTTAAATGCACGAACGTGCATTTTTTGCTCTTCTTAGAGTGCGATGTTGCAAATTAACCAAGCAATACGGAATCAGTCAGCAGTAACAAACACATCATCCGTTCATAAATAATTAATTAGGATTACCGCAAATGCAGCGCTACAGTCAATAAATGTATACGTAAATTTGATAAATGATCATTTAAATTTTACTTTCTAGAATTTTATCCTATTTATATATATCAATTTTTGAAATTTCTAAATTTATATCACTCTTTCAAATTATTTACCTATAAACTTGGGGAAAAAAAACCCTAAACCATTGACCTATAACATCGGATTCGGGAGGTTCTGTTTATGTTATGCACGAGATAATAATTAAATATATATATTAAGGCCAAATCCAACGTCTTGCATAAAGTTAAAATCAAGATACCCATCGGATGATCCGATACATATATGTTGAACGGAATAAAAATTGATCATGAAGCTCTATCATTATGTCTGAAATAGTTTCTTAAATTAATCACATCCTATGAATAGTATTCCTAAACTAGTTAAGTACTTCGTCCGTTAACGTTAACGTGATTAAATATTTCGACACTTGTGATCATAGCATATTTAGGATTGTTGCCTTGTAGACAGCACAACATTTTCACTCGCCCGACCTTCTATGCAATTAGAAAGAGTAACAGACATAATCTTTACTTTTTTTTTTTTTTGAGTAAGACATAATCTTTACCTAATTGGGTCATTACGTCTCCATTAATTAATAATTGCCCTTCTGGCTTACTATATAGTTACTAATTTGCACGGTCAAAATGTCCGCCAAAAACTTTTATTCACGGATATTTCAAGATTCACACTGTAAGTTGGTAAACCCATTGGAGGAGGATTGCTTAGGCGTGGGCGGCGAGCCTTGCATCCCGTCTGCCCGCCCTCTACTGTTTGATCCTGCTCGGGCAATCCAGCGATCTCGATTCAGCACAGGGACAGATTTGACAAGTGGAACGAGATACAAAATTATATTTTTATCTTATTTTATCATTATAATTTTTTTAAAATTTATACATAAAATATAATAAACAACTTAATTTTTTAAAATTCTAATTCAACTTTTCAAAATTTTAAAATAATAATAATATTAAAAAATAATATTTTAAACTTTCATCTAAAATAAAATAAAAAATTATATCTCACTATTCAATTCACTTGGTTGTCAAACCTCAACATTTTGTCATGATCAGTCCAATAATAGTATTTTGTTTTTGGAAATAGGGTTTTCAAACTCCTAGCACCGAAGAAAGTACGAGAGCCACAAAAATAGTTGGATGCTCTTTCTCTTGTCGGTCAACTTATATTAGTTTTAAAGTGTAAATAAATTACATCCTTTGCTTCTTGGGTTTTTTCTTGAGTTTTAAGGATGACTTGAGAAACTCTTATAAACCAATAGTCATTGGCTTGGATGCCATCATGCCAGTCTGAATATTGAAGATCATCCCCGTTTCCAAGCTCAATTATATATTCAACATTCATCATGCACGTCCATGTTCCAAGGGCACGAAACCCAAAAAGAAAACCAAGATCCTTAACACTCAAGTTGAGAAGAAAAGAAAAATTCTTAGCGACCAATGGGTACTTTTTATATATAATTTACACTTCAAAAATATTTTCGAGAGTGTAAATGATCAAATAGATTGGCATACTCAAGAAAAAAAAATTACTTGGTAGTATAATCATGAAGCTCTAATATTGGAATGGAACAATAGATCTAACATTATAATAAGGAACTATTAGTACAAATAATTATTTTTTAAAAAAAATTGGTATATAAAATAATCTATATTATTGATGTGACATGATTTCATTTATAAAATTTAAATTAATAAGTTTATTTTACTACCAGATAAAATCTATGGCATCAACAATGTATATGTATTAGGACAAAAAAAAAAAAAAAAAACAATGTAGGTGTATGATTAAGGATATAAAGTATTATCTTCTTTCTTTCAAAGCTTGGAATGTTAAAAAAATTCATTAATCAGAAAACCGATGCGCGTATAATTTGACACAATTGCAAACTCATGACAATATTCTCTTAGTCCAAATTCTTTCCTTCTTATTGACTTTTTATAGTGAGAAAGATCCTCTCATTTTATTTGTATAATTATGATACTGAGATCTAAACTCTAGTTGATGTATTATGGTTTATTGTCTTAATATAGAGCAATATTATATAACTTCTGTAATTTCTACACATAATTTTTTAAAAAATTTTAAAATTATTTTTTAAAGTTTATTTTTTAAAATTAAATTAATTATTCTATTTATTATTTATATATTAAATATTTGATAAAAAAATAAAAATTAATAATACATAAAAATTATGTAAATAATAAAAAATTGTGTAATGTAACCGGTAGTAACTTGCTCACAAAAAAAAAAAAAAGCCGTGCTGACGGGGCTTTGGCAGAGTTTATAATGAAAAGCGGCTGGCTTTGCTAAATAAAGAATGAGTGGCTGGGTAGAGAATGAGTGAGTATAGAGTCGAAGACGTCACAGAAAACCCGTGAACTCTCCAGTTATCAGAAGATAATTCCTCACTCTCTCCCTATTCTTCCTGACGTGGCAGCCTAGCAGATTCATGCGCTTAACTGTCATCTGTCTCTAACGGTTGACACACTCCACTTCCTTTCCGTCTCTTTTAACGGTTGTTCCCCCACCCCGTCGTTAACGGACCACTCTTAAATATACTTACTTTACGTTGGTTTGAAATTGAAACACCCACCTAACCACCCCCCAAGAAAAAAAAAAAAAAAAAAAAACGGATTCCAAACCTATTATCAATTGGAATTTAATTAGTTTCCCGCCAGAATAGAAAGGACTTGTTGTCTTGTTCTTTCGTTGGGAACTTGCCTGCCGAAAAAGACAGGCTTTGTTCAAACTTCATCAAAGTAAAGAGAACGGTGTGGTTCTTTTGTCTTTTTCACAAATATTTATAGAGGCAACTATTACATCACTTTTATACAATTATTTAATTATATATTATTTTAAAAAAATTACTTCACACAACGAACTGAAACTAAAATAATAATAATATTTTTTTATAAAATTGTTTGAAAATTGTATAGTAGTTTACTAGTTGGGTAGTTACGTCCATGTAAACAGTATATATATTAATATTTATAATCTTAAATTGAGTAAGTACAATATAATTATTTTTAGAAAAAATTATATTTATCATGGTTAATATTTTGACACTTAGTTTTGAATTAGTTTATAGCAGTATATCTTGTAAACCCTCAAGTATAATGATATTTTTATAGTATTATTCCGTCATAAGTGAGAGTGTATTAATAAATTTGAGACGAGATTGCTATGTGTGTGACTACTTATTAAAATCTTCAAACATTACACCAATTTTAATATTTTATTTTTATTTTTCTATAACAAACATATAGTGTATGCATGATAAATATAACACTCAATTAATTTAATAAAAATAAAATAAAAATAATAATAAATTATTTTAAAATACATAAAATGTTAGCTGTGAATGACTACATCGCATTACTCGAACTTTTACACGAGAGAGGGGAAAAGGTGAGGCGCAAGTACTGACAGGCAGGCTGATGTTACCCAAATTACTACTCTTCCTTTTTCAACAACACATTAGTTTTAGGAAAATGATATGATATTGTTATTCATTTACGGAAATATATTATATTATATTATTTTAATATAGAAGAGAAAGAGTGGAGGTGTTTGCTTCGTTTTCCCGCGAAAACATGGTTTGAATTTCCCGCCGAAAGCAAAGAGCGAGACAGTCACCCAAATCAACTCAACCGTCGCTTTCAAATGATATCTAGGACTGCGACATGTTATCATCGTCATATTTTATTTGTCATTAGTTGTATATCTCGTGCTTCTCGTCTTTCGAAATTTGAACTCAACGGTCAGATTTTTGTTTTTTGTTTTGTTTTGCAGCTATTTCCCACTCATCTGGGGGCAGCCGAAGCTTCATGCTAAAGGCCTTGTTTTTTTGTTGTTTTCTGCATCTTAGGAACTTATATCAACAACGACACATGGGAATTATTTTCTTTTTTCTTTGGTGTTTGG
Organism: Juglans regia; assembly: GCF_001411555.2. Lineage (NCBI taxonomy): Eukaryota > Viridiplantae > Streptophyta > Magnoliopsida > Fagales > Juglandaceae > Juglans > Juglans regia. Next base: position 50,949,772 of record NC_049907.1, on the reverse strand, counting down.
AAGTATGTAACGTTTCGCATTACCAAGCTGGGTTTTTTTTTTCGCGCTGTGAAGATTTTAGCAGAAGATACATACATAGGATGTATACTTGATAGTGATGATTCCTGTTTTATAAATCGTAATGGTTAGGTTTGATAGAACTTTCTTTTCTCTTTCGGCATGGAAATATTGAAAGGAAATAAGAAAAATATATTTTTGGTTGAGAAATACTTCTTACAACCGCGTGGTGAAACCGGCGCGCAACCGGCGGCTCATTTAATATAAGTTTTAATTTCTTTCTCTCTCTATTTCGTTTCCTCTCTCTCAAAGCCTCTTGCTTCCGCAGCTATTCAATTTCCTATTTCGCTAAGACATAGAACAAGCTCATGGATTTGATTTAAAATGAATTAGTTTTTGTGGATGGATCTTTAAAAGGAATTAGTTTCCATGCATTGGATTTTTATGACTCATTCCTTCTAGTTGTGATTTTGTACGTGGTCTGAGATTAGCTTAAAAAGTTTGAAGGTACCGACTTTAGTTTTGTGTTGCCTTTTTCTTTGTTTGATAGGCAATGCTTCCGCAGCAACGCCAAGAAAATTAGCTTCGGTAAAATATTATTTTTCTAATGAATTTATTATCCTACTCTAATTATTGGGTTCTAATTGTTTTCTAATCTGATATGATTTTGGGTGGATTCTATTTTTTCTTGTAGTACGCTAAAGGGTTCATCTGTTTGTTTCACAAGAGCAAAGACTTTGAAGCATGATATGATTTGTGATTTTTAAGTTTAAAGAACTTCTTGATTTTCAGTTTTAGTTATATGTAATATTTAAAGCTGAGTTCAACGACAGAAGTGTGATTTTTTTTGCTTCAAATGCTTGAAGATAATTTACAAATAGTCATTTTCTGTTTGAGAGAGTTGAGGTCGCCAGAACACTGCAAAGAAAGAATGATTGGGTGATAAAATGCAGAGATGTAGTCTATCTTGTAAGAGATAAGCATTAAATCGAGTTTTTAAATTTTTTGATTGATAGACAGACAAATGAAATGGGAGAAAAAGCGGGAGGGAGGAAGTAAGGGATAAGTGGGTCCCAATTGTGTCAGCCGGTTGCACAAAAGTGGTATATCTCGGTTGTACGTAGCATTTTTGTTTTTGGTTGGAGGTTAAAAGGTTATGTTTGTACAGTGAGATTAGATTAGATGATTTTATATAAAAATTAAAAGTTAAATAAAATATTATTATAATATTATTATTATTTTAAAATTTAAAAAAGTTAAATTATTTATTATATTTTATATAAAAATTTAAAAAAATTATAATGATGAAATGAAATCGTTTCTACATCTAAACAGAATCTTAATCCATTCTACTACTAAAGTTCACTGGAATTGAATTCATTTTTGAGCTGATCTCTTTGTTTTTTCTTTTGTTTTTTTTCCTTTAAATTGAATTCCAACTCCCATACATGTCCCACCCTGTTCGGTGGAGTAGATAATAATCTAGTTAGGAAGTGCCTTTCACGTACTTCGGTGAGGCCCAAGAATGTAACTAACATTCATTTCAAACCATATATATGCATACAGTATGATGTTTTATATTTGTATGATGATTCGGTACAAAACTTCTCTTCAAAATTCAAAATCTTCGCCAAAGTTAGGTCTCGTTTGTTTTCAGAGATGAGATGAGATGAGATGAGATGAGATGAGATTAGATTAAAGTTAAAAAGTTGAATAAAATATTATTAAAGTATATTTTTTAATATTATTTTTATTTTAGAATTTGAAAAAGTTGAATTGTTTATTTTATTTTGTATTGAAAGTTGAAAAAATTGTAATCATTAAATGAGATGAGATAAAAGTTGTAATGATTTGTTCGATTTCAAACCACTTTGTCCAATAGCATTATTTATTTACAATATGGGAAGGGATTACACAGGCGAGGAGTTAGCCAGAAATGGTAAAGAGTCAAAGTGATTGAATGGGATATGTAACATATGTTGCTAAGATCAGTCACATATTTGTCAAGTGAAAGTCTACTTTGCCTCTTCAAATTGATACCTCCATTTGATTATTGATAAATTTTTTTTTTTACTTAATGATTAAAAAAATAATTTTAAGTGTATTGGTACATTTTTATTTTTATTTTTTAAATATATTTAAATATGTTAAAAAAATATAAAAAAAAAAAAAAAATTTACGCTGGCGGTATGCCCATTTGTCAAATAAGAGCACCTATTGGTTGTACCAGTAAATATTTTGGTAGTTTTGGATGTCTGCAGTATGCACTATGCAGTCGAGTGCATGAAGCGGTAAATAGTAAATCTTTGATTGGATTAGTCTCGGTTTGGATACAAGAAGGATCTTAAATGATTTTAATTTAATTGTTATAAATTTTTAAATTTTTATATAAAATATAATAAAAAATTTAATTTTTTTTAAATTTATAAATAATAATAATATTAAAAATTAATATTTTATTTTATTTTTAATTTTCATCTCAATCTATTTCATATTAACTCTTTATATTAACGGCACCTAAATATCTTTTGTATTTGTTTCTTTGGTGGGATTAGTTAGATGTCAGAGATGAATTGAGATATATTGAAAGAGTGATGATAGAGTCACCGCTGGTGGCTCCTGCTGGAAGCTACTGTTGGCTATTTTTTTTTATATATTTTTCTTATAATTATTTTTATATAGATATTTTTAATAATTTTAAATATTTTAAAAAAATAAAAAATTTATAATATTATTAAAAAATACTTTCTTAATCATTAAGTAAAAAAAAATTATTAAAAAATACTTCTTTAATCATGAAATAAAATAAAAAAATAATTTTTTTTACTTCAAAATTAAGGAAGTATTTTTTAATAATATTATAATTTTAATTATTTATTTTTTAATATTTAAAATTGTTAAAAACATATATATAAAAATAATTATAAAAAAACACATAAAAAAACACATGATGCCACCAGCGGTAGCTCTATCATTTTTTATGTTGAAATGATTTGTAAATAGTAAAATAAAAATTAAATTATTTATTATATTTTATATAAAAATTCGAAAAAATTATTTTAAAATTTGAAAAAATTAAATTATTTATTATATTTTATATAAAAATTTTAAAAAATAATAATAATAAATTAAAATAAATTAAGATAAATTTTGAATTTAAACCTCTTCTTCCAAAGAGGGTGAAATGAATGCTGTGTCCTCACATTATTGGGCCACCTGCCTCACAAGTCACACCATCTCAAAATCCCTTAAATCTGAAGACTCTCTCTCTATACAAACTAACTCCAACCATTTCCACGCTCCCACGTGTCCTCTGCAGTTCAGAGCTGGCAAAGATTTACGGGATAGGAGCCCTACTCCATTCTGCCATGCCACCAACACCCAACTAATAGCTTTTATAAGATGTAGTGTTTTAAAGTTACTAGGTTTGTTTTTTAATTATGTCGGACCCACAAAAGGAAAGGATCACAACCCCTCGATTTGCGTACACCGCCTAAGTACTATATATATGGTACACAATATCAGGAGTGGAGTGGTACCTCATAATATTGTCTCAGATATTCCTAATTTCATTTTTTTTTTTTTAACATGGGTGGTGTGGGTCCCACCTTCACATGCATGGTGTACTCAAATTGAATAGATGAGTCAAAAGATTAGTTTGAATCTGGTGGAAAGAATAATTGTAGGAATAATGATCGTTACAGTGCTTGTATAATTATTTTAAAAAAAATATTAAATTTATATAAAAAAATTAATTTATTTTTAAATAATTATGTGATATTTACACGTCTTCTGACTATATGTAATATTATTAAATTATTATTAAATTACATTGACCAATGACAATAGAGTGGGTCACATGGGCAACATGGAACTGGAACACGTGTGGGCTGCTTCTCTTCTCTGCTTTTTGGTGTACTGGAAAATTTCCAAGGCCAGAGTCATCACATGCTCTAACAAACACCCCCTCGGGCCTCAACCAAACAAAAATCAATTGAACCATTTGTCGGCTACGAAAAACTCTGTACAGCCAAATAGTGTGTTAATAATGATATAGAAATTGTAATTAAGAGATAAATAGCTGTTAAAACACTCCTTATTCTTATAAAAAAAAAAAAAAAAAAAAAAGAAAAGGAGTAGCAGCATTGAATAGAAACGTGTATCAACATTATCTGAAATTTGACATAATAATTGTGGGCATTAAGTTGAGTGTTAATGAACCGACCGACCGCCGACAAGGGTTGGTTTCCAAGGAGTCTCCGGCAGATATCTCACACAACATACATTCATTCGCATTTCTTGTCTCGTGTTTGGTGATAATAGAGCCTTCTACGTACGTGCATGCATTGGCATTCAGCACTTACAAAATTTATACGAACACCGTATGGGGATCGATCAATGAGCTGTCCCACTCATATCAGATTCCAGACTAGAACAAGTAGGAGTAGACTTCCGCATAAATTAGAACTTTAGCATTATTGAATCCCATGTCCGTTTATGGAGTTGGGGAGTTGGTTACCTAAAAAGAAAAAGGAGACTGGCCCCCCAAAATTCTAATTACTGCCTCATACCTTCACTGCATTGACTTTAGCCCTCACATCTACCTAATTTATTGATTAGGGCCCCATCAAAATTTTAATTTATGGATCATCGACATTCTATGATGCACTGATTCTCTATTTCGAGATGGCAAAGCGCTAAACGTATCGATTATTTTATGTTCAAGTTGCATGCATCTCGATTTAGCCCATTAAAAATAAAAAGAAAAGAAGCCAATTAGAAAAAGTTGCATGCATCCAACAATATCCTCCCTTTAAAATCTGATGTTTTCATTCCACAAGATAGTGGGCTCCAACATTGTGTGGCATAAAACGTAGATCAGAAGGCATCTTGGATGAAATGTGATTTTTTTTTAATATATTTTGATGAACCAGTACAATCCGTTGAATTTGGGAGTTGCAGATCCAGAATTTGTCTCCTGTTGTGCAGACAAATGGAGCTGCATGCAGATAAATCCGACTTTGGATCTATCGATGAGGAACTTCAATACAATCTTGAACTTGGACATAAAGAACATGGTAGAAATAAACGAGGGATTGGGATATTCGTCAAAGATATAAGAAGAAAGAGAGATTGGGGTTTATAAAACTTGGCTTCTTAAAATTGCTTACATTGAATATGGTAGATCATCCATTTTCTTGGCTCTTGGACGAATCGTGTACAAAGATCGCGACAAGACAGTGAGATGGATATAATGACAGAGGTACAAAGATCTCAACCCTTTTGTAACAATTAACATGGCCTTTAATTTGTACTTCCTAGTCGTCGGTTGTAATGTATATTTCACATTAGTGTCGTATAGCGATGTGCAGCTTGCATAGGAATGGCTGTACATGCATTTTTCCTTTTTTTTTTTTTTTTTTTTTGGGTTCTCCTTTGTAAGCGCATTCCCCGTGCCAATATGATAAAATATAAGAAAATGGGCTTAATCAGGTATATATACTCTCAATCCTCAAAAGTAAATATAAGTTAGCAACAAATAGACATGCAATTAGTTAATGTTATGGTGAAACAGTTCATGCGTAAGGGGGCATATGATCTTATTTGCAGTTAAAACAGAGAGAGAGAGAGAGAGAGAGAGAGAGAGAGAGAGAGAGAGAACAGGTTTAGCTTTGTCGCGGAAATTAAACCAAAACTAAGGCAGATAATGTAAGACACTAAGAACAAAGAATCATGGGGCCTGTTTCAAGGAGCTACATGTTCCATTGTTGTAGGGAAAGAGGCATTCTAATTTATGTCGGCAGAATTGTTTTAAGAGATTGCTGGAAATGTCTTCCACTACCGCTTGCACCGTCACTTCGATCGAACTTTATCTTCCATCACTTGCTGCCTTGGCTATACCATGGCCACCCAATTAATAATAATAATAATGAATAGTAATAGAATATCTTCCCTCTATCCAATCGATTACCGGGAATATGCATCAATATGGATAAGGCTGCCATGCCACTCTGAATAATACTTGCTAATTAAAAAAAGTAGGCTTCCTATATTTGACTAACGTATTTACGCATTATTTAAGACCAAGAACAAGCCAGTTGAATGACAGGTAAAAATATAACAAAGGGTGTCCCAAAAATGTGGAGAGAAAGCCCCAAAAGAAGGGCGGCACCATGCTTGTGGGGTTTCTCCCTTTCTCTCTCTCTCACACGCGCGCGACACCGAAGTGACCAGAGTTGTAATTTTACTACTTGCAAAGAACTCAAAACGTCACAGTATCACCCACAGAGGCTCGTCATACACACGCACAACTACTTGGATGCCAACTCGCAGGCATGCTTTTAAGGCAAACACGAAGCTACAAAGCTTCAGTCTGTAGCGAGGTTTGCCTTTATTACTCCGCCGAGGAACTCATGAACTAGGATAACGCTTCTCTTGAGAGTAATGGCTACATGACAAAAAATATGCACGCCTTTATTTATTTTTTGCTGAATAAACATGCGTGTATTTAAAGTCGCGAAAGCTGCCTGCAATCCCTCCTCGTTTCCAATTTTGGGAAATATCGCCTTCTAGATCACACATTTTAGCCTTACCTCATAATAGATCGAGCACCAAACATAGCGAATCATTAGATGAATAACAAAAGGAAATATTAAGCATCAGAAGATTGATGCTTAATCACAATATCCCACATAAAAGAATACCTGTGAAAACTTCTACAGAGAAAACATAACTTTCAAGCTGAAATCACAGCCGATTAGGAAAGTAGAAGTCGCCATCTCAATTAATTAATGTTTGGTACTGAAATGAGCTTTCCTAATATATGGGAAGACAGCACACTCGCCAACACTATGGGAAACAATACACAAATTTCAATTCAAATTAAGTAAATACTACAAGGTTTTGTACAACTCATGTTTGGTTTGTATAAAATATACTTTATAGAGCTACAATCTCTGTAATCCCGAGTGGTTACCAACTGGTGTTTAATACTGGGATAACAAACAACGACAACTCAAAACTCTCATTTCTTAAAGTAAATACTATACAACAAACAACATGTTATATATGCAAGAGAATGATTTAAGAAGCCATGAATATCCAAGAAAAATAAATCACAAATGAATATTCACATCTGGATGAAGTTGCACTGAAGGGCTGTTTTGCTTCTCACACTCTTCTCCAAAGATATCTGCACGATAACCAAACCAAAAATTTGAAAATCAGTACAGCTGTCAGTTGAAATTTGTATCATGCATAGATTTATCTATCTATTATTTTGTTTCCTCTTATTTACACTTTTTAGCTTCATCACACTAGCCAAATATAGGTCAGATGTGCAGTTAGCTACCACAAAAGATAAATGCTTCCCTTGTATCCCAAACACCCAATCCTGGTTTCACAGCTTTCACTTGAAGCACAAGCTGAACTCAAAATCTCTTATTTTTCTTCTTTTAATTCTTTTTTTTTTTGGGGGGGGAAGCGTAGGAGGAGGAACTCTTTAGGGGTAATCGGATTTATTGGGAGAAGGCCAAGTAGGCTGATTATTGTTAAGATCCTTTCTTTTCTAAGACTGGCAACCAAAGGGTTGATGGGTTCCACCATTGAGAATTTGAGATCAACCATGGGAAGAAGTATGGACACGTTGAAAGTACAACTGGAACTGGTTTTAGATCGTTATACTTGATAGGTAGATATGCGTGGGTTTACACTATATGTCAATAAAAGCATGAGTTGACAGATCATAAAATTGATTACCAAAAGAAGATCCTCATCAGTACCAAAGCATTTCCGTGCTTCTTCTAGGCACTTTGAAGAGACCCTCTCATGTTTCCTGCACAATATTTCAAGTCCATGTTTCCTTTACATGGTAACCAAAATTTGCACCAATAATCAACGTATTTGAAACTTATGTGTGCAAGTACACTAAGAAAATGTATCTGAAAGATTATGCCAATATGACTACTAGACTTTTTAAGCACTACATGATATGCTTAAGCACACGAGGAAATATTAAGATGTTCAGTGAACCATCTTGAAGTAACATGGTCAGCTTAACATATGAGTACTTTTTAAGTATACATACAGACATTAATCCTAATCTAAAGGCTAAAGCTACGTGGATGCTTGAACTCCCAGTAATATCAAAATTGTGCCACTAAGTTCAGCTGCATTGTGCATGCATGCTACTGCAATGTTGTAAACAAATCTGGCCATCAATGCTCGTACAGCTGATCAATTGTGAGTTGGTCATAAATTGTGCCCAACTATTTAAAGTACATAACATAAATTGTACTCAACTTTTTACAACCTCAATGTTCCACCAAGGTTCTGAATGCTGAACCATAATCTAACCACCATTTATTAACTTCATCAAACAGCAATAGAAGTAGGAAGTAATTATTGGCAAGAAGATGGATCTGTATTTTTTTTTACTTTGTTAAACTTTCTCTGCTGGAATAAGATCATGGTCTGGGATGCTCATAGATTGAGAAACTCATGGAATGTATAATAAAGCCAAAATTATGATGAACAGATATGAATTGAATGAAAGCAGCATGTATCATTGTAACTCTTCGTTCAACTTAACTTATTTGTCTGTTCATGAATTCTCTTACATTGCCATCTCACCTAGGGGCGAGTGGATCTATTTGTCTGGTGTGTGCATTTTAACACTATGGTATATGCATTAAAAGAATTCACTGTCAAATCACTCTCCATCTCTGAGTTTCTCGACATGCTCCCAATGAAGTGAGATCCTTAACATTATCAATGTTGAGCCAAAGGCACCCATTGAGATGATAATTATAGTTGTAATCATCTTACAGAGAACATAATCTCTTATGGTGAACAGTATGATCATGGATGTCAATAAAAGTGGGAGAAAAAAAATGGATAATACCTGGAACTTGCGGGATCTCTAATCTCAAACTCATCTGCATCAGTGTCATAGCCACAAATCACGACATAGTGACCTATAAGAGACATTAAATAGTTGGTAAAGAATTTACGTGGGGCACGCAAATAACTTCAACAAACAAACATAAAGATATAGATTACAGCAAGGGAGCATCATTTGTTAATTAAGATTTCATAATGCAGCAAGAGATTATAGTGGCCAAGAAAGATAAATATACTAATATAATTGTAATGGTCAAATAAACGTAATTAATGCATTAGAAAAAGAAAAGCGCCCCTCACCAGTGTAGCCGGAGTTGCTGGCAAATAAGCTCGAAACACTTAAATTCTCTGGCCAAGACTGACTGCAAAACCAAATATTTAGCAGAAGCATTTAATTTAGCTCATTTCTCATACAAACATTCATATAAACTATGAAGTCATTCCTATGAAAGAAGAAGGAAAGCCTTTAGTTTGATACACACATGCATATTCAGGAGAACAGCATGAACTAAAGAAAATAAACAATGCAAATACTATGGCTAGATGAAGTCCTGGAAATTTGGTAGTAATAACAAAAAATAATGCTACAGGGTTGTCAAACAATAACTTCAATTAAAGGAGAATGAAATTTAAGCAGAAAAAAGTAGAATGCAGAAAATATGGATCCCATACCTCAACTTGTATTGGTCGACTAACGCAATTGCAATATACTTCCCTGACAAAATCAAGACGGAGATTTCTTCACCACTGATTGAACTGCACTGTTAAAAATAAGGTTCATTAACGAGGTCCAAGAAGATTGTCACACAACACCTGAATAAAGAATGTAAAGAAGGTACTGTTTTGGGAGAGGACGATAAACATGACAAAAGTTCTAGTTCTTTTGATAGGTTTCTTCCAACTAATCTGGCCCTAGACTCAATAATTTTAATACCCTAATGGGGGAGCAAAAATATTTTCATCTTCAGGTCTTCAAGTGATTTCCAAAGGAATCCAAATAAAATTATAAACATTCAGGAAATAAATCTAGATACTTCTACACAAAGCCTCAAATGTTACATTTGATTAGAAACTAACAAACATAGCTATCCCTTTTGTCATTTTTTTGTCAGAAAAATTTGCTGCAATGAAGTTAAAAAAAAAAACAAAGATTTAGCTGTGTAAAACTGACATGATGGTTCTATTATTAAAAGAATGCACACTTGAATGAATGGATTATACATTTATATTAATTCCAGCTTCCCGTGCCTTTTGAAATAGCATATCAACTCGCCCCAAATCATTAGGTAACTGCTCCTGCACAATATCCAAATTCTACCTTTATGAGTATTGGAGTGACAGCAAGACAAACTAATTTTAAGTCCGTATTAATAATTTCGCTTTTCAAGTTCCACAAACAGATCACATCTATACAATGGGTGAGTTGATTAAATGGGGAAGCTTGTGAAATATAAAATTACTTTAAGTCCTTCACATATCTATACAACAAGCTTTAAAATAACTGATAGGTATATGATTAGACACAATATTTTTTTACTTCAAAATTACTTCTCCTTCAAAAGCATGACAAGCTATATAGTGTATACCACATCAAAAATAATAACAAGAACTAAAACCATGCGTATCAAAGTATAATGTCACATCTTAGAAATTAGGAACATTCCTTCCTTCCTAATGGACTATATATGTGTGCACATATACGTACTATATTTTGTATGTCAAAGATTGCCAAAGACAAAACAATCCATACGGTCTTCACACCAACAAAACTGCAATATTTCTCTAAACTGATGTAAAGCATGTAAGCTGAAAGAAATGTATAGGCATAAGTCACAACCACTCTAGAGTAGGTGGTTGATACCAAATTACATGTAATGAGAACAGATTAAACAAAAATTAAGTGCCTTTCGCTTGTATTGGTGGTAATGCAAAAATCAACTCTTAGCACTGACTAAGCATTGACAAGACACTCCAAGCAATACAAAGCATTCACATCGTTTCATCTGGTAAGGTAATTTATAAACATGATACTGGAGACCATGCATGCATTTCAGCAATATAGTCCCCAGTTATAATAAATGTTTAGCGCTAGCAACAAACAAGATGGAAAAATCTGTTCTTTTCATCTGTTGCTGGGTAGGAAGCAGATGAAAGTAACTATCAAGCCAAAGGAAAAAAAATCGACGAATGTTAAGATCACCTTGTAAAATGTTTCGCCAGAATAATTTGGGTTGGCCCCAACAGTTACCGTGAAGAAGGAAAAACTGACAGGAAACCTAAGCAGCAGATATGCGAGATCAACGGTCCAAATGCTGCAAACAAAGTGCCAACAACGAGACATGTAGATCAGCTTATTGAACCTTGATACAGCCAACGGCAAAGATAGATAGAAAGTAGGTATATGACAATGGACAACCGTTTAATGTTATCAATAATTACAGTACTAGTATTGACATTCATAATTAAAGTAATTAACGGGTACAAAATCTAAGCGCTAGGTCATCTACTTGCATACTCTGGGGTTTTAGCTGGTTTTCAAGTGTCCAAGACTTGCATAGTTTTTATTTTAAACAGAAACCTTAAAGTTTACCTCCTATTAAAATTAAGCTTATCTTACCAAAACGAACTAAATTGGTAAAAGCAGCAAACTACAAAACCCAAAGGATTGAAGTCATAAATTCATCGACAAGAAATTACCTTGTTGTGCAGCACAATTCACTTAAAACCTCAAAATCACAGGTGATCCTAAGAGATTTCAGGACCATCAGAACACAGGCGAGGCCGCAATCCCAAGAATTTAGCTGGTTTATGTGGGGTACCTATAAGCACCAACAGACCGACCTTGACAGATTCAAACAAAATGAAACTAAATAGCGATATCCATGAAAACTAGACTTCAATGTATGGACAGAATGACACTCTACTCACTTCAACAAAGTAGGAGCGGGCCAAGACCTCCTCATGGTGTAATTCTACCAACCTTAAAGGATCTCCGTCTGATACTGCCTGTTCTTCTTCATCGGTCTTCGGAATCTTGTTGAACAGAAAATATAACGGCCACATGATAATGACCTAATTAACTACGCAACTGCCGCTGTGGCGCTAAAACTTGTACATTAGAAACAAATATCCTGAGCAGTAATTATTCGGTTAGCCTTGAACACAAAGCTATTCGGATCCCGAAGGCATAAAATTCCATCAAAAATCCGTGCAATTCACGTATGTATGTATACTATAGCTTAACGCCAATGTAGTTCGATGCAATTGGCACGCAAAATATCAACAACTCAAGTCATATGACCAATTTTCATTGATATGGTGAAAAATCAATTCGCATCAATATATATCAACGAATTCAAGGATCGATTATGAAGAAATGGCTCGAAAACATAAAATACAAAGTACTGATCATTAGCGATTCAACTGCTGAAAAAAAAAGGGGGATCGGTAATCCAACCAAGTCATGGAGTTTTAGAGGAGCGAATAAAATAAATCAGAATCCATCTTCGAAAATTCATAATTAGAAATAGACCTGAATGGTTATCCGAGATGGAGAAAACGGATTTTGCTCTTTTTGAGCATACTTTGTACGACAATGCCTCTGGTCTCGAAGTTCCTTGCCAAAATACGATAGTCAAAATAGTTGTTCAATGATTTTTCATGGGTATTGAGTTGGGTTTAAAAGGCTGCTAGTGACAGATGAGATCTCAAAAAGATATGGGCTCCTGAACAAAGACCAATTGCGAAAGCCCAGTTTAGCAAATGTGGCCAGTAGCACCATAATTAATTTGCTAGAAGAAGCTGAGACACATTTTAACCATTACAAGTAACTTATTTTTCATTACCGCTTCATTAGCTAAAACGTATAAAATGACCGAAGTACCCATAATACGTGATTGGTATGGCTCCGACTCCGATGGAGTCAGAATGCCCACATCCGACCTCTGACTCTAACTGGGGTCGGAGGTCAAAATCTCATTCGACTCTGACTCCAATCAGAATAGAAAATAGGCATTTTCAGGCCCAGTTGCCCTACTGAGAAAATAGGCTTCGATATGTCCAATATCAACCCCTGTTTAATAATGTAAAAAAATAATTTAAAAAATCTAAAATACTTAAAAAAAATAAGTTAAAAAGATAAAATTTAAATACAATAAATAAAAATCAAACTACAAATCGCAAACCATAAATATAAATTTACAACACCAAAATATGAATAATGTTATAGATTTCATTCAAATATGAAATATCTCGCATCAGTCTTGACAATTCATGCATTTGAGTCGATGGCTCGATAGTGATTTCCAATTTTCTTGCATGAAGTTTTAACTTTTATTGACCAGATGCACGATCTTTTCTTTAGTCATTTAACTATAGGCTTCTAACCATCAACCAATTGATATTATGAACTCACATCTACCTTTCACTCTGATGAGTTTTGCATGATGGTAACTATCCCACAATGCGTTGGTATGAGACTCTCAGCCATCCACAATTAATCTAAGATTCACAGCTAGGTCTATAAAATCATATAAATTATAAATTAAATAATAAAAACATTAAAATTATGTAAATAATCATTTAAAATCATAAAATTACCTGATTCAATCCTATAACTCTTGGCATAAACGGTATCTACCTCAATAGGCATTGAACTTAACTAATTTTGTGTACAAACGAGGGTCTCGATGGTGGTCGGAGATAATGAACTATGATAAGCATTCAAGACACGACATATAGTGTTAAACGCCGATTCAATGGCAATCGTAGTAATAGGAATGACTAGTACTTTCCTAGCTATTCGGGAAATGAATGAAAACTTGTCAGAATTCACTTTCTACCAAGTTAATATCTGGAATGTATCACTAAGTGACTCGACATCTTCCATAAAGTAATGTTCAACTTCTGACTTACATTGCATAATATTGCTCGATGCACGGTTTTGATAATAGCATCGTAGTCGCAATAAATTTAAACTTTGTGCATGTGTGTCATCCAATATTTTGAATAACGTACCGGACGTCGTACCGGTCAAGGCACTGGAACGAAATATTTCGGTACCGATATTGTTTCGGGATAGCGTTTCGGGATAACGTTTCGGGATAGTCGATATATAAATAAATTATATATAAATACATATATATATATAAATTATAAATAATCTAGTCTAAATTATGGGTTAAAAAATAAGTTTGTAGTTTGAAAAAATGAAAAAAAAAATAATAATAATACAGGCCGAAATATCGGCAGGTACATGCAGAAATTTAGTCCGAAATGACCGGTACCGGCCGGTATTTTAACCGGTACGGAACAGATATAATACCTGTACGGGCCGGACGGCCGAAACGAAAATTTCGGCCTTACCGGCCGGTACGGTACGAAATTTAAAACACTGATGTCATCCCAAAAAGATGTCAAGCCAGTCAGGCGAGAAGAGCTACCACTTTCGGTTAAAGACTGACCACTACTATTGTAATGATTATATAAATCATCAATATTACATTTAAGCGATCTAATAAACTTTTTAGTGTCCTCATCACCGAGGATGTCTCTAATCCAATCCTCTACAATCGCCAACTTATATCGGGGGTCAAAGATCGTAGGCATAAATAATAATCTATTTATCTTCTCTACATCCTCCAATATTTATTATATTTTTACTTCATCCTCATAACCATTGCATTTAATAAATCCATACGGTCAACACAACTCTCTTACAAGTGATCATAAATTCTCGAAAGCTCATCGAAGTATATATTTGTAGTAGGATATTTTGTCCCAGACATCCTCATAGTTATGTTATAAAATAATTTAAAAAATTGAACAAAATATCTGATATTGGCTCAATCAACTGTGTCCGGAGGACCGAACCCCCTTTCTCCTCCCAACTAATTCCAACAAAGTGTACCTGATGCCCCCATTTTGTCCTCTATCTACTTAAACGCTATTTGGTACTTCTGCGCTACATCTAACATCATGTATGTAGAGTTCCATTGAATTTGAACGTCCAGTTGTAACATACTGGAAGATGGGATCTCAAGTTATTTGTTTATTGTTTTAAATTGGTGGAGCCGTTGGGAGAAACTCTCACATATCTCTCTAGGTTTCAGACTTAAATAATGGATTCATCAACCTCATTGAACCCCTTAGAAAGTATGAGGTTAATGATATAGACACAACATCGAATATGAATAAACTGGTTCTCATGAATGATATCCTCCATTACCATCGTATTTTGCCTGAACCAATCAATGACAGTGTCATTCGCACTGGCATTGTCAACCGTGATACTGTAAGTACTTTTTTGATCCCCTAATTTTTTAAACAGTCATCCATCTCCTTGCCAATGGATGAACCATTATGATCAACAATTTATTTGAAAACGATAATCCATTTTTGTAGAGTCCACTCACTATCAATAAAGTGGGTTGTGATACATATGTAGCTCACATTTTGTATGGAGACCCATGTATCAGTCGTAAATGACACTCTCTAGCCAGTGGCGACAAACATTTCCTTCATCACTGCCTTATTCTTGGCATGCCTCTTCAAACAGTCGTGTATTACAGTATACCGTGAAGGCATGAAAAATTGTGGCTTCAAAGTCTGCACAAACTTGCGGAAACCTGCCTTGTCAACTGTGGTAAAAGGCATCTCATCAGTGATGATCATCTTCACAAGAATATCTCTCAATATTTTCGCACTGTATTGAGGGATTGATAACTTCTTAACTTGCGTGCCATCAGTGGCTGTAGAAGTCTTGTAATTCAGCTTCATCTGATTAGTTGCTACTGGCCCTTTGTTTACTTATACCACTGGCAGCCCGTAAGATGTGTTATTAATATCGACGTGCCTTATTTCTTCGAATGACAACCACATAGTTTCCCACAACAGTGATATCAAGCCTCCGGGTTCTCACGAGCACTACGAACTTTGGTGAAATGTTTTCATGTCCACAACCTTTTTTTACTAGGATGTGCAAGTGGATCGGCCTTAACATTCATTAACTCCTCTTCATTAAGTATATCCAAGTTTTCTAGGTTTATTAAAGCTCGACTACTTACACAAGAGGTAACTGCTCTAGATGGGGGTCTACGACTTAAATTACCAGTTGGTGATGCCATTAGTTGTGCATAATCCTCTTGTGGAAAATCGCGGTGAGAATGAGATTGTGTAGTATCCATAATTTGAGCAAATAATTTGAAATAATTAATAAACAACCGTCATTTTGAATATTATGATAATTATTTACAAATTGAAAACACATTGAAAAGAAAAAAAATATGTGTCTTATCGTGTTTGTGGTTTTAAAAATAAATAAAACACAAAAAAATAAACGTATGCTCGAGCCACACTCGAGCGAACATTACTTGGAACAAAAAAATTGATTTTTACAAAATCTAAATCCCTCGATTCTTAAATTTAATAGCATAAAAATCGAAGTTATTGAAATGAAAGCAACAAAAAAGTTAAAATGAACAACAAATTATACACATTTCACAAATTACATTTTACAATTACTCGGAGGAATAACAAATCTATTGGCGGAGGAAGTTATAAATCATTCTTACAATTACTCCGGTGACGGTAGATGGCGGGGGAGGTGAATTGAGCTGTGCGAAATTGACTCACTAGGGACTATTGTGCAAAAGTGAGGGGGAAAAAGGGGATCTTGCGTTTTGAACCCCCTTCCTTCATGAAACGACGTTGTTTCGCTTCAAGCGGAACGATTTCGTTTACTTACCTGATCAAGACAAAATGTTAGCTGGGCCTACGAAACGACGTCGTTCCTCTTGAAGTAGAATGATGTCGTTTTGATCATGTGTATTTTTTTAAAAAAAAGTCAGAGTTCGGAACCCACATGGGCTCCGACTTCGACTTCAAACTCCGATTACTAGAGTCGGAGTAACTCTGATTCCGACTCCAAATTTCGCAAACTTCGACTTCGTTGGAGTCGAAGCCTCGTCGAAACTCAGACGGAGTTCAGAACTCGAAAATTTTGCCCACCCCTAATTGGTATTGTAAACAATTTTTCTGTTTCTTGTCCATGATAACGACTAATATATCGTTGTTTGGAGAATATTTTTTTATTCACACTCATGGTTGACAAAGTCCTGATTAATCTTGCGGTGCACGATACCTCTCAGTAAAAAAATTTCTGCAAGCGCATATTTAGTAAATCAGAGAAATTCTCTTAGTCTAATGGACCTTATAAATTATTTATACTGAAGAGGATTCGAATGTTAGACTAAAATAAAGCATATCATCAAAACCAAGTGTTTGCCACTTGAACCAACCCTTAATATTTGTTTAGAAAATAATTAAATGTGGGTTATTTGGGATAGAAACAACAGTTATTGGATTTGTCCGGTGGTGGTCCATTGCAATTTATTAGTCAGAATTGGTAATCCGTTAGTAGTGTAGTCCCATCACTTCACGGTCGAGGGTTAGAGAGTGGTCCAACACTCCAAGCTGATTTTCAAACTGCCGGCCGTTTACCACCAGAATCGTCCAAGTTGGGTACTTGATTGTTTAGGCAGAGATGAGATGAGATTAGATGAGTTGAGATTAAAATTAAAAAGTTGAATAAAATATTGTTAGAATATATTTTTTAATATTATTATTGTTTTGGAATTTGAAAAAGTTGAATTGTTTATTTTATTTTGTGTGGGGATTTGAGAAAGTTGTAATGATGAGGTGAGATGAGATGAGATGAGATGAGATGTTTTTGGAAAACAAACAAGGCCTTAGCATCTCACATCCGAAAAAGACACCCACCCCCAATTCAAAGTTTCTAACCTTCGGGTTTAAGTTTATACAAATAAAAATTATTGTCACCATCTATTATTCACCATTTCACATCTCATATTTTATAAAAAAATCTATACATCATATAAAAAACACTCTAAATCTTAAAAAAAATTATAGGTATATGACGTGTGATGTGAACAATTATTGATTTATAGCATAACTCTTATGACTTATACTGATTTTGCCCAAATTGCATCGGCTCAAGTTACAAATCTATACATTAGCATATGTGATTAAAGATGAGAAATAAAATAAAATGAAGAATAATATTATTATTTTTGACATATTATGGAGTAACCTTTTAAATTAAATTTTACGTTTTAAGGGAAGTAGAAGTTAAAAAAGTAAAAGACAATTTATTTCAAGTACTATTTGAAAATCTTTATATTATATAAATTATCTACTTGATATAATTTGATTTATAAGATTTAAAATTTATTTTTTAAATCAAATTATACCACGTACATAATATATAATTTAAAAACATTCAAATAGAATTATTATTGTTTCAAAAGATTGAAAGACTGAAAAAGATGAAATTTAAAGTGAGCACAAAAAGGTTAAGACTACGTTTAGATGTTGATATGAGTTGAGTTTTCTATGAATAGTAGTAAGTTGATATAGTTGAGTGAGTTTTGTGGGGCTCACATAAGATGAGATTAGATGTATTTATAAAAAGTTGAAAAAGGTTGTAAGTCCTACATGTATGAGTGATAAACGGTCGGTCCGGATCGGAATGGACCATAGAGACCAGTCGGTCTTGGTCCATGTTTTAGAGGACCAAAAAGTTTCGGTCCGGTCTCGGTCTAGAGTTTTTCCACTCCAGACCGGACCGGACCGAATGAAAAATAAAAATAAAAAATATATTTTATATATATTATTTATATAATAATTGTACAAATTATTATATAAGTCTCATCCAACATATCACCAGTAATAATATAAAACTTTAAATATATTATTAACACTTGTTAATATTCTATCAATTAACTAATATTTAATATCGGTTAGCTAATTATATAGTAATTATATAAATTAATAATGTAATTTTCATCTAATTTATTATCATTGACTATATAAAAATATTTTTTTATTGAGTTAGTTATATAATCCATATTAATAAGTCACTTAATTTTAATTTATTATTTTAAATAAAAAAATTTAATTAATTGATTTAAAAAAAGAAACAAATAATTAGACCGGACTGATAGCTACCGATCCGGTTCAAGAAAATGATAGACCGACATTCACCCATATCCACATATAAAGATGTTTTGAGTTGAGATGAATTTAATGATTTCAGAATTATATATTTGAATATTATAATATATCTAAATCTGAGCTGAATTTAGTAAAGAAACCAATCGAGTCCTAAAATACTGAACCTCAGCATAATTGACGAAATAATTAGCGACCCAGCGCACGTAACTTTGTGGGCACATCGAGCACTTAAAAATGCGAAAGGGAAATCTGTGTTCTTTTTGGGTTACTGATTTGCATGCATATATGGGGGGGCATGCATCTTCGAAATGGGACTAAAAAATTGAGTTGGAAAGGAGGGATACTGAAGTAGTTGAACTTTTGCATAAAGTCAAGGGTTTCTGCTTTTGCTTTCTCAAACGGCTATTAGAAAAATGCTTTTTTCCACACTTACTCTCTCTCAGAAAATCAATCATTTGTTTAACCACATGTTGCTAGCCGTTGTTGGAACCTTAACCTTTTGCACTTTTATTTATATGTTTTCGGTTTTTTACTTTCTAGGATGAACTTTGGAGGCTCGGAATTGGGATTCATTCAACTCAAAAGGATAGAAGAAATTTAAAGAGAGCCCAAAACATTAGAGACCCCAACTGCCTCCCTCATATGCACTTGTTAAAGTGAAACCCGCACTAATGTTAATTATAGTCAACATTGTGTTGTAAATGCTGATTTAGTATATTATGAGACAGCATGCATGCTTTGATGAATGGAAACTTGGGGCCGAGTTGATGATTTAGGCATAGTGGAATGTTGTTAAGGCATGTAATGCTATGGGGCCTTATATTTTGTCACAAGCATCATATTTGTTAAAAATAGATTTTAACTCGATTACAAGCTTAGCTGGATTCTACCGCTAAATGCATGCTTTCTTCAGCTGGCAGCCCTTCTTCTATTCCCCAGCGTTTTGGGACCAGGTTATTGAACAAGAGTCCCCCATTAAACACCCTCGCTTAAACCCGAGAAAGAAAGTAGGGCTTGAATTGTGTCGATAAAGAATAATTCTATTTATCATCTTCACATATCATAAATTATATATATTTTATTTTATTTTTAATTTTTTTTATAATAAATATGTAGTATATGAATAATAAGTAAAAAACAATTCAATTAGTTTAATAAAAATAAAAAATTATAAAAAAATAATAATATTAAAATATGTAAAATATGATATAGGATTATGAGTAACATCCCTCGTCAATAAATAAATTTATATGTTAATCTTAAAAAGAGTAATGGTCCCTCCCAAGAATAATGAACTCACATAAATCCCCATCTTTCTTAGTTTGTAAAAACACCTTGACAACTCCTTTTTCAGGGGGGAAAAAAAAAAAAAAAGATGATAAGGAGAGAAGGAACGGAACATAGAATTGGCCTCATTCGTATATTGTAAACAATATTTGTTACTGGGGTTCATTCAGAAATTCTATAAAACTGGTGCCAAGTCATCAACAAGCAGCAGCCAAAAAAAAAAGAAAGAAAGAAAAAGGCAACAGCAAGTGGGTACAAAAAAATTCAAAATAAGTTTAGAGATTAGAAATAGAGGAGGTCCTTTTCGCGAAGGACGGGAATAACTGCTTCTAAACGGCTATATTACCTAATCTCAAATCCATTCAAAAAAGAGTACAAGATTACTGTATTGCCCTTCATCCACAACACTTACACGTGATGATCTCTTGCTAAGTTATGGTGGTGCGCGGCCCAGTCATTAAAAAAAAAAATTTTGTTATACAATTTTTACCACATTTTATATTTTATATTTTTTAAAATTTTTAAATATTTTTTTAAAATTTTATTTGATTTTATTTTTTTAAAATTATTTCAAATTTTATATTTATTATTCATATAATAAATATTTAATAAAAAAATTAAAAATTAAAAAAAATATGAAGTGCAAAATGTGAGGAAGTTAAAAAGACTTATTCTAAAAAAAAATTACAATGTCTGAATTTATTTAACAGGACTGAGTTGGATTGTGTACCCGAATTCAGAGGAGGCTGCAATCACTTGTTTCTATTTAATAAAAAACTTTGTTTAATCCCCCCACTCATTGATAAAATGGGTTGGGAAGATCAAATTCAAATCCAAGTTTCTTAAAACCCATCACATGTCCACCGAACCTAACCCACCCGTTCCATTTATTTCCACATTTTCCATACCGTGATTTCTCATATTCTCATCATTTTTCATTTGTTTTTTTATTCAACCCTTCATTCTCTCTCAACTAGGGGCTGTGGATTTCTTTAATCAAATGGAAATACTTGAAGTATAAAATTGAACATTCTCAAAAAAAGAGCCAAGTCTATTATGGTACGTGAGAATGAAGAATAAAATTTTTCTAACAAAAATTATTAAATTTCAAAACAAAGCCGGTTTATAAAATAATTCTTTTTAATTTGAAGGCAATTTTGCACACAAAATAATATTTCTTTTGTGCCAAAAGAAAAAGGGAAAGAAGTGCATAGCCAAGGGTGAAAATGTAAAACTCTGTAGTGGCATTGACAATGGTCACGACTTCTGAGCCCACAGCTAACCCTATTTTATTAGTTTTTTGAACTTTGTACACAATGTGTGAGAGAGAGAGAGAGAGAGAGAGAGAGAGAGAGAGAGACGTTGGCAAAGGCATGTGGTGAGTTGCAGTGACCCTTAAAAGCTTTTGAAAATCAAGATTTTGAGAACCAAATCAAAAGGCCAACCCCCAGTTATCTGATCCCCTCATCTTCCTCAGTCACAGCAGGCCTAGCAATCATGGTTCAGGCTAGCCCACCTCACAGACCCCCTTTTATTTTTCATACCCTGCTTCCTCACCTAGCACTATAACCATGCTTATACTCGTTGAAACGTAGGACCAACACTGGCTCATTTACTTGACTTCACTTTTGGGATTCGAAAACTTTCTTGTTCGATAAAGGTTTGGATGGAAACTTTGGTAAAGAAGAGCGGAAATTTTCAAAAGATAAAAGATGGGTCTGGGTCTTTTGGTGATAATGGGGTTCGAGCTGAGTCGCACACCGATTCGAGCACCGAGTCTAGGGAGAGCAGCGGTTCTTCAAGATCGAGCAGCGAGACTACGAGTGGGGAAGTGAAAGCAAAAGGCCGGTCTTCGTCGCCGCCTCCGTTG
Organism: Juglans regia; assembly: GCF_001411555.2. Taxonomy (NCBI): domain Eukaryota; kingdom Viridiplantae; phylum Streptophyta; class Magnoliopsida; order Fagales; family Juglandaceae; genus Juglans; species Juglans regia. The sequence goes on along the minus strand of NC_049907.1, from coordinate 50,927,685 downwards.
GGTTGGCCTATTCGTAAGGCTCAAGTAAGCAAAAGTTCGGTTTCTGATATTGGTCAAAGTGAACAGAAACAACCCCATTTGGCCGATTCGACATTTGAGAAAACGGTCTCCCAAAACTCAGGTTTGTTTTGCTTGGTTTCTAACAAAATGTAAGAAATTCTCAATAACTTCAGATTTTGAACGTTACTACTCTTTCGTATTTTAAGACCTGAGAAAGAGAAAAAATCCACCGGAATGAGTCTGATACAACTAAATTTGCTAAATAGAGCTGTTTTGGAAAGCCAGAGAACACAAACCTCGGAATTATATGTTATCTTTTCTCCGGTTTTCTCAAGAACCAAACAGTCGAAGAGTTGGTTATTATACCCTTCTCATTTTATTATCTGACCATCTCTTGTAAACAATTCTCAAACAGCGATGGATATGATGAAGGAAAGATTTTCAAAATTGTTGCTTGGTGAAGATATGTCAGGGTCTGGGAAAGGGGTCTGTACAGCATTAGCTATCTCAAATGCCATTACCAACCTCTGTGGTATGCTCTCTCTCTCTCTCTCTCTCTCTCTCTCTCCTTGTTTAGCGTTTGATGGAATTATCCCGGGGTGAATGTTTCGATTACTTCATCTGACTCTGTCTATAAAATCATATAGCTACCATTTTTGGGCAACTATGGAGATTAGAACCGTTGCTTACTGAGAAGAAAACAATGTGGAGAAGAGAGATGGAATGGCTACTTTGCGTCAGTGATCACATTGTCGAATTGATACCCACTTGGCAAACATTTCCTGATGGAAGTAAGCTTGAGGTATTGCAGATGGTAGTCCTAATTTCAATTTTGTACATGTTAAGATCTTGAGATTAATATAGTAAAATCTTGTTTGGTTACTGTGGAAGAACACAACAAAAGATCTTGAACTTTTCATTGTTAAACTGGGTAAGTAAGCTCGAAGAAAAAATGCTACTTAGACCGATAAAATTGACCGATTATAATTTTTATTTGATCTTCAAGGTGAAGGAAGTGATTAGCAGTGAATTGGTTGTTTTTCTTTTAATTTTTAAAAAATGTTTAAGGATATTTAAAAAATGGTTGAAAGAAAAAAATAAATAAAATAAAAGTGCATTTATACTTATCGGAACAATGCAAGGACACCATTCTCGTCCCCTAATATTGTCCGGAAGAAAAATCTTGAAAGTAAATATGGGCGAGACCCCAAAAGGATTATCACGTAGTTATGTATTGGACTATTAATTCACGATTTCTTGTTTCTTTCTCGTGCATTCTCCAGGTCATGACTTGCAGGCCGAGGTCGGATATTTTCATCAATCTCCCAGCTCTGCGTAAACTAGACAACATGCTTCTTGTAAGTTCCAGTCTTGCTTGTTTCACACTATACTATTTTGTATTTAGTAGTCATTCTTAATTTGTTAAGGCATTTTCCTTTGTGACAGGAAATATTAGATAGCTTCGTCAATACGGAGTTTTGGTATGTTGATCAAGGTATTGTAGCTCCAGATGCTGATGGGTCCGCCTCCTTTCGCAAAACAATTCAGAGGCAAGAAGAGAAGTGGTGGCTACCTGTACCCCGCGTTGCTCCTAGCGGCCTCAGTGAAAATTCAAGAAAACTGTTGCATCACACACGTGAATGTGCAAGTCAGATATTAAAAGCTGCAATGGCCATAAACAGTATAGCTTTAGCAGAAATGGAAGTTCCTGAGTCATACTTGGAAGCTCTTCCAAAGGTTTGAAAATCCAGCATAGCAGGACATGTAGATGTTTTACGTACATATTTAGTTGGGGTCTGCATTTCAAATTATTGATGGACCTTCCCTTCTCGAACTCTTCCACACTATGCTGCAAAACTCAAAAACAACACACACACACACTGACAAAGCCGTAAAACTTTAGCCATGCCATTTGTAAAAAAGTGTTGGATTCTTTGACGTTTTCTCCATTTGGTTCATGATATTTCTTGAAATGATCACCATTCAAATTTGCCTGATATTGAACCCTTTGTTAATTTGCTTCAGAATGGGAGAGCGTGTCTAGGGGATGTTATTTACCGTTACATCACATCAGATCACTTCTCTGCAGAGTGCCTGCTCGATTACCTTGATTTATCCTCGGAACATGTTGCTCTCGAGATTGCCAACCGTGTTGAAGCTTCCGTATATGTATGGCGTAGGAGAGCTCACGCCAGACTCCCACCTAATCCTAATCGCTCCACTGCAAAGTCGTCGTGGGAAATGGTCAAGGACCTAATGCTTGATGGGGATAAGAGGGAGCTGCTTGCAGAAAAAGCCGAGAGTCTCCTGCTTTGCTTGAAGCAACGGTTCCCTGGTCTGACACAAACTACTCTCGATACTAGCAAGATCCAATGCAATAAGGTTCAGACTATCTACTATTGGATCAACTTGTCCCTCTAAATGCCATTTCCCTTCTTATCTCTTAAACAAAAACTCTGTTTCCAAACTTGCAGGATGTTGGAAAATCCATTATTGAGAGCTATTCAAGAGTCTTGGAGAGCTTGGCATTCAACATTGTGGCTCGTATTGATGATTTACTATATGTGGATGACTTGACCAAACATTCAGACCGACTGTCATCAGCTCCCACAGTTAGTGTGATTTCACACAAGACAGTTTCAATCCCATACTCGGTGCCTGACTCAAGCACTCCATACAAAACAACTTTTTCCACTCCAAGCTTTTCACCTGCACCGTTAATTAGCCCTGCCAGGGGAGAGAGAACTCCTTTTCTCTTCAACCGCCATAGCAAGCCTCCCCGCCGTGGATTTGGGGTAAAAAGAGTCTTGACGAACTATCTTGGTGTTGACTCAAAGGCAAGGATTAGTGGCAATCCAACTGAAGTTTTAGCTTCAACGCCAAAGCTAAGTAGCTCAGAAGGTTTGGAATGTCATAAAGAATTAACAGCCCACCAAAACGGGACCAAATTGAGCCAGACTCGCTGAGCTTCTACTTATTTATTCACTTGTGATCAACAAACCGTCTGTCATAGAAAAAACCTGCTGCTGTAACCACTTATTTGTAGTTATGAGTTCGGAAAATTAACGTATTGGTCACAGATTTGCTTTAATGATTCTATTCACTTATGGGTTGGAAAAACACAATCTTGATTGGGGGGCATTCCGAGAATTGAACTCGGGACCTCTCGCTTAGGCCACTAGACCAAATGCCCTTATGGATGTTGGGAGGACCTGCTTAAAGGTTTCTACATATGCATACAACATACAAAATTTATGCCGAAATCGAGAAAGCAATCGTTGATCCTTGTAGGAATTCATAAGCATCTTGCTCTTAAAGAACACTCCGATGGGGAAATCTAGATGTTGACAACGGATTTAGAGATGATGAGTACGAGGAGGGATAAACTATGAATGGATGAGCTAGTTCGGATTAACTGGTTTAGAGCATCCGATTCCGGGTGCCTAAAGCTTCCAATTCTCTAAATTTTAGCAAAACAAATTAACTTTTTTGACAAAAACACCTCTTTATCCGGTTTCGAGAAAGGTTTTGGGATGTGAACAGTTACCTTACTATTCACTCATAAATAATTTTTTATAAATATTTTATTCTAATAAATAAAATAAAATTTTCTTCTACACTTTTCCTCATGTTAATATTTATTATAGTTGAAATTTAAAAGATGATCCAATTTTTTTTAAACCATTTGTGAAAATATGATTTTTTTAAATATTATTATTACGAAAGCACTAATTTTAAAAATATTATCATTTAAAGAGATGAATAGTTTAAAAAAATTTGTTAAAGATGAAAAATAGAAAATATAGGTACAACAAATAATTACAAATTTGTGGAAAAAAAATAAATTAAATTTTTTTCTCCTGATCATTCCCGAAAAGACAAAAAAATAAGTGGTTAAAGATGTACACGTAAATTTAGTAGAAAAAATAATAAAGAAATAATAAAAAAATATTATTGTAATAGAATAGAATGATAATATGGAGTGAGATATAAGAGCACTGGCATTAGCACTTTCAAAATTTGAAGAAATATGGCTCGAATCATCAGCATTGAAGTAGTTAAACAATAGGGACTTGAAATATGAGTAGCTATAGTATAGTGTTTCTTCATATTTGAAGATATACTATTCATCTTTAAAAGTAATATTTTATTCTAAAAAATAGACCCAACTACTTTAATATTTTATTCTAAAAATCAAAACCAACTAATAGTTGAGAAATAGGTTGAGTAAAAATAATAGTTAGGAAATAATAATTTAAGTAAAAATTAAATTATTAATTAATATATAGTTAGTGTAGTTACAAAGTAAGAAAAAATTATTATTAAAGAATAATATTATATTATTATTTTTACTAATTAAATGTGGAGTTATTTATGGCTTTAATGATTTTAGATTTATAGAAAATATATATTTTTAACTAAATTTTAGGAATGACTTTGATGAGTCTAATACTAATGCTTTAAGAGGTTTTTGAAAGATGGATAAAATCTAAGAGAAAATTTTAGAAAGTGTAATTTCTCCATAAAGAATGGCTTCTATAACTAGAGAGTTAATGACAGCCATGTTCTTTATGTGAGGCAATTCAAAGTCTAGGCTGCGGTCACACGCACAAGTTTGTTTGTTATGTGAATTAATTAGTAAGTGATGAGTTATCTCAACAACGTCGTTGTAGTATAGTGGTGAGTATTCCCGCCTGTCACGCGGGTGACCCGGGTTCGATCCCCGGCAACGGCGAATTTTTATACTTTATGCTCCCATTTTCCTCGTGGCATGACGCGTCATAACTCACAGTGTTGGGCACCTCGTGGGCCAATAGCCCAATATGCTATAATGATCGGTATTTGATTTGTTGTTTCAAACCACTAACCAGCCTACTTATTGGACTGGACTCGTTTGTTTTCAATATTTTTTTCAAACTTATTTCGTCTAATAATTATAATTGTTTTTAATTTTTATATAAAATAAAATAAAAAATTTTAATTTTTTTAATTTTTTTAATTTTTAAATAAAAATAATAAAAAATATATATTATAATAATATTTTATTTAATTTTTAATTTTAATCTCAACTAAAACAAATGATATCTAAATACTTAAAACTTCTCGACCGATCTATTAGCAAATGAACAGAACTATCTTGGATCATTTGCTCAAGGAAACATCAACCAATCTTTTTCTTTTTTAACCCGAGGGTTCGGTTCATTTCCATTAGTTTTATTTATAATTCGTTTATTCTTATAACGTGGTATGATATTTTCTCTATTTAGTCTCAGCATTATTATAATTTATATTGGGCTTAAGGGTCTTCCTCCGTTGGATCCACGGCAAGAACATATTACATGGATACAGCGTACGTATCATAAAAGAATGTCACTCTTCTTACTGAGCAAGTACTCGCACCTAATCATGTATCATCACTTTGTACTGTTTTTTATTATTTTGGAATGATTATTGGAGAAGTCTGCCCTCCTCATATATCACTTTTTATGTTTAATGAAATTAACTTATTAAAAAAAAAAAAGTTCTCACACCTAATCACACCATTAATAGGATGCATTTTAAACAACTATTTATTGTTATAAAAATTACATTAAAAATTATTAAAAATGGCTTATATTAGTAAGTGTGACAGTATATAACTTATTTGTTACGAGGAATAATATTTATTTGCCATAAAATATTATAATAAAAATAAGTAATAACTGATATAATTTCATGTAATCTATTAGACCTCTTGACGTACCATATCAAGTAATCTTAATTTACTTTTATATAATATTTTTATGACAAAAATACTCCTCTAATAAAAATTCCATTATTTAGAAAATCACTCTAATTAATTACATCACCACAAAGTATCATTTTTGTCGTTGTGAATGTGCAAACTTTCTTATTGTAGTGAGTTAAAAAGAAATTATATATATTATAAAAGAAGTAGGCTAGCATGCGGTCTAGCTTTGATCATTGGGCATATTCGCTAGCACAAAATTATTTTTATATTTTTATATTTTTTAAAAATTTTTTAATATATTTAAATATTTAAAAAAAATAAAATATACCAATATATTAAAAATTATTTTTTTAATTATTAAATAAAAAAAATTAAAATATATGAACGATCAAAATGAGAAGACAAACTCAAGTGGTATATTAATATTTTCTTTATAAAAATTCACTACAATATTGCATACGTTTATTTTTATTTATTTTTAAATTTTTGTTCCTCGTGACAATAAAATTTGAATAAAAGCTGCAATTGCATAGGATTGAACTGAAATGCACAAAAGTTGTGCAACTAAATTCATTCCCGCTGTGTTTAAAATAAAAATAAAAAAATTCATTCCGACTACCTTAGTACACTTGCTTACAAAGCAGTCTTGTGCATCGAATAAAGCAAAGCGTAACGCCTTGTGCCAACAAACATCATCCGTTGCTTTCTAAGAGCATTGGAAATAATTTAGCCAAATACATTTTTATCTTTAAATTTAATAAACATTATCTATATTTGCTTTATATTAAATTGATTAAATTATTTTCATCCAAATTATAAATTACAATAAATTTATTATTCTTTTCAAATATAAAAAAAACTATAACAAATTTAAAATTATTTTTCAAGATTATTATATTATAGATATAAAATTTTTATTCATATGATATTATTATATTATAGATTATTAGATTGTGAAAATAAAAATAAATATAATTTATTGAGGATTATTAAAAATTATAAAAATAAAATAAAAATTAATAAAAATAATAATATTTTATTATTATAAAGATTGTGATGACTAATCTAATATAGATTTTAAATTTTAAATAATTAATTAAAAATAAAAAATTTACATATTAATAAAAATTTAAAAAATAAGATAACCAACTCTTTTTTATTTTTTATTTTTTTCTGTTTTTTATTGCTTTCTTGGGCCAAAAATTGCAGCATCAGCTGTCAAAATCCACTCTCTGTGTCTGCAACTTTACCACTTCCCATTCTAGACCCAACTACCCACCCAAGATCTAAAGCTTCTCCGATCCGGAATCCTACCTTCCGATCACTCCCGAAGTCCACCCCTTTCACCTTCCGATCACCCTCATCTGCAAAAATGCCCACCAGCATCCACATCAGCGCCCTAGACGGCATCGTAAACGTGAACTCCCTCTTCACCTTAGCCGTCTTCATCGGCCTGGCCTGGAACCCCACCGACCCCAACAACAACCTCATCTCGGAACCCTCCTGCAACCCTGGCCCTTCGGTCGCCGAGGACCTCGTTGCCTTCCACGTCTACTCCTTCAGCTCGTTTCTCTTCTCCAGTCTCATCGCCCTGGGTCTCAAGCAGGCCATCCGGATCAGCAAGAGCCCCGCCTACCACCCGCCAGTAGAGTTCCTCGCCCACATCAATCGGTCTGTCCTTCGTGTCGGGATGCTGGTGTCGGGTATCGGCTCAGTTTTCGGTTGTGTGTTCTTGATGCTGGCTCTGGTCAACGTGGTCCAGATCAAGCTTGGGACTTTGGCTTGTGGAAGCACACAAAGCTACGCGGCTGTGGTCCCGCTCGTGATTTTGGTTCCCGTTGGGCTTCTCCTGTATGTTTGTATGGTTTTGTACGCTTTTACTCGCTAGGTTAATGTAACTTTTTCTTGTCTGTTCTTTTGTAATTTCTGCGGATTGTTGGATTTTCTTCGAATCATGCATGGAAGATACGCTTAAATTAAGGCTGTGAGCTCATATTCTGATTCGTCTAATATTGAAGTTATATCTCAGGCACACTGAATTGTAGATGACTTGAACTTCTGCTCATTTTTTGTCACTGGAATTAATTAATTTCATGAAATTTCTCGTCTTTTGGTAGTTTGTAGTTAGTGCTAAAAAAGGACAACTTAACTATGGAGGAGGCTTATGCCCACCATGTATTAAGTTCTAAAAATTTTAAGTATTTATCGTATTGAGTACTTAATAGTTTTCATTTCGTGAAAAATTGGCACTCATAAGACCTAGTTGGCCCAGGTTGGAAGGCGAGGCACAAAGTCGAGGCCACAAAAGACCAATATATAATTGATTATATGGGATTTAGAGATGGAGGGCCACTTAACTCTTGCACGATCTGTAGTAGGGATACTCGTATATCGATCTGAGGTCAGGTGGGTTGGGGAGGTTCCAAATTATATAATTAAGCTCAAATTTAGGCATCAGTACGTAGTCAGGGTTGAACGCAACGTCGAATGTTTCTTAGACTGGGTTTGAGAGTCAATGGGGTTATTAGCACGCTTTGCAATGTGCATCATCGAATCTCTATAGAAGCCCATTTGCGCATTCAGTCATTTGACTAATTTATTTTTAACAAATCTATTAATATTGACTTTAAGATACAAGGAGTCGAGGGACCCAAATATGTATTAACTTTTGAAATGGTTCAATGGGCACAGACTCTAACCTGTCGCATTGCAGGGGCCTGGATCGAGTTCAATGTATATATTGATAACAATTTTAATGGCTTACCAAGCACACTCACATTACGCGGCCATGCATGCATGGTTTTGAATGCATTGCATGAGTGTGGATAAATGACTAGCTAGGGGCCATGGACACCGGCTTTTAGCGATCGGTAGTACTGTTTCCTTGTGAGCGCTTTGATATTTTACAATATCTCCCGATCTTCATGATATCTATTCAAGCATGTGATAGAGTCATAATATAGGTCAATCCCACTTGATGGGTTTTAACACTTTTTGGTACGTTTTTTAACTCTGATGATTTTTTATAACCACCAATATTGTGTTTTCTAGGCAAGCTGGGGTATACTACGTTAGCTTGAACAGGTAGGTATAAATAGTGGGGAATTGAGAGCTCAACAATCACCCCAATACAACGATTACAGAGCAAGAAAATGAGTACTCCAACTTAAGTTGGGTCCTTTCGCGTGTCAACAACGTGGCATATGGTCTATCTAACCGACAACTTGGGCGGTGATTAGCCAAAAATGTGGAGAACTATAGAGGAGGGAACTTTTGCTTAAATCATCATCTCCTCAAATACCCGTTTCACATTATTGTATGTTGAATTGATAGTAGGGCTGTAATAACCAACTCAAGTTTGGATTAAACAAAACAAAGTAGGACGATGGTATGGAATGTTGCTTTAGTGTAGTAGTGACAATTGTCTAACTTGTACTAATCATAAAATTTTAGCGCACTAGAGAGAGAGTGAGAGTACCGTAGGTCTATATTGAGTTACAACAAGATCGATCGAGTGATATATTAATTACTAAATCCAGAGATAAAATTTTAAGTACATGGAGCACTAGCTAGGTTACTCATACAAGATCACTTCATGCGCCTAGAAGGACTGCATCAAGCTCTTAAAACCATATCGAGAGCTCGCGTAAGACTTGCCAAAATTGACCAGTTAGGACAAAAACAACCCAACACGTTTTTGCAAGTCCTGACAGTGTTAAGCAACTCATTTCATTACCATCTTATTTCCAAAATATTAAGCTCGATCATACTATCACCGCCCCCCTGCAACATGGTAAAAGAACATCATTTCAGTCAGCTGTTTCAAGGGCGATGGGCAACACTAAAAGCACACCCAAACAATAAGGCCGACATCAAAAACAGAAGAAGCAATGAATGGATGCAATGGTCTATGAAAATCCAAACAGTGCTTTCAAACCTTCATGTAGGGTTTTTTAGGCAATGCTTCATGTATAATTACAAGTTGATGAGAAAAATCTACTTGAAAGTCTCATTTTTAACACACCTAAGACACTGTTGATATGGAAGATTTTTACAGAATTATGTTGAAAAATGATTAGTTGTTTGATTTTTTTAAAATTATAATGGGTCATATAATAAGGCATCGTTTGTACAGGAAAACTATCTCATTTTATCATTATAATTTTATCAAACTTTCAAACAAAATACAATAAACAATTCAACTTTTTCAAATCTCAAAACAAAAGTAATATCAAAAAATTATATTCTAACAATATTTTATTCAACTTTTAACTTTATCTCAAATCACCATTCAAACAAGGCCTAAATGATGTGTTATGATATGTACAAAAACGATGTAGTGTTCTAAGAGGAACACGTAATTAATGAGATCTATCAATCATTTTCGAAGAGAAATTTGAATACCTTTGCTAGGCGATGGGTCGATTAGATGCAGGGGCAGGGTGTTAGTAATAGAGGGAACCTGCAGAAACAAAAAAGTAGGGTTAAAGTTCTAAAACCACAGCTAGGGAACTAATAATTAGATTAATACCATTTATGATCTCTAAATTAATCCAGAGCCATATGATCATACCCTGCCACCAGTTCCCTCTAGAAGCGCTGTTTGGATTGCTTCCATTGGAGTCATCGTCCCCCCCATCCTTCTTGTCTTTGAACTGAAAATTTGAAGATATGTTTACCCACATCGATCAGAGATTACCATAGGGATCGATAAGAAATTACAGAAATAACAAATCTTTCAAGTGACTAGAGTTAAGATACTAATTAATTGTTTCAACGCTTGCACATGCGTAAAGTGTTATTATTATTATTTTCCATAATTATTTACTGGCTCGGCTACTGACGATGCATATTGCATGCATGCTGCATGACCCACGTATACACTGGAAGTCTAGATGATGAAATAATTGGCACATATGTATTTATTCATGGATAAAAAATTCTGCACTCACCATATGGGGGGATTCGGTGGAGCGGGTTCTTGGAGAATAGTTTTCTTGACCACCATAGTAGATCGATGAGCTAAAATAGCAAGGTTCCACTGTTTCATTCTGATAATTGGATCCCTTTTCTCTAGAACTTGAACCAACGCTTTCACCGGCCTTGCTGTTCTGAGTAATAATATCTGAAAGAACCCAGAGAATCCAGATAATGTCCCGTACGTGGTATATTTTCCAGGTGCAAGACTTTTCCTTTAATAGTCTTAGTTAGTTGAACAGATACTAAATTCGAGCATTTAACTTCAACGACCCACTTTCTTATGGTTGCGCATAAATCAATCAGAGCCTGGTCCAGTTTCACACCTTTTTTGTTTTCTAAACCACTTTAATTACATCCTTACATAGATCAAAGCTCAGGTGGTAGAACAACATGAGATCAGTTAAAGGAAAAAATTTTAGAGGATATATCTATCTATAATTTTGAACCACAGAGACAATACCCGGAGTTCCATATTTGCCACTGCCACCTTGGTTGCGAGAGGAGTCCCTCCCTAGCACCTAAAGTTAAAGAAGGAAAAATATTAGAACAATTGCCACTTATTATCTTTGAAACCTATTTCATATCCCTTATAAGTAGTTCCAGCAAATCTAAGACGTAGAACGTATTATCTTGATGAATCTTGCTAAAAACACTAGTCTAGATGCTTCTATCTATGTCACCGTACGTTGTTTCTTAGTATCAATCAAATCGAAGAAGTCTATAAATTCTCTCCAGTCTTTGATCTGGATCTGTTTTAAGTTTTTCATCTTCTAAATTTTTTACAAGCCATAGCCATTACTGAAAATGCATGATGTGATTCAATTCTGTGGTTTGAGTTTTAACAAAGATCAGGAACAGTTGTAGGACATCCTGCAGACCACTGATGCAGTGCAGACAATCTTTAAGATAGCGATAATAACAAAGTTTTCCTTGGGAGTCTGCACAATGGTATTGTATGTCAATAGCCCACACACACCTCTAATATACATCGTCAATGCCACATTCAATTATCATTTCAGTTAAGTTTAGCTTAAGAATAACAAGGCACACAAAAAACCTAAAAATAAATTTTTGGCAATAAGTTCTGTAAAAGAAATACCGTTGATGGGGGTGGAAAAATGGATCCAAATAATCCAGACGAGGGTGAAGAAAGGTTCTTGGGACCAAAAAGATGATCTAAAGTCATGGATGAAGACGAGGCACCTGCTTGCTTCTTGTTCTCCATTATAGAGCACTGTATGATCACTAGGAAGGCTTGTTTTGTCAACCAACGAACAAAACTACTCTGATGAATAACCAACCACCTACTAACGACCAAAGACCCAAAAAGAGCAATTGGATAAGATTTGCAGAGATACAAACAAAGGGATAACTACTTATTAGAAAGCAGAGGAAGGCAGAGCAGAGCACGTGAAGATTGCAGATGTGGGAGGTCTTGTGAACGGTTGCAGCTATTTATAAGCCCCAAAATACGGTGCTTGGATGCTGCTCCCATGTGCCTTCATTCAGTCGTCTCTATCTCCCTCTCTTTGACACATGGGTGCATCTTTCGCTTCCAAGTGGACACGTTCCCAGCTCCAAACCCCTACCGCCACGTGTTATCGTCCTAAATTCTCGATCCATGTTCTCAATGATCCGTTCTGCAAGTGATTTTAGAGAGAGAGAGAGGTTTGTATAAACAGCAATTATATATAAAGTTATGGGGAAGGCTGAAAGGTGTTATGGTCCTGTAGTCCCACAAGAAGATAAATGGATAAGGTGGCTGGCTCAACTTGAGTTTTTATGCCTACCTTTGCCAAACAGCTTTGACTCAAACGAGATTCCATAAAATGAAGATATGGTAGCTTGTCTTCCCCAGAATCTTTGAAAACAAAAGATATTCAATTGTTCAAGGGAGAAAGATTCAAGATTTAACGGGATTTTCTTCGAAAACCAAATTGAATATGACCTGATTCCATCAAGTAAACTGAGTCCATGCAATACTACATGGAAAAAAGAAGAAAGAAAAAAAGGATGGCCGGTGGAATAGAATAGAGGAAAGAAGGGGGGAAAATCAGATATTATGGTAACATAATAACCTAAAGTCTGCTCTTGTGGCAAGTAGCAGAAAGCATATGAATGAATATCTCTGATTATCGGGGGGCCTCATGATCAGGATAAGTGCTATCGTAATTATTTGTGTTATCCTAATCAGTTTCATACTGTGGTGATGTTTTCAATGTTGACAAGAGCGTGATTACCATGGAATACTTTATGAAACACTAACTGATCATGATAAGGTTATCAGCTAGAAAGGAAAGCATTAAATAGACAAACATGATGTTCGAGTCCATGTCCTGACCAACGAGACCAATTCAACTAGAATTATGGACGAACGTACGCTACAAAAAAATTATTTATTAATTTGTGGTTACTTATTTTCTATAAAAAAATGATTATTTTTTATTAAAATGAGTATATTTTCATCATAAATAGTATTTATTCTCGTTGCAAACAATCCATCATAAATTCTAGTTTTTTTTTGTAATAAAAAACAAAACGTAACACCTGAAGCGTAATTTGTTACTTTGTAGACAAAACAATTAAACTGGTATTAATATATAGCTAGCATATATGTGAGTTTCGATGTCTTTTAGAGGGTTCTGGTGAAATCTCCTTAATTCATTCGTCAGCAGGTAATGTCTGAGAAGTCAGAAGTGGAACAAAAAACTAATCCTACGTAGAAGCCCCGTGGGGAAGGCCCAAGGGCATACCGATTAAAGATTATATTGCGATAACGATCGATGCGATTGCTTAAGAATTTTCTTTCATGTCAATATTCCGGCCGTGAGGTTCCTTTTGGATAACTTGGGATAGCGCATGCATGCAGTTGAATCATTCAATATCGAATGTGACAATATTTTCCAGGGCACGCAGCGGAATTTGCGGATGGGGGCCGGATATGCATGTTGTGAAAGCATATATACTCCAAATCAGTATTCTAGAGAACTTATAATCTTAGGGCAGGTTTGGGGCCAAAAATAAAACATAAAATTTTCATCTCATCTCATCTCATCATTACACTTTTTTTAAATCTTCATACAAAATATAATAAACAATTCAACTTTTTCAAATCTCAATACACATTTTTCAAATCCCAAAACAATAATAATATTAAAACTTAATATTTTAAATTTCAAAATAAAATATAAAATTCTCATCTCACCCCCCAAACCTATCCTTAATTTCAAATATAAAGGATTGAGAGAAATCCTGCAGCCACCAGGAGATTTTATAAATTAGTTTTTTTTTTATAAGATTTTATAAATTAGTTAATTTATAAATTGACATGACTTATTCATTAGATTTATTTTATAATAAAATAACTTGACAATTTGACGTATTATATTAAATTACATCAATTTATGAATTTATTTTTACAAAAATCATGATTTTATAGCTAAAGAATTTTTCAAGGATTAAAAAAAAGAATAATGTTATTACATCCACTGAGAAATAGAGCAAGAAAACCATTTTACTTTTGCTACTTTATCCCTCAATTTTACTTTTTTTTTAATAAATAACAATTATGGTGCCAGTTAAGAGAGAAAGTGAGTGGAATAAATTAGGAGGCATCCGGCTTAGTAGTGCCATTACTCTTAAAAATAATTGATCGGTTTGATAAAATAGTCAAAATATCTAGATGATCCCAATTAGTTCATGACCCAAATATTTAATTAATAAGGATAATGCTTGGGCGATCGAGAAAGGTGACCTCCTAAAGTGATCCATTTTGACTTTTTATTTTTTATTTTTATTTTTTTACAAATGATTAACAAAGTATTTTTTTAATGAGAGTGAATTTATTTTTTCAAAATATTTGAAGGGTTTAAAAAATATTTTAAAAAAGAATAATTCTATATACAGTCGTGGAGTGCGTAAATATCGTGAAGTCATTTTGAAAAAGAGTAGAGTCTACTATTAAAAAAATTAATTTTTTTCATGTAAGTCTCATATTTATTTACTTTTTAAAAGTGATTGCATGACGCTTGTACACTTACGACTGTAAATATCATTTTTTAAAAAAAAAAAGAGAAATTTTACAATATGCAAAGTCAGTATTGTCCATTTAATAATGCTTGGGAGACTTGGGACTGAGTCCTGCTGCTACGTATACGAGGGTTACGGTGAGAGAAGACTACTGAACGGTTCTGATCACAATGGTGCTGTGTCGATTAGATAGCCACTAGTCAAAAGCGAGTTGTGAGATAGATGAAATCATATATTCCTTCTATTATACATGGAATATTCTAAAGCCAATTTACCATGTCATTTTCACCTGTACAGCAAATGCAGATAAGGATTTGATTAATTTGGTACATTCTCCACTAATGGATTTACATGCGATTATTAACTTATTAGGAATGATTCTAAAATCCTGCATATAGAGGAATATGATTCGAAATTCTAAAACGAATTAGGGAACCGATCTTAGATCTTGTGAAATCTTACTTTAGCCTCTATTAATCTTTGGACTTGAGTACTGATGACAGTTCTCCATGTTGTTGCCAAATATTTTACAGTGGTATATAAAAGCTAGCTAGTATCCATGAATTGATTTTGTAAATGTTATATCAATTCATTTATTATCTGTTGCTTTAATCTCTAATCCTTTTGTTGTGACTCTGAATGATGGACAAGTGGCTAAGCCTGAAAGCCTTGGGGTTTATTACACTGAGCTGGTTACTCATGTGGTCTGCACATGACTTGCTATCTACACCAGAAACGATACACACTCATGCCGCAGGATCTTGACACGTGTTGGCATCTTTTTTGTATTATATATTCATAACTAACTCTTTCGGGAACCCTAAGGGTTGTATGTCATTTTGTTTTTCTAAGATTGAGAGGCTTCGAGAGAGAACAAAGAGGGATATACTGTTGTCATGACTTAGGGTTTCACTTGAGAAGGAAATCTGTGCAATTTCTTGTTGTGAGATGAAAGCTGTGTAAATATGTATGGTTCTGAGATTTCTCTGTGAAGGACTGATTATCAATAAAGCTCTGAGGCCATTCCTGCCGTGGACGTAAACCATTAGGGTCGAACCACGTAAATCTCCTGTGTTGATTCTTTACTTTCTTATTGCCGATATTGTTCTTGATATTCTTCTGTTTCTCTTTGTTATTTTGGATACTGTTCTGAGTTGCTATTTCTTGAATCTTGTTGGTTCTGTCCGTTTGTTTTATTATCAAATCTTTGCCTTTTTTGAGTTCTGTACAAAGGGAACTCTTGTTGTTTTGCGTAACAAGTGGTATCTAGAGCCTAGGTCGATGGGGACCATGAGGTTTGATATTGAAAAATTCACGGGTGAAAATGATTTTGGGCTTTGGAGGATTAAGATGAGGGCATTGCTAGTCCAACATGGACTGATTCTCCAGAAAGCTCACAGTGCCCTAATCCTCTCTCTTGGAGACAAAGTCTTGAGAGAGGTGGCCAGTGAGGACACTGCTGCGGGTACATGGCTGAAGCTTGAGAATCCGTACATGACCAAATCTTTAGCAAATAGACTTCATAAAAAAACTAAACTTTATACCTTTAAAATGATTCCTGGAACCCCTATAGGTCAGCACCTTGATGAGTTTAACAAAATCATTTTAGACTTAGTAAACATAGACATTGAGGTGGAGGATGAGGATCAAGCCATCCTCTTGATGAGTTCTTTGGACTCATCATACCAAAGTTTAAAAGAAACTATGATGTTTGGTAGAGACTCTCTTACTTTAGATGAAGTACAATCTGTACTTCACACTAGGGAACTTCAAAACAGAGGGGATACTAAACAGAGTCATGGGGAGGGCTTAACTGTTAGGGGCAGAACATAAAGAAGAGAAAAGAAAGGAAAAAATGATGGTAAGAAATTTAGATCCAAGTCAAAAAGAAAACATTTTAAATGTTTTCATTGTCACAAGAAATGACACTTTAAGAAAGACTGCCCTGAAAGAAAAAACAATTTTGAGAATAAATCTAAGGAGGCAGGGGATGCCTCTGTGGTGTTAGAGGGATATGAGAGTGCTGAAGTCCTCACTGTGAGTGAAGTAGACTAAAAAACAGAATGGATTATGGATTCTGGTTGTTCCTTTCATATGTGTCCAATTAGGGAATAGTTTGAAACATTCTCTGAGTTAAATGGAGGACAAGTAATTCTTGGGAATAATAAGTCCTGCAAAATCATGGGTATATGATCAGTTAGATTGAAAATGCATGATAATACTGAAAGAGTTTTAAGGGAAGTCAGATTTATTCCAGAATTAAAGAGAAATTTAATTTCTCTTGGGATTCTTGATTTATCTGGATATACCTTTAAATCTGAGGCAGGGGTACTTAGAGTTACAAAAGGCTCTTTAGTCGTTATGAAAGGGGTTATTAAAAATGGTTTATACACTCTTCTTGGAAAAACTGTGGTTGGGGAAGCATCCCCTACCCAGGACACTGCTGAGAACCAATCAGTGTTATGGCATAGGAGACTTGGACATGTAAGTCAGAGGGGTCTTGTAGAGTTGCAGAAACAGGGGTTGCTGAGTGATCAAAACTTAAGCAATTTACCTTTCTGTGAAGATTGCATTTATGGGAAGGCCAAAAGGGTTAGTTTTAAGTCAGCCACTCATAACACAAAACAAACCCTGGACTATGTCCATTCTGACCTGTGGGGACCTGCAAGAGTAAGTTCTCATAATGGAGGGAGTTACTTCCTATCCATTGTAGATGATTACTCTAGAAAGGTCTGGATTTATATCTTAAAGAATAAATTTGACACTTTTGAAAAATTCAAAGAGTGGAAATCCCTGGTGGAGAACCAAGTAGGCAGAAAACTCAAGGTTTTAAGAACTGACAATGGCTTAGAATTCTTGTCAAATGAGTTTAACATGTACTGTAAGAAAGAGGGAATTCTTAGGCATAAAACAGTGAGGGAAACCCCTCAACAGAATGGGTTAGCTGAAAGAATGAATAGGACCATCTTAGAAAGGATAAGGTGCATGTTGTCTAATGCAGGGCTGCCCAAAACCTTTTGGGCAGAAGCTGCCACTACTGCTGTATACCTTATAAACAAGTGTCCCTCCTCTGCAATAGGGTTTAAAACTCCTCAAGAATTATGGTCTAGAAAACCCCCCTCTTATGACCACCTTAGAGTTTTTGGGTGTATTGCTTATGCACATTCAAAACTAATAAACTGGAACCTAGGGCACTTAAGTGCATTTTTATAGGTTATCCTGAAGGTGTTAAGGGGTACCTTCTTTGGGTAGAAGGATTTGGTAGGTACAAATGCATTATAAGCAGGGATGTAATCTTTAATGAGTCTCATATGGCTTGGGTACAGGAAGGTATCCCAAATCCTGATACTGACAGCTCATTAAAGCGTTTACAAGTTGAGGTGGAGCAGGTTAATACTCAACCTAAACCTGAACCTGTAGTAGACAATGACCATGAGGATGAAATCTCTGGAATTGTGGATCAAGGTGGAGCCAGCTCTTATAACCAAGTTAGAGATAGACAAAAGAGAGTTATTAAACCACCTATAAGGTATGGTCAAGCTGAACTCACCATGTTTGTTCTAACTGTTGCTAATGAGGTTATTAATGAAGAACCTAGGTCCTATAAAGAGGCTATGAAAAGCAAAGACTCCTCTAAATGGATCTTAGCCATGCATGAGGAGATGGAATCTCTTAATAAGAATAAAACTTGGGTTCTTGTAACTAAACCTCAAGGAGTGAAACTAATTGGATCAAAATGGATCTATAAGAAAAAGGAATGCATACCAGGGATAGAAGGGACCAGGTATAAAGTTAGGCTAGTAGCTAAGGGCTTTACACAAAGAGAAGGAATTGACTTTAATGAAATCTTCTCTCTTGTGGTTAAACACAGCTCTATTAGACTACTGCTTGCTTACACAGCTTTTGAAAATCTGCATCTTGAACAATTAGATGTCAAAACTGCTTTTTTGCATGGAGAACTTGAGGAAAATATTTACATGCAACCTCCTGAAGGTTTTACTCATGATATTGATAATAAACAAGTGTGTTTTCTTAAAAAATCTTTATATGGCCTTAAACAATCACCTAGGCAGTGGAAATTTTAAAAGAAGTTGCTTTGATAGTTGTGTCTATTACAAGAGAGTAAAAGGATTTATATTTATCTCCTTTTGTATGTTGATTACATGCTGGTTGCTTGTAAAGACACTGTTTTAATCCATCAAGTTAAATGTATGCTAAAGTCAGAGTTTGAAATGAAGGAGCTGGGTCCTGCTAAGAGAATTTTAGGAATAAAAATTGAAAGAGATAGGGATGCAAAAGTGCTACACCTGTCTCAGAAAAATTATATCTCTAAAATTCTTAAGAGATTTGGTATGGAACATGTAAAATCTGTCAACACCCCTTTAGGCCAGCATTTTAAATTGTCCTTAGATCAGGCCCCTAAATCAGAACCTGACATTAGCTTTATGCAACAAATTCCCTATGCTAGCATGGTGGGAAGCATAATGTATGCAATGGTCTGTTCTAGACCTGATTTGACCTATGCTGTGAGTGTTGTCAGTAGGTTTATGGGAAATCCTGGAAAAACTCATTGGCAGACCATTAAATGGGTACTTAGGTACTTGGCAGGCTCCTCTGGTTTAGGTCTCAGTTTTGAAAAAAATGTTGAAAAGGGTTATGAACTAACTGGTTTTGTAGACTTTGATTTTGCAGGAAATGTAGACACAAGGAAGTCCTTAACTGGATATGTGTTTATTGCCTTTGGAGGAGCTATCAGCTGGAAGTCACACTTACAATCTGTGGTAGCCTTGTCTACCACAGAAGCTGAATATATAGCCTTAACTGAAGCTGTAAAAGAGGCCATATGGTTAAAAGGTATTGCTAGTGAATTAAACATTGATAGTGATAACATCACAGTACACTGTGATAATCAAAGTGCATTACACTTAGCAAAAAATTAAGTTTTCCATGAAAGGTCTAAACATATTGATATAAGGCTTCATTTTATTAGGGATGTCATAGATTCTAAAATTGTTTGTGTGGAGAAAGTCTCAACTGAGGACAACCTCTCAGATATGATGACAAAAGCTCTCTCTTGCTCTAAGTTCAGACACTGTCTGAACTTAGCTGGTATGGAAGTCTAGAGTCTGTCCCCTTTAGAGGGGGGGACAGTGCAGGAATGACCAATGATAAGAATTGATTAAACTTGGCAATAAATGTTTTGCCAAGGTGGAGATTTGTAAATGCTATGTCAATTCATTTATTATATGTTGGTTTAATCTCTAATCCTTTTGTTGTGACTCTGAATGATGGACAAGTGGCTAAGCCTGAAAGCCTTGGGGTTTATTACACTGAGTTGGTTACTCACGTGGTCTGCACATGACTTGCTATCTACACCAGAAACGATACACACTCATGCCGCAGGATCTTGACACGTGTTGGCATCTGTTTTGTATTATATATTCATAGCTAACTCTTTCGGGAACCCTAAGGGTTGTATGTCATTTTATTTTTCTGAGATTGAGAGGCTTCGAGAGAGAACAGAGAGGGATATACTGTTGTCATGACTTAGGGTTTCACTTGAGAAGGAAATCTGTGCGATTTCTTGTTGTGAGATGAAAGCTGTGTAAATATGTATGGTTCTGAGACTTCTCTGTGAAGGACTGATTATCAATAAAGCTCTGAGGCCATTCCTGCCGTGGACGTAGACCATTAGGGTCGAACCACGTAAATCTCCTGTGTTGATTCTTTACTTTCTTATTTCTTGTTGATATTGTTCTTGATATTGTTCTGTTTCTCTTTATTATTTTGGATACTGTTCTGAGTTGCTATTTCTTGAATCTTGTTGGTTCTATCCATTTGTTTTATTATCAAATCTTTGTCTTTTTTGAGTTATGTACAAAGGGAACTCTTGTTGTTTTGCGTAACAGATTTGATGGAATTTGTTTTCCTTGGGATAGCACTTACCTATATCCTTAATTATCATCTAGAGTTTTCTTATCTATTCGGCTAAAAATCCGACCATTTGCCCAAGAAAAAAAAAAAAATCTGTTTCTTGAGTGGCTCACTGTGTGCCATGCAGTGACACAGCTTTTGATTTGTTTGTCAAAAAACTAGTGAGGAAAACAGAAGTAATTATAAGCTGCTATATATAGCACACAAGAATATAATTAAAAAATGTTGTTAAGTTCATTTATTTCTGGGGCATTAATTCATGTTTGTGACAATATCTGAATATTCATGATAAGGACGAGCATTTAGCATTGAGAGAAAATGTTCTTAATGAAAAAGAGACAATGTATATGTATCATAGGAAATTGTCATCCTGATGATCAAGAGAAATTTTACAAACTTGCGTACCAAATTATATAAAATGTTATTGCCAAGAAACTTCGGGAAATATATATATATATATATATATATATATTTATTAAAGCCAGATTAATGACGATGATCATATCATATGAGTTGACGGCATTCGTACGTGGAATGCATGGAACCATGCACCGTACCATGCTATCTTAATTTATATCTTTCTTGTTATATATATATATATATATATATACAGAGTAATATTAGAGAGAAATCACTATAGCAGTACATATTTTGTACTCATTATGTAACTACTTCTAGTTAATTATTCTCAACACTCATTTGAGGAGATGTGAGGTCTAGATGATGCCACATTATGTGTACAAAATGGATGTTCTCAATAATGACTTCTATCTATATTTATTCATTCGTGTATAAATATATATATCCATCGAATTTGCGAATTTGAATTCAAGAATAAAACACACTACAAGAAATCAGGTCTTTTCTAGCAATTTTAAAATCGTCACAAAAACATTCGCTTCAAATAGAGGTTATTTCCAGCGATTTTCAAGTTACCGCTTAATTTTCGTTGCGAAATTGGGAAATCACTGAGGAAAAATATATAATTTACTTTTGCGACGACATTTATACATTTTGCGGCGATTTTTATCGCCGAAATTAACTTTTTCTGAAATTGATCTAAAATGGCTTTAGGACTTCGGCGAACCTGTGGCAATTTTAAAATCGCCGAAAAGTATCAAATGCAGCGATTAATATATGTATTTGTGATGATTTTGAGTGTTAAAAAATGCCTGATTTCTTGTAGTGACAGCATGGAATTGCCATTATTGATCTAATCCATTTAAACGCGGCTTAACGTTTCTGCCCTTGGTTGCCCCAAAAGCTTGCATGCCTGTCGTGGAAAATTCTAATTCAAGCCGTACGTTTTTTTATTTCCAAGCCAATCACAGTGCTAGACATAAAACCAGAAACCCAGTTGAGTATTACAAATTACCAACGTACTCGCGTGTACGTTATTACCACGCCATTGTGTATATACACATATGACAAGCATATATATATATATATTAGACACATGATAAACTAGCTATAGCATGCAGATTATAGATATTCTTCATAATATTACTCATCATGTATTACTGAAGTTTCCAGGGAAGGCATTGGAGCTTGGGGCAGGAAGCGTCCCACGTGCTTCTGCATTCACCTTTTAAACCATCACAGCATTTGCACACAATTCCAAGAGTTGCCGCAAACGTCTTCGAGTTATACCCTACAAATTTATCTCAACAGTAGTATCATTACCTTGTTTCGAATTTAAATGGCCAACCAATTCTGTAACTATATATAATGGGAATATATGTAACTAGAAAGTTTTTGATGTACAGGGATTGTTCTTGATCTGCTTACCTCGGTGATGGTCGTTGAGTGTCAGTGTTATGGCTTCTAACGCTCTCGGTTCTTGATACAGAGCAAGGATCATCACGAGCCAGAAAAAGAGCTGAAAACGCATCTGCATACCCATTTTCAGTACAGATTTGAACCAGAAATTACTACACGCAAAGTTCTGAAAGAGCTATAAAGACATGGGCTAATTTTCGGTTTTAAAATGCAGGGTGTTGTGGCTCCTTTTATTTGAATGCTAGGGGGGGCTTATATAGAATAAAGGGTGGCAGACGCGCACGCGTTTACATATCTGCTAAGTTTCAAAAGGGTGGGCCAGCGAAAGACCTTTCACTCAAGTTTTGTTCGCCTGCTAATGGGACACAGGAAAGGAACATGCACATGGACTTGCTTAATTTTCTTTTAGTAATATTGTGTACAGTTTTGGGGTGATAACATCGTTTTAAAAAAGAGTAAAATTTATTATTTAAAAATTAATTTTTTAAAATAATTTTATAATAGAGGTTTACTGCGCATCAGTCGGAAGCCGTAGCACACCTCACGGGTATATATATATATATATTTTTCACTCATTGCGTTGAGTGTGCGGCAGCTTCCGGCTGATACGAATATTTTTTCTTTATAATATTTACTTATTCAACGATTATAAATATCATTTCTCTAATTTCTATCCTTAATTCATATTTAATTACATATATCATCATATCTGACAATGACACCATCTTTCTAATTCTTGTAATATTTGAAGCTCTTAAAGATTAATTTTTCATACTCGTATTTATTAAATACGATTAAAATTAACCTTCTTTCTCCCAATTCATGAATTCCTATGATTGCTCTTAGACTTGACAGAAGATTCAAGAATATTAATTTAATTTAGTTCATCGATCGATCCGGAACACTTTTAAGTACTATAGGTAGGAGAAAACACGACCAATTTATATGGACTTATTGGCTGCACTGGAAACTTCAGCTATATATATACGATCGTTTGATAATCAAAATATATTGTTGTCACGACAAAACGTTTCTTTCACGACCATTGGAAATTTCTTTCAAGTTCCATTTCGGTGAATTGTATATATAATAAACTTTCCGCTATCATCGTCCCAAGTACGAATACCTTGTTTCTGGGTTTAAGAGTAAACATTTCCACAGAGTTTCGAGGTCTGAACTCTGCCGCATGATTGCAAGAAAATATATATATATATATATATATATATATTTATATATACACACATACACATATTTATATATAACTCTGCCGCAGTTATATAACATGTAAATCACGTTTGCCTATTTGTCTAATTAAAAATGATTTATTTAAAAAAATAATATGATGTGTAAAAATAATATTTAAAAAAAAAATTAATTAGTTAATAATTTAATGCATAGGACCAGAAAAATAAATTTTAACAAACATCGTAATGATAACAAAACGTTACAGTAATATGAGTAATATGAAAATTAAAAGATTTTATATATTTTAACAATAGTTTTCTTAATAAAATATATGAATTGTGTAGAATGCAACCATAATACTCAATGATCCATGGAGCACTGAAAAAATACAGAATCTTTTATTTTTATATTACTCTCATATTTTTTCATCATTAAAATAAATCTCTTCTATTTTAGAAACTTCAAAAATATTATAATGGTAGAAAATCATTTTATCTAAATGATTTTAGTTAGTTAAGAATATTATGAGATTTAAATTATATTAAAAACTCTAATTATTTATATGATTTTACTCTCTTAAAAATCTTTAACAAAACTCTATCATTTATTTAATGATAAAATATTAGTATTTTATAAATTAAAATTAAATTTATAAAATACTAAGTCCAGTCACCGGTGACCTTCCCCACGTCGATCTCGTCTCGACAAACCTCTCTCTCTCCCCCCGCAACAGGCCAAAACCCGTAGCCCTCTCTTCCTCTACACAGACAGGTTTTTCCCCGTAGCGCCGCCGTTAGCGACCCCTACAGCACCACACCACCACCACCAGCCTGCCGATCTCGTCCCCACAGACCTCTCTCTCTCCCCACAACAGGCTGAAGCCCGTTGCCCTCTCTTTTCCTCTACACACACGGGTTTCTTCTCTTGCGTGGTGATTTTGTGATTTATGTAGTGATTTGTATAGTAATTTTGTAATTTGTGTGGTAATTTTGTTGTGAGGATGCATAGAGAAACCAGATGCACGTAATACTATTTATTACTATTTATATAGTACTGTTTATATTGTAACACTGTTTATTACTGTAGTAGCACATACTCTAATACTGTTAAGTACTGTTTACATTTATATCCACTTTTAATTTAAAAGGATAAAGAAGATATAATATATATATATATTTATATATATTTTCCTCTTAATCTTCATCATGATGTCGAGATGGTGACATACTAGCGGACACGATCAACTCTTAGAACGCGTGAAAATGTTTAGTATAATATTTGGTTTCCCCAAGGTGAATGCTCGAAGTCAATGAGTCAAGCAAAAGGAGTCTTGCTTCTAAGTCAAGGAAACGGAAGACCTGCTTTGATTGGGACCGGAGGAAACATCTCCGTTGATTCAGGGTGAAAATAAAAATGGGTAAATCGGTGAACCGGTCCGAATTGGACCGAATTGGTTAATTCGGTCCGATTATGAACTGATTCGGTCTGTATTGGTTTCATCTTTTGAAAAATTGGGTGGAATCTGTCCGGATTTTCTTTTTTCTAACACTGGATCAGACTGGTTCTATATTTATTTTTTATATTATATATAATATATTATATGTAAAATAATTTTATATTATATGCTAAATTGCTAATTAATATAATACTAAATTTTAAAATCCTATTATTTATAATAATCAAATAACATAAAATTAATATAACATTTGATATAACATAAAATTTTAAATTTAAACATGAACATTTATTTGATCATATGTAATTAATATAAACTATATATATAAAGGATAAATAGATTTATTGGCATAATAAATTAAATATATATTCCTTTTCATAAGTTCATTTTTATACATTTGATCATATACACTCATATAAAAAGTGTATGTAACCATCATATAATATATTATCACTAGCGTATATGTATCCACTAGCATATTAATTATTATCAATAATATATACAAACAAATATATAAATAAGTTAGCCACTAATATATTATCATTAGCATATTATCACTAACATACATAAATTATAAATAAGTAAGACACTAACGTATTAGTAGTTAAATAGCTAATAGTATTAGTATATTACTATAAGTAATCCACTATACATAAATAACTATATAAATGGAGATAACTATATTATAGTATTAATATTAGTATAGTATTATAGTATAGTATTTGTAGCATAATTTTGTTATAGCAAAATTTATATTTTTATAGCATATTTTTTATAATAGATTTTTTATGACAGCAAATTTTTTACATGATAGTAATTCTTTTATGACAATTTTTTTTTTTTTTTTGGTATGGTAGGTGATTAGAATTGAAAAATTATACTGAATTGATTAAGCGAATTAGAATTGATAATACCGAAAGTATCAATTTAGAGATATAATTGATACGGTAATAATCCTTCAAAATTTAAAATTGATGTATACCGATTTGATTTTAAAATTTCAGACCGAATCGAACGTTTATCCCTAAGTCTAATTGATATTTTCTTTTTGTTTGGTACGTTAAAGACGACTAAAGGAAAAGCAAGGATGAAGAAATTGTTAGTTGGACCCCAACTGGCACCCACCTAATTTTATCCTCTCTGATGACACAACTGTGATACAATCAATTTATCTGTGTTATATATTAATCTTTTTGCTTTAGATTGCATTAGACCCTAAAGCAAAAAAATTAATATAAAATATAGATAATGAATACGGTTACATTTATAAAAAATTATATACAAATAATCTTATATATTGATGTAGTTTTATTTAATCTGTTAAATCTATTTTATAATAAAAATAATTTTATAATTTAACGAAGTATATCATACTATATCATTTTTATGTAATGTTTTTATAATTAGAATATTTTCCTTTGATTAATGAGGCCAAAGCATTGTAATTCGTCCTGATTAAAACAATGACTCAGCCGGTCCGACTTGTCTCCTGTTACAAAAGTAACAAGATATCTCTTGTTAAAATTCAATGGCCAAGTGATAACAATTTTTTTAATCAAACCAATGGATTGTAATGCTATTGGTGTAAGAATGCAAAAAGTCAAATACGATGGTGATTGAATGCCAGCGACTAAACTCTATCAGCTTTGCTACACAACTTTTACAACACTCCATACTTTAATTTTTTTTTAATTTTTTTTAAGTATATATTTTTTTAAATTATTTTAAATTTTCTATTCATTATTCATATAATAAATATTTGATAAAAGAAAAAAATAATAAAAATTAAAAATAATATAGAGTGTAGAGTGTTAGGAAGTTGTGAAGATTTTTTAAAACTATATATACTGCAAAAAGTCTTGACAAGGAAATTAACCTCATGTTTATCTTATACGCTAGCCACTAAACTCATTTGCAAGACTCTGGTTTGACGTATAAATCGGTTCTTTTTTGCTGTAACCCACTTGCACGAAGAAAAAGATCAAGAAGAAGAACCAATTATTGGGAACCCATTATTAATGTCGTGTTTCACGGGCCTAGGCAATTCCACTCAGTCAATGCTCGTACGATCACTTGCATAGTAACTAAAGAAGGAGGGGGACATTGGGGTTTGTTGATGATTCAATGCTTAAGTTAGTATGGTGCTCAGGTTGAAGATGAAGTGGATTCACTATTATTGTGTTAGATCTCTTACTTGTGTGTTGCCGGTGATGTTTATTTATACTTCCCGACCTAGTTTCCACAATAGTGGAGTGTTGCATAGCATGAGATCATATATTCATGTTATCTACTCGCCGAGCTATCCTTTTGCGGTCAGTTAGCCAAGCTATGAAGTGCTTAGGGGTAATGACTGTTATTCGAGCTTTGGGCCACATTGAATGCGGCATATATTATGTCTTGTGCCCTTTCCATTTCATTAATGCTGGGTGTGAAAGCCGCAAGTTTTCTCATCTGACGTTGAATGCAATACTCTTCCCCCTTAAGCCTTGCCCGTGTTTCCTAACGTAAGCAATATTTGACCAAGATCTTATATCGGAGCCCAGACTCAAATGTTATTGTTTGACTCAGGCTACTTTATGCACCTGGGTTTTAATCTGGGCCTTGTGTCTCGCCCAAACCTCAGGGTCTGGATATTATCCTGGGCCCTATCTTTAGCCCAAGTTCCAAGGGTTTTTCTCTTTCACAGTAGCCCGCGAATTTTTAGCACACTCGTGGGTTAGAAATTAAAAGAACTTCTTTTTTTCTTTGCTAACCCTTATGAGGACTTCTAACCTGGATGAATGTGTGAGAGGTGAATGAGTTTGCATGCATTTATCCGTTCTTCTCCCATATCTAAGGGGATGTGAACCGATCTTTGTCATTAATGAATAATCATTAGCTTTACTTTTATTAACCGAGGCTACTTCCCCGTGCGAATCCCAACATTGTTTAGGATTGGCTCGTTTCGCGCATGTGAGTAAGCGTCGTTCTGTTTCTTAATGGCATGCGTATCCCTTCGTGCGTTGTGAGTAAGCGTCGTTCTCCCGATCTTCATGATATCTATTCAAGCATGCATGATAGAGTCATAATATAGGTCAATCCCACTTGATGGTTTTTAACACTTTTTGGTACGTTTTTGAGCTCTCTGATGATTTTTTATAACCACCAATATTGTGTTTTCTAGGCAAGCTGGGGTATATGTTAGCTTGAACAGGTAGGTATAAATAGTGGGGAATTGAGAGCTCAACAATCACCCCAATACAACGATTACAGAGCAAGAAAATGAGTACTCCAACTTAAGTTGGGTCCTTTCGCGTGTCAACAACGTGGCATATGGTCTATCTAACCGACAACTTGGGCGGTGATTAGCCAAAAATGCGGAGAAATAGAGGGAAATTTTGCTTAAATACCCGTTTCACATTCTTGTATGTTGAATTGATAGTTAAACTGTAATAACCAACTCAAGTTTGGATTAAACAAAACAAAGTAGGACGATGGTACGGAATGTTGCTTTAGTGTAGTAGTGACAATTGTCTAACTTGTACTAAAAATAAAATTCTAGCGCACTAGAGAGAGAGCGAGAGTACCGTAGGTCTATATTGAGTTACAACAAGATCAATCGAGTGATCGATATATTAATTACTAAATCCAGAGATAAAATTTAAGTACATGGAGCACTGGCTAGGTTACTCATACAAGATCACTTCATGTGCCTAGAAGGACTGCATCAAGCTCTTAAAACCATATCGAGAGCTCGCGTAAGACTTGCCAAAATTGACCAGTTAGGACAAAAACAACCCAACACGTTTTTGCAAGTCCTGACAGTGTTAAGCAACTCATTTCATTACCATCTTATTTCCAAAATATTAAGCTCGATCATACTATGATCACCACCCCCCTGCAACATGGTAAAAGAACACCATTTCAGTCAGCTGTGTCAAGGGCGATAGGCAACACTAAAAGCACACCCAAACAATAAGGCCGACATAAAAAACAGAAGAAGCAATGAATGGATGCAATGGTCTATGAAAATCCAAACAGTGCTTTCAAACCTTCATGTAGGGTTTTTTAGGCAATGCTTCATGTATAATTACAAGTTGATGAGAAAAATCTACTTGAAAGTCTCATTTTTAACACACCTAAGGCACTGTTGATATGGAAGATTTTTACAGAATTATGTTGAAAAATGATTAGTTGTTAGATTTTTTTAAAATTATAATGGGTCATATAATAAGGCCTCGTTTGTTTAGTGAAATCATTTCATCTCATCATTACAATTTTATCAAACTTTTAAATAAAATACAATAAACAATTCAACTTTTTCAAATCTCAAAACAAAAATAATATTAAAAAATAATATTCTAATAATATTTTATTCAACTTTTATCTTATCTCAAATCATCATTCAAACCAAGCCTAAATGATGTGTAATGATATGTACAAAAACGATATAGTTCTAAGGGGAACACGTAATTAATGAGATCCATCAATCATTTTCGAAGAGAAATTTGAATACCTTTGCTAGGCGATGGGTCGATTAGATGGCAGGGGCAGGGTGTTAGTAATAGAGGGAACCTGCAGAAACAAAAAAGTAGGGTTAAAGTTCTAAAACCACAGCTAGGGAACTAATAATTAGATTAATACCCATTTATGATCTCTACATTAATCCAGAGCCATATGATCATACCCTGCCACCAGTTCCCTCTAGAAGCGCTGTTTGGATTGCTTCCATTGGAGTCATCGTCACCCCCATCCTTCTTGTCTTTGAACTGAAAATTTGAAGATATGTTTACCCACATCGATCAGAGATTACCATAGGGATCGATAAGAAATTACAGAAATAACAAGAAGATAAATGGATAAGGTGGCTGGCTCAACTTGAGTTTTTATGCCTACTTTTGCCAAACAGCTTTGACTCAAACGAGATTCCATAAAATGAAGATATGGTAGCTTGTCTTCCCCAGAATCTTTGAAAACAAAAGATATTCAATTGTTCAAGGGAGAAAGATTCAAGATTTAACGGGATTTTCTTCGAAAACCAAATTGAATATGACCTGATTCCATCAAATAAACTGAGTCCATGCAATACTACATGGAAAAAAGAAGAAAGAAAAAAAGGATGGCCGGTGGAATAGAATAGAGGAAAGAAGGGGGGAAAATCAGATATTATGGTAACATAATAACCTAAAGTCTGCTCCTGTGGCAAGTAGCAGAAAGCATATGAATGAATATCTCTGATTATCGGGGGGCCTCATGATCAGGATAAGACTATAAGTGCTATCGTAATTATTTGTGTTATCCTAATCAGTTTCATACCGTGGTGATGTTTTCGATGTTGACAAGAGCGTGATTACCATGGAATACTTTATGAAACACTAGCTGATCATGATAAGGTTATCAGCTAGAAAGGAAAGCATTAAATAGACAAACATGATGTTCGAGTCCATGTCCTGACCAACGAGACCAATTCAACTAGAATTATGGATAAACCTACGCTACAAGAAAATTATTTATTTGTAGGTACTTATTTTCTACAAAAAAATAATTATTTTTTAATAAAATGAGTATATTTTCATAGTAAATAGTATTTATTCTCGTTGCAAACAATCCACCATAAATTCTCGTTTTTTTTTGTAATAAAAAACAAAACGTAACACCTGAAGCGTAATTTGTTACTTTGTAGACAAAACAATTAAACTGGTATTAATATATAGCTAGCATATATGTGAGTTTCGATGTCTTTTAGAGGGTTCTGGTGAAATCTCCTTAATTCATTCGTCAGCAGGTAATGTCTGAGAAGTCAGAAGTGGAACAAAAAACTAATCCTACGTAGAAGCCCCGTGGGGAAGGCCCAAGGGCATACCGATTAAAGATTATATTGCGATAACGATCGATGCGATTGCTTAAGAATTTTCTTTCATGTCAGTATTCCGGCCGTGAGGTTCCTTTTGGATAACTTGGGATAAACGCATGCATGCAGTTGAAACATTCAATATCGAATGTGACAATATTTTCCAGGGCACGCAGCGGAATTTGCGGATGGGGGCCGGATATGCATGTTGTGAAAGCACATATACTCCCAATCAGTATTCTAGAGAACTTATAATCTTAATTTCAAATATAAAGGATTGAGAGAAATGCCGCCAAGAGATTTTACAAATTAGTTTTTTTTTTTTTTATAAGATTTTATAAATTAGTTAATTTATAAATTGACATGACTTATTCGTTTGATTTATTTTACCATAAAATAACTTGACAATTTGACGTATTATATTAAGTTATGTCAGTTTGTGAACTTACTTTTACAAAAGTCATGATTTTATGGCTAAAGAATTTTTCAAGGATTAAAAAAAAAGAGTAATTCTATTATATCCAATAAAAAATAAAGCAAGAAAACCATTTTACTTTTGCCTTAATTTTAATTTTTTTTAATAAATAATAATTATGATGCCACTTAAGAGATAAATTAAGTGAGTGGAATAAATTAGGAGGCATCCGACGTAGTAGTGCCATTACTCTTAAGAATAATTGATCGGTTTGATAAAATAGTCAAAATATCTAGATGTTCCCAATTAGTTCATGACCCAAATATTTAATAAGGATAATGCTTGGGCGATCGAGAAAGGTGACCTCCTAAAGTGATCGATTTTGACTTTTTATTTTTTATTTTTATTTTTTTACTAAATGATTAACAAAGTATTTTTTTAATAAGAGTGAATTTATTTTTTCAAAATATTTAAAGGGTTTAAAAAATGTTTAAAAAAAGAGTAATTCTGTATAATCGTTGAGTACGTAAGTATCGTAAAGTCGTTTTGAAAAAGAGTATGATCTATTATTAAAAAAATTAATTTTTTTTATGTAAGTCTCATATTTATTCATTTTTTTAAAGTGATTGTACGATGCTTGCAAACTCACGAGTCCACGACTGTAAATATTATTTAAAAAAAAAAAAAGAAGTTATTTTGCAATATGCAAAGTCAGTATTGTCCATTTAATAATGCTTGGAGACTTGGACTGAGTCCTGCTGCTACATATTCGAGGGTTACGGTGAGAGAAGACTACTGAAGGGTTCTGATCTCAATGGTGCTGTGTCGATTAGATAGCCACTAGTCAAAAGCGAGTTGTGAGATAGATGAAATCATATATTCCTTCTATTATACATGGAATATTCTAAAGCCAATTTACCATGTCATTGTCATCCTGATCAGGAGAAATTTTACAAACTTGCGTACCAAATTATATAAAATGTTATTGCCAAGAAATTCTGGAAATATATATATATATATATATATATATATATATATATATAGCCAGATTAATGGTGATGATCATATATATCATATGAGTTGACGACGTTCGTACGTGGAATGCATGGAGGAACCATGCACCGTACCATGCTATCTTAATTTATATCTTTCTTGTCGGTGCGATTTATTTTGTTACAGATCTCAACGGCACAACAAGCATATATATATATAGCCATCGAATTTGCGAATATGAATTCAAGAAGAAAACAGCATGGAATAGCCATTATTGATCTAATCCATTTAAACGCGGCTTAACGTTTCTGCCCTTGGTTACCCAAAAGCTTGCATGCCTGTCATGGAAAATTCTAATTCAAGCCGTTTTTTTATTTTCCAAGCCAATCACAGTGCTAGACATAAAACCAGAAACCCAGTTGGGTATTACAAATTACCAACGTACTTTCGTGTACGTTATTACCACGCCATTGTGTATATACATATGACAAGCATATATATATGAGACACATGATCAGCTAGCTATAGCATGATTATAGATATTCTTCATAATATTAGTCATGTATTATTTAAGTTTCCATGGAAGGCATTGGAGCTTGGGGCAGGAAGCGTCCCATTTTCTTCTGCATTCACCTTTTAAACCATCACAGCATTTACACACAATTCCAAGAGTTGCCGCAAACGTCTTCGAGTTATACCCTACAAATTTATCTCAACAGTAGTATCATTACCTTGTTTCGAATTTAAATGGCCAACCAATTCTGTAACTATATATATTAATGGGAATACATGTAACTAGAAAGTTTTTGATGTACAGGGATTGTTCTTGATCTGCTTACCTCGGTGATGGTCGTTGAGTGTCAGTGTTATGGCTTCTAACGCTCTCGGTTCTTGATACAGAGCAAGGATCATCACGAGCCAGAAAAAGAGCTGAAAACGCATCTGCATACTCATTTTCAGTACAGATTTGAACGAGAAACTACACGCAAAGTTCTGAAAGAGCTATAAAGACATGGGTTAATTTTCGGTTTTAAAATACAGGGTGTTGTGGCTCCTTCTCTTTGAATGCTAGGGGGCTTATAGAATGAAGGGTGGCAAAGGCGCCAGTACGCGCTTACATCTCTGCTAAGTTTCTAAAGGGTGGGCCAGCGAAAGAGCTTTCACTCAAGTTTTGTTCGCCTGATAAGGGGACAGAGGAAAGGAACATGCTTAATTTGTTTTTTAATAATATTGTGTACAATTTTGGAGTGATAAGTCGTTTTTAAAAAAGAGTAAAATTTATTGTTAAAATATTAATTTTTTTATAGAAATTTTGTATTTAATTATATTTTTCAAAAATAAATTCTAGTACTTATTTATTTTATAATTGTAAATATCATTTATCTAAATTCTATCTTCTAATTCTTATTTAATTATCCTCTGACAATGACACCATGTTTCTAATTCTTGTAATATTTGAAACTCTTCAAGATTAATTTTTCATACTCATATTTATTAAATACGATTAAAATTAACCTTGTTTCTCCCAATTCAATTCATATGATTGCTCTTAGACTTAACAGAAGATTCAAGAATATTAATTGAATTTAGTTCATCAATCGATCCGGAATACTTTTAAGTACCAGGAGAAAACACAACCAATTTATATGGACTTATTGGCTCATGCACTGGAAACTTCAGCTATATATATACGATCGTTTGATAATCAAAATATATTGTTGTCACGACAAAACGTTTCTTTCACGACGCTTGGAAATTTCTTTCAAGTTCCATTTCGGTGAATTGTATATATAATAAACTTTCCGCTATCATTGGTCCCAAGTACGAATTCCTTGTTTCTGGGTTTAAGGGTAAACATTTCCACAAACTCTCGACGTCTGAACTCTGCCGCCTGATTGCAAGAGAATATATATATATATATATATATATATAGTAAAATATGTAACTATCGCGTAAAAAAATTAATTTATTTTATGTAAATTTTATATTTTATTTATTTTTTTAAATGATAATATAACGATTATATAATTCACAATTATAAATATTTCTCTCTTAATATAGTATTAGGTTTCTCCAAGGTTAATGCTCTAAGTCAATAAGTCAAGCAAAAGGAGTCTTGCTTCTAACTTCTAAGTCAAGGAAACGAAGATCACCAGCTTTGATTGGGACCGGAGGAAACATCTCCGTTGAATCTTAGGGATGAAAATAAAAACCGATAAATCGGACCGAATTAGTTAATTAAGTTTGATTAAGCAGATCGGAATTAATGAAATCGAAAGTACCGATTTAGAGAGATAATCGGTATAGTATCGATTTCTCAAAACTCAAAATTAATATATACCGATTCGATTATAAAATTTATCTAAAATCAATTCAGTCTAATTGATATTTTATTTTTTGTTTGGCAAGTTAAAGACGACTAAAATAAAAGCAAGGATGAAGAAATTGTTAGTTGGACCCCACCTGGCACCACTTTTTTTTTTAAAAAAAATTTATCATTCTTTCCAAACACTACAATGAAAAAGTTGCACTTTTGCTAGTCTTAATTAATTTTGTAAAAAAAATTAACTGCCTAACCGGCCATATCCCGCCTCCTAAATCATGTTCTAACAGTTGGAAATTGGGGTCTTAATTCCATGATCTAAACTAGCACTGACATTTTCCTTTGATTAATGAGGCCAAAGCATTGTAATACGTCCTGATTAAAACAATTACTCAGCCGGTCCGACTTGTCTCCTGTTACAAAAGTAACAAGATATCTCTTGTTAAAATTCAATGGCCAAGTACTGGTAACAATTTTTTTAATCAAACCAATGGATTGTAATGCTTGTGGCGCAAGAATGCAAAAAGTCATATACGATGGTGATTGAATGCTAGCGACTAAACTCTATATACTGCAAAAAGTCCTGACTAGGAAATTAACCTCATGTTTATCTTATATGCTAGCCACTAAACTCATTTGCAAGACTCTGGTTTGACGTATACTCATAAAAAAAAATCGGTTCTGTTTTGCTGGAACCCATAGCTGCACAGCTTATTCTTGAGACACTTAGCACTCATATGGCTGTAATGTGAGAAAGAGAAGTGAAGAAAAAGAAATTCAGGAGAGATAGACATGAGAGTTGTAAATTTGGGAGAAAAAGAAATCTGTTATTGCTATTACAGTTGTTACTATTACACAAAGCGTAAGATTCTTTCTTTTACTAATATTATTATTACACACAAAGATTAAAGTTAAATTGAGAAAAAACAAAATGGTGACCGCTCCCCAGCTGTGTCTCCAAATGACATGAATAGAGATTAAAGAGCGACGTTTAAATTAATAATTTAAGGGTGAGAGCAATAAATTTCAAACTCCCCCCAACGCCTATGGCCCTACCACATAGATTCAATAATTAGTTGGATACACCGTTCGTTCACATTTTAGTTCACAAGTTACAGGTTCTAGAATTATGAATAATTTTATACATCACATTATTATCTTACTTTCATTATCTTATTATGTAATATGTGGTAATGATCTAATAATAATAAAAGTATCATATTTTACATAATAAGATAAAAATGAGATGATTCAATTCACCGAACTCGTACAATTCATACGGTTTGGAATTGATCACATTTTTTTTTTTGACCAATTGACTACATATATACGGTTGAATATGTCATATTTGGGCTAGCAATGGATATGCAAAATGTCCCCAACTTTCATACGTAAGCATGCCCTACCCAAAAAGAAGAGAGGATATAGGATTTACACCATTGGATTCAGATTGCATTTCTTTTTTTTCTATTGTATATCCTCACATTAGATTGGACAAAAATAGAGTTGGATTGGGTACATTTGAATGAGGATATGTGTCCCTTATGTTTAGTTTTAGGGGTGAAAATCAATGCATTCGGCGTGATTTTTGAGCAAAACCAATGCCGACCGACATCTCAAAAAAGGGAGGAGCAACCGACCGTAATCGGTCAATGAGGAGGAGGAAAACCTTCGGCAGTTCTCTGGCAGTTCTAGATCGGTGTTCTGTTCCCCTAGTGGCGAGCCTATTCTATGAGAGAGAGAGAGAGAGAGAGAGAGAGAGAGAGAGAGAGAGTTGTAGAGGAGTGAATCGAGGAAAGGTCTGGGGAAGAAGACGATCCCATCTCGAAACGACGAGTTTAAGTGGAACGGCCTCGTTTCGTACATATATATTTTTTTTCATACGTTTAGAATAAAATGATGTCGTTTGGTTTAATACCAAACGACGTTGTTTCCATTATGTTCTGTATACTTATAGGTGTAAAACGATGTCGTTCCACTTAAACTTAAGTAGAACGACATTGTTATGATTAGGGTATATTAAAAAAAATAGTTTAATTTTATCGGCTGGTTTAGTAGTCCAATCCAACTTCAAACCGAGACCGAACTGTTGAATGGCAGTTCCTTCAAATTTTCACCGCACGTTGGCAGGTTTCTGACATGACCGGTCGATTCCCGTCAGTGGCAACTGATTGCGTCGATTTCTATTCACCCCTATTTGGTTTGAAATAAGTGATACATGTTGAAGTTGGACTCAAATACTACAATCAAACAATTCATTACGTCTCAATCACATCCTTAATTTTCTCTTTTTCCTAGAAGATGTCATGTCTATACGCGCTAATTTGTTCATTGTTTCTATTGTAAAATGCTCCATTACATATGGAATCCCCAAAGACATATATATATATATATATATATATATATGGCAACAATGACGTTTGTGTTGGAAATATTTTTAAAATATTTAATTATATTTTATATTTATTAATAATATTTTTGGGTTGATTTTGAAAGTTGTGAATTATTTTGGAAAGAGAGAATATATAAAAAGTTTATAAGGTTTATAAAATTTTGGGTTCGTATATGCTGCTTGATCCATTCACTAGCTTAGTGGTATTGACCTCCTTGGTTTACCCAGAGGGTTGGGGTTCAAGTCACCCCCATGACAAAAGTGGTTTTTAATTTCTCTCCATGTGTGCTGCCCAGCACCAAGGTGTGCTTACGTGAAGCACTACAATGCGGTCATGCACGCATGATGCAACGCTTAGGAAAATAAAATTCATCTTTTGGCTATCTATAAATAAACTCATTGGCTTGCCAATTGAGGATCCCAGAACTCAATTTCGAAATTCTCTCTCTCTCCAAAATTTTTACTTTTTTGAAATTTGTTAGAATGTGTTCGTTCTTGAGAGAATAAATTTCTAATTTCTTAGCTGAATAGAAAAATTTGAGGGTATTCGGAGTCTAATTTGGTGTGTGCATAACGCAGTTAAGTAAACAGACTTATTATGGGTTTCATTGTATTTTGGAGGTAAATTTGCTTGTAACCCGTGTGCATACTGTTATTTGTGGGGTGAATATTGTCTTAAAGAAATCGACATTGTAACGCGCCTTGAAACAAACTTTTCTATCACTAATTAATATTTTATAGCCCCTTTATTCCAATAGTTTGCCATAATATCTTATATATGGATGATCATTTCCATAAGATCTTATATATGGACCATCATTTCTATAAGAGACAATCATCAACAAGTGATTGGTTGTTCTTCAAGGGAACAATAGTGGGTATGATAAAGTATGAACAACCATGATTTCGGCGCCATCACTATGACTGACATATATACATACATACACATATATATAAGTATATATATATATAAGTTCATATATAGCCGTGTGTTGACAAATTTCTCAGATTTTGAATATGAATGCATGGAATCAGACTATATAATATGGCTTCTTGAAAGGAAGCTTTTGCTTAACGCTTGCTTGTCCTCTATT
Organism: Juglans regia; assembly: GCF_001411555.2. Taxonomy (NCBI): domain Eukaryota; kingdom Viridiplantae; phylum Streptophyta; class Magnoliopsida; order Fagales; family Juglandaceae; genus Juglans; species Juglans regia. Next base: position 50,889,544 of record NC_049907.1, on the reverse strand, counting down.
ATATATTTCATTTACTTTTTATTCTCAAATAATATATCGTCCCTTTTGTGTTGGTTGATACCTCTATTTTCAAAAAACTGAAATTGTGAAGTTTCAAGAAATGCTTACTTCAGGTATTATTCGACCTAGCTAAAGTCCATTTTCTTCCCCGGTTCTCCTAGTTCGAAAACAAGATGGTAGTTGTCATCTTTGCATCCATTATAGAGCCCTCAACAAAGAAACAGTTAAGGCTAAATTTCTAATCCCTATTGTTGATGAAATTTTAGATGAGTTGCATAAGACTTGAATTTTCAGCAAATTGGATTTGTATTCGGGATATCATCAAATCTGTGTCCATTCCGATGATGTTCCAAAAATGGCCTTCCGTACCCATGAAGGCCATTATGAACTTTTGGTAATGCCCTTTGGACTTACCAATGCTCCCTCCTCTCATGAATTCCATTTTCAAACCTTGGTTACAAAAACTTCTCTTGGTCTTTTTCAATGATATTCTTATCTATAGTAAAAATTTAGAGGAGCATGTCCAGCATTTCTCTGTTGTTTTGCATACTCTACAAAAACATAATTTTTTTGCTAAAAGGTTTAAATGTTCTTTTGGTTGTCATGAGATTGAGTATCTTGGACATTTAATTTCCCAAAATGGGTTTCGGGCTGGATCCTTAAAAAATCGAGGCAATGTTGAATTGGCATTTTCCTTATTCTCTTAAGTCCTTGCGGGATTCATTTAGGTCTTACGGGATATTATCAAAAATTTATCAAAGGATATGGAACCATAGCCACCCCTCTCACTGCCTTACTTTGAAAAAAAACTCATTTGTGTGGAACCAACCAGCCAAAGATGCTTTCATTGATTTAGAAGAGGCTGTAAATTACCCCCTAGTTTTTGTTCTTCTAGACTTTGCTAAACCCTTCACTATTCAATGTAATGCTTCTGGTTGTGGTGTGAGTGCTCTATTAATGCAACAAGGGTGGCTCATTGCCTTTATGAGCCAAGCCTTACATGTAAAGGCTTTACACCTTTCCACTTATGAAAAAGAACTCATGGCCTTGGTGTTGTCAGTTAAGAAATTGAGGCCTTATGTCTTGGGGTAGACTTTTAAGGTACAAACAAACCATCAGAGTCTTAAGTATCTTCTTGAAAAGAAAAATTGGTACTCCTATGCAGTAAAGATGTCTTACCAAGTTACCAGGCTTTGATTTTGTTATGGAATACAGAAAAGGAAAGAAAAATCTTGTTGCAGATGTGCTATATAGAAAGGTTGATGAATCCGCAGCTCACCTAGTGCCATATCTTTCCCATCAGCCACTTGGCTATTGGATTTACGAGCTACTTATAAGGAGGATCTAGATTTACAAAAGCTGGTTTCATCAAGGTACTTGATGACTCTAAGTATCATATGAAAAATGGTTTGTTGTTTTACAAGAACCGTTTATACATTACCGATGATCCTAATTAAAAGGAGCAGCTCTTATATTTAGTCCATGGTAGCCTTCAAGCTGGCCATTTTGAACTTCATAAAACTCTCCATAGAGCTCGAGCAAACTTTTATTGGAAGGTGTTGACGAAGAATGTTCAGCAATTTATCAAGGAATGTGAAGTGTGTCAGCGCAATACAATCGAAAATATCAAGCCCAAAGGTCTACTCCAGCCTTTACCCATTCCCAATAGGGTGTGATCTGACACTGCTACGGATTTTATAGAAGGGTTACTCCCTTCCCATGGGTTTATTGTTGTTTTGGTTGTGGTGAATCTTTTAAATAAATATGCGCACTTCATTTCGGTTGCGCATCCTTACACAACAACTGAAATAGCTTAGATTTTTATTGCTAATATTTTTAAGCTCCATGGTCTTGCCTAGCTCGATTGTCAGTGACAGGAACCCCACATTTACAAGTTTGTTTTGGAAGGAACTATTCAAATCATATGGCACAGAACTGAAGTTCAGTACGACATATCATCCTTAAACGGATGGCCAAACTAAAATTGTGAATAAATGTGTTGAGCATTACTTAAAATGTTTTGCAGGAGATAAACCTAAGGAATGGTCAAAAAGGTTACCAATGAGTGAATGGTGGTATAACATGAATTGGCATGCATCTACAAAAAGTACTTCATTCGAAGCAGTTTATGGGTACCCACCTCTACCATTGTTGCCACATTCCCCTGGTACAACCTCTGTCCAAGCTGTTGAAGAGGCTCTGAGATCTCGAGATCATATTGTCCAACTTTTCCAAGAGAACCTACATGAAGCATATGAAAGGATGAAACGGTTTGTGGATTTACAGCACACGGAAAGGAGTTTTGAAGTGGGCGACTGAGTTTACCTTCAGCTACATCCGTATAAATAGCATTCAGTTGTTTGTCAAAGGCATCTTAAACTTTTGCCCAAAGTTTCGGTCCTTACAAGATCTTGGAGCTAATTGGTAATGTTGCCTACCGATTAGAACTTCCTCCTGGAACGCTAATCCATTCGGTATTTCATGTATCATGTTTGAATAAAAAACTAGGGAACCAGAATGTGCAAGTTTCTACCATACCTCTAGTGGCTGAAGATGGTAGATTGAGAGCTGAACTTGAACAAGTCTTGGAGCGGTGCATGAAGAAGAAGGGACACAGAGTTGTGACGGAACTTCTTGTCAAATGGCAGGGGTTAGGGTTTGAAGATGTTTCGTGAGTTAGCTTTGGACTTCTCTGACCTTGTGGGCAAGGTGTTCTGATGGGGAAGGGATTGTCACGAGCTTGTGGGCTTAAGGCTTCTTTAAGTGGGTTGAAGCCTAGGTTGCAATGGGTTGAATAATCAATGGTCATGGTAGTTGTAGATGAGTCATTCAGTAGGTTGAATAATCTATTATTATTTTAATCCGAGTCTTTGGATAATAAATTAGTGGGCCGATTTTTATGCATTTTGTTAGTAATGATTCAGCTGCAGATTTAGTTATTGGGTTGTTCCTTAATTGTAGTGATTGGGTTGTTGGGTTGTTCCATAATTGTAGTGGTTTGGATTGAGTCTGTTATTTTTCAATTATATTTAACTTATCAAAATTAATGGAAATTCATGGAGATTTCTAATCCCAACTTACAGATCTGGAGGCCTAACCCCCTCAAAGTGGTTAACTTATCCTTAATTACTATTGTGCTCTGACACCCGTTGATTATATGGTATAAATTATTATTAAGAGGTGCAAATATATAATGCCATGCCACTTGAGATTTCAATGGTGTAAAGATTGGACGATCTCCTTTCAACTTTAGCAACCCAAATTCCTCCTCCGAGTCCTGACCAGATCGTACATCTCTTTGACAAGAAAATGTTGAGAATCAAATCGATCCCTGAAGATATTATTTTCTTCTTTATTTTAGAAGAAAGATGCGTTGTTTATTGTTTCGATCTACTAATAGACCCATTGATTGAAAAAGATCAAGGAATAAAATTTATGGGGTAATTTTCATTCATGTACTACTGATCATCAGTCATCGTTGTTGTGGCATATATATATATATATATATCTATATATAGTTGGTATACGAGAATTAATTTGACACATCTAATTAGTTTTTAAAGTTCATAAATACACGAGTCTCAACCAACCAACCAGAATCACACAAAACCAAGAGATTACAAAATGTAGGATACACTTTTTTTTTTTTTAACAGGAGGACTACATAACTTCTCTAAATCATTACTCTTTCTAATATACATCTAAAGCACACATTTCACCTCCAATATAAAACTGAAAAAATATGTGGTGCCAGCAACAAAATGACATATTTAAAGAATGAAATGATATAAGAATTTTATAAATAGTAGTAAGATAATTTGTGAGTAACAGTAGATGTTATGTTAAGTATTTTTTGGATTTTGAAAAATGAGGGAAAAAAATTGAATAAAATATATTATAATCTTAAAATATTATTAGAATATAATTTTTAATATTATTTTTGTTTGAGATTTGAAAAAATTAGATTTTTTTTATGTTTTGTTTGAAAGTTTAGAAAATTTGTAATGATTAGTTTGAAAATGTTGTAATAATTAATTTGAAAGTATTTGTCTTTGAATGAAATTTGAGAATGAAAAGAGATGAAATGAGAGTTTTGGGATTGAAGCTTTTTTCCAAATAAGCCCTTAGAATTCTGCTACACCCACCGACACTCGACGCCAAGAGTGTCCACCGAGAAGGCAATTTTTTTTTTCTTTTGTTTTTTAAATTTTTTTCAAACGCTTTTTTAAAATCTTTTAATTATTTTTTTAAAAAAATAAAAAATAAAAATTTATTAAAAAATATTTTCTTAACTAATAATAATAATAATAAAATGGGTTAGATCATCGAAGCAAAGCATTATTGGTGACACTGCCCACGTATATTTCATCGTATTAGGATTTGTTTGTTTTTTTTTTTTTCGCTTTTGCGAAGACTACGAGCCCACTTTGGAAAAGTCGTTTGGGCCCCAAAGTCTGGCAAACGTTCTCGAGTTTTTTTTTTTTTCATGTTGCAACCCAAAAAGATTATAAAATTTTCAAGAATCAACCATACGCACTACACAGGATGATTTACTTAATTTTTTTCCACCTCTAAATAACGAAGTGCAGTAGAACATTAAATTGGAAGATAGAATCTTTATTTCGTACACCTGATCAATGCCCTGTATAACTACTGGAGCAAAGTCTTAGATAGAAGCGATTTTTCCAGCGCTTCGTCAGGGTGCAAACACAGCAATGGGGCTCCTCACTTGGAACGTACCGTCATCCCACGTTAAAGAAGCAGAGACTATAAACTTATCTAGAGTTCCTTCGATCGTGAGCGTAAACGGTAGCTTTTGTCCAAGAGATGTGAAAGATAGAATGCTAGGAGTTACTTTGATTGTAAGTCCAAGTGGGGAGTTCAAAATAGCTTTATACGTAGACGTCGGGGATCCAACATTGGTGACAATCCGAATGAAAACACGATTGATGGATCTCAAGGGCGGCGTGGATAAAGCAAATGCAGGATAGTTTAGATCGTTGACGGTTCCATTGGTGGCATCAGAACAGCTACTATTGTCCCCAGTCAGAAGTTGTAATATTTTGGTATTATATCCTTGTCCGCAAAGAAATTTTATGTAGTCAGCTGCATCAATATCATAGATTAAACCAGGATTTGGAGCCTTTGAAGGATTTATATTGCCTGCACCGTATGCAAGTTCAGCCTCCGGATTCTTTCCAGCACTCATGGGCTCAGCTGCCAGTAATACGCCAAATGGGGAGGGAGTGAGAGGTGGTAATACAAGACAAATTAAAATTGATGGGTTGTATTGTATATATATTACCGGTAGTCATGAGAGCCGACTTGATAGCGGCAGGTGACCATTTGGGGTGCAAGGATTTGACGTAAGCAGCAACTCCTGTAGCATGTGGGCAAGCCATGGAGGTGCCCGACACAATATTGAATGACAGTTTTCTATTATCACCTTCAACCTCGGAAATTGGGGCAATTGGTGACCATGCTGCTAGAATGTTGAGTCCGGGAGCTGCTAAATCCGGCTACAACAGAATTAAAGAGGGTCATAAATCTTAATGGTATTATATATAATGAAGAAAAATTACAAGAGTGCAACGCAAATTAATTATGAGGAAATTAATTATAACCTTGAGAATGTTGGGCGTAACTACATTTGGACCCCTTGATGAGAAGGAGGGTATGTAAGGTGCAAATGCATCCTTACGCTCCTTAGTCTTGAGAATAGTCGCAGTCGGGCTCCTATACATGTATATAGGATATGCGCATTAGGAATATTAGTGGGGTTTGATGTGATTTTCGACAGTCGATTCCCATTTGTTCGACCATATATAAGAATCAAATGCAGGTATTGCCCCTAATTTGAGATATTTTGAGTCTATACCTTGTAGAATTTATGTAGATGTAGACGTTGTTACCATCCTCGATGCCAATGTATGATGCGGGTAAGGGAAAAGAGAAGGCACTATCCCTGGGCCTTGGGCCTTTAATCACAGTTCCAACCGCGCTTGCTTGGAATGCCCCTTCCCCATCAACCAGCAAATCACAAAGTACAATTTTCCCTTTCACTAAATTCTGATCCAATGAATCTGGCAGACAATATCTGCAGTATTGTAGCATTAGTTCTACTGACTCCTATATATTGTGAGACGAAAAGAACATTATAGTTAATAGAGTTATTGGAACACAAGCAAAAGGCTACTGGGATATGTATTCTTTTTTCGATTCTGTGCATTGTTCACTACTTACCTGGACAAGGACCCCTGAGAACCCTCTGTGGTGTTTGGTGCATCTCCGCCATAAATTATCGGATACATTTCCTTCTTGAGGTCAAATGTATTAATTGAAATTCCCTACACATGGAGCAAAGTATATTAATAATTAATTCATTAACGGGCATTCAATGGGATTAAGAAAACAGCTAGATATATTCATACATACTCGAAACTATAGTTATGGGTATCAGATGACTTAAGATGGGGCTTGAGCACTTTATAATTATATACCTCATAGATATTGTCGTTACCCAATTGGACCTCAGTGAAGAACTTTCGATCTATGGCGCTTGCAGCCACGGAAAGAGACCAGGGCGAAATGTTTGCGAGGGTTGCTAGACCTGGACCCCTGTTACCAGCTGAGTTTGATGTCAATATTCCATTTCTCATTGCATGAAAGGCACCGATCGCAATTGAATTTTTAAAATAGCTATCAGCAGTTCCACCGACTGAAATAGTTATTAGGTCGACGCCATCAGCAACAGCATCATCAAAAGCTGCAAGAATGTCAGCATCACTACAGCCATCAAGCCAACATATTTTGTACACAGCAATGCGTGCTGATGGAACCCCTCCTCTTGCTGTTCCCGAGCCAAGCCCCTGTACACTTGCCATGTTAACAACGTTCCCAGCTGCTATGGATGCGGTATGTGTCCCGTGGCCATCTGAATCTCGAGGAGATCTAATGTCATTTCCGGAAACATCTCCATTGCTGCGGTAATATTGCGCTCCTATGATTTTACTGCCCAAGCGACAACGCCATTAATTGTAAATGGTGCTCTTTGACTGACTCTTCCTATATATATGCGTCATGTGTACGTGCATATAGGCAAAAAAACAAAAAAGTTGTAAAAAGATATACTTGTTGCAAGTAAAGTTGGTTGAGGCTCGGCAGGTGCCCCTCCATTTGCTAGGCGGTGGACCAAATCCTTTGTCGCTAAAGCTATCAGACTCGGGCCAGATTCCACTGTCAAGAACTCCAATAATGATGTCGCTCTCAACAGTTGTTCTTTCAACTTGCTGCGGGAAGCCAAGGAAGTCCCATGACCTTGTTGTATGGAGCTTTTTCTGTTTGCTGGGGAAGACGGACACTACACCTTCCATTCCTACATGTTCATTGTCACAACGCGCGTTTTAATTTACTGTATTTGTGCATGCATGATATAAAACATGGGGAGAGAGAGAGAGAGAGAGATGAGGCTCGCAGACCAGCCATTTTTTGAGCTTCTTCCTCGGTTAGCTTCGCTGCAAATCCATTGAAACTCCTCTTGTAGCTATAAAGTAGAGATTCCGGTCCAGTATTGCTGAATCCAATTATATAAATTTGACAAGTTAAAGGCCTAGACGCATTTCCGTTCCGATCGAATAGCTTTGATGGGATTAATTTCATCTCCCTTCGGTCATAAAATTGAAAAGAATAATACTAGATATATGGATTGCGTAATTTTATTTAAAAAAGTCAAATCTATAATTAAAAAATACATTTTTTAAAATAAATATCATATTAATTCACTTTAAAAAAAAATAAATAAATACACAACACTTCACATTCAATATATAAGATCATTTATAAATATCTAAAATAGGGGCAAAATAGTAATCCAAATATATAGTGTTTTTAAGAAGAGTTTCGATCGCTGGATGTATCGTGTTAAGAAAATAAATGAATATGATTAATTTTAGCAAATAATAAGTAGATTTCGTACTTCTTTACGTCTAATTTGAATTTTTTTTTTCACTACTAAACCAAACTATTTCAAAGTATAGTTTTACCCAATAAAATGAATTAAAGAATTTGAGATACATACCAATGGAAGTTACCTCTATTAAAATTTTATTATTTTTCAAGTTAAAATCCATTAAAATTAATTAAATAAAATTTAAATATTAGTATAAATTAATATTTTAATAGATAATTTCGTAAATTTTTTAACCTATATTTATTAATAATCACAATATCTTATATTTTTTAAATTTTAACATATAATAAAATCAAAATTACAAAACATACAATAACAAATATAAGCATGGGTCTAAAATTACAATCTCAATAATAAAACCATAGACATGTTGAGAAAGACCAATATTACAAATTAACAATAATAATATTTTTAATTTTGAAATAAATTCTAAACGGGTCACTAATGGGTCAATCCGTTTTGATCAGAGCTTGTTAACATCAAACTCAAACTTGTTAATTTCGTGTCGTGTTCGTATTGAGTTAACAGGTCATATCACATATTGACACCCGTACTAGATATAAACCAAACTATTTCAAAGTATAGTTTTTTCCAATAAAATGAATTAAAGAGTTTGAGATAGTACATACCAATGTAATTACCTCAATTAAGATTTTATTACTTTTTAAGTTCAAATCCATTAAAATAAAATAAAATTTAAATATTAGTATAAATTAATATTTTAATAGATAATTTCGTAACTTTTTTAATATGGTTGCTACATATCGTTTCTCTCCCATAAATAAAGGTTGTTTAAGTGTTGGCTTATAAAAAAAGAAATATATATAATTCCATTATCGTAATCACAAGAATTTCAAGCATTACACATAATTGTACTGCTTTTTATCACCTGTCAATGACTTCTTGTAGCATGCTCGCGTGAAGGCCGGATAATGTGGAAACCTCGTCCTGCCGCCTTTCTCCCATATAGACAATATAAGCCTGCAGCATCCATGCATGCACATGATGAGTATCTTTTAATATCGATATTTGGCCTGGATTTAAAGTTTTAACGGTAATATATAACTGAGCTCGCTTCCGTAGAAAACATATATATGCTGAGATCGATCAGCCATATGTGTGTGTATATAGATAATTAATCATGTTTACCTTTCTGTCATTCTGTGAAGCTGAGTGACCAACAACGAGAATGGTCGCGAGGCTGAGGAGGAGAAGCCATGAAAGTCTAGAAGTTTTGCGTGCCATTGGAGGTTCAGACTCAGCTATGAACTTGGCTAGATAGCATGTACGTTTTATCCTATATATAAACTCATCCAACCGTTGGAAACAAAAACAAAACACGAAAGCTGGTACGTTGATCAAGATAAGTTTAGGAGATGTTTAGATTCGTAAGTCATTTCAGTTCATCTCAACTCATTTCATTACTATTCAGCAATTTTAACTCACAAATCTCATTATTATTCACAACTCATTTCATTATTATTCATAATCTATCTCAAATCATCTCAATTCATCTCAAATCATTTCAAATTATCTTCAAATCCAACCGTCTACTTTAGGGCAGTGATCAGAGCAGTGGAAAGGTCAACACGAACATGATCATCAGTACTATTAGTGAAGAACCAAAGTCGAGTGGTCGATTTTTCCAACTCCGAAAATTGAAGACAAAAGGCGACCATTATCCAAGACAGCCTGTCTCGTGGCCCAGAGGCAAAATAGAAGTGACAGCTTGTTGTATGAGATAAATCGTACCTGCCCTACTAGCCAGTACAGCTGCAGCTTATCATTTTTTTTTATACGTATTTTTTAACATTTATATATTTTTTTAAAAAATAAAAAATTATAATATTATTAAAAAATATTTTTTAATCAATAAATAAATAAAAATTTTAAAATAAAAAATCACAACGATAACTTCCAACCATAAGAATAAATGGTAAAAGTAACATTTTTTATTTTTTAGTTATAAGCAAGTGATTGAGTACGTACAAACGCTGGGGTACAGGAAAAACAGGCCTAAGTTCAACTTAGTTTGGGATGCATGAAAAAAAAGAAAAAGCAAAACATTATTCAATGGCATGAGACTCCAAAATAGCCAAAAACTAGTTTTGAAAGCTCACGCGAGGAAGCATTAAGAGATCCTTGAGTAGTTCAAAATAAGAGTATCTGCCTGTGTAAAAAGTGTTCGATGAAATGTTGATACCTCTTAGTAATAAGTTTAATATGCAGAGTGTCATAGGGAGTAATAAAAACCAATAATGTTCTTCAACGTTTAGATAGAACAAAACTCCAAACTACATCGCACTTCATTAATTAATGTTCCCTTCTGATCTATATGTGTCCCTTTTGTTTGGTTTGAAATAAGTGATACATGTTGAAGTTTGACCCAAATATTACAATCAAACAATTCATTAGGTCCCAAGTCTCAATCACATCCTTAATTTTCTCTCTTTTTCCTAAAAGATGTCATGTTTATACGCGCTAAATTGTTTATTGTTTATGTTGTAAATTGTAAGAAAGGTTGGGCACCCATTTTCCTTCTCTTAAGGGTTATAAAGTGGTTATAGCCAACTTGGCATAAAAAAAAAAAAAAATGTGTTGCCACTAAATTGGACGGTACACAACGCACCAAAGGCCCATTTATACATGCTTTAATAGTTTACTTAATAGATAATTGCACCATAGAATGTAATCGCGTAGAACACACATCAACAGGGCTTCTAACTTAATTTTCAAAAATACCACTATTCCTAAGTTTTTCTATCATCAAAACCAAAAAAAAAAATATTTTATTTTATTTTTTATTTTTAAAAATGGTGAACGTTTCCAGCTCTATCTCTAAATGACATGAATTGAGATTAAAGAACGACGTTTGGATTTTTGAAAGTCATCTACCATACCCTTAAAAATTAATCATTTAATGGTGATAGCAACAAGTTTCCAACTTCCCCAACGCCTAGGACCCTACCCCATAAATTCAATAATTAGTTGGATACACCGCTTGTTAATCTTTTAGTTCACAAGTTACAGGTCCTACAATTATGAGTAATCATATACATCACATTCTTATCTTATTTTCATGATCCTATTATGTAATATGTGGCAATGATTCAATAGTGATAAATGTATCATATCTTATGTAATGGGATGAAAATGAGATGATTTCAGTTCATGAACTTGTACGATTTGGACGGTTTAGAATTGGGCTCATTTTCTTTTCCGGCCAATGGACTACATATATATGGTTGAATTGTCATATTTGGGCTAGCAGCGGAATTGCAAAATGCCCCCAACTTTCATATATATATATATATATAGAGCATGCCCTACCCAAAAAGAAGAGAGGGGATGGGATTTACACCATTGGATTCCGATTGCATTTCTGTTTTACTATTGTATACTCTCGTATTAGATCGGAACAAAATAAAATTGGATTGGGTACCTTTGAATGAGGATATGTGTCCCGTTTGAAATAGGTGATACATGTTAAAGTTGGACCATAATGTTACAATCAAACAATTCATTACGTCCCAATCACATCCTTAATTTTCTCTCTTTTTCCTAGAAGATGTCATGTATATAGACACGCTAATTTGTTCATTGTTTCTGTTGTAAAAAGGCTCCACTACATATGGAATCCACACACACATATATATATGGCAACAACGACGTTTGTCCCTAATATCTTACATTTGAACGATCATTTCCATAAGAGACAATCATCATCAAGCGATTCATGGCTGCTTTTCAAGGGAACAATAATGGGTATGATGAAGTATAAATAGCCACGATTTCGACCCCATCACAATGACTGACATACATACGTACATATATATATATATAAGTTCATTATATATGGTCGTGCATAGACGAGTTTTTTAGATTGTAAATCAAAATGTATCAAGCATATTGTATTATATTTTCACACGTCAGTTGTACATAGTCTCATGTATTTTATGTTTACTTGTATTTTTATGTTTAATTATATTACTTATAGTATAAATACTATGTACCTCATTAATAGATGGACTTTTTGGCAAATTGCAATATATCGTCCTTTGACAGGAAACTTCAGGGTTTCCCTACTTGTTATGGTATCATATGTTTTTTATTTTGCATGGCGCCGCCTCAATAGAACCTTCATAATGATGCTACCAGCCCTTTCTTCCATCATCCAAGTGATAATCCTAGTGTTTTTCTTGTTACACAAATTCTCATCGGCGATAACTACCACGCATGGTCCCGATCTATGACCATGACACTTTTGCCCAAAAACAAGTTAGGGTTTATGTTGATGACATTCTCATTACTAGTAATGATTTACAATATGTGGACTCTTTGAAATCCTTGCTTGATTCTAAATTCAAACTTAAAGATCTTGGTCAGCTTAAGTACTTCATTGGCTTGGAAGTAACTAGATCCTTACAAGGCATTTCATTATATCAAAGGAAGTATGAACTTGAGATTTTGCAAGATGCTGGTTTTCTGGCTTCCAAACCCATGGAGCAAAATCTGAAACTCAGCAAAGATGATGGAAACTTGTTACCAGATCCAACAGTATTTCGCAGGCTTATTGGTAGGCTTTTATACCTTATTATTACAAGGTCAGATCTGTCCTACTTAGTTCAAAGACTTAGTCAATATATGAACTGGCCTAGGCATCCTCATTTAGCAGCAACCTATCAGATTTTACAATATATTAAGAGTACTCATGGTCATGGTCTTTTATTTCCAGTTGGCAATTTGCTAACTATTAAAGATTTTGCAGATTCAGATTGGGTATATTGTCTTGACAGTTGTAGATCTATAAGTGGATTTTGTGTTGTCCTTGGTGATTCTTTGGTTTCATGGAAAACAAAAATGCAGCCAATTGTTTCTCATTTTTCAGCTGAAACTTAATATCGATCCATGACTTATGCTACTTGTGAAGTTGTTTGGCTTCTTACCCTTTTGTCCGATTTTCACATTTCTCATACTCATAGTGCTCAGTTGTTTTGTGAGCAACACAAAACAGAGCATATCTAGCCTGCAATCAAGCAAATCATTCTCAATCATTTTTGTCAAATTTGTAACTGTTGCACATATATAGTATAATCTGTAACTACTGTGTAGATTTAGTTTACAGCTGTAAGTTGCTATAAATATATTTTCATATATTTGTATATAAGTCAGCTCTCTCTACACTAATGAGATGAGGAAAATTATTCATTGAAACAACAGTGTTATTTCTCTTATATGGTATCAGAAGAGCCGTTCTCTCAAGAGCATACGATCCGACCCATGTCGTCTTCCACAGATCAACCCCCACTAAATACTCATCCCTTCTCAAGCACTGACAAATAGCTTATTGCCCTCAATATCGCTGTCCAGATTAATGAAAAATTAACCCCCTCCACTTTCCTTCAATGGCGTGCTCAATTTGAAGCACTCCTTATTGGCTATGATTTACTTGACTATGTCAATGGCACATCTCCATGTCCCTCTCCCATCAGTACCTCCACTACCGATTTAAACAAAATCCATTGGGTTCGACAGAATAAACTTATCCTCAGTACCATCTTAGCCTCTACATCTCCCACTATTACACCTTTCATAGCCACAGCCAAAACATCTCACGATGCTTGGAAAAAACTCAACACACTATATGCTAGACGATCCAAAACACGAGCTATGCAACTCAAGAAGGAACTCACCTTGACCCAACGTGGAAATCGGTCAATTTCTGACTACTTGCATGTTGTGAAGACTCTGGCAGATGAAATAGCCATCATCGATCACCCAATTTCTCATATTGATTTAACCCTCTATGTCTTGAATGGGTGAAGGTCTGATTTTTGGGAGATAGCCGCGCCAATCCAAGCACGGGAGAACTCATTGGCATTTGAAGAACTGCATGACCTTCTGGTAGGTCACGAGTCCTATCTACGATGTCTAGAAGCTGCAACCCAGCAGCTAGTGATGACAGCGAATTACACGAACAAGGTGAAGTCTTCGTGTGGAGGAGATTCTTCAAAAAGGCCTTATAAATCAAATGGTTTTCAGTGCAACCAAGGCCAAAACTCAACCCGTCAGTCTAATGGATATCAACTTGATGGACTCCGCTCCAACAATAGGCCTGGGCCGTCTGGTAAGTCCAGCAATAATCAAAAGCGCTATCAGCCCCGTTGTCAATAATGTGAGCAAATGGGCCATACTGCCAAGTTGTGTCCCCAATTACATTCCACTAATCCTACTGCCAATTGTGTAACCACATCCACTGGAAAGGAAAAAACATGGCTTATGGATTCAGCAACCTCCCACAATATAAAGGGTGACCTTGAAAATTTGTCTATTCATTTTGAATATGATGGTACTAAGGAAGTAATCATTGGTGATGATTCAAGTTTGATTGTCTCACACATTGGTTCTTTGGAATTGCACTCACCCAAACGCACATTTATCTTGCGCGATACTCTTTGTGTTCCAAACCTTTGCAAAAATTTAATTTATGTTCATCATCTTACCAAAAAAAATAATATTGTTGTTAAATTTCACCCATTTCATTTTTTGTGAAGGACAAGATCATGGGGCGATTTTGTTACGAGGAGCATGTGAGAATGACGTCTACACCTTTTTCAAAATCAACGGTGTCTCCTCCCTCCAAAATTGTTGCTAATGTGCATGGGCAGACGTCAATTGAGGGGTAGCACAAGCATCTTGGGCATCCCTCAATTAAAATTTTCCAAAATCTTGTTAAGAAATTTTCTCTTCCAGTTGCAACATCAAACACTTTGTCTTTATTGTGTAGTTCATGTTCTATTAATAAAGCACATCAGCGATCTTTTCGTGTCACTAGTTTTCAAAGTCATGCACCTCTTGACATTATTTATACTGATATTTGGGGATCTGCTCATTATACCGTGCTTAAAGACTCTCGTTATTACCTCATTTTGGTTGATCATTATACAAAATACAAGTGGTTCTATCCAATGGCCACAAAATCCGGTGTGTCAACCATTTTTCCTTACTTCAAAAAATTCGTCGAAACATGTTTCAAAACAAAAATCAAAAGCCTTTATTCTAACAATGGTGGTGAGTTCATTGCTTTAAAATCTTTTTTATTGCTCAATGGAATTAATCACTACACCACTGCCCCACACACCCTACGACAAAATGGTGTCTCCGAGCGTCTTCACTGTCATCTCGTTGAAACCGGCCTCACTCTTCTCCATGATGCATCACTACCTCTTTCATATTAGCTCCACAGTTTCCAAACAATCTCTTATCTCATAAATAGACAACCCATACCTCTTCTTCAAAACATCTCTCCTTATGAGGCTCTTTTTGGTCAAAAAAGAAATTACCTCAAACTAAGAAAATTTGGGTGTCTATGTTACCCACTCACTTGGCCCTATAACTCCAATAAAATGCAACCCAAATCCATACCTTGTGTCTTTCTTGGGCACTCTCAAACCCAAAGTGCTTACAAATGTCTAGACACTAAAGCCCACAAATTGTACATCTCTCGGCACATGTTATTTGATGAAAACAAAAACTCTGCCTCAACTGTGTCATCCACAGACCTGCGTAGTCCATTGACCAAACCCACCCATGCACCTCAGTTCCTCGCTGCCCCAGCCATACCCGTGCCCTTGTCCACGCCATCCGCACAGATGTCCTCCACTATGACTCCGAAAGGTGAAGCCGTTGTTGCCACATCCTTTTCAGGTAATATCGACTACTCTGCATCTCCTTCTTGTTTGAATTCAGTTCATAATCTAGGGCATAATTCTTCAAATCCAAACTCATCGTCTCCTATCTCAAATGAAAATACATGTTTGCATGCTTCAAATCAATTGATTTCTCCAATTTGTCATTCCTCCCTTGCATCACAAACCCTAGGTCATACCAAACCTTCACAAAACCCAAATACCCAACGCTTGTCGAACCAACCTGGTCAAAGACTTCATCAAATGACAACTAGGTCCATGAATCAAATTTTTAAACCCAAACAAATCTATGTTGTATCAAAACACCCCCTCCCTCAGACCATTGAACCAACCTATGTGAGTCAGGCTGTATCTCAACCACAATGGCGTGATGCCATGTCAAATGAGCTTACCGCCCTCATGAAACATGGCACTTGGTACCACTTCCATTGAATTGTAAACCAGTAGGTTGTAAGTGGGTATTCTGGGTGAAGAGAAAATCTGATGGATCAGTAGATAGGTTCAAAGCTCTTGTAGTTGCAAAGGGATACAATCAACTTCCCGGACTTGATTACAAAGAGATTTTTAGCCCAGTAGTTAAACCAGCAATAATTAGAACTATTTTGTCAATTGCTGTTGTGAATGGTTGGGAGTTGAGGCAAATGGATGTCAACAATGTCTTTTTGCATGGTGCCTTATCCGAGACTGTTTATATGATGCAACCCCTAGGGTTTAAAGACTCATCTAAGCCCAACCATGTTTGCAGATTATGGAAAGCCATTTATGGGCTTAAACAAGCTTCTCAAGTTTGGTACAGTACTCTAAAAAATGCACTAATCAAACTTGGGTTTGAAAATTCCAAGGCGTTATTTATTTATAGACAAGACTCTATCATTTGTTATCTCTTGGTCTATGTTGATGATCTTGTGATTACAGGGAATAAATCAAACTTTGTGGCTTCAATTATTAAGAAATTGGGTGCTAGGTTCTCTCTTAAGGATATGGGCCTGCTCCATTTCTTTCTAGGTGTGGAAGTTGTACCCACTCGAACAGGTCTCTTCTTATCACAATACAAATATGTTTGTGATTTACTATCCAGCACAAATATCAATGGAGCCAAAAAATGATTCAACTCCTCTCTCAACCAGTCAATCTCTCAAGTTAGTTGATGGCACAACAAGTGTGGACAACACTGAATTTCAAAGAGTTATTGGCAGCCTACAATATCTCTCTTTGATGCGTCCAGATATTTCCTTTGTGGTCAACAAGTTGTCTCAATTCATGCTCAAGCCAACCACCACTCATTGGACAGCAATAAAAAGGCTTTTTACATTATCTCAAGTAGACCATTTTCCATAGTATACAGCTCACAAAATCTGGACCTTCTACTTTAATAACTTGCTCTGATGCAGATTACGCTAGAAATATCGATGATCGTACATCCACATGATTCTTAGACTCCAATCCAATTTCATGGAGTTTCAAAAAACAAAGAGCAGTTGCACGATCCACCACTTAAGTTGAATACCGAGCCCTTGCAAATGCGGCATTAGAAACAATGTGGTTGATTGGACTTTTTCATGAGCTTGGTTTCCCACTTAAAACAGCACCATTATTATTGTGTGATAATCTTGGTGCTACTCACCTTAGTTTCAATCATGTTCAACACTCACGCATGAAACATATACAAATTGATCTTCACTTTATGCGTGATCTTCTTCAACGAGGTACTCTCCAAGTACAACATGTGCACACACAAGATCAATTGGCAGATTTGTTGACAAAGCCATTGTCGAAACAAAGGACAGAAATGTTAAGACACAAGATTGGTCTTGCCGATGGAAGCTCAATCTTGCGGGGGCGTATAAAGATGGATTGCAAGAATCAAGGGCAACACAGAACAAAGCATATCTAGCCTGCAATCAAGCAAATCATTCTCAATCATTTTTGTCAAATTTGTAAGTGCTGCACATATATGGTATAATCTGTAACTACGGCATAGATTTAATTTACAGCTGTAAGTTGCAGTAAATATATTTTCATATATTTGTATATAAGTCAGCTCTCTCTACGTTAATGAGATGAGGAAAATTATTCATTGAAACGGCAGTGTTATTTCTCTTATGGAGGTTGCTTTACACATGATCGTTGTCAACCTAGGTTTTCACGAACAAACTAAACATATTGAGCAAGATTGCCATTTCATGCGTGACAAGATTCAAGCTAGAGTAATCTAGACTTTTCACCTTGCTTCCCAACATTAACTTGCTGATGTTCTTACCAAAGCTCTTGTATGTTAGAAATTTCAACAGTACTTAGTCACTAAAATGGGAGTTCATTCCATTTATTCTCCATCTTAAATGAGGTATCAAGCATATTGTAATTATATTTTCACACGTGTCAGTTGTACATAGTCTCATATATTTTATGTTTACTTGTATTTTAGCATTTAATTATTTTGCTTCTGGTATAAATACCATGTACCTCATTAACGGAGGGACTTTTTGGCAAATTGCAATATATCGTCTTTTCACAGAGAAACTTCTAGGGTTTCTCTACTTGTTAGAATGCATGGAATCAGACTAACTTCTTGCTTAACATTTGCTTGTCCTTTTTTCATATATTTCATTTACTTTTTATTCTCAATTAATAATATATCGTCCTGTTGATTATATGGTATAAATTACTATTAAGAAATGCAAATATAAAATGCCATGCCACTCGAGGTTTCAATGATGTAAAGGTTGGATGGTCTCCTTTCAACTTTAGCAACCCAAATTCCTCCCCTGAGTCCTGACCAGATCGTACATCTCTTTGACAAGGAAATGTTTGAGAATCAAATGGATCCATGAAAATACTTGTTTTTCTTTTTTTAGAAAAAAGATGCTTTGTTAATACTTAATCCAATAATAGAACAATTGGGTCAAAAAGATCAAGGAATAAATTAAAGAGATCAAAAGAAAAAGGAACGTAAAGCATCCCAATTACCAGATGACCGACAGCTAAAGATGTCATTTAAGAAGAATAAAGTGTCGAATGTTAAATGGCCAAATAAGGAGTGAAGGCGGAGAATATTAACTACCTCCACAACCACACATCCATTTATTCCTAAATGAGGAGAATAATTTCTTTTAATTTTTAATTTTTAATTTTTTTCATAGCTCTTAAACCATACACGTGGTTGGGCCTTTCACTGAAGAACTGTGTAAGGGTAACGGGGGACGAGAACAAAGAGAGCCCAACTGGAGTGGTGAACCGTGTAGTCTGTATTTTCTAATTTGTTTCTCGTTGGGCTTGTTTTTGTATGGTTTTTAAGTTTCATAGTATACTAAATTTTATAAGGCTCTACTTTTTTTAATCTGGTCTTAATTCACGATAAAGTGATTAATAAATCTGGATTCTTGTCCTCTTATTTGAAATAATAAGCTTGAAAAATCTGTTTAACCTTTCACCAAAAAATTAATATTATTTCCTAAGCATATGCACTGCCAAAATAAAAATAAATAAAAAAACCACCGTTTTTCTCGTTTCTTGCTCGATCATCTTCTACCAACTATTTTTCTATTATGTTGGTAAGAAAGAAGATAGACACTCTTTATCTTTTGCACCTTTATTCGTTTCTTATCCTTTCCAAAATCTAATAAAAAGTCCTGCCTGAATAATAATATTAATATTTGGATAATGATACTAGGACCAATATTTCTAACTGAGAAAGCTGACCCAAGTACAAGTGTATTTTTTTTTTTCAACCATTTTTTTTATATATTTTAAAAAAATAAAAAAAAAATCAATTCACTAATAATCACTTCTTTAACCATTAAGTAAAAAAATAAATATCACAATCAGTCAATTTTATCGATCTAAATAGCATTTTTCTATATATATATATATATATGTTTCATGTACAGGCATTTTCTCCATTTTTCTCCCTTCCCTTAATTACAACCCAGACTCTCTCTCTCGTATCAGTTATCCAAATCAAATCCACACCCACAAATTGCAATGAGAATAGCTATAACGCTGAAATCTATTTCACAAAACTGATCAATTATTGAGACCACTCACTCTCTCGTCACTCTCCAAAACGTGCATGACAAAAACAATATGGAAGGGAAAAATAATAATGTCTTGGAAAGAAAAAGTACAACCTTTATTTTTTTTTTTGTTCTTGATGTTGAAATGATTATGAATTATAATAAGATAGTTTGTGAATAGTAGTAAGATAATTAATATTTTATGAAATTTTGTAAAAAGAGAGAGAATAAGTTGAATAAAAAATGTTATAAAGTTAAAATATTTTAGAATACAATTTTTTAATATTATTTTTATTTGGAGATTTGAAAAAATTAAATTATTTTTTATTTGAAAATTTGAAAAATTTGTAATGATTAATTTGAAAGTATTTATATTTGAGTGATATTTGAAAAAAATATGAATTGAGATTACATAAGAATTTTAGTATTGAAATTTTTTTCCAAACAAGCTAATAATATATAAATCAGGAGTTACTCCTCGTACAATTACAAGACTTCAAAATTCTATTCAGTTATTAAAATCCGACTTCATTGGATACCAAGCTAGCACTTAAATTCATAAAATAACTAGGACTTCTAATTCAAAATTCAAATAAATTCAAAAAATATTTTTAGATTTAGATATAAATTTAAAATTTTTAATATCATATATATAGTAACCTCCATCAACTCAATACAATGCCCACTAAGAATGCACAAACACCCAGCTTTCTATAAAGCGAGAGCCCCCCCAAAGATCCTATATGAAACTAAAAGAATGTACCGTTTGGACAATGAATTGAGAGATGAGTTGAAATAAAAATTAAAAGTTAAATAAAATATTATTAAAATATATTTTTTAATATTATTATTATTATTTTAAAATTTTAATAAATTGAATTATTTATTATATTTTATATAAAAATTTAAAAAAATTATAATAATTATCTAAACATAGCGTATAAAAAATTTGAGTTACGCCCTAAGAAGCTCCCACCACCAATATAAATGGAGGATATATTGTTGATAGGTGGTGGAGTTGGGTAGCTAGAGCCTAGAGGCCAGGAACGGGTGCCGATCGATAAGAAAGGAAAAAATAAATTCCACTATCCTTTCTGGTCCAACGTTAGACCGAGACGCATGCAGAGAGAGAATGAAATAATCTTCCATACAGTGCAGACCAATGTGTAGACCCGGGGAGTCATTGAAGCAAGAAAAAAAAAATTCAAACACTTCGGACAAACGTGCGTACAGAGAATGATTGCCTTTTTTTTTTTTGAAAATAAAGAATGATTACTATAAAAAGTTAAAATAATACTAAATATAATTATGGAGTATGTAAATATTATGTAATTATTTTAAAAAATATATAATTTATTATAAAAAATATATAATTTATTATAATTTTTTTATATAAATATTATATTTATTATTATTTTTTAAATAATTACATAATACTTACACACTCACGATTATAATAATCGTCTCTTAAAAAGAGAATATTGAAATGGAAAAAGAGAATATTGAAACAAATTCTTTTCCTTCAATTTGCCCATTAGAAAAATAAAAATAAATATTATTATAATATAAATTTTTAAGATAATTTTTATTTTAAAATTTAAAAATATTTAATTATTTATTATATTTTATTTAAAAATTTAAAAATTTTATAATGATTAAATGAGATGAAAAAATTTACAAACAAAGCAGCGCATTAGGATATATCCCTTTTATTTAATTACAAATAACATGAATTCACCCCTTCATTAACTACCCATAAAGAAATAATTTTTTTAATTATCATTTTAGTTTTTCTACACGGCTTAATTTATAGATTATATAATTCTACATTTGAATACTGTTAATACAAATTTAAAGTGTGCAAGACCATTAAAAAAAAATAATACCCACTATAAAATAGTAAATTTTTTCTTTTCAAACAGCCTACACAGATACTTGCACATCTTGAGCTTGTACATGTTATTTTCCTTAACATTTTATTATTATTATTATCATTTTATTATTCTTAAAATCATATTTCACTGATTAAATTAGTTTGAATAAATCTTTATGAATAGTGTAGTGACACAATGATGTTATTTTTATAATTTATTTTTATTAAAATGTCCATCATTTAAAACGTGATTATAAACTACAAGAGATTGGATTTTTTGGGATGAATCATTTTGTCTCAAAAATTCAAATTTCGTCCCAAAAATTTTCTGGAGATAAAAATATTTCTTCTCTATTTTTTCTTAAAAAGTCTGTCTCAAAAGGTTTTTGGAGACAAATTTTCGTTTTAAAAAATTATTTTTATGAACAAAATTGGGCGGAACCATTTGAAAGGGTTCAAACGGGTTTTTTTTAGACGAACCCTTTTCGTCTCAAAAATCCGTTCGAACAGACAAGTGTCATTCAAACAGCAAGATAATTTGATTTGAACAACGGAATAATTTGATCATGTTCGAACGGACAGCCCATTCGAACATATTATATTTGTTCGAACACCTAAGTTTTCATATTACTTTTGTTCGAACATAATTTTTATTGTTTGAACAGACATCATATGTTCAGAAATTTTGTCCGTTCAAACGAGATTTGTCGTATTACTATTGTTTGAACAAATATTTTATTGTTCGAACAGTCATTATATGTTCGAAAATTATGTCCATTCAAACGGACTTTATTTCTTAGTTATCGTTCGAATGTGTTATTTTATGTTCGAATGGATTTATAGATTGTAATTTACCTTTCAAACTGGATATTTCTCGTTCGAACGGTGCTCATCATACTGAACTAAATTAATAAAAATTTCATGATAATATTACAAATATGGAACAAATAGAATTTAAACATTAGAATTGTTCAAATATCAATGTTTTGGAACAGAATAATAAAAAGATAATTAAAAAAAATCAGTTTTAAGATTGTGGTGGTGGCATAGAGTTTTGGGACGTCATTGATTTCCACTGTTCAAACAATTTTTGGTTATTCGTCTCCAGCATCTTCTACATGTTCTCTTATAATCTCACATCTAAATCCGCTGCTTGATCTATTCGGGTCAGCAACTCTTTTTTCTTGGACCTTAATTGTTCTATCTCAAGTCTTACTTCCTCTAATTCTTTAATTTTGTCATTCGATTTGGCTTGAGAAGAGGATAATAATATTGAGGATGGCTTCACGCAACCTCCTGAGCCCCTTAAATATCCAGAACATGATCCAAGAATTTGAGAAAAGATCTTAACATCGTTGATAGCTGATTTATCAAATGGATCCGCAACAGTTTCCTTAAGAGATACCATCTTGTCCTACAAAAAAAAATATTAAAGTTAGTATAAGTAACAAAAATATTATTAGACAATGGAATTAAAGAAACTTAAACTTACATAATTTGTCTCTGCTTTGGGACTGGTCCAAACACCATCATGATTTTTATGTGTTTTTACATACAATTGAGTCAGATCATAGTCAGCAGGACTTTCATCTTAAAAGAAAAATATATATTCGAACTTAAATTAGAAAAGTGTATATGTTAATATTTAACGGGAACTAGAATAACTTACTATTTTTTTAGACAAATGATAAAAAGATCTAGAACATGCATGATGGTGTATCGTTAAATTTGATCTATTTGGTTTGTTCACAGTACTCTGTTGCTAAAAAAAAAATTATGCCTATATGTTTAATACATCTATTATATACTATTAAAAAAAAGATAGCAGCGAAATTACCTGATAAACAGAATCTTCAAATATATCACAAACATTCTCGCATTCATTTGGTGGCATTGCTTGGAATGGATTTTGGCGCGTCTCTGTTGTAATACTGAACTTTTGAAAATGTACATGGCATCGACCTTTGTAACTTCGGAAGCATTCGACATCAGTTCATCAACCGTTAGTCGATCCTCTCGTCGACCAAATTTAAGTTCAAACTCATCATTTCAATAAAGAGCTCCAACATTCGACATCAAATGGATCCATAGCAGTTTCCTATATTGACGTAGTTGCTGAGTTCTATAAAGAGGTCGGTGATGTCATCCTAGACGACAGAAGGGCATACATGATCTCTGTCGGAGGAGCTCCAATTATATTTTCAGCAGACGGACATGTTGAATATCTCGATATTCCTAAACTGCACGATGCCTATCTGAACATGTTGCCTAGAGAGTAGTAGTTTACACAGATGAGCTCGATATCTTCGCTGATTATGAGGTGAGAGACTTGATTGTTTGTCCAGATGCTCTTGTGCACAATGGGACAAAGGGCATCAGATAGACAGATTTATTTTCTTTCTTCAAGATCATGAATCTGATAATCATCAATAATATTGACCCTCGACAACACAAGACCGAGGCTGGCATGGATCGAGCAAAATTTATGATATAGGTCGCTCGTAGCATTCCTATCGACCTCATGGGGTATACATTCTAGAGGATTCGATCAGAGACTCATTACATTACGACAGATATACTGCAATTTAGGATCCTGATCACTCGATTTTTTCAATATTCTGGGGTCGTGCTAGATGTTGTCGAGCATGCATGGGAGCCGATGAGACCGATCAACAGCTCCACCCTATCAGGGAGCACAGGACACTCGAGATTTCATTTTCGTGAAACTATTCCTAACCTGGTTGATATTCAGAGAGATGCATAGCTGAGAGATTCTGGAGTATCGGTTGGCGAGGCATCTACACAAGCCAAGGCATGATGCACATCTACTCTCGAGGAGATGGCTGACATACTGCGTGCAGAGATCAGTGGACACACATCATTGATGATCGATGCAGTGCGTACGAAGGTCCATGCTGCCATGTCTGAGTTACGTACAAAGATTAATGCTAGCATCTATGAGTTAAGTACATAGATTCATGTCATCAATGCGACTAAGGTCACGCTCAGTACTCGACTGACACATGTAGAAAGACAATTAGTTGCAGTCGAGGATGTGTGCAAAGAACTTGAGTTATAGTAGTTTCTATCTTTTATTTATATTTTTTTTTGTTTTTGTATGGACAATATTTGGTATTTTGTAAATTTGATTTAATTATGAATTAAATATTTTTTATTTTTTTTGGATTAATTATTAATTTATATTATTTGGTGTATGAACGATAATATTTCTTTAACTAAAAATCTTATTTAATATAAAAGAAATCATTAAAATATTTTAAAATTAAGTTATGAATTCATAAATATTTTAAAATTAATTTACTCACCGCTCGCACATTTATGTTCCATTCGAATAGGTTTAAAAAAATCCCCCCAATCTTAATTAAATTTTCCACCAAACTATTCGTTCGAATGCATAAATGTGGTGTTCGTACGAAATATGTGTCATTCGAATAGTCTTGCAACCTTCCCGCCAGATTTTCCCACCAAATATCTCCCGTTCGAACAAACAAATTGCAGTTCGAACGATTTTGAACTTTTCCCGACAAAATAAATTACTTCCCCGCTAAGATATTCGAACAAATTATACACAATTTTAACAGACATTAATTCCCTATTCGAACAGATTTTTTACCGTTCGAACGGTTTTGACTTTTTGAGACAATCTAACTCATCACAGAAGATCCAGTTCGAACGGATATTTTGACATTTGAACGGGTTTATAAAACCATCCATGTTTTGAGACAAAATTTAAAATTTTTCTCCAATAATTGCTTTTAAGGATGAAATTTAGTTCGTCCATAAAACTAAAATTTGTTGTAGTGATATAAAGAGTTGTGAAAATGATAGTTAATATAGTCAAGTCTGATAATCACAATAATAAGTTTTTACTAAATTCATTTTTATAAAAGTTAAAATTTTCATTTTAAAGATTATGTTCTTAAACTGCTAAACGTGATTGCCAAATATATTGAAATATTGAGTAGAGAGGTTCTCATCACTTCTGGATGAATAAAGATCATAACTTGAGAAAATATAGTAAATATTCTCTTAAATAAAATATTGATGTAAATAAAGAAAGTAAACGGTGAGCTGGTGATAATGCAGTTAGGGCTGTAAATGAACCAGTCTGTTCCATAGCTCGCTCAGTATTCGCTCAGTTAAACTCACATCGAACTCGACTCGTGAAAAAAAAAAACTTGTTCGTGAAAATAGATACTCGCTCGAATTGTAAATGACACATACCCGACAAAACTCAACTCGACTAAAACTCATTAAAGCCCGCTTGTTAGCTCGACTCGATTAAAACTCATTCATATATTGACAAATATATATATACACCTATGTATATATTAACTAATAATAAAAACATACCACTTTTATAATTAAATATATAATATGTAATCTAATTACTTATGTCTATATAGTAAATATACTTCATAAGTATATTTTATAATTTGTATATTAATTAATCGATAAAATCTAATAATTTCATATACTAGTGTGTGGGAACCATATATGAAATAGATACATGATAACATATTAAGTGTATGCATTAATAATATATGTAGGTATATAATATCAACTAGTTAGATATTAATTATTTATAAATTTTTTAATTCAATATATGTTCTACTTGTTAGTTGTATAAATTCAATATTATATTTTTTATTTTTTTAATTTATTAATTATTAAATCTTATTCAAAAAATTAAAAAATAAACAACTCGTGCTTGAGTTTGAGCTCAGACTCGAGCTCGAGCTCAAATATTTTGAGTCGAGCCAAGCTCGACAAGCCAAAGACCGGCTCGGCTCGGCTCGATTACAGCCCTAAATACAATGCAAACATGTCGTTCATCTAAACAGGAATTGGAGGAGATGGCCATTGGAGGAAATGGCCAAATGGGAGCATTTTGGGGAGCATTTTGAGTTGCCATCTAGCATAGTTATTAGGAAAGTGACCTGATAAAAGAGCATAGCTTCTGGTCTCTGTGACCATGTGGACCATTCATCGTCAATAACTAAATCTATTACAATTCATTTGACATATATATATATATACACACACACATCACTGTAACTTTGCGAAAGAGCTGGTGGTTGTCACAGTAGCCAACCAGAATCCAAATAATCCTAAGATTCGCATGCAATATTGAAGAACATTAGTCGTTGATAATGATTAATGCCGGAAACGGATAAGTGAACAGTGGGGCCAAGTTGCAAGGCCTCTATTCCACATGATTGGCAGCAATATTGTCTGAAACGCGTACAAAGCTATTCAACTCCAAACCATACGCATTGGAGATTTGTGCTAGCTATCTTTTAAGGACTCCGTGCTTAAACAGGAAGGCAGGCACTACTTCACAAAGATTATAGTGGAAGATAGGCGATATGGGCAGCAATATATCTTGTTTGAAACACCAATCCAAACCTTTGCGAATCTGATATGGGGGCCATGACATAAGAGCTGCTTACCAAACAAAATTATCATATAATCAAAAGATTAATTAGTCGTTGAGATTCTGAGAATGATTGCAGAAAACGAATCGGTAAAGTAAACAGTTCGGGCCAAGTGCAAGGCCTCTTTATTCAGTAATATTTGAGATTTCTGCCTTCTTTTTAACTCGATGATCCATGGTTAAACCAGCCGCACTAATATTTGTAAATGAACAATGCTAACGTACAGTCTCTAAATAAGAATTGTATTATAAGTTTAGTTAATTTTATTTTTAAATTTTTTTAAAATTATAATAATATTCTTATCAAAATAATATTTTTTTCTATTTAATAAAGAGCTTGTACATGCAGTCTTCAAATGGAAACTGTAAATGAAATTTCTCTTTATAAATTAAGAACTGTAAATAGAATTTTTCTTTATAAATATTATGGTCCGTATAACGCGATAAGGGCATATTTTGACCCACTAATATTCGGCCTAACGTTTGGGGATCTTATCTTGTTACGGTGCAATATAAAGCAGCTTAAGTAACCTCCATATACATGATTTCCAAGATTCAAAATAGCCTGAGCCATATAGCATATATAGTGCTGCTTTTAGCCTTTTATATATTGAACCCATGAAGTGCGCGCTTTCTTTCATAGTGACCGAGTACCTTGATTATAATTTATGCTGAACAAAGATACCTGCACTGCAACAAATTTACTTTTTAGGGACGAAAAGTTTTGTCTCAAAAGGTTTCAATTTTGTTACAAAAGAAATTTTTTTGTCTCTAATTTATCTCAAAAGTTTGTCTTTTTTAGTATGAAATTCAAATATTGTCTCAAAAAATATTTTTTATGACGAAATTTGTCATTTCCATTCGAAAGCGTTCAAATAGATTTTTTTTTTTAGATGACAAAAATTCCATCCCTAATAGTCGTTTGAATGCAAAAAAATATCGTTCGAATAGATTTTATTTGGGATGAAAAGAAAATTTTATCCATAATAATTATAAGATTTTTGTTTTGGAGAACTAATTACAAATAGTCATTTTTCACGATTAAAAAATGTTGCAAATAACTATTTATGTCAAAAATATTGGCCGCAAAAGCCTCGGCAAGATTATCTCTCAAAATGCTTTTTGTAACCAAAAGTGTCAATTATAACGAACTAATCTCCTAGCAAATATTTTTATGTAAAAATAAGCATTTGTTGCCTTCACCTAACAGCAAATAGTCATAGAAAATCAGGAAAATTAATATAAAAGCTTCATTACAAAATTCCCTCAAATTTTTAACCATAACAAATTAATTGACAATGTTTACACAACTCATTACATAGTTTTGAACATGCAAAAAATACAAAATAATGAAACGGACCAAGTTTGAAATTTTAGTTCTTTTGTTCTTTCCATATCTGTTCAACTCAAGGATATTCAAGCCTTGAACTTTTTATCTTCCCTTGTTGTCAAGAACAATCCCTAAAATTTTGAAAAACAAAATCTACAAAATATAAACATCAAGCCTACACTAAGGATCCAGAATTTGTAATAAATAATATTATAACAATAAATTAAGAACAACGTAAGGTACCAAAAAATAAAAACGACATTCATAGCAAACAACAAGCTTTTATATATTTCAGGAAAATTGAAAATAAGAATAAAATCTATGTGAGTATACCTCAAATACAAACCAAAAAAATAATTTTTGAGCACCAAGCATTCTCTATAAGAACAAAAAAGAGAAACAACATTAGTAGATTATAGAAAAAAATACATATTCAAACTACAAAAAAAAAAAAAAATCTCATTTGTTTGAAAGAAATAATAATTATTCTCATTCCTTACTTCACAAGAATATTCATAGAATTTCCTCATCTTTGGTATGATACTCTCTCTCAGAGCTGTAAAATATCCTAGACTTCAAAAAGTCTAGGGCGCTTTGTATTTTTTAGAACATTGTTGACTATTTGAACAAGTTAAAAAACGTTCGAACGGTAAAATTTCAAAAAATTAATGCATTCCTAATCCCAGTCACTATTTCCCCTTTGAACGAATACTATTTCCTTTTGAACGGACACAATTCTCGTTAGAATAGACATTATTATAGTTTGAACAAATTATTATTATTCGAACAAGTTTGGTACCACTCGAACGAAACTAACACAATTTGAATGTATATAACAAACTGTTCAAACGGTAAAATATCAAGAAATTAGCGTATTCCAAATCTTAGCAAAATTTTACTAAAATTTAACTGTTCGAATTAAAAATATTTACATTTGAACGGACTTTAATTTTGTTCGAACGGAAGTTATTCTAGTTCAAATAAATTATTAGTGTTCAAACGGGTTTGGTATCATTCAAACGAAATTCACACAGTTGGAACAAATATGCTAGTCTGTTCAAACGGACAATCAATTTTATGGATAATTTTGTCCCTAAATATCGGTGTTCGAACGATAGGATAATATCCAAACGATAATTACAATTCGGACTATTTTGAGACGAAATTTGGATTTCATCTAAGAAATGAAAAAAAAAAATTGTCATAAAAAAATTCATCCCTAAAAATTAAATTTGTTCTGCTGTGAGTTTTTTTTCTATTTTTTTTTTACTTAGTGATTTAAGAATATTGTGATTATTTTAAAATATATATATTTAAAAGTAATAAAAAATACATACAAAAAAAAAATTGATAATATAATTAACGGTAGCGAAATTGAGAGCGTTTGTAGAACCACCCTAATTCTTTCAAAAAATTGATTTACACAATATTTTACATAATTATATTTTAAATGAGAGATATTTTATAATATATTTTATAAAAATAATATTCTTTTATAAAAATATCTTCATTTTATAATATTATTATCAAATATATTGTAAAAATATATTGTGTTAATATGATTACTCATTCGAATTAGAGAATTAAGTACGTTACATGGGCACAAGAGTAATTATGAAGTACGGGGTAGGTGATTCTTGTCAGTGTGAAAAGCAGGAGAAAACGTACGTTTGAGTCAAGCTCATAAATTTATCCAGGAGAGGATTCGATCCTTTTTTACAGGGCGCGCGTTACTTATAATTAGGCCTAAAAAAATTTGACAGTGCTACTCTGTAATCATTAATTTCACCGCTAGTTGAAATTATTTATTTATTTATTTATTTTATATTCATATTTGTTTTTGTCATTTTAGATAATTTTAAAAAATATAAAAATATATTAATATACTAATAATTACTTGTGAAATCATTAAGTAAAAATAAAAATAAAAAAATGTCAAATTTAGATGTCAAACTAGTATTTTTCAAAAAATTTGATGTGACTCGCAAATTTGATATGTTATTTTTTTCCTCAACAAAATGACGGGTGAGAGAGACCAGCATAGCTAACCTCGTTAGGCGTGACTATATGAGTCATTTTCTATTATGAAATGTCTAGTTTGAGCAATAATTACTACCTAATGAGCAAATCCGTCACTACAGCATCACCAAGCTGTCAGTTGGTCTAAAGCTCATCCTATAGATTGCACAACTTTTGCAATTGATTTTGACTTATGCCTCACTCAAATTCCTAACCTCTAGCCTATGGAATATCAATTTGTAGCGACTGAACTATTACCTTAATAGTGAATTTGATATGAATTTAATATGACATTATTATGTCAAAATCGAAGATTCGACTCATTTAATTAAATGAAATTGACTCGTATATAATTTAAATTCAACTTGACATATAAATTGAGATTCAATAATTTTTGTTACAATTCATGACGAATGCGATACAAACCTATTGATACAAGGGTCCTACTAGTGGGTACTGATGGCTGTACCCATAAGGGTAAAATATATATTTTTTTCTCTTTACATATTTTTTAAGCAGTTTTAAACGTATTTTTTTTAAAAAAATACAATTTCATTAATAAACACTTTTTTAATCAAGTTTTTTTATAAAAACAAAAAAACAAATATCGGTCAATTTGGAGGGTCCAATTCATTGGTCCCCAACATTTTCCTTAATATAAAATTAGCACATTAAAGCTAAAGAATCTAATTCTTTCAATTTATAAGTTGATTGAATTATGTTGAGTCCTATGAAACACGGACGACAAGCAGTAAATTCTCAGTTTCGTGATATTACTCTCATATATGACCGCTCTGAATTTTGATCATATACATGAGAACGTAACCGGTAACCGTGTGCGACTTGCCTTTCTATTGGTATCTGTAATAAATGCTGCATGATCAGAAGTCATTGCTCTTATTTAATTCGTAACATCTTTTGCATTTGAGATAATGAGGAACCTACCCCCATTAACCTAAGAAAAGCATCCCCCCAGGCCCCATCCATAGCAGTATAAAGGAAGCGCACTACTCACTCTCACTCTCACTCTCACTCTCCTTCTCGTGGGCTAGCTGATCATATTCTATATCTATTTGCAGTAGCAATCTTTTAGTTGGCTAAAGCAGCCATATCTTCTCGTTGGCAAAGATGGAGCTGGAGATGGAGATGAACAGAAGAGAAGTAGTAGTACAAGAAGAAAGCTGCGATGGAGAGAAATGGGTGCATGATTCATCTGTGGATCATAAAGGAAGAGTTCCTCTCCGTGCTTCAACCGGTATCTGGAAGGCCTCCTCCTTTATCATCAGTAAGTATGCGCGTGTTTGTATTTTATACATAACATTGTTAATCAGTTAAACTGTCCGTACTGATTCTCTAGTACTCTTTGCCCTGTTATTTAATTCCAAATATATCTCATCCCCTTTACATATTATCCGATCTCTCATGAAACTTCAGAAGAAGAAACCAAAAAGTTCTTCCCTGGTTTTACAGATTTTACTATCATTCTTTCTTTCCACCTTCCTTATTTTCTATTTTTTTGTCAACATATGGCAGCATTATTAATTTCATCATAAATATTGCAATGGGACGGCAACCTAATCCTCTGGTGCTGTTTCAGTTGCTGTCAGTCGTACGAGATTACTTACTGGGTTTTTTTTTTTTTTTTTTTTGGCTTTTAATTTTTTTTCTAAGCTTTTATGTCTTTTAATTGAATCAACACACAAATCCGATTCCCTACCTACCCCCCACACCCTCTTAACTTTTTTTTAGATACTGATGTGTTATGAACCCACTAGGTAGAACTCACCTTTGAAAACTAACTTACAAGGAAAGGGTGCTTAGGAGCTTATAAACCATCAACTAATCCCATACTTAGTCAATGTGGGATCGTAACAACCACCACGCTCCGCAACCGACGTCCACGGCGGTCCCGGCGGTCCCGGCGCTCACACGGGCTGGCTGTGCGCTAGGTCTTTTCCTAGCTCCGGGCGAACACTGTCATGCCGGCATCACCCCCGTGCCGCATGATTGCAACCGTCGCAACATGGCTTTAGATGTGGAGTGGCTCTGATACCATTTGTTATGAACTCACTAGGTAGAACTCACCCTTGAAAACTAGCTTACAAGGAAATGGTGCTTAGGAACTTATAAACCATCAACTAATCTCATACTTAGTCAATGTGGGATCGTAACATGATGGATTGCGGTGGATTCAGATCATGCATGTCAACTCTGGTCAGGTACCTTAAGGCAGATTTGAGGAATAAGATGTGAATTTTATGTTTTATTTTAATATTTAAAATATTATATTTTAGTATTATTATCATATTTAAATTTAAAAAAATTAAATTATTTATTATATTTTATATAAAAATTTAAAAAAATATATAATAATAAGATAAAATAAAATAAATATTTTATATCTCATCTCACCCCAACCACCCCCAAACCTGCCTTAATCTTTTCCGGTACTAGTCCACCTGGCCCCCACCCCCCTAAATCTTCCGATCCGGCATATCATGTCGACTCTGGTCTAGATTTTATTTCTATGTCTGCTACCTGGTAACATTGCTTTTTAAACAAAGAAAACGAGATGTCACGAGTCAAACTAACATACAGTACTACTAAACGAGGTTGCCTTTCAATCATTGGCAGTTTGTCATGTTTGAGCTGCAGCTCCTTTTACTGATACCATAGGGCAAGTTTCATATTAATTAATCACGATAGTGAAGAGAGGAGAGTCAACTTGTATTCTACACCTATGCTTTTTCTTTAAAGGCAAGAACTTGAGGGAAAAAGAAAAATTATACTCATTATTTCAACACTACAGAGGACTGCATATACTTTTATTTTTTTTATTAGAAAATATGTGTTATATAGATTATGAGTGAAAGAAGTTAATTAGTTTAATAAGAATAAAATCAAAATAAATAAAACAATATATAACGTGTGGTGTGTGAA
This sequence comes from Juglans regia, assembly GCF_001411555.2. Classification (NCBI taxonomy): domain Eukaryota; kingdom Viridiplantae; phylum Streptophyta; class Magnoliopsida; order Fagales; family Juglandaceae; genus Juglans; species Juglans regia. The sequence goes on along the minus strand of NC_049907.1, from coordinate 50,856,233 downwards.
TAATCATGATTAACAAAGCTAAAGGACAAATAATTGAGCCACCTTTTTTTTAATTTCATTTCTCCGAGCTAGTCCAAAGAAACCGTGGGCAAGACGCGGGAAAACTGCGAAGGTGGGTCCTTACCTCCTAATGAAATTATAAATTGTATCTAGATGGTATCTCTGCCCTGTGTACGTCTATGTCGTTGTCCTGGGTCCATCCATGACAAAGTGGATGATATATGTTTCTAGAATTTTTGTTTCTTGCTTTATTAATATTATTGATTATGTCAATGGTTATGCCATGTGTTCTAAATCTGGTCCGGGCAGTGATCGAGTTTAGTGAGAGGTTGAGCTACTTTGGCATAGCAACAAATCTCATCTCATACCTCACAAGAGTGATCCATCAAGACCTCAAAACAGCAGTCAAGAACGTAAACTACTGGGCTGGAGTAACAACATTGATGCCTCTACTTGGAGGGCTCCTTGCAGATGCCTACACTGGCCGATTCACAATGGTCCTGTTTTCCTCCCTCGTATATCTAATGGTACTATATATTGTCATCAATTACTTCTAATTAATTATGATAAAAGTAATTGTAGATATATAGCCATATATAATGGCTAGGTCCCTAGCTTGAGAATGGTACTTATTTTTGTGTTAATTACTACCAAAATCAGGGCCTATGCCTGTTTACAATGTCTCAATTCATCCCAAGTCTAAAGCCATACAGCGAAGGGACGTCTCAGCGGCCTAGAAAGATTCATGAGGTGGTATTTTTCCTTGGCTTGTATTTTATCTCTGTCGGAACTGGAGGACACAAGCCCTGCTTAGAAAGCTTTGGAGCCGATCAATTCGATGATGATCACTCAGAAGAAAGGAAGAAGAAGATGTCTTACTTCAACTGGTGGAATTTCGCACTGTCTTGTGGGCTCTTGCTTGGTGTGACAGTAATTGTTTATGTTCAAGACTACGTGAGCTGGGGTGTTGCTGATCTCATTCTTACACTCAGTATGGCTATTGCAGTAGTAACCTTCTACGTGGGAAAGCCTTACTACCGATACAGGATACCTGAAGGGAGCCCTTTAACACCCATGTTTCAGGTCTTAGTTGCGGCCATTAGAAAGAGAAATTTACCTGTTCCCACAAATCCTGCATTATTATATGAAGTTCCCAAGTCGCAAAAGCCCCAACGAAGGCTTTTAGGTCATACCAGTCGGCTTAGGTACTTAAAAGAATATACATATACATGTAATCGATATATGGCACTTTAATTATACGAGGCAGTTTGTATACAAAATCCCCATGCAATTGGTACTAATTATCAATTTTGACCCACGTACAGGTTTCTCGACAAGGCTGCAACAATTGAAGAGAAGGACAGGATATCGATAGAGCAGAATCCTTGGAGATTGGCAACAGTGACAACGGTCGAGGAGACAAAGCTTATATTGAACATGATTCCCGTATGGCTAACTTCGTTGACATTCGGAATATGCATAGCACAAACCACAACATTCTTCATCAAACAAGCCGCCTCAATGAACCTAAATATTACTGAAAACTTCAAGATCCCACCGGCCTCCATTAATGCTCTTGGGGCAATTGCAATGATAATCTCGGTCACCGTCTACGACAAGATTCTAGTCCCAATGTTAAGGAAAGCTACGGGCAACGAAAGAGGTATCAACATTCTTCAGAGGATTGGCATTGGCATGTTATTCTCAGTTGTGGCAATGTCTGTGGCGGCCTTGGTGGAAATGAAGAGGCTAAGAGCTGTCGAGAAGGAAATCATTCAAGGAGGGAAAACCGGGCCACTATCTCTGAGCGTTTTCTGGCTAGCTCCACAAATAATAATTATTGGCTTGGGAGACGGTTTTGCAGTGGTTGGGTTGCAAGAGTATTTCTATGACCAGGTACCAGACTCGATGAGAAGCTTAGGAATTGCTTTCTATCTGAGTGTGCTTGGGGCTGGGAGTTTCTTGAGCAGCTTTCTGATTATTGTTGTGGATCATGTCACGGAGAAGGGTGGGAGAAGTTGGTTTGCACAGAATGTGAATGAGTGCCGTTTAGACAACTTCTATTGGTTGTTGGCGGCCATGAGTGGGTTGAATTTGTGTGTTTTTGTGATGTTGGCTATCAAGTACACTTACAAAAATGTGCAGCGAAGGATAATTGGGTAGATCTTGTACAGTACTTGATAGCTAGCTACGCATATATCTTCTATCTATCTATGTGGTACTGAAAACCTGCTAGAAAAAAAAAAAAAAAAAAACTTATATAAATGTCGATCGCTTACTTCGCTTGTTTATTAAAATTGCTTGTTCTGTGTAAGATAATGATATAATTTGTTTTGAGAAATGATATTTGTACTCATAAAATGGGTAAATATCGTGTAATTTTTTAAGAAAAACGAGTAAATATGAAATTTATATAAAAATAAATAATAATAATAATTTTTTAATTATGGATCTCACTTTTTTTTTTTTAAATGAGTGCATGATATTTACATAACCTATGATTATATCTAGTATTACACCATTTATTTTTCAATTCAAGAAAAATGATAACTTGATTTGTTGTAATTAAGCTGCTTCTTTTGTTACCTTTTGACAACTCCGGATGTCATTTTAGATCAGTGGTTAAAATTTTAGACCTTCATAAATAGAGTTAATATCAGAATAGATCAGTTATTCAGTTCAAACCCTAACACTACTCTAAACCCAATTAAATAAATACTAACCTAACCATTTAAGACAGACTTAGTTACTGTTTGGATATAGAAATAGTTTTATCTCATCTTATTATTATAATTTTTTAAATTCTCACACAAAATATAATAAACAATTCAACTTTTTCAAATTTCGAAATAATAATAATATTAAAAAATAATATTTCAATAATATTTTAGGGTATGTTTGGGAGGTGAGATGAGAATTTTGTGTTTTATTTTAGTATTTAAAATATTATATTTTAGTATTATTATTGTATTGAGATTTGAAAAAGTTGAATTAGGATTTTAAAAAGTTAAATTTTTTATTATATTTTGTATGAGGGTTTGAAAAAGGTATAATAATGAGATGAGATGAGATGAGAATTTTGTGTCTCATCCCACTCCCAAACCTGCCCTTATTTAACTCATCTAAGGGCTTGTTTGTTTTCAGAGATGAGATGAGATGAGTTGAGATTAAAGTTAAAATATTGAATAAAATATTGTTAGAATATATTTTTTAATATTATTGTTGTTTTGGGATTTGAAAAAGTTGAATTGTTTATTTTATTTTGTGTGGAGATTTGAGAAAGTTGTAATGATGAAGTGAGATGAGATGAGATATTTTTAGAAAACAAACAAGGCCTAAAACTACCTCAACTCATCTCTAAATTTAAATGGGACAAATTATCTCATCTCACTGTTTAAACAGACGATATTCAATTCAAAATGTGTCAAAAATGTTAAAAATCTCTTATTTTGATACGTAATGTGTGCAATTTGGATGCAGCGAATAGTGGCTCCCAAGACTTTTTTTAAGGAGAAATGCTACTCATCAGTCTACTGTACATTACACTCTCCACACACCTCACATAAATTTTTTTTTTTTTTTTTTCAACCCAGCACGTTGAGTGTGCTGGGGCTTCTCCCAATTATAGGCTGCAAGGAAGATTTTTTCTTTTTTAAGTAACCTAACCATTTGGGTGATTTCATATGATGATATAGAGCCCCTAAACGACGTCGGACCCTCCTCGTCTTTCTCCCATCTGCGTTCAAATTAAGCAGTGGGAAGAGACCTAAAACTAAAAGCACAAGCAAAAAGAAGAAGAAAGTTGGGGTTGGAGCTAATCTTCAGCGCTGCGCTGCGAATTCGATTGGCAGTGATTTCGGATACGATTACGGTTTGTAATCCTTTCCTCATTTGAATATATTTCTTAATCTATTTGATTCAGAGAAGTCCGTTCTGCATAAGACAAATTGTAAAGCTTTCCAAAACTTTTTATAGAGGGAAAGAGAAGACTGCAGAAAGAGAGAGATTGCATTATGCAAACAGAGGCAAGAGTTGGAGTGGTGGTAGAGGGAGGGGGGCAGAGAGCTCTGAATTCGGGCCACGCCGATGGCGGTGCAAGGAAGTTCTCACAGCAGCAGCAACAGCCATTGCACCAGCAATCTCAGATCGGAACGGTATCGCAGCTCCTTGCTGGAGGCGTTGCCGGCGCTCTCAGTAAGACCTGTACGGCGCCGCTTGCTCGGCTCACTATTCTCTTCCAGGTTTGAATTTCGTCCTTTCATTTTCTTTTAACAGAGTTTGATGTATTCTTTGGGCTGCGTTTGCACTCTTTTTTACTTTGTGTTGATGTGTGATGTTACGAGTGGGTTTCATTGTTTACTTGAGTGCGTTAGGTTTTTATGCGATAAAGTTAATCGAAAGTTAGGATCTTATTTGTTTTGTTTTAGGTAAGGGTTGGATAAAGAATGAGTTTTTAAATTATAGCCGGGGTAAATGTTCTGTTTTAATACTTTGCTCAAAGGATAATCATCTGGTATGCTCATTGGAGTGGCACAGGAAGTTAAAGTTAGTTTAATGTAATGTCGATACGGTTTTGTGTATTTTGGACGAACTATGGGTTGATCAACCATTGCATTTCAGTGTCCTCAAGATTGATTAGCTGCCTCCCTGATATCTTTTTCTCTCCATCCTTCTAGTTGCAAGGTATGCACTCTGATGTTGCGACTTTGCAAAAGGCGAGCATATGGCATGAGGCTTCGCGGATTGTTGGTGAAGAAGGATTCAGAGCTTTTTGGAAGGGGAATCTGGTTACAATTGCTCATCGTCTACCTTATTCTTCTGTCAGTTTTTATGCATATGAGCACTATAAAAAGGTTGGTAGAAACAAGCATATATATGTCTGTCTCAGTCTGTGTTTGTGATCCATAGTTATCAGGAAAGTGCTTCTAATCATGCCTTTATGCCGTTGTCAATGACTAAACTGCATTTAATGCGATACAGCTACTAAAGATGATTCCAGGACTGGAGAGCCGAAGAGAAAATATGGGTGCAGACATTTGTGTACATTTTGTAGCTGGTGGTTTGGCTGGAATAACAGCTGCTTCAGTTACTTATCCATTGGATCTTGTAAGGACACGCCTTGCAGCTCAGGTAATGTCATTTGGCTGGAAGGAAAAGTCGTGTTTTCTTTTCCAGTTTGTACCAGTCTCATTTGTTAAGTTTTTAAAGCATTACTACTTATAAAAAAAAAAATTTTAAAGCATTGCTGCATTGATAGGCATGCTTTGGGAACTTTACTTTTTTTTTTTTTATAAGTAATCAAAGAGATTGTATTCATAGAACTAGGCAAGGCCTAGGTACACAGGAAGTATACACAAAAAAACTCCTAACTAGAGGTTACAATAGAAAGGAGAAGATCATGGACACTAGATCCATTACAAACTATAGCCCCCTCCCATAGGAACAATGACTTAAAAAAGAAAGCTTTAAGCTCAGCCAAAGTTCTCTCATGATCATCAAAACATCTAGCATTTCTCTCACTCCAAATACACCAACACAAGCATATTGGTACCAATCTCCAAATTGCCGCTACCTGAGAATCACCATGAAGGCCTCTCCAATTTGCTAGAAAGTCCACCAATCTATAAGGCATAACCCAAGACAATCCGACTCTTAAGAAGACATCATCTCATATAGCCTTGACCACCTCGCAGTGAAGAAGCAGGTGATCAACTGACTCCCCATGCTTTTTACACATACAACACCAATCTAAGACAATAACCCGACGTTTCCTCAAATTATATGTAGTGAGAATCTTGTCCAAAAAAGCTGTCCAGACAAAGAAAGCTGCTTTTGAAGGAGCTTTCGTCTTCCATATGCTCTTCCACGGGAACATCAACAAACCGGGGTTCGTGAGCTTATGGTAAAAAGAACTAACAGAGAAAGTACCTTTCTTAGAAAGATTCCAAAGCATCTTGTCTCCGGAACTCCCTGGAATACTTGCAGAATATAAAACCGCAAAGAACTCCGTAAAAGACTCCAATTTCCAATCATGAGCTGCCCTAATGAAACCCACATTCCATTGAGGGGCGCCATTTGAAAAGACCACAATGTCAGCAATCGAAGCCTCCTTAACTCTAGCAAGAGCAAAGATGGCAGGGAAGGTATCTCGTAAACAGTGGTTGCCACACCATATATCAAGCCAAAAAGGGACATGCGAACCATCGCCTACCACAAAATGTTCATGACCCCGGAAGGTCTGCCAACGGCTTCTAATGTTTTTCTACAAACCCACTCCATGAGAACCTCGTACCTCATTTGAGCACGAGCCACCCCAAGTTTCCCCAAATTGAGAATCTATGACGGACTTCCAAAGTGCCTCCCTTTCATTTTGATACCTCCACAACCACTTATCTAAGAGAGCTTGATTGAATTTCATCAACTGGCGAATCCCCAACCCTCCCCCCAAAATTGGGGTATAAATTGTAAATCAATTAACCAGGTAGAATTTGAACTCTTCTCCCAAGCCACTCCATAAGAAATCCCTTTGTATCTTCCCTATGCGATTAGCCACCTTTACAGGAAGCGAGAATAAAGACAAAAAATAGGTGGGTAAGTTAGAAATGGTGCTTTTAATCAAAGTCAACCTACCACCTTTCAACAAGTATAGCCTCTTCCAAGCAGTCAATCTGCACTCCACCCTTTCGACTACATCGTTCCAAATCCTTTCAGATTTAAAAGAAGCACCCAACGGTAAGCCAAGATACTTCAAAGGAAGTGAAGATATCTTACATCCCAAGGTGGAAGCTAGAATCTCCACATCAGGGGCAGCCCCCACTGGCACTATTTCCGACTTTGCAAGGTTAATGCTCAAACCTGACACAACAGCAAAGCAAATGAGAAGCGCCCTCAAGTCTTGGACTTGTCCAAGGTGTGCACCACAAAAGATGAGCGTGTCATCAGCAAATAATAAATGAGAAATATGGAGATTGCCATTCCCCACCGAGAAACCATGGAGCAACCCACCATCCACCAGACCCTCAATCATCTTGGAAACATTACTACTGCTCTTTGGTTTTTTCTTTTTCTATAGGAACTACTGCTGTTTCTTATTCTTGTTGTAGTTGTTGAAATCATTGTCTCTTTACTTTTTTTGGCATTTTAATATGATTTTTAAGTAAAAAAATATTATTTTTAAGTTGCTTACCATGTGTTTTAATCGGAAGATGCATTAACTGGAGTCTTGCTTTTCTTTAATATTTTGTTTGTGGTTTTGCATGTGCAATTTTCTTCTACATTGACTCGGCTAGTTTGAGCTTTAAGTTGCTTACCATGTGTTTTAATCGTAAGATGCATTAACTGGAGTCTTGCTTTTCTTTAATATTTTGTTTGTGGTTTTGCATGTGCAATTTTCTTCTACATTGACTCGGCTAGTTTGAGCTTTGCAGACAAATGTGATATACTACAGAGGTATTTGCCATGCTTTACAAACTATTAGCAAGGAGGAGGGTATTTTGGGTCTATATAAGGGGCTTGGAGCAACACTCTTGGTATGCTTCTGTAGTCAATTCCAAGTTTGTACATGCTAAGTCCTTTTCAGTGTATGGTTGATTGCTGTTTGGTTGCTAACGCAGGGTGTTGGGCCAAGTATAGCAATCAGTTTTTCAGTATATGAGACCTTGAGATCTTTCTGGAAATTGCATAGGTAAATCACATCATAAGTTGTTTCTGTCATTTTATTTTTCTGACGTGACTTCTTACAATTCCTATTGCTAGGGTCCTTTTTTTGGTTCTAAAACATAAATTTGCTGTCTTTATATCAGACCTGATGATTCTACTGTCCCTGTAAGTCTGGCTTGTGGAAGTCTTTCAGGAATTGCATCATCAACAGGTGAGTGATCTTAGACCTGCTACATCCGAAGCTTTTCATGAGTTTTGAGACTGCTTCTATGTTTCTTGTTAATTTTATGGGGGTTGGTCTTTTGTTTTCATGGAAATTAAACACATTGTTATTGTTGGCATTTAGTCTGATAAACAGTATTCTAGGAACCAACCAGGAAAAAAAAAGAATTAAAGCTGCAAAGACCAATGTACCTATTGTGTTACGAAAGAATTAAAGTTGCATTGTTTTTTCAATATGAAAAACTTCTTGCCCTTTAGATAAAGGGCTTGTATCTGTCCCGTGTACTTGGGCTCTTGCTTATTCTTATGATCAATAAAATCTTATTTACCAATAAAAAAAAAAAAAAGAATAAGCATTCTTTGTTACATCCTATTCTGAAATAGAGACAGGAGAGTATCTGGTGCATATGTTGTCTTTTGTATTTCTGTGAGTATGCATTACATGTTATGATTCTTACTTGGAGTACTTTTTACTCGTCTTTCATATCAAGTGCTAATTGGCAGCTACTACAGTTAATGAGGTTTTGGTTAGCCTATTTCCAGTGCTTAATTAAGATTGTCAATATGTAGTAAAAGTAATTGATACATGCAGCTGTGACTATGCTTTTGATGCAGAGAACAGGGTGTGGTGCAGGTTCTGCACCAAGTACCTAACCAGACTGACTGACCCCTAGAGCCAGAGAACAGACTGGAGTTGTTTTTTTATCTGGCATTTGAGAATTTTAGTAAGGAAGTCAACAGAAAATTACCTTCTTATGTCATTCATCTAACATTATCCTTTATGTAAAGATCTTTCTTGGATTAAATTCCTGTTTTCAACACTTCCTCAATAACTTGTCTCCCCAAGCTTTGCAGTGGGTTCCATTATGGGGTTGCACTACTCTCAGGTGAACCTATATTTTCTATCAGGTCCTCCTTGAGGTATGCTTCTCAGTTAGGCTTCCATTGCCAATTGATTAATGGGCGTTGGCATCCTTCAAGCCTTGCCGATATTTTTAAGGACTCCATTCATTTTTCTGTTCCAGAAAATGAAACAGGCAAAATATTTTTTATTTTTTTTTGTTATTGAAAAGCACGGACTTACTGCAAGATTTGAAAAAGTGGCGGTGATGCAAATTTAGAAGTAAAGTCAAACAAACTCCTTGTCTATTTTCTTGGAAGCAAAAATTAGTTGCTTCTGATTGAGTAGATCTGTTGCATGTGTCAAAACCTTTTACTATGACAAACTCAAATAATGCATTCACATTCTTAATGTAGATATAATTTATTTTGGCCTTTGCCTGGTGGAATTGAATTTTTGTACCAGTTTGTCGTTCTGCCTTCACTTGAACCCTACTCACTGGTAGAATGTGCATTCCCGTTTAAGCCATTCTAGATAGGGTTATTCTCCAAACACTGGTATTCTCTGTAACTCCTATAAAGTGGTGTCTATCGTTAATGACACCATCATCAAGAAAGTAGCCTAATACAGTGTGTGCAAGTTTGGAAATCATTTGGAGATAGGTACGGTAATAGTCTGGGTAGAGCTCTGAATATTTCTCATATAATGCCATTTTTCAGTTTAACCGCACAGCCACAACAACCTTCCCCAGGCATGAGTACTGAATCTATTGAAAAATTGTTTATTCATCAGTGAAGTTGCTCATGAGTTCAACATTTTTTGTTCATGCATACTAGTTATATGTATAAAGATAATAGTGTGTTATATTTTCTATTTGCATGCTGTTTTATGGTAATTTGTGTATTATTGCAGTTAAATAATTATTTGAATGAATGTTACACATCCTAAACAGGATAATACTGATGTGAGATTTTGATCGATGGTTTTAATTTCATAACATTGTTCTGTTGTATTATAAAGTGGTTCTCATTTGTGAGCTTTCCATATTTGATTGGCTTCAATATTTGTTTCTGTTCGGTTAATGGGATTGTTTGCCGTGGAACTTGGATAGTTGTTATGACATTGATAAGTCTAGTGTACCAGTTTCGGGTTTATGAGTTCCACAAGTAGTATCATGTCTTTTCATTTGTTCTCCACTACAATATGCAGCAACATTTCCTCTGGATCTTGTGAGGCGCCGAAAGCAATTGGAAGGGGCAGGAGGCCGACCTCGTGTCTATACAACAGGCCTTTTTGGTACTTTTAGGCACATAACCCGGACTGAAGGCTTGCGTGGGTTGTATAGAGGGATTCTGCCCGAATACTACAAGGTGGTTCCTGGTGTAGGTATATGTTTTATGACTTATGAGACACTGAAGAAGCTTCTTGCTGATATAACGGACCGTTTATAGTTGTCACCTACGTCTCCGGGAGTTTGGTCTGTATTCAAAAGGAAGGGTGGTTAAATTGTTATGTAAGCCAATTTCTTTTCTTGGGTTTTCTCATGGTGGTTTATTGTATGCTGCTGTGAGAATTGCATTTTTTGCATGTAAAGATACAGAACAGTAAACTCAGATGGCTATCTGTACGGAGGAAATTGTTGTCCACAGAATACTGAAAGATGATTAACTGGTGACCCATTTTCAAAATCACCATTTTTAGTTCAACTTTTTGCTATTCTCAATTAATCCTTTACACATGAAACTGCTGAGTGATCTTTAGCTTAAACAAATTGAGTTGACATTGGGTTCCTTTGGCAGATTCAAACCTTGTTTATGCATTACAAATGTGTGCGCATTATTTGCCATGCTTTTATGCATATACCTTGAAAAGGTCCTTGTCCCACTGTCATTTCCTTTTTTTGTATTAATTGTGACACCCAGCCCGGAAGTTCTGCTGGTCTTTAGTTGGTAACGATTATTTGCCTTTTTTGTGGCATGGTACGTAATACGACTCGTAAAGCGTTCAGAAATGAAGTTTTCCAGAGTTTCTAGAGCAACGTTGCTCAACCTCATAGGCATTTATGATGCACCCAGTTGCTAAAGAGTTAAAAAATATAGTTACTAATTTACTTTTACACGTCCAGTAAAAGGTGCATATTATTAGGCTAGAGACATTTTGGACACAGTTCCCCCTTATTAAAAATTGAAGGGGCATGCTGTTCAAACTTCTGTTATGAGCTTTCTTTAGAGCATGTTGCTACCTTTAATGGGCATACAACGGAGGGGGGATACAGCCACTGAGAACATCTCTTCCTATTACAATGGAAAATTCCCGGTGAGTCGAATGTGTTCCAGTGTAGAACGTAAACCATACTTATCGACAGCTGCATTAGCAGCCCTATATCCTCCTCCATATGCCGGGGAAGTATCGTTGGCGATTTGGTGCATGAAAAAGTCACCCAGCTTATTTTCGACAATGGACTTTCCACCTTTCTTTGACGATGAAGATGAGGAAGAGGACGAAGCTGCTGATGTAGATGGCATGGCATTAGATCTTGGCATCACTTCTGACTCAAGCCACATGTATGACAGCAACTGACAGATACCTTCCTCTACCTCAGGGTCAAGATTCCGGTAGCCTGCACAATTCAAAGTTAATGAAGATAAAGTGATGTACATCCAGATGATGATCCAAGGAGGAGATTGGGAAGGGCATTCTACCTCTGAGGCGTAACCAGCCATGCATCAACTCATGGGCAAGAATAGCACCTGTGAGTAATCTGAGTCCAGCAAAAAGATATCAAAATAATAAGATATGAAAACGCTTCTTCTTCTTCTTTTCCTTTTTTGCAGAGGTGGATCATGTTAATGTTAATATGTTTGTCAGCTCGATATGCATAATTGGTTTGATTTGGATGCTAACATGGTATTGGCCAAAAGTCCTAGGTTAAAATGTTGGCGACCCTATTCTATAAATTTCGTGGGTTTTGCAGCATAAGGCCTGTGGTTGTTCACTATTTCTGAGTCCGTTTGCATGTGGAGTATTGGTGTTTGAGCTTTTTGGACAGTCGTTCAATACAGAGAACAAAGAAAAGATTCAAATTACAATCCAATGTCTCTTCGAGCACGGCTAAAAGCAAACTTAATGGAAGGATGGACTACGAAATCTCCAAACAAGGGTATCAAGTGGACGATTTCTTATTGTTCTAACAAAGATTTCGATCATTGTAGATGGATTATGCACAAAAGCATAATGCAAAGATTTTATACTCGGTGCTACTCTACTCTTATGTCACAAGTATTTTTAAGCATGAAGACTGAGTTTTTTTAAAAAAAAAAAAAACCACATACACACAAAATGCATTGGGTTTAGAAAATTTACAAACCCCTTCTCTTGAAAAAATAAAAAATGGCGAAATTGTCATTGACCATCACCTTGGAAGACCATAGAGAACAAGAATGGCTGTAACTTCACATTTTCGAGTCAGTTTTTGGTGTTGGGTTCTCATTCCTACCTGTCGGTGGACGCCAAATCTCTGCCCTTTGTGTATCTGAATAAACAAAAATAATAATCACAGGTAGAGCAGCTAATAAACAATCGGCACCATTACACGTTATCTTCTTTCAAATTTAAGAAAAGCAAAACCAAGTGGTATAAGATTCTGATTACATACACTTGTGACTGTCTGCTCTTCGGAAAGACATAAACCCCTTGTCTCAGGCATGTGATGAAAGCCCTGGAAAGAGCAACGTCAGAATCTGAGAATTTCCATGAAAAAGTAAATAAAATACAAACACCAAGAGATCATTTATTACATTCTTCTCCCCAACAATGGCTTCATTAAGTGCTTGTCTTTCAACCAGAAGCATTGGAATTTGCTGATCTAATTTCATGTTCAGTCCTTCATAATAATCTCTTATGGCATGGTAAAGGGGTTGACAATCACCAGTATCCATGATAGCAGATTCCATGCACTCTAAGCATAAACGCCGCCCATCTTCCAGAGAGTAGTATCTTGAGTTCCAAGACTTCAAGGAGAAAAAAATAGGAGGAAAGCTATGCAGATCAATTTGAATTAATATTCATCTCTTCCAATTAAGAAAACATTTTGGAGATAAGGTAATAGAAGAAAATATGTTCCACATCTTGGATGATTACCTCTAGACGTTCACAACTACAGCAACGAGCTGTGTTATCATGCTCATGTGATGGACAATATTTTTGAGACCAAAATGGATGGCACCTATACTCGATCAAACCAGCAGCATTTGTTGGGATCTGAATTTTTTAATATTTAAATGTAAGAATGTAGATAAAATTCATGATGGTTATCAAAGATCCAATATAAATAATCTCAGCTAGATGGGAACATGATCGATATTTTTCAATCTAGCTCTCCCTATAGGAGAGGTTAACTAGCACTCCTGATGCTCGACATTACATACCACTGTCGGCATGCACTGGTCCGGTGGCAACCCAGACTTAAAGGATAGGCCTGAAATGGTATTTTAATTACATAATTATACAAGTAGGACACAACTTTTTGATTGACTGAGAACCAACAGTATGGCCAGAAGGAAAAAGAAAAAAACAAGAAAAAGAAAAGCAAGCAATATAGATTGAATCAAGTATGGTAACTTCTCTTACAAATTGGTGGCAAACTTCACATTTGGGATGGGTCAGCTCTTTAAAACAAGACTTGTGATAAGGTTCCCTCCCTGACAAAGAAAACTTGGATCAACAGAAAAAACCGTAAGAGCTAGATGAAGGATGAAGGAGAAGTTTTATCATCATTACTGGAATGGTTATTCAACCTCTAACTTTAAAAACCTGAAAAATAGACTGATATGATGGGAAAATTTAGAGACACAGAACAACTGATTACCTCATGCTCAGTAATTGGGTAACTACAAGCACGACAGCAGAAGCACTCCGGATGGAAAAATGTTCCCATGCAGCCCAAATAATTGCCATAGCCTATGTTACGTTTGCAACCACCACATACCCTGCAATAAACAAAAAGACATGACAAATCAAATTCAAGATTGTAAAAAGTTCTGAATCTCGGACAATCAATTGAATTTTATATTGTTATTAAAATGGTTATGCTGATATTTGACAAATCCTGTAGCAACTACACCAAAATAAACACCAATATGGGATTCAAGAAAACCATTTATGACTAGATAATCCTCGTCGCAACTGTCAATTAACAACCAAAATTTTTGGCAAACTGCAATGAATTCATCACCCAAGCAGCAAAAGTAAGTTACATTCTAGGAGAGCCCAAGGGAACAAAAAAGTGATAATCCAACAAATTTGAACATTTGCCAGAATGTGTGTGACAAGTAATGTGATATGGTCTTACAGATATGTATATATATCTGTGTGTGTGTGTGTGTGTGTGTTGATTCTCATTATTGATATTCATGAATAAATAAATAAAATTTTCAGTTCCAAACTGAGCTATATGTTCATAAAAAATTTTATAGACTGGGAAGAACCAAAGAGCTTTTAATGCCAGAAGATCCGTTCCAAAATCATGTGGCATGAAAACTGCCTCCTTGGGAAACAGAAACCAGTCATAAACCTCATCTCACCACTAGCACTTGACATGTATACTCCCTGCGTACTTGGGCTTTGCCTATTATTATGAATAAAACTTCTTGATTACTGATAAAAAAAAATGTTCATGATGCAAATAATTATAACTATGACTGAGAAATCTTACCTAAATTTCCTCGGATGATATGGTACAGGAGAATAAGGAGGATATGAAGATGAATTTAGTTTACCCTGAAGTGCCCTAGCAAGCTCTTCGTCAATGTTAGTCTGCCGACCATATCCTGGGGAGAAAGGGGGGGGGGACTCAATTTGGTGCAAATGTAACAGAGAAGCAACATTTATTTCAGGTATTAAATATTGTTAACCAACCATTACGTCTCTTCAAATCTTCAGCCAGGGAAAGTGCATTTGCATGGTCTTGTTCTTCTTTTTCCTTCTGAGCCCCAGAGCGATCATCCTGATTACACTACTAGAACTAGTAACAAAATTTTTCTTATATAAAACAAGCAGTGACATGTAAAAATTTGAGCACCATAATGTGATGTGAATGAAGTCGAGTTCCTTTTATGGGTTAAAAATTAGCATTGCCATTGAAAAGATTGAGACATGTATACAAACCCATTGCATTATTCATCAAGCACAATTTCTCAAAAGCAGAAATAATCATATTTTACAGGCTATGGTACGTATTTTTATCCTGTCCACCAGCTATACACCGATTATGTGTAGACATATATAACACCAAAATAATTGGGAATAACTTGCTGTGTGGTCTAGAATCCCCAAGACTAATCTGCGCGACGATCCATACAATGCTGCGAACTTTTAATCCATGTAACATAAGCATGATTGTCACTCCAAAAAATCTACACTACAATAACAAAGACACCACTAGGAAACCGCGGTTAAGATGAAACATTTATCTCGTTAATAACAACGATTTATTTTAAAAGAATTCAGAAAATTGTGTAAGGCGGTTTGGAAACTCAAGCACGGGTGGACTTCTCCAAGTAAGCAAATATGCAGGAGGAGCTTCACAGAATTTTGTTGCATAATCTATGACTTTGCAATAAGAAATATCAGCATAGTAGGGAACTGTGTACCGAGGATCTAGGGGGTGCACGCCAAGTCGGGTTTTCCTCGTCAAGGAGCTCAGGACGATTGGCACCACCTCCACCCTCTCCTCGATTGGAAACATTCTTGAGAAGCTTAATCAGCCATTTCATAATGCTAGACTTTCTCTCCCCGTTTGAAGAAATAAAGTCCCCTGCCGCCACAAATTATTCCAACCCCACCCCCCAACCAAAAACAAAAATTCAGTATGGTGAAAGGGGGGGAAATCATCACATACAAAATGCTGAAATGATTAGAACTCAATATGATTCAACTTATATAATCCATATACGTTTACATCGAATACATGTGGGAATGCATTCAAAACGATCCGTTCGCCGTATTGGTAGCAAGTGAAAGAAGGTATTCATAAATTAATTGGGTTAGGGACAAGTACCGTAAATACAAGGCGTAGATATGTGGTTGACACCAGAGGGAGCCATAAGGACCGAGAGCTATGTGTAAGTTTCCCCGGAAGATCAACGGGGGCAAAAGGAAGCGCAAAAAATGTGAAAAGGACAAATAGAGAGAGAGAGAGGGAGAGAGAGAGAGAGGAAGTGACTTCTTGGCAGGATATGAGAGAGGACGAGGAACAAGGCAATCGACATAGTTAATAGTGGCTGGTTGAAAGAGAGAGAAAGACAGGGAGAGAGAGAAGGAATCTGGGAGAGGGAAAGAAGTTCAAGAGGAAAAGAAAAAGATGCCTCGCTTGGAAAGAAAATGAACGGAAAGTAGAGAGAGAGAGAGAGGGAGGGAGAGATCGGATCGCTGAAAGTAGGTGTGTGGGAAGGAATCTGCTGAGGCGGATAACAATAAAGTAACGGCGGAGGCCCGAGAGAATCCCTCAGCTTCAAGATGATTTTCTCAGAGGGAGATGGAAAAGAGGGATCGATCGATGCGGTCATATAGATCATTTTCTCTCTCTTACTTTCTGATCTAAATTTTGGAGTATTTTTGCAGTGAAAAAGAAAGATTTTCAAACAAGTGCCCGTGATGTTACCTTGAAATTGCACAATTGCCATGTACTACCCGTTGAAATAAATTTAATTTACAAAATTAAAATTCACAAAATAATATAGTTAAATATCGTATGTACCTGGCATATCAGCAGTGCAGTATTTTGGGTTCAAATTAACAAACTATTCCGAGGTTATAATTGTCTCCCAAAATATTTAATATATAAAGTTTCCGACATGAAAGCAGTTTTAATTAACGTTTAGATAATTAATTGAGATGAAAGTTAAAAGTTGAATAAAATATTATTAAGATATTATTTTTTATATTATCTAATTTAAAAAATTTTAAAAATATAATAAATGATATTTTTAAAAAATTATAATAATAAAATTAAATAATATGAAATGAAATACTTATACTATATAAATGGGTCTTAATGATACCAATTAATATGTCATGTATCTCGAGCGAGTTGCATACGGTTGTGAAGTGCTGTTGGCGTAAAGAATAAGGTTGAATGAGAAAATCTACTCTTAGGCCGGTCTTTTACTCCACACACCATAAAGTGGCGAATTTGGTCTGATCGCTACGTCACGGTTTTACATAGGGCTGTACACAAACAGGCTAGACCGAGCCGACGTAGACCGATCGCCAGATTCACGAACCGACAGAGAACCGGTTGGCCGGTGGTAGCAAATTAACGAAACCGATGTTGGCCGATTCGGTCTACGATTCAGACCCGATCTAAACCGAATAACCGACCGACATCTAGGGGTGCTACCCGCATGGTGCGGGGCGGGGGCACCCCCTCCCCGCCCCCCGCCCCGCACCATGCGGGTGATGGGGGTTTTTCCCCCGCACCCCGCCCCCGGGAGGCGGGGCGGAAGCCGGGCGGGGCAGCGAGGGCGGGGCCCCGCTGCCCACCCCTACCGACATCTTATATATTTATTTTTTAAATATATTTCTTATACAAAATAACGTTGTTTCACATGAAACGACATCGTTTTGTTCTTAAACCTATGAAAAAAAATAATGGCGAAATGACGCTATTTGGTCTAAACCAAACGGCATCATTTTTGGGTAGAGTTAGAACCCTCCTCCCGCCCGCGTTTTCTCATTCCTTCCTTCATTTCGTAACTTTCTTTCTTCGCATTTCACCAATTCACAGCCGTCCCACTCCCAAACTCCCTCTCCCTCTCTCCGGACCTAGTGACCTACAATCTCCCTCTCCCTCTCTATGACCTGCACTATCACACTCTCCTTTCTCATCGCTCCCTCTCTCGTTGTCGACAACCCACACGGTCCACATTCCACTGTAAGTTTTATATTTTTCTTTGTATTTCATTTTTTCTGGGTTCCATTTTTTTGTTAGTTGTTATTGTTAATTTATTTGAGGAATGTTTTGGGAGGAAGAGAAAATGCCGAATCTTTAGTCTCTGTTTTTGCCTTGCTTAGTAAAAATATTGTGATTTGTGATATTGTGTCGTGTGTGATGGAGCAATGCTTAGTAGCTTATAGTAAAAACATTGTGGTTTCACTAGTTTATGCCTAAATGAGATTATATTTTCAAAAGCCTAATCCGTTGGTGCGTTTGTTGTTGTCGCAACCTTTGGAGAATGAACGTTGTCCATTTGTTCCAGATGAAGGTTGCTTTTCGCTGAGAGTAGTTGGTTGTTGCAATCAACGGTTATGCAGCTTGTTGTTCCAGGCGTCAGAGATAGCTTTCGTGGCCTATTAGCAGATCATGAAGCTCCTCAAACCTCATAGGGTTTTCACGAGCTCGTATGGGGGCAGAAATTTCCCTATACTATGAACCCAGACTGTTTAGAATATAAAGGGTCAGATCATCATCGGGAGATAGGATGATCAATCCTGGCAAGTTCATCAGCTACAAGTTTGATCACCTGGAGAAATTTTGTGACAATCCGATTTCCACGATTGTTGAGAGTGAGATCCTCCTTCAACTGCATCGCACGAGTGTGAGATTTTCCTGCATGAAGGCGCGTTAGTTTGTTCCAAGCTTCGTGAAATGTTTTACATGAAGCAAGTAACGGTGTGATTGTGGTGGATGTGGAGGCTAGCAAGGCATGGAAATTCGCTACTTTGGAAGCGGCGGCATTTTCAACATCAATCGCAGGGCATTGACTGTCGTCGGTGACAAAATCCATTAGATTATGGCCAAAAAGCAATGCTTCAAACTGTGCTCTCTATTGTGGAAATGTAGATGGCGTAAGCTTCTCGTTGATGGTAATAGCGGCATTAATGGTTATGATCGGGTTATCAGAAGATGCGGAAGAAGATATTGCCAAAGAGGAAGAAAGGTACTCGTTAGAGATTGGCTCTCTTGATACCATTAAACTATGAGTAACCTATATATAATTATAGTTGTATAAATGCCATGCATTTTTTTTAAAATAATGTAATTTATTATTAAAAAATTATTATTTTTATATAAATCTTATATTTATTTTTTTTTTCAAATAAAATACACTATAATTACGTACCCTGCAACTATTAATATAATTTCTCTTATGTAATATCGTACATAATTGATATTGCTGCCAAAAGGCCAGTTACTTGTCAATTATACAAAGTGACGTGATCTCTTCCTAAATTTCTGCCTCATTTGTCACACGCGAGGAAGTGGGCCTTGCACCGAGACATAAACGATTAATCTATATCCGTCGGTTTTGAAGTTTATTTTTAAACTTTTTCCTTTTTAGAGCACTAGCATTGGACTCATCAAATGAGTCCAATCTTCAAAATTTGATGATTTTGATTTTAAAATCCTAGCATTGGATTCACCATATGCTCAAATGTCAAGTTTTTAGCTACAGTACATTCATCTTCATCTTCAAATTTAAAAACTCACTATTCACACTCTATAACCATTATTTTATTTATTTAAATTATTGTTTCCTAATTTTGAGCCACAATATATTTAAGTTAGGAAATAATAATTTAAATATTAAATTAAATTATTAATTAACATATAGTTAATGTAATTGTCAAATATGAAAAAAATAAATTAAAAATATTATTATTAACGAAATAATATTATATTATTATTTTAATGAATCTAATGGTTAATCCAACGTGGGGTTATGGATAGAGAGGTTTTGGATTTATGAAAAATATATATTTTTCACTCTTAAGATTCCAAGGGATGACGGCGATCAAGCTGTTGGGGTAGACCGTAGATGCCATGTTTTAGTTAAAAGCAAGCCACACGTAAGAGAGCACCATGCACAGATACCTTCCTCTATTTAGGCTGTTTTCAAACTACGGTATAGCTTTTCTCGTCAGAAAGAGAGGTCGGTTGGCAGCTTATAAAATATTTATAACGTACGTTGAAGTAAATTATTCCAGTACTTGATATATTTCATAATATATAATCTCATTCAATAGATTAATCGAGTTTTATGGGTAATTTATTAAAAACCATCTCAAACTATTATCATGTTTTAAATATATATGCAGAGGCTATATATACAAAATTAAATCGACATAGATATGAATATGTCATTTTTAGCATTTTCCTTTTCCGTAAATAGTTCGAATCGAGAGGTTGATATTGTTGCCTACTTTTGAAAGGAGAATGGGTCACTTATGATATTTAAAATGGATGTATTTTTTTTAATGTTTTTAGTTATTCGATTAGGCAACATCGTACTTCTCTTTCTTTTATTATTATTATTATTATTTTTTTAAAATCTCAATATCGTCCTTTAAAATCACCAAAAAAACACAATTTTTAGGCCTGGGCCTTTTTTGGAAGGATAGAAAACTCATTAGTTTTTTTTTTTATATATATTTATATATTTATATCTTTAGACATTATAAAATTATTAAAAAACATTTTTTTAATTATTAAATAAAAAAATCAATAGATAAAATGTCTCAGGCAGAATGTCTCAGTCACACTAGCATTTTCTTTTGTTTTTTGGAATGGTCCGAGGCAGCCCTCACAAAATTCCTTAAACGACAGCATTTGAAATTACGATTAAGTCCAGTAATAACCTAACTCACATCCGAAATAAAAATTTGATTGGATGGTGTCGTAGTACGCGAGTGAAAATTTTATACGAGACGGCGCCGTTTAAGAAATCTTTCCAGTTGCTATTGGCACTGCAACTCCGACACAGCCGTCTCCATCTTCAATGTTTGTGAAACCTTCCCCTTCCCATCCCTAGGTCTAAGTCGTAGCCGTTGAAGGGGAGGATCTAAATCCAATGGCGGCACAAGGCCAGGGATCAATGGACCCTGTCCTAGTCGACGACATAATCAGACGGCTGACAGAGATCAGATCGGCGAGGCCCGGGAAGCAGGTCCAGCTCTCAGAGACCGAGATCAAGCAACTCTGTGTTGCTTCCAGAGACATCTTCATTCGACAGCAAAATCTGCTCGAGCTCGAAGCCCCCATCAAGATTTGCGGTGCGCATTACTTTCTTCCCCTATTTTTATTTTTTATTTGGCGATTTTATGTGTAAGCGTCTAGATTGGATGGCGTCTATGAGATTATTCTTTGCTCTGGTGTGTTCTATTTTTTCACAGTTGAGTGAATAATTGATCGTTAGTAATATTGTTCGAGTATATGATATGGAGAACACTCGAATGTATATAGTGTATATTTTTGGACTAGTCATTCCATTTTAGGATTCAAGGATTTTTTTTTTTTTTTTTATAGGTAATAAGAGATTTTATTCCAAGTAAATAGGCATAACCCAAGTATACAAGAAGTATACAAGAGAATACACCTAAATACAAACTAAAGCAAAATAGAATTAAAATAAAGCATTACAAATATTCATATCCCTCACTAGATTGTTCACCCAAAAGTTTAAAGTGCTAAAGAAAAAATCCCTAAATCCCCCCATTGTGCGTTCAAAATCTTTGAAGCACCTCCCATTTCTCTCAAGCCATTGACACCAGAACAAACACGAAGGAATCATCCTCCACTCAGCTTTATTGCCTCCACATCCCGCAGCATCTTGCCAACTAGCCAAGAAATCCACCACATGAAAAGGCATCACCCAAGCAATGCCTACCCTTGCAAATAACTCATTCCATAAGGCAGTCGCCATTTCGCAATGAAGAAACGGGTGGTTAACAGATTCGCCATCTTTTTTACACATGAAGCACCAATCTATCACATATAAACCCATTTTCCTCAAATTATCAGTAGTTAAAACTTTCTCCAGCGACACCACCCAGCAAAAAAATGCAACTTTACTGGGCACTCTAGCTTTCCAAATGCATTTCCAAGGGTATGTTTTATTACCATGACTATTTAACACCTTGTAATAGGAATTCACAGAGAATCTGGACTTATTATCATGAACCCACTGCATCCTATCCTCCCTGATCAGATCAATCTTCGAATCATAAAGTTTTACTTAGAAATCAGCAGCTTCACTCACTTCCCAGTCCTGTAAATCTCTAGTAAATTCCACATTCCAATTCAGCATGTTGTTAGAAAACAAATATGAATCAGCCACAGCAGCCCCTTTGTTTTTAGCAATCCTGAAAAGACTAGGAAATGCTAATTTAAGAGGTAAATCACCACACCAAACATCATGCCAAAAGAAAAATATTAGTCCCGATCCCCACTTTGAAATTAATGTTTTTGACAAAATTTCCCCATCCCAATTGAATGAACTTCCATAATCCCACCCCAAATACCCCTTTTATTTCATTAGAACACCAATTCCCCCACATCCTTCCATATTTAGCATCTACAATCTGTCTCCACAATGCATTTCTCTCATTGTCGTACCTCCAAAGCCACTTCCCAATGAGAGCTTTATTAAAAAGCTTGAGGAGACGTTTGGATTCGAAAATGACTTGAGATGAGTTGAGATGGATTGTGAATAGTAGTGAGATGAGTTGTGAATAGTAGTGAGATTTGTAAGTTAAAGTTGCTGAATAGTAATAAATAGTAGTGAGATGAGTTGAAATGAGTTGAGATGAGCTGTGAATACAAATGTCTCCTTAAATTCTGCACACCCAAACCTCCACAAGACATCGGAGTACAAACCTTATTCTAACTCACCAAGTGAGATTTACGTTCCTCCCCAATACCATCCCGTAAGAAATTTCTAAAAATCCTCTCAATTTTTTTTTACCACCCCTGCTGGAATAGGGAAAAGAGAGAGGTAATAAGTGGGTAAATTAGATAAGGTGCTTTTAATCAATGTAAATTAGAGGAGGAAATTTGAGTGCAAGCTATGGCGAAGTAGTAGTTTTTGGTTTTTTATTTATTTTTTATTTTCTCTTCGCCAAACTACCAGGCTTTGAATGGATACATCTTATGGGTGCTGCCAATATGATCTGACGTAGCATGAATTTACTCTACCTGTTGTTTCCTCTCTGCTCCATGCACTGTTTGATGGCTGATAAATGTGGGAATAGAAGTGTTTTTTTTTTAAGGAATAAGAAATGTTTTTCTAAAAGGAATTCCCGATGCGTGTTTCATGTGTGTCCTCTCAAATACCCTTGTCAATTCACCAACATGCTTGTCGAGAATAGTCCTAAGTTGTGTTCTTTGTATACAATGGTGGTATCGACTTTCTTATAGAATATTATAGTTATTTCCATAACCTGAAACTTTGATAGTCCCACAAAATGTTGTTTTTGCTACATTTTGGGGGATAGGGGATGCAAGAGCCTGATTTTTGAGACCATAGTGTATTGATTCCTTAGCGTGTGGATTGATGAGTTTATGATGGAACCATTATAACCAGTGACATTGGTGGTAAGCAATTTCTGAGATCCTTGTTATGTCTCAGTTAACAACATTAGAAAGATTGGGACAAGAGATATCCTGGGTTATGATTAATGAGTTTATGATTGTAATCAGTGACAGGTGGTTTTGGAGTAAGCACTTTCTGAGAGATATTTTTGTTATGTCTCAGTTAACAGCATTGGAAAAATTGGGGCAACATGATCATAATCAAACTCATTTAGTTTTGGTCGGGTCAAGCAGCCTTGGATCTATATGTGTCAAACAAACAATTTCCAGGAGGAATGAGGGTTAATGTGACCTGTCTGGCTCATGCTCGGGCCATTCATAATTATTCAAAGTGTCGTAATTATCCTAATTTTCTGGATTTCATTTGTCTGACCTCAACAGTTTTCCTTTCTATTTTCAGGTGACATACATGGGCAATACAGTGACTTATTAAGGTTGTTTGAATATGGGGGATTTCCTCCCCATGCAAATTATTTATTTTTAGGGGATTATGTGGATCGTGGAAAGCAGAGTTTAGAAACAATATGCCTTTTGCTTG
Source organism: Juglans regia (assembly GCF_001411555.2). Classification (NCBI taxonomy): domain Eukaryota; kingdom Viridiplantae; phylum Streptophyta; class Magnoliopsida; order Fagales; family Juglandaceae; genus Juglans; species Juglans regia. The sequence continues at coordinate 50,832,605 of NC_049907.1, read as the reverse complement.
CCTATAAGATTAAATATCCAGAGAACTTCTTCCTTCTAAGAGGAAATCATGAATGTGATTCTATTAACCGGATATATGGATTTTATGATGAATGTAAGCGCCGATTCAATGTAAGGCTTTGGAAGGCCTTTACAGACAGTTTTAACTGCCTTCCTGTCGCAGCTCTTATAGATGACAGAATATTGTGTATGCATGGTGGTCTTTCCCCCGATCTTAACAACTTAGATCAAATTAGAAATTTAACTCGTCCGACTGCTGTTCCAGACGCTGGATTGCTATGCGATTTGCTCTGGTCAGATCCCAGTAGAGATGTTAAAGGATGGGGAATGAATGACAGAGGAGTCTCATACACCTTTGGCCCTGATAAGGTGGCAGAATTCTTAGAGAAGCATGATTTGGACCTTGTCTGTCGTGCCCATCAGGTCATCACTTGTTCTTTCTTTATTTTCTATAAGTAGTTTACAAGAGTAGTTTACCTCTTGTACTTATCAAACGAATAATTTACCTATATTGTTCTGATCACTAATGCAACTCATTATGGATTCTTCAATAACTACTTTGGTATAGGTTGTGGAGGATGGGTATGAGTTCTTTGCCGACAGGAAACTTGTTACAATATTTTCAGCCCCCAATTACTGTGGTGAATTTGATAATGCTGGTGCAATGATGAGTGTAGATGAAAACTTGACGTGCTCCTTCCAGATTCTTAAGCCAGCAGAGAAAAAAGCCAAGTTCATGATATCAAACAAAATTTGATGGTAGCTATATCATTGCTCTCTTGTCTTAATCAAGGTCAGCTGGTTTTGTGCGTCTTTATCTTCTTTTAGAACTAATTTTGGTCTTCGTGGTTGCTGCATACACACCCATAGGCACACGAGCGCGCGTGTGTGTGAAGCTTTCTTTATTGTTCAAGCATTTAGGGCTTGTTCGGACACTTAGGGGATGCTTGGAAAATGAGATGAGATGAGAAATCTGTGAATAGTAGTGAAATAGTTTATGAATAGTAGTAAAATGGTTTGCGTTATAATGTTTTATTGGGTTTTGAGAAAAGAGAGATAAAAATTTGAATAAAAATATTATAAATTTAAAATATTGTTAAAATATAATTTTTCAATATTATTTTGGTTTGAGATTTGAAAAAATTGAATTGTTTTTAGTGTTTTATTTGAAAGTTTGGGAAAGTTGTAATGGTTAGGTAATGATTAGATGAACAAGTTGAAGATTTGAAATTGAAAAGTGTTTTTGTTTGAGTGTTATTTGAGAAGGAAATGAGATGAGATCAGATGAAACCTATTCCCGAACAATCCCTTAGAATATCTCATAATTTTGTGAATAGAAGTGAAATTGTTTAATTTAAGATGCTTTGTTGGGGTTTTGAGAAATGAGAGAGAAAAAGTTGAATAAAAATATTATAAAATTAAAAATTGTTCGAATATAATTTTTGTTTTAAAATTTGAAAAAATTGTATTGATTTTTGTGTTTTGTTTGGAAGTTTGGGAAAGTTGTATTGGATTTTGTATTTGGATAATGATTAAGTAATGATTAGATGAAAAAGTCGAATATTTTAAATTGAAAAGTGTTTTGTGTTTGAGTAATGTTTAGGAAGGAAATTATGAGAAGTTTTGAAAATATATGAGAATGTTGAGTGTCCAAACGAGGCCTAAAGTCCGAATTCTATTGACTTGCAAACCTAAGACAGACTTGAATGCTTACCTGTCACGGCTGAAGTTCCTACTCTTGAACTCGTGAGCCTGGGCTTATTTGAATGCATAGCCTTTCATAAGTTGAAGTTCCTATGTAGCCTGATGTTGACTTATCAACATTGTGTATTATGGTAACATCAAATATTGCATAGGTGATGCTCTTGTATATGTCCCGTGTGCTTGGGCTTTTGCCTATTCTTATTCTCAATAAAATTTTGTTAACCGATAAAAAAAAAAAAATTGTGTGATCATTGCAACAGTCTTAGAAAGGATCTCTTATATGTTTTGTTGATACTTATTATAGCCTGAGATGTGTTGATGGGCATTCTAAATACAGGACTTGTTTCTTATTGCTTGGCATCTCTTGACCTGTACTAACATAAAGTTTTTAACATTCAATCATTATGTCACTTGTACTCAATTATTGCCATGTCCATTCTCCTTTGTTAGATTATTTGTTTTTTCTCATGCAGATATTTTCCCTTTTTGCCTGGGGCATTGCTCAAATGAAGATTGCCGGCTTCATAACTTCCCTCAGTTGAGGAGATGCAAGTGCTATGATTTATACTTTGATGAATCTTGTGAGTCAGAGAGGAGGAAATCAGGTCTTAGGAAGAGGCATAAAAGTATTATATGCACGTTTAGATTTCTCTGTAGCAATTCATCTGTGACACGATGTGTACATATATTCGGTTAGGCAATTCACGGTTGTGCTTTCCATTGTGGGCAACAGAAATAACCTTATTTACTCCTGAATTCTTCCGTAACTATGGTTATTAACTTTTGTTCATTGAAATGTTTTAGAGCTATTTATCTCTTTTTATCTGAAGGAATTTAGGCTGATTTTGATGCTGAGAGGTAGTAAGTACGTGATTGGTTGGTGTTTGTTATTGTTCTTCATATTTAGTTTAAGGTACATTGTAATCGATTGCTTTGGAGCCTTCTAAAAAGAAGGTTATATATTGTATGGTATGCATGCCGTTGCTATGATAGTGGCATGTTGCTGGGTAAGTCGTATACAACTATACATGCATGACTATTAAAACGTTGCCAATTTTAAAAAATAATAAAATAGATCAAAATTGTTTAAACGTTGTTCACTTGTTCCTCACATGCTTCATATCTTATAATTTTGTAAAATATTATTTCAAATTGTGTGCTTGTATAATTTTTCGACAACTAGAAGACGGTGTTTTTACTTAAATAACCCTCCCTACAAGGATAATATTGATCAAATGATGCAGGCAAAACATCCGAATTTACTCATATGGTTTCAATAAGGTAATCTTTGTAATTTTAAAATTCATGAAAAATGTATTGTAGTTTCAAAATTCACCAAAAATGTCATCTTTGTAATTTGAGAAATAATATTTGCAGTCGTGGAATATAGAACTTTTAAAAAAGTGAGTAAATATAGAACTTTTATACAAAATATTATTTTTTTAACAGTCAACTAAACTTTTTTTTAGAACGTTTGCATGTCACTTACACATTTCACAACTATACGTAACATTACTCTTGTAGTTTAGTTCATAAAATTGTAATTAACATGTGTATCTGTATGAATAAAGGGTGAATATAAGGTTGTCAATTCATAATTCTGTATTATAATTTTGTTGTGTCGAGTCAAGTTCGGAACCTTGTAAATTCTATTAGGGTTAATTTTAACTTGACTCATTTAATTGAGTTAAATAAATCAGATCACTCAATCTTAATTTACTAATTTCGTGTCAAGTTTATAAATATACATAAAATATGTCAAAAATTATCAATTCTAAATATCTATTATTGGATTCTCAGATGTTAATTTTAAAATTGTCAGACCCTAATTTTTACATTTACATACCACTGTCTATATATATTTCTGGAAGAATGTTAAAACTTACGTACAATCTCTAAATAGAAACTGCAATATAAGTCTAGACAATTTTATCTTTAAGATTTTTTAAAATTATAAAAATATTTCTTCTAAAATAATATTTTTTTTCTTATTTAATAAAGAGTCTATATATACAATCTTTAAATAAAAATTACAAATAAAATTTCTCATATTTTTGTCTTCTTGAAAAATGGAATAAAAGGAAGGAAGAAAGAGATGGGCTCCTTGATAATAAAGGCGCCCAGTTATTGCCCCCCTTTCATTTTAAATTCTCCTTCCCAACGGCCCAATCCCCTATCTCTCCAGTATAGGGTTTCCAAATCCGAGAATGTTGAAAGCGATCTAGCTTTCCCTTGAATTATCAACAAAATAAAATGTCTCGATTCCATTGCATAGTTTAATTTTCGGTAAAGCCCGATTTGATCGTGCCCGCAGTCGTTTTCATCGGTAAAGTCTGCACAAAGGGGAAGAGAGGAAGAAAGAACAAAAAGCGACGATGAATTTATCGGATCCATCAATGGCGTTACTGGCGTCGAGCGGAGGAGATACCGTGAAGCTCTTCGATGTGTCGGTCAAGGCCGGCGATCCCTGCATTTTGAGCTACACTCCCTCTCCTGGTTGCCTGGTCAATTCACTCAAGTGGAACCACACCAGTTACTCTCTCCCCCCTCTTGTTTTTGAGTTTATAGGCTAGCTGCCCTTGAATTCCCTTATATTGATAATTTCGAGATCTAATTTAATAGCGTGTTATATAACTATTTGCAACTTCGGAGCAACTGAACGATTTTTCAGTTAATCCAACTGGGTTTGTGATTGTTGCAGATTTGGTTGTGGCCAGTGCGGGAGATGATAAGAAGATTTCCTTGTGGCGTAAGAATGGGCAGGGCATGGGGACTATTCCCGTTGCTGGAACTGACAGTGGAGACAATATCGAGGTAATTCGGTTGTTCAGTGAAGTAGGCCCTTACATTTACAATGCTGTAGATATTCGGAGTTATTTTAGGTTTAAGAATTTCGGAGCTCTTTTAGTTTAGGAGTTGCGGGCTGTTCTTTTAGATTTATTTTTAGGGTTATTAGCAGCTATATCATGTGCTTATGTGAATGGATACGTGTGTGCAGATTATCATATCTCTTAATAAATTGCGGTGTCCTTGAAGTAATTTATAATGGCTGTCCATCACAGGCTGAAATCCATGGAGTGAGATAGAGAACTAAGTTCCAACACCCAGCCTAAAAGTTGATGGATATTTTTTCAGGGAAAAGGCTATATACCATATATTCTCATCTCATTGTGTTGATATGGCCCTATTCGTCAACCCTTAGATCAACTCTTATTTTTTTAAAATAATCGATTTGAGGGTTGATGCATGGTGCTACGTCAAACTAGTGGGATGTGAGTGGGATGAGGGTGTAATATGCTAATTTTTTTTTTCAATACCAAATTGTGCATTGGTATTATGGAGGAACCAAGGTTCACTTTAGCAGTATGGTCTCCTCAAGTAGTGATTAAGAATGTTTATGTCTCCTATATTTTTATGCAAGGTCCATAACCTGAATAGATCCTGGGCCCAGCTTCTATACATTTAATCAAGGAAATGAAATAGAGAATTTTACCAAAACTCCACCAACCTCGTATTCTGTTATGAAAGATGTAAGCTACAGTATGCTTGAGAGGAGGGGCCTCCACCTGTCAAAGATCATGTTGTTTCTAGCTTTCTAGGGCATAAATGGAGAGCCATTGTCCATATATGACTGTTGTGTATACTTTCTTACATCTTGGATCCAATCTTCGAAGCACTACAGGACAGTATGAGTTATGAATTGAATAACAGAACACCTGATGGAGGGCATATAAGGTGCCAAATTCTTGCATCACCAAAAGATGATCTGGTCATTCTGATGTGTCTGTGGTGTGTGTTTGTTTTTGTATTTTCTTGTTTGTAGTGAAACCCTTAAATCATAGATTTTGTGACCATACGAGGGTCATTGTAGTGATTAGTCGATGGTACTCTTCATTTGGGACTTAATTCCGTACTATTTGTGTAGCTGCAGTCGATCTTTTAAATTTCTATTTTTATTTTACAGGAGTCTATAATGGCTATCAGCTTCAGCAATAAGGTATCCCGGTACATATGTTCTGGTGGAAGTGGTCAAGTTGTAAGAATATGGGATTTGCAGAGGAAGAGATGTATTAAATGGTTGAGAGGCCATACCAATACAATAACAGGTGCAATGTACAACTGCAAGGATGAACACTTGGCTTCCATCAGTCTTAGTGGGGATCTCATACTTCACAACCTTGCATCTGGTGCCAGGGCTACTGAACTCAAGGACCCCAATCAACAGGTTATTCAGTTTGTTGTATGTTGGTGCTTTTGTTCAGGTGTTTATGGTATTGAGTTTGGGTTTTCAAGCTGATTGTCTATCTTTGGGATTGGAAGATTAGGTATTGAGAGTGCTCGATTATTCCCGAATTAGCCGACACCTTCTAGTGACTGCTGGTGATGATGGGACCGTACATTTATGGGATACAACAGGTCGCAACCCAAAGGTTTGCAGTGTGTTCTCTCATAAAATGAATTGTTAGTCACGTTTAAAACAATATCACACATTAGTGCTGTATAAGTTGTATGCCTCTTTGACTCATAAAAAATTTGTATGCTTCTTTGAAAATTTCATATCCAATGGGTCGTAGATAGCCTGCTTTGATTCTTGGAATAAATTGTGTTTTATGCTCGAAAGTATGTGTTACAAGTGTATTTGCATTGCCAGTTCTGTACATTTTTCAGATGAATGGCGATAATGATTTGCTACCACACAAAGTTACATTCCATCATTCTTCATTATGGCCTATTGCTTTTCTTCCAGCAGAGCAGCAATCTTCTCCATACACAATACTAGTGGAATTTTGGACCAGTATTCTTGGACTGATTTTCTCATTTACCAACTGGAGCCTTATAAAATCTAGGCATGTTAATTAAGTAATAAATTGGTATTACCAACCTCATGTTATCCACATTTAAAAAACATAGCTTTTTTGTTCATTCCATTTGTTTTGTGATATTCTTTTTAGGTTTGCCACTGATGGTTTAAGGAGAACAAAACTTTTGCAGGTTTCTTGGTTGAAGCAGCACTCAGCACCAACTGCCGGCATTAGCTTCTCACCATCCAATGACAAGGTCTTATTTTTTTGGCCCTGTTATGTTTTAAATAGTAAGAATGCAGTTTTATTATACGCTATGAAATCATGAATATTCATTAGGGGTCAGGATATCTTAAATGTATAGCTAAGCATTTTCTCTTCCAAATCTTTTCCTCGTGACAGATAATTGCTAGTGTTGGTCTGGATAAAAAGTTATACACTTATGACTCAGGGTCTAGAAGACCCTCATCTTGCATTCCTTACGAGGCACCTTTCTCGTCATTGGCATTTAGAGATGATGGTTGGACTCTTGCAGCTGGAACAAGTAGTGGCCGGGTGGTATTCTATGATGTTCGTGGAAAGCCACAACCTTTTGTTGTTCTTCATGCTTACAGTAGTTCAGAGGTGGATTTTGGACCCTCATCTATTTACCTTCACCATCTGTCTGGTTACTCATAAATTGTCCTTTTCTTGCAGTTTTTCCCATATAAGCATGTTTGTTGCTATATGCTCAGAAGTTGCTTTTCTGTTTGATGTAGCTTTTGTCCAGCATTAACTTAGTGTACGATTTTTTTCCCCAACTCTGAGCTTCAAGAAGTTGTCTTTAGAGGGTTGATATTTTTTTCTTTTGATAATATGTTCATTAAAAATTTTGTTTGAAAGTTATCAATGGCAGAAATAGACATCCAGGTTGCTGTTTTCTATTTTAAATCCAATTGAACCAATACCTTCAGTCCCTAACAGTGGTGCTTCATAAACGTGCAATAATCTTCTCTTGTTTATGCAAGTTTTTGAGGTCTGTTTTTTAGACCTTTTCAAATACAGATGATTCCAAACTCTACTGCTGTAAATCTGCCCAACCATTTGCATGGAATGATTTGTTTATGGGCCAGTTATTGGAAAAATCTCACCCCAGATACTTATAAAAAAAAATCTCACCCCAGATACTGAATTGAATAAGGGGCTTCTAATGCTTTAATTTTGATGCTTAAATTAGGTAAAACTATGAGAGTTTATGATAGGAATACTGTATTTAAGGCGACTGGATCATATTCGCTTGGCTGTTGGCCATTGAAGAGTTTTGGCTCTAAAAACCAAGAAAGAAAGGCATTTTTGTTTTTACTTATCATTTAAAGTATTTGTCAGGCTGTTACAAGTTTATGCTGGCAGAGGTCAAAACCTGTTATTGTCAATGAAAGTAATTGCACTGCTGAGACTGCTCTTGTTGGAGATGCTGTTGAAGATTCGATACTTATGCCTGACCCACTTCCTTCTGTGACTTCATCGAATGTTCTTTCTACATCAGTATCCAGTTCTCGGAATTCTGGTCGATTTGGTGCTTCCGTTGAAGCATCTTCACTAACTGCAGCTGGCTCAGGGTTTGCATCAAGCACGCTCAATATTGCAGAGGAAACACCGCAAAGAAGCCATTTGTGGCCAGGTGGATCTTTGGCTAGATTACATGCTCCTCGCACTAGTTTTAACTTCAAGGATGAAATGGAGGTGTTTTCCCCTCTGGTGGATGTTCAGCCAATTACACCCTCACTTGACAAGCTGTGGGATGACCGTGAAGGAACCAAGAAGGATCATCTTCTTCTTGATAAGAAGCCTTCATCTCTGTTGTTTCCTCAATCCAGTAGGAGATTCCCTATTGCAGAAGAGGGTGGTAGCGATCATCCAATATTCGATTGGAAACCCAGCTTGACTTCCAAACAGGTCTGGTACTCCCTTACAGTATTAGTTCTATGGATGACTGTGCACTACGTGAAATATTGAGCTTTTGAATTTCAATATAGAGCTTGAAGTATCCTGACCTAGATGCTCATATCCTTAATTTTATGCCTTTTTAGTCATCAGCTATTATCATTACAAACTATTGGGAAATAAACAATATTTTTTTGAGTTGGAAAATACTTTATAGTTAGACCATTGATGAGATAACTGCAGTAAAAGATTATTTGTTCAGGTGTCTCTCAATCTGCATTGGCCTAAAAGCCATTCGAATGGAAATTGTAAGGTTTAGTGTTGTAGAGTATAATCTGCATCTTGATTAAACCTTCTTGTTAACTGTTTTGTTTCTTCTCTATTCTTTTGAGTGAACAGTTGAAATTCCTGCGAGTATGAGTAATCTCATTCCATTATTGTTGAACCACGCAACTGCAAATTGATACCTAAATATATAGACTGAGTATGGAGTGTGGTTGCACCTGTGCAGTATGCTGTTTATTTTATGTTTTCCCTGGATTTTACTTGTATTGTTTTGCTTAGTTTGACTGCCCAGCAAAGGTCTGGGTAAAACCTGTATGCCTTTCTTTAAATTGAATATTGTTGATGGTGATTATGTTTTATCACTTTATGTAGGATGACAACCAATCTTCCTTCACACTGTTGGGTTCAACACCTACCCCATCTTCAAAAAACGAAGACTCCTCTATCACTCCTCCTGAAGCTTGGGGTGGTGAGAGACCGTCTGAAAAATATGCTCACATGCGTCAGCCAATCACTTTGCCATCTCGGTTAGGGATGCTGACTTCTGGCGGTCAGTCATCAGGATCAATGTTTAGTGGCTTACAAGACCTGTCCTCGTCAACAAGTCAGATGAGTATTAGCTCCTTGACAAATTCGAACTTAACTTATGTGAATTTGCGCCCCAAAGATGTTTCTTCAAATCAGGAGACCTCATTGGGATTTCCAGATAACCTATCATCTAGTTCCGTGTCTCTGTCTCTTGCTACAAAAGGCATTTCTGGACAGGTCAACTTTGATTCACCATCTTTGGCCCTGCCTCGAAGATTTTCTACTTATGCAGAGAGAATTAGCACTGCATCTTCCTTCAGTGATGGGACATCCCTTTTGGTGGGTTCACCAAAAATGAAGAAAACAGGAGCTGAAACCAGGGAAGAACTTTTGAATAGCTTGTTGGCAAAATCTGATACGGTGGTTGCTACAGAGGCAGGAATTCTTCCATCAATGAATGTATGAATGCCACATGCATTTGATAAATTTTTGTGTTCTTGAATGTGAATGGCCAGGTGCTTGCCTTTATAGAAGAGTGCAAGCATTGGCTGATAATCTTTATGCTTTATTGTCTTGGATACCTGCAACATTGTGCTTTGGGTAAAGCAGAAGTGACCTCTGGGTCTTAGTCGATATGTGTAGTTTTGTGTTTGGGTAGTGAGGTATTCTCAGATATTCTGTGAATGGTAGTGAAAAAGTAATGACAAATATTGAATGGTAGTGAATAGTAGTGAAAAAAGTAGGTGAAAAATAATAATAAAGTAATGAATAGTAGTGAAGTATTTTAAGTACCCAAACTAGGATGCAAAATGGTGTTGGAATACATGATGACAAACATCACATCTATTGGGGCGAGTTTTGTTCTGCTTTTTTATAGCATGGCTGTTCATAGAGTTGCATTTTATGTATACAGGGAGGAATCGCACAACCCCAAAAGGCCCCACAACCAGATGCACAGCAGGGATCTTCCTTTACTCTCCAGCTTTTTCAACGCACTCTTGAAGAAACTCTCGATTCCTTTCAGAAATCCATACACGAAGATATGAGGAACCTTCATATAGAAATTCTTAGACAATTCCATATGCAAGAGGTAAAACTGGCATCAGTTTCAGCATTTTCATTACTTGCGTACTGTCCCTGAATTGACTTCTGGAATTATTGAGCAGATGGAAATGTCGAGTGTTATGAGCTCGATTATGGAAAACCAAGCCGAATTAATGAAAGAAGTCAAGTCACTCCGGAAAGAGAACCAACAGCTCCGGCAATTGCTGTGAGCATGGGGAAAGATTGTGTTATTATTGTGGTTTTTTGTTTACCTTTGATTTTTATTTTTTGGGAGAATTTGGGGCCTACATGTTGCTTCCATCCATAATTCACGCTTTAGCGGTGGCCTCTTGATTGATTTGCGCTAGGATTGCATTTCTCAGCAATAGCAGTGGAGTGGAGCCTGACATCGACATAAAAAAAAAGGGAAGTTTAGAGAGAGAAAATCAAAGGGAGAAAGGTACTCGTGGGAGGCGAGGATCTTTCGAGCATGTATGTACAGTGGTGATTAGTTCAGCTAAGGAATGGAAGCTTAGAATTGGGTGGCTTTTATGACAAAAAAAAGGTGTTCATATTGGTATCTAAGCGGTTTGTATCAAGGTTTTTATTCTGTTTTTGGTGGAGGATATGAAGCTCTGAATTTATGTATAATCAGCTCTACTTTGGTTCTGTGAAACGTGATAGTTGAGTTCAGTCAAAATGTTAGTACCATTGAGCCTCGTGATCAAATCCCTAGATTGGGATTGGCGTTCGGACAAAAATGAAAATAGACTGTCTAGGCTGTTGAGTTAGTAGTGAAGGAAGAGAAACACTGATGAATCATATAAAAATAAATTTATAAATTGATATGATTTAATGTGATACAGTAGATTATAAAGTTATTTTTATTATAAAATAGATTTAATAAATCACGTGAAATTAAATTAATTTATAAATTTATTTTAATATAAATTTTTTGGTGGATATAACACTTTTTGTGAAAAAATTACTGTTTAATTTTGCTCACTGAACAAGACTATAGTCTACTTGTGAAAGGGTGATTCCAGGAAAAGAAACTCGTAAGCCAAAATCCCTTTTTTTCTTTTTAAAGACAATCTCGTCCTCTCCCATTAGTACATGTCTGCAGAATATGACACCGTGAACGAACTAAGATTCCTAAACTTGAACAATTGAAAAGCGACGACATTTACAGGACCAAGGAAACATGAACCTTGCAGAAACAATTATTTCGAATTTGAGTTCATATACGTAATTACATATTTCAGGAAATTGCGTGAAAGATTTGCTGACTCATCAGGACATTAGTACAATCTGATGTCCTCTTTGACAAATCGAGCTAGCATTTCGTATACAACATTATCCAAGTGGGTCCACCTTAAACCGTAACCCTCCGAGGGTATCTGATGGTATGCCGTCTCCGCCACAGCTGATACATCACCGTATGAAATGAATCGAACGGCTGTGGTAACTCATTCCACACAAAGTGCCGACTCGCCTTCACGCCCAAATTCCTCATTTGCTCGTGCCGATCTCCGCACGTGCGAACCAAAACACGCTTCAGTTCCTTAACCCCTCCCAGGGGCACAAACACCGCGATCTCCTGCCACCTCAGCACATCCATGAACGGCAGGTCCTTTATCGGACGGTCGGTAATCACTGCCGGCACGCACCCGAATCGCAGTGCCTCTCCTATTCCCGAAACATCTCCTCCGTATTCGAACAAACAAAATTTACTGGTCGCTAGTCTCTCCTTATAAGTAAGCAGATCTGACGGCTGGGATTCGATCAGAAAGTCGGGATCGTTGACCAACTCCTTCACCAAAATCGACTCTTTTATCCCGCCGTGCCTGAAATAACCCAGAAAACTGGCGGTTTTGTTCGCCGGAGTGTACGGGGCCTGAGAACTCGCAAGTGGAGGAAGGGATATGTCCTTGTGAGGGATAAAGTTACCATCGGGTGCAGGGAAGCACGAGATCTGGACCGAGTTTTTCTTCAACTCGACGAGATTTCGGTCCGATTCGTATCCCAAACCGGCACAAGAGAGGTAAAAGTGGTCGGCACCGAGCGTACGGTTCCAGTACGGTATATTTTCCTTGAAGCGTCTAATGACGCGCGCGATGGAGCGTGTCGAGAGATTGGAGGAGAAAGGGATGAAGAAGAGGTGAGCCTCTTCGGCGTCATGGGTGACAAATGTGCTGTTTTGAAGAGACGCGATGAAGAGTGATTCAGCTGAGGAGTTGAAAGTGAAGGCCTCGTCTGGGGTGTAGATGAAGATTTTGAAAGCTTCGAGCATATTCTGGTAATGGGGGAAGATCGTGGTGGGTGAGAGGTAAGGTGAGGTTAACTGAGAGAGGAGTTTGGAGTGGACAGTTGTGTAGGTGAAGAAAGAGAGGCATAAGAGGAGAGAGAAGGAGGCGGTGGGCATTTCTGACAAACAAGCAAACAAACCCTCGTACTGGATTGACTAGATCAGAAAGAGCTTTGAGCTTAGGTCGAGGACGAACATAAAATGGCTTTACAGATCGACACTTTACCCTTCCAAATTCCAATTGCCAAAAGGGCGTAGGTAGAAAGAGCCGCACTCTCAGCACACCGTAATATATATATATATATATATTTTATTTAAACTCAACAATACTTGATGTATTGGCTTACATCAACAGTAAACTGACCTAAATATTTTCTCTAGGGAGAAAACAGGACCGGAAGCAAGGTCTCAAACACAACACAATTGACTTCTTCGTAGGCGTCGCCAAACTTGTCCGGTTAGCGAGTTGGTTATCGGTTATGACGTTAGTCCCACACGCTTGAGGTCCCCCGCTTAAAACCGGGTTCGGACATCCCTATATAAATACAATTATTTTTATAACTCATTTTGTATATTGTCTACTTATTAAGATTTTATATATTAAAAAATTTTAAAATTAAATTATATTGCATATTAAATCTTACCATATAGATGTTGAAATGTGCATTCTTCACACTAACTTACTAGAATTAATACTCACCTAACACTTAAATCTTTCACCTACTATAATAAAATATTATTATAATAAAATTTTTTAATATAACTTTTTATTTAAAAATATTAAATTATTTATTATATTTTATGTAAAAATTATAATAATTATATGAAATGAGATAAATCAATTAGTTTAATTTTATATAACTAAATTAGGGGTGGGCAGCGGGGCCCCTCGCCCCGCATCTAGGGGCCCTAGCGGGGGCGGGTGACGAGGAGAGCCCAACCCTGCCTTGCATTTCCTCCGTCCCGCCCCATCCCTATTTATATATATATATATTATGTACATATATATAAACATAAATATCTATTTATATTTTACAAATTATATATATATAAATATATATTACAATTTGTTAGACTTGTTCACAAAATATGTATTGACAAATTTAAAAACTACATAGTTTAAAAACTAATACACTACAATTTACACAAAATATACACTAACAAATTTAAAAATTACATAATTTTTAAATTATAGTCATTTAAAAAATTTAAATTTATAATTTGGATCTAAAAATATATTTTTGCACTTATAAATAATTTTTAAATAAAATTAATATAGTGTTTGTTTTTAAGTGAAAAAAAGCGGGACGGATTGAGAATCCGCCCTGCACCCCGCCCCCGCCCCCGCATCCCGGGGGCAAGGGACGGGGGTGAAAATCCCATTCCCCGCCCCATGTGGGGCGGATAGCACCCCTAAACTAAACCAGTCGTAAGAGCTAATCATTGAGAGTCGCACAACAATTTACCTTAACTTGTGAGTAGCATACTCTCGATTAACATTTGTTAACTCCACCCTAGTTAGGTAATCTTAGTTAAGTGATAGTAAACATGCAGACTTTTCGTAATTTGATAATCAGTTTCGCTCCTAAGCGGTCGGGCTGTTAGTAGAAGGAAAGCAACCCTCCTTTCATCTACTACCACGTCAAAAATTACACAATAATTTTAATAGTCTCACTCACACTGAATAACTTCATTTGCAACAACTCTCCACGTCCCTTCGCACAGTTCTAAGGTATTCTCACAGAACACAAAAGAGGAAAGCAGAGAAGATACATCACGTTGAAAATCGCATTCTCGTTCGGCACAATCGTCCATAGTTCCATCGGTCCAGTTCAAAATCGAAGGCGCGGACAGATGCAGCTTCTTGTCCTGGAGATCGATGCCGCAAAGAGAAGCCAGCTCGAGGGCCGAGGGTCACCCAGAGACCCTTCAATCGGGTCGCGATCGTGTGAGGTAGACAAGGAGCAACTGTTGTGGGCGTCCCAATCGCACTCTTGGCATAGTACCAGATTGTTTGTGGCGCAGCAATCCGAGACCGACTTTGAGCTACAATTTACACAGAAGAGTGCGTCCCAATCGCACTCTTAAACTCTGCTTTAATGTTTTGCTCATTAATGACGAACCTCAAGTCCCACATTTACCCAAATAATCTCTCTTTTGTTCGTAATAACTCTAAAAAAAAAATTCCTTTTGATCTTACATATATTAAAAGAATGAAACTTTTGGTGAGTGTTATCGAGGCTCGAAATTTACCGGCAACGGATCTGAACGGGCTAAATGATCCGTACGTGAGGTTGCAGCTGAGGAAATAAAAGGCGAGGACCAAAATAGTGAAGAAAAAGTGTGAAGGAGATGAAACCGTGCGATAGGGATGCAAAGGGAGAAACGAATTCAATAAACATTACGATTGGGGCTTGCGATGCACTTCATGATAATTGTGGTGGAAAGGCTACGTGTCAGTTAATTATTGGTTGGCTGTTAATTTGATAGAATTGGATGAACCAGATTTAAGGTTTTCTATTTTATAATAGCACTAATTTAGGCACAATTCTTTTTAGAGTATTACTATTTATAAGTCTCACACACCACACACCATAATTTTTTAATTTTTTTTAAATTATTTTTGGTTTTATTATTCTTAAAACAATTGAATTATTTTACTCACCATCCATATAACATACATTTGGTAAGAGAAAAAAAAATTAAAAAATATATAAAAATGATGATATGTGATGTATGAGACTTAGGAATATAATTTTTCTTCTTTTTATTATCATTTTTTCCTTCGTGAGTATATTTATATAAAATGAAGTTATTTTTATAAATTATTCTCCATTTAAAACGTAGTTATAT
The DNA here is from genome assembly GCF_001411555.2 of Juglans regia. NCBI lineage: Eukaryota > Viridiplantae > Streptophyta > Magnoliopsida > Fagales > Juglandaceae > Juglans > Juglans regia. Next base: position 50,817,159 of record NC_049907.1, on the reverse strand, counting down.
AAACAATTATAAAATATGATTGTGTGTCTATCATTTTCTATCGATAATAGAATTGAAGATGTATTTTTATTGAATAGGCTTTAGGGATGGGCAAAAACTCTCGTGCCTCCGACTCTAACCAAAATGGGGACTCCAACCGACGCCCATTTCGATTGGAGTCGAAAAAATCAGAATTCAAGGTTAGAGTTGAAGTTAGAGGACAAAGATAGTCGAAATCGGAATTGGACAAGATTCTAGACTACCGATTTCGATATATATACTTGATATATTTAATGTTACAATATAAGAGCATTGATATTGGCTTCATCAAAAGTCTAACCAAATACAAAATATGATGAATTTCATCAAAATAGAATTGTACTGGATTAACCAAAGAAATAAGTGTGAAGCTTTGAGATACAGCAAATGAATAGATTTATTCAAATTTGAAAATGTTACTATTCACTCATCAAATCTATTTTTTATTCCCTTTTAATCTCTAAAGGTATTTTTTATTTACATTTAATCTCCAACCGTCTTGTAATAATAATGTAATAATCAAATTAAATTATTAATTACTATATGATTAGTGTAATTATAAAATATGAAAAAAATAATTATTTTTATTAACAAAATAATATTATATTATTATTTTGATGAATTTAATGACTAATTTAATATAGAGTTATGGCTATAGAGATTTTAAATTTATAAAAATTATATATTTTTAATCAAATTTTAAAGATAATTTTAATAAAATCAATGTCAATACTCTAGACAATGCTCGATTAGCGCTGTTTTTATTAAACTCGACTGGAGTTCGAGCCCCCATGAGAGAGAGAATAAAATGGATGGTACCGGCCTGCTGAGGATAGGTCTTGGAAGCTTCGGCGTCGGCCTTGGACTCGAAGTGGTGCTCCTCGTTGGACATGGCTCCTGCGCTGCGCTGGAAAGATTGAAAGGCCTTTGCGACAGACGTGGAACTAAGAAACAATAGAAGAGAATGGAAACACAAAGACAGAGGAAAGAGAGAGAGAATTGTTCTCACGGGGAAGAGTGAAAAAAGTTTGGGGTACGGTGCCGTTTTAGTTAAAATTAAAAAGCCTTAAAAAAAACACTGTTTATCTTTCTTTCATAAATTTGGATGTGATATTAATCGAATGAATAATAGATAAATTTGTAATTAATTTGAGGTCAGTATAACAATACTCATTGTTTCTTGGTTCTAATGGTTGTGTCAAAACCCTTTTATTATCTGAATGTTTTTGGAATCTATTACTCGATGAATGGTTTGTTTGTGTGTGTTTGTTGTAACAGAACCGGGTATCAGTGTCTATTCTCTTATAGCAATTTCCTTTAGTTATAAGAGCATTTCGATAGTTCTTTTATCTTATTTGTAAAAATATATCCTTAAAATTTATTTTTTCTATTTTACATATTGATTTAGACAATAAGTCATATATATAAGTTTATCTATTTTGTTTTCTATATCATTTAAATATTATTTTTTTAATATTTTTTATTTATTTTAAATATTTATTCTAACAATCAATGAATTTGCAAAAGAGAGAGAAAATAATTAAAAATATTTTAGAGTTGTGAACAATATTCTCTACATCTAGAAGATTATTATAGCAAAATATAAAATAAAGATCAAAATATAAAATCTATTGGAAGAATCTTCTGATCAATTTTTCTTTTTATATTTCACAGAAAAATATATTTTATATGAGCTATTATGAATGCTATAAGTTTTGGAACGGCTGTGAAAAATCAACTTGTTGGGTGATCTTTGGGCTATGGACTTAGCGGTTATTGGATTGGACAAAGTTTTGGTCCAATGTAGAATCCTATGAGGATCGACCATAGTCTTTTGGAAAAGTATCGGCCTGCAGTCATACCCTCATGTGCTTGATGCACTCCAAGCAATTAAATATTCGTTTGGTTATATAGATGAGTTAAAAGTTAAATAAAATATTATTAAAAAATAATTTTTATTTTTAGATTTGGTTGATTTGCTAGGTTTTGTCCCAGTCTCTATAATTAAGGAGAATGACCAGATTGTTCACTGCAAAGTTCAAAAGATTGAGAATTCTTTAAACTGTTTTGTTTTTGTTATATACGGTGACAATTGTCATGATAGGAAAGAGAGTTTATGGGCGGATTTGCTTTATTGTGCTTAAGCTTTAAGAGGCAACCCCTAGTTAGTTTTTGATGGCTTTAATGCTATAAGAAAATAGAATGAAAGATTGAAATCGATGTTAATTGGCTTAGTAAAGGTGTTTGTCGTATTTAGTATCTAGAGGATTATTGGAATGATCTACTTGCTTATTTAGAGTGCATGGAGTATTGTGTGAGTCATATTTATCGTAAAGGAAATATTGTGACTGATTTTCTTGTTAAGAGAGGTGCAGGAGTTTTGATATGAATTGATATAATGATAGTGATCATCTACCTAGCTAGTTATGAAGTATTCTCATAATAGATAGAATTGGTTTTCTTTATCTGCCCATTTCATAGATTATTCCCCAATTACCATTTTTTGGCCTTGGTCCATTTGGTTTTTCTCTAACATTATTTGCATGTGTGGTTTTTCTCTTTACAGGTTTTGGTTAAGGTTTGGTTTTGTTTTTGTTTTGTATTGGTCTTATTTTTTTTTAATGTTTAGACTTGTAGTTTTGTTGTTTGGTGTTTTCTGGATGTCTGGGATTTGATCTTTTTATTTTTAATTGTACATCCCAGGCATCAAAATTTTGTAACCACGATTCTATGTGAGAGCTATCAATAAAATTAGAGTTCCGTTCTCTTTAAAAAAAAAAAATTGTTGAAGTGTTCACGAGATTTGGCCAAATTGAAAAAATTGAATTATTTTATATATTTTGTTTGTAAGTTTGAAAAAATTATAATAATAGATGAGATTAAATTAAATATTTTGTGAAAGCAAACTAGATTTTATGTGCATGTTTCGCACTCTAGTTTATTGTGGCCTTGTACAGGGAAATAGTTATTCTCAATATTTTTAGATACTTTCATATATTTCATTTCTAAATATCAGTAAAATATAAAATATTTTTTAAATTTAAATTTTTAACTTTTTCATTTAATCACTACTTAATGATTACAAATTTTCCAAACTCTTAAACAAAACACAAAAAATAATATAACATTTTCAAATTTTAAAACAAAAATTATATTAAAGAATTATATTCAAACAAATTTTTTATTTTTTAATTTTTTATTCAAATTTTTATCTTTTATTTCTCAAAATCTAATAAAATATATTAAATCAAATAATTTCACTATTATTTATAAATATTAAAAAATATTCTAAGTGTAATCCTATATATTTGGTTTAAGAGAATCTTTAAGGTCTTTTTCAAAAAATAATATAAAAATATTCTAAACATCTGAAAAGTTTTTTTATTCAATATATATATATATATTTATCATCAATCATAATTATTGATGTGATATGCTTTAATATATATATATATAATCATTTAAAGTATCACATTAATAAGTATAATTGGGACCATAAATATAGAATGAAGAATGACATTACTTTCGAATATAATATATATATTTCACATGGGAATGCAAGCCTACACCACACTGACTACATCCATAGTAAAAAAGAAAATTCTAAAAATGAAATTATGAAACAAAAAAGCTTCATCCGTATTATTATTTTCGCCTTTATTTTCTTCTCTTCCTAAAAAAGGAACTTGAAATGGTGGCTACAGGCTACAGCGTTGATGAAATCTAACTTGATGTGGGGTTGGTTTGTAGTCTCTAGTAGCGTTGGGTGGTCAATCCACCTCAACCAAAGGTAGAACCCCATTAAAGTATGGACATTAAAGATTGATTTGATTACATAAAATTAAATTATTTTATATTATATAAGTTTTATAATTTTTTTAAAGTTTAATGTAAAATATAAAAAATAATTTAATTTTTTAAAATTTAAAATAAAAATTATATTATAAAAATATTTTAATTATTTTTAACAAAATACATAATTTCATCTTATTTAAACTGTATCGCGAATGCCTAAAATTCTGAAATGGTTGGAATTTTTTTTTTAAGTGATTTTTGTTATTAAGGTGGCACAAGCCAAGTCGACAATACGTCCTAACTCTTGCTTTTCATGTCTCGAAATTATTTTCCCCCAATCATTTATCTAATTATTTATATAATATCAAATAATTATTATACAATTAAAATATAGCAAATATTTAAGGAGAGGAAAACGAGAATTACTAACAAGTTTGTACTAAAAAATCTTTATTCTGTATCAACAAAACTCGATATTCATACGCGTACCGGTCAGCCTCTGGTCCGCGGCGTTCCTTCCAAACCACGAAAAGCAACGTCTAGGGCTCGAGCCTCGTGTCCACTCTCATCAACCTCAGATTCTGAATCCAATTCTTCAAGACGCATTGACTTCATAGGCAACAGATCTTAATTTCGCTCTCTCTACAATGGACGAGTCCTACCCAAGCCTCCCCACCAGTCATCTGCTTGGTTCGGTTCCTGTAAGTTCCGTTCCATTTCTATTTAACTTTTCTAATATTTCAGTCACAGACTGCCCCTCTATGCGGGTAATTCTTTGTTGTTGCAATTTTCCGCTTCCTGTCTTCAATTTGTAGACAATTGATCTAGTGCATGTACAAAGCGAGATCAACCACCTTTTTTTCTTTTTAATTGCTTCCGCTCTGTTTATTTTATGAGAAAAATGCGGAAAAGGAAAGAAAGATTTAAGTGCTGTGCTTTTATGAGAACAAAAAGACTATATCGAAGTCAATGAAATGGTTCTACGATACAAATGAAGAATTTAGACTTTTCTGGCAAGTAGCCCGAACGTTTGGATGAAGAATTTTTATGTAGACATTTCATAACTTCCCCCATTTGTTTGTCGCAATTTATGCATTCACCCCTTGCCCAACTGTTCAAACTATTATCCTATGACTATATTCGGCGATTCGTTAACAAATGGCAAAGTTCTTAGCCAAAGTTACCAAATCTGTAGTTTTGCTGTCAATTATTATCTATATTACTTATATATAGATACTTTTATTGAGATGGATTCCACCAAGACAGGGCCTTTGGGCTGCTGCGACTGTTTTCATCGTAAAAGTTCTATTTTTTGGTGCGTAGGCTGCGATCAACGAAGAAAAGAATGCTTCAAACTATGAGGGTATGGGGTTATATGCAAGTGTTTTCTTATTGACATTTTCCATTGAATCTTAGTCAATTCTCTGTTCCTACTCTTAAAATCTTACTTCTAAAACTCGCTTGTAGTCCCTGGAGCAAATATGCAAATATTCCCTCCCAATAATGGAGGAGAAAGAGGGAAGGGTTATCAAACTCTTGGAAGTCCACCTGGTATGGTTATTAATTTTCAGTGATTCATCGGGCAGCTGCATATATATGATTGTGAGGTTCTTTTGGACATGTTGGATCTTCCTTACGTCTTATCTACTTAATGAATGCATTGTACTTAAAAGAGCAAGTTGATTCTCAATTCTAAATGCCCAGTCATTTTGTAATGCACCATTGACCTAGCTGTCATTTATGGAACTGCAGCCATTTCCAAATTCCAATGTTCCTACAACATTCGCTTCATGTTTAATGATCTCTCAGTCTTCCTATCCTTGCAGAAGGATTTGAGCAACAACCGGAAAATGGCTCGAAAGGGGTGTTTAGTATCTCATCATACACACAATATTTCAATGTCGATACAGACATTGTCTTAAACAGACTGATGAGTTCTTTGTATCCCATTGGCGGAGACTTTTTTAGCAAGATTGATGCTAACCCTGACCTGTGAGTACTGCATCTTTTTTTCTTTTGTTACTCCATTGAAAAGTTGAAACTAACAAACTTTTCAGGAAATTTTTTTGAAAGTAATGGACAGTTGTTAGCTGTGTGAAATTGTCTGAATAGAATTTCCTCTGATATTGCAACATTTGCTGCAGGGTTGTAAACTATGACCAAGAGTTCATTTGAAAACGTGGTTTCATGAAATACATACTGAATACTTGTTTGGGCAATATGAAATAACACAAACTGGTTCGAAATATAGTCAGGATAAATGGTTGGACTGAAGATATTTAAGAACTAAGAAATTCCACTTAGAAATAACAAGATTGGGGTAAAACAGACCAAAAAACATGGGTTAACAAAGTTACCAAGTCAATGAGATTGCTTCTTTGTTTTGAAAAGATTTGGTGTGGCCTTTCTTTTCTTTTTTATTTCTGGTAAATAAGAATTTTATTGATGACAGAAAGTAAGTATAGCCCAAAAGAGCATGTTATACCCCATATGATAAGAATAAGGGTAGGTGGTGTATGAGATCCCACATTGCTTAGGAAAGAGAAGTTATTGCTCTTTATAAGGTTCCAATGAGACTCCAATTGTATCGTTGACTAGTCCTTTTAGAGTATAGGCCATGTGGTTTGGGCCAACCATTGGGGCGTTACAAATGGTATCAAAGCCTAGATCGAAAGATTCTGTAGACTTTTCAAAATTAAGAGAGGAAAACTTTTTGCAAAGAAATTTTTTAAAAGCAGAGAAGTTTTTGGAAAATAGAAAAGGAAGGAAAGGAATGTCTAGGCCAAGGTCTCTCCAAGGCAGGTTCTGTTATGCAGTAAGTATTTTTAACTATTTCTATTTTACTGTTTTAATGAAAAATTATGAATGAAATATTTGTTAGATACATGCATGTTAAAGTGCACCTACAACGATGAGGCCCGACGAGGACGTCGGAAATTTAAGGAGGAGGAGATTGTGATACCCCATTTGATAAGGATAAGGATAGGTGGTGTATGAGATTCTACATTGTTTGAGAATGAGAAGTTCTTGCTCTTTATAAGGTTTCAATATGGCTCCAATTATATCATTGACTAGTCTTTTTGGAGTATAGACCATGTGGTTTGGGCTTTCTATTGTGGCGTTACAAATGGTATCAGAGTCTATCATAATCAGAAATGTGAAACTTGAGCTGTGTCACCTACGACGGACTGACCCAACGAGGACGTCGGCAATTTAAAGGGGGTCTATTGTGATGCCCCATATGATAAGAATAAAGGTATGTGGGATTCCACATTGCTTGAGAAAGAGAAGTTCTTGCTCTTTATAAAGTTCCAATAGGGTTCAAATTGTATCATTGACTAGTCCTTTTGGATTATAGGCCATGTGGTTTGAGCCTTCTATTGGGGTGTTATAGAGCAACACCATGCATCATTGTTTAGGGATACAAGAAAGTCATAAATATTCATATTGTTAAAATCTGTTACAATTTACCAATGGAATTAAGTATTAAAGAAAAATATTTTATAAGGTTTCAATAGGGCTCAAATTGTATCATTGACTAGTCCTTTTGGATTATAGGTCATGTGGTTTGGGCCTTCCATTGGGGCGTTACAGAGCAACACCATGCATCATTGTTTAGGGATACAAGAAAGTCATAAATATTCATATTGTTAAAATCTGTTACAATTTACCAATGGAATTAAGTATTAAAGAAAAATATTTTAAGCTCGTCCATTGATTGCTTGCGATCTTCATAATTTTTTTTTTTAATTTATCTCCCTCCAAAGGCACCACCATAGATGAATCGGGACCATCTTCCAAATTGTTGTGATTTGTGAGTTATCATGAAGGCTCTCCAATTTGCTAGAAACTCAACCAGCCTTCTCGGCATCACCCAAGCTAACCCGACCCTAGCAAAACTATCTTTCCATTGAGTCATGGCAACTTCACAATAAAGTAAATAGATGGTCAATGGATTCCCTAGTCTTTTTGCACATACGAGACTAATCCATAATAATATTTCGGCATTTTTTGAGATAGTCTAACATTAGGAAGTAGGGTGGTCTGTCTTTTCATCTTTCTTTTTCTTCCCTCCCTCCTCCCTCCTCCCTCCTATGTTCCTTTCTTTTGTGAGTAAATTCACATGCCAATACTTGAAGAATCATATCCATCTATCTAGGGAGAAATGAACCACGATTTAATACTTAAATATATCATTATATATATTTCTGTTTCTTTTACATAGTAAGGGTTACAGTGATTGCTTGATGTGGAACAAGTTATTTTCTCAAGAGTGGTGTCTCATGCGCGGTGTTGGTTGAAGATTGCTGCACTTTGAGCTTTCACTATGCATCTCATGACCCTTTCTTCTACTGTTGGTCTGTTATATGCAAATTAATCACACCTGCAATGCCGCTTTTTCATTTTTCATTTTAATCTATGCATGAATCTAAATTCTCACGATGGATTTCTACGAGTTCTTCTAGTTTATATTTTTATAATAAAAGAATTTTCTGGATATTTGATTGTTCAAGTTATACGGATTTTAAGGTTTGCTTTCTGATTTTTACAAAGTTACAGTCATGTGCGTGTGGTTCTGTGACTTCTGTCAATGAGTGATATAGTTATCCTTTTATTTATTTATATATATATATATATATATATATATATATATATAAGTGAGTGATATAGTTATCCTTAGAGAAGTTAAACCACAACCATTTTTTTTGATAAATTAAACCACGACTTTCTAGCTTATAAAGATGGGTTATCTCCTGAACATCCGAATCTTTCGAAAATATGATTATAATTTTTTTTGGTGTTCTGATGGTTAGATGACAAACATGGTACTGATCTCACGTGAGAGAGCACCTTGTATTTGAGCCTTTTTTTTTTCTCCTGATGTGGTAGATATGGGCTAATCTGGATATCCACTACATTGGTATTTATGCTTGCTGCTTTTGGAAATTGTGCCACCTACCTCATGGAGAAACACAGTGACAGCACTACTTCATGGAGCTTTGATGTCAGCTACATAAATTTGGCAGCAGGTTCAGTCTATGGCTATGCAATTGTGGTGCCAGTGGCATTTTACTTCTTGCTCCAGTATCTAGGTTCAAATGCCAGCCTTGTTCGGTTTTGGTGCTTGTGGGGATATTCTCTCTTTGTTTTTGTTCTGGCCTCGGTAAGTTGACATGCTTCTTTGCTTCGCTACTGGTTTTCCCCCTCCCCTCTTCCCTTTCTCCAATAGATAAATTAGAGGCTAGATGTCTTTGATTGACATATGTTCCCTCTGGAATATTTTTTCTGCATTGAAACGGAATGACTTCGGTTAAGCTAAATTTAACTGCCTTCTTCAGGGTGATTGGTGGACAATGAACACCAAGAAGTCGCCCTGAAAAGATTGATGATCATCTAGGGGAATCCAATACTCATGCTTTGGAATATTTTTCAGTTTTTGTTGCTCATCCCGGTCGAGTTTCTTCGGTGGATCGTTATAATTCTTGCTGGTTCTGCCTCAGCATGCTTTGTAGCCTTGAATCTCAGGTCTTATATAGCGGAAAATCTTTCATTGATGGTGGTTGCTGCATTTTTCTTGCAATTTGCTTTGGCAATCTTCATCAAGGTCTGGTTCTTCCCATGAGCTCATGCAGTGGGGCCTGTGCGGTGACCAGATCTGAAACCAGTGTTTCCTTTGGTCGAGAGATGGGGAATTCGTCTGGAAGGAGAGTTACTGTGTGTTGGGATTACTCTTAATCACTTGGTTGCATTTGTGATTTAGTAAAGAGTCTTGAGCCATAGAAAGGGAGAGAATTCTGAGGAGTTTAGTACCTTTGATGAGTGGTAGTGTTTTTAGGCATTGGTTTCGGAAACACCAACACTATCCAGAGGAGAGAACGAAATCATTGAAATTTACCACGCTTTGACCTTGTATAGATATACTCTTTATCTTAATACTGTCGAGCAGCAAGCATTCAAGGCAAATATAATTATTAACAAAGCTTGTGCTCGGAGCTTATGGGCTAAGCTTGTCCGAGCGTAAATGAGCTAGATTTTAGTCATTGACTACGAAAGTAGCCAGAAATCAAATGGCAAGTCCATCAAACAGTGGTAGCGCAACTATCTTCAGTAATGACTTCAATAAACGCAAAATAGATTACTTCCCCTGCGAACAGAGGGGAAAGTGAAATCTCGACAAGGTGAAGTAAGCGCATGCAACCTTTCTCTTGACACAATTCCCTCCAATCGGGTCCCAACCCCGCGGAGATTTACAAAAGCACCTATTGAGTACTGACCCCACCGGCCCACCCCCTGCTATGTCGGGCTCACAAGTGGAGTTCCGACCGTCATCACAGTCGCCCTGGACTTGCTAACCGGTTCTTGTATGTGGCAACGCTCACTGGGCCTCCAAACTCGGTTCAGGCCACCCTTCCAAGTTCCACCTGCAAGCTAGCGTCCAAGTCGACGAAACTAATTTATGTGGGATGTCGACGACCAACCGCCCTGAACGTACAGACCTCGCATGAAGCCGCCGGAGGTCCATTATCGGGGGCATACACGTGGCACAAGCTCGTCGGCAACCAATTCAACGTCAAGCGGAGGATACATTTCGAACTGTTGACGTATAGGATGGTATCGCGGCGTGTGACTTTGAAGCGTAGGATGCTGTTGAGCTGGACGCCTTGTGGACGAGATCCGATGTGACGCAGGTGTTGGGCAGGGAGTCTGCTTGCCTGATAAGGAAAACTGTGGTTCAGATTTTCTTGCTGGTAGATTAGTGGTCACAAACGTAAAGAGAAATTTTAATTTTTACCAATGTTTTTCTTGTCCGGACTTTAATGGTGTCTGAACACCACCGATCAAACCCAAAAGCACCCATGAAAAATGAAAAAATTCGCACACGCGCGACACGATCTATAAACAAATCCAGATTTTGTCGCCACCTTACCAAACTCAAAAGGCCGTGCGCCGCCTGTTGTCTTCTTCACAAACATTATAATCTACTTCGTATCGATCAGCAATTTCGTGCACTCGCCAATGCCAAAATGCCACATCACAAAAAATTTAGCACTAAAATTTCTCCGAGAAAAACGGCTCTTCTTTCTGTACATGGCGTCCGGCCATTAGTCATTTATTTTTAGGGAAAAGATAGTATTGAGAGCTTTTAAGCAGCTCGGCTCATGGCCGGTATTACGTAGTATCTCGGACATCTACTGAAACCTAAAACGCTATCAAGAAGCTGCGCCCTCCGAGTCCTCGTACTCGTGGACTGAATTGGACTCGCGCTCGGAACTCTGTGTGCTCCTACTTGGGCGGGATGGATCGTTCTCGAGATTTCATGAAAGACGTCAAGCGCCTCGTTGTCAAGGTCTGTCACATTTTCTTCTACTTCAAATTCTCTTGTACATTTTTCTGTACTTCTTTTTCTTCTTTTCCTCATGCAAACTTGCTAATTTTTCCAGTATTTTCTCGCCAATTAAAGAAAGGATGCGGACCATGCGGTCCTAAAATTTTCAAAATTCATAGATTGCCATTTCTTGCGACAAATCTCAGTGCACATTTTTTTACCACGGGAAAGCCTTAAAATTGTCTCTCCTGGATTTGTTTAAATAATTTGAAAAGTTGATGCTGTACTCATTTGTTGATTTTATGGTTTAAACATTGAAGACTGGGACTGCTGTTGTTACCCGAGTCGATGGAAGATTAGCATTAGGAAGATTAGGAACGCTATGTGAGCAGGTATATATACTATATTATATCATCTTATGTTGCTCTTAATTTAGGAATGTGTTTGGTTTTTACCTTATTAAGATTTGATTGCAATGCAGTTAAGACATTGAACTCCCAAGGTTATGAGGTCACTGTAGTGTCCTCAGGTGCTGTTGCCTGTTGGACTTGGCCGGCAACGGCTTAGATACAGGAGATTAGTCAAAAGCAGGTTGGATTTTGCTTCCATCTTAGAAAAGAGTCTTAACTGCAGCCTTAAAAACTGGTCTAGTTTTAAACACTTGTCTGAAGTGTGTGGAAGGGATAAAATAAAACAGGCCTATGGTGTTTTCTAGGCCCGGCCCAAGGGGTTACTCATTAGGAGGGAAGAAAAATAGAGGAAAGGAGGAGACAAAAGGCTGAGTGAGAAGAGTGGAAAATGAGTGATGTGACATAAATGAGAGGGGATGGAACATAAAAGAAGGGGGCAAGAGATAAAAGGGACAAACACAGACGATTTTAGGGACTTTTGGCCAGGCTTCTCCTAGGGGACTTTGACTTCCACAGGGGCTTCTTCAACCTCACGACAGGAGTTCCAGTGACGATATCTCCATCAAAAGACAGACCTCCAATATTTATTGTACAATGAGAATGAGAGATCATGTGTGTCCATCTCTCTTTATTTTCTCCACATTTATTTACTGTTCATTGTTATGGATGTATGCATGGACACATTACAGCCATATCGAACCACCGCCACGGGCTCCACACCACACCGATCGAGACCCGAACAATCTCAGTGGGTCGGGAATGGATCTTTCTCCCCCTTTCGGTCTGTTGTGCCATTTTAGGCATTAACAGATAGCGTAGTCTGTGTGATTGATTAATTTTCTACACTAGAGGAGGGAGAAAGACTATTTTTTGGCGCGCTAAATAGTCACCGAATGAGCAAATGAAATTCTCCTAGATAAGTATTCTCAACCTTCCGACTTTTATTTTTATGAAAACATTGTTGCAGAGAATGAGCGAGTGAACCTTTCCTTACCAAACTGAAAAACACGTTACTTTCCATACAACCAACGTGTAAGGCCGGAGGGCCAAACTCCCCGGCCTCATATAATTGCCTCTACTTTCTGGGTTGTCCCAAAGACTGTTTTATTTTCAGAAGTCCCTGCACATTTCAAATTACCAGTTTGATACTGTTCCTGCCCTTTTTAGAAGTCTTCCAGTTTGGTCTGTTTAGCACTGGGCTTTCGCCTATTTTTGTCATGCAATGCATTAATGCATTAAAGTTTGCTTTTTATTTTCTTAAACAAGCAAAAAGCAGAACATGCCTCTAGAAGTCCCACTATATAGCCAATTGATGTGCTTCCTCTGCAGGTGTGACATTATATGGAGGACCGAGGGCAAGCTCCTTTCTGAATATTCCAGAGGCCCGGTCATTTCATTTTCATCACGAGTACAATTCAATGGTTTGCACTGTGGTTCATGGATGATGTATATGCAGCAATCAATCATATCCATCAACTTGGGAGGCATGTTAGCATTTTCATTTTAATACGAAACTTCTCTCTCTCTCTGTCTGTGTGCACACATCTATAGTTTCTCAAGATTGGGAAATATCTGTTTATTTTTCTCCTATTTTGGGCGTGCGCATATTGATTGTATCATTGCAGAAGACCATGCACTTGCTGAAGTTTTTCTACCTCAAGTTGACAGGTTGGAATATGTGTGTACATGAACAGATATAGTGCCTCTGTGTTCCGATTCTTTGTTTTATTTAAACTATTGAATTCCATATGCCAAAATTTGTTGGTAGTGCTGCTGTTTTCCGCAATGCAAGTACCAGATTTTGTGATGGGGCTCAATTCGGACTCGGTGCAGAGGCGTGTCATCATTTGTCAAATTTCTTTGAAAATGAGTTGTCATTATTCTTGTATTTGATTCTCTTCAATGGCTGAATAGGTTGGGATAAGCACAAGCCGCATTCATGCTCGGGAAGTCAGGGTCCAGTAGGAGTTGAAGGATTGCTAGCAACACGATGGTATGAACTCTACTGATTTTTGTTGGTGAATGTAATAACTTGAAAATTCTCTCATTTTGGCCCTTCAGTGAACTACAGTCTACACGAGAAACGGAGAAAGGTAAACGATGCAGGTCCACAAACAGCATGTCTTAGCAGGAAATCTAAATGGGTAATAAATATGTTTTGCCACCTTAAAAAATATTGCCTTGTTTGTTGCAAATGCTGGATTCTCAGGGGAAGTGGACAAGTGGCTGATGGTGATAAAGGGGTAGTTTACACCTACAAGGACCTCACAAACAAGTCCTGAGTCCCGAGTCCATGGCAACGTATTCACCCAATATCCGTCGTGTGTCGTGTGATATCCTTTCCTTTCCTTTCCCTAGTTTAACTGAACTTGGCAAATAAAATAGCGGACCATGATGAATCATCCCTTTTTGGCCTGATAATTACCTTTGCAGTTGATATATTGATTTTGTTGCCGGTCTCCCTAGAATGCATTTGATGGTTATAATCCGGAACCCTTGAAATTCTCGATTTATGGGCTATCTAGAACTTCATAAAATTACACTTATAATCACCTCAAACTTTTACTCTTTTTGCAATTAAACTTTACTCAACTTGAAATATTAAGTGGTAATTTCTTCCGGATGAAGAGTATGTGACGTGACACAGTGCACGGATTTCAGGTATCTTGCTTATTAAACCCTTGAACAGGCCCCCGGTGGCAGTCACACCAGAGGCAACCCATGATATCAAATGAGACTTACGGATGGGCTATTCATCCCAGATGATCTAAATGATGATTTTGAAAAGGTCTCCTTCCAAATCAATGAATGATCATTGATAAACATGGGAAGCCATTCGAGGCAATCTCCTACCGTTGAATGGCTTCATCTGCTTCTGTTTTCCCAAAAGGCATCCCATAACTGTCTTATAATGGATGGGCAGCTAAAAGTGAGGTTTTACCCAGAAGCCAATCTATTTTCTTCAGAGAATTGGAAGGGAGAAGCAGGTGGATAAACGTAAAAGCATTCATAAGTGGCCTGTAAGCATTCCAACCAAAAAGGAAAGATGCTCTGGGCGTGCTACAACAACAAAGCAACATCACCACTATTGGTTTACACCTACCTCTACGAAGCTAATTTGACATCCTCGCCCAAAACGTTGTGTTACTGAGAACGTTGACAAAGACCAGGGGCACATCAGAAGTTATTCATGCCTCACCCATGTACAGTGAGTTTTTAAATCAAGAAGCACTTCTTTTTTCGTATCAAAAGCAGGTTTAATCTACTTCTCAACAAATGCCTGCCATTAATGCTGCAATCCCTCAATCGAACCAAGGGTTTTCACCCAACTTGTAGATCTCTAAAGCAGAAGATAAAACAAATCAAAATGTGTTCCCTGATTTCTCGTCTACCAAAGTTGCAGTATTGTGCAAAAATTCAGGCTTCAATGAACTTCTTAAGTTTCTTCATCCAAATCAATTCTTCTCTACTGTTCTTGTTGATCATATACTCGTGTAAGAAATCAATTGTGCTGGGCTTGATTCCTCTCATCTCTAAATACTTATGGAAAGCCTTCTGCAGGCTCTCATCCAAATCACTGAAAAGACAGAGAGGAGATTTAGAGAATATGTAAACCATAACATTGTACTAGTCATATACAAGTGAGAACATGAATGCTTACTGGAAGTCAGGCCCCCTATAAGCAATCTCATCCTCAGAAATTTCTGGATGTTTAACTGACAAGCAATCAATCACAATTTCATTTGGGTAAGCAGCGCAACTGAACTCTAGACTAGGTCCACCCTCCTTGGAGACAACGACAGCGAGTGGCAAGCTAGATTGATTGGCCTTTTCACCATCATCATCATCATCAGCAGCAGCAGCTTCACCAGTAACTAGATCAGGCATGTGAACTTCAACTTCTATGCTTTCACCTTGATACGTTCTTTTCAGTGTTAGAGTTTGAAACCCTGGATTATCTTCAATTTGGAAAGGAAAACTGGTTGGAATCTCTTCGACCTATCAAGATGTAGAATTGTATCAGAAAATTCAGTAAAAGAAGAACATGAAATATGTATGATAAGATCCAAAAAATTTTACGAGAGCATCAATATTTGAAAGATCCTAAAACAGTATCTTACAAGAGCATCAATATTTAAAAAACTTGGCACCAGAGGAAATTTCCACAATCACGACTTCCACATCTAATTATAACGATAGTTGAGACTTTTAGACTTCTTTTGCTTTGTTCATTTATTCTCGCATTAAAACATCTTTCATAATTTGATGCACCAAACTATAACCTTCTTTTATTTTCCTAGCCTTTATTCTCGGCAGAAAAACAGAGAAGGAAATTCCTATTCTTACAAAAGATGTTCAAAATTACGGAACTGAAAACAGAAGCAACCACGATCCAAAGCGATAGCAGAATCGAATGGATACCACACTTAATGATGCGGGCTGCGGAGGTCACAGTTTGGATCTCCACCTTCCACTGCCATTAGACCAAACTCACTCTTACAAAAAAAAAAAAAAAAGAGAACATAAGTAATCAATCACTCAACCCTGCATAAATAGCTTTTTTTAAAAAAAAAAAAAAAAAGGTCTAGACGATTGCTGTCTTCAAACCTGATAATATTAAATCATAGCATTTAAAGCTTCATTTTCTTTCCATTCCTTCCCTCTTGGAGCAGCCAAATTACCCATAGTTTATTTTCATTTTTCTTTACGACAACCTTTACTCCAAAGACAGACTTAACATTAACTCTCTATGTCACCTAGTGAGCAAACGTACAAGCGATTAAAATTTGAGATATCAAACACGACCATATGATAATATTAAGGTGGATTTTCATCTTCTCTAAAAAAGAACAAAAAGGCTTAATATATAAATTCATTTTCCACACTCTCTCATCAATCAAACAGCTCATAAACAACGAAAAGAAAACAACAAATACTACTCACCCGGTCGTAATCATCGGTATCCTCCAAACATTTGATCTCTGACTCAATTACCCGGATGAGGCTTTCATCAGCACTCGGCCTCTTCGTAGCAGAAGAGTAGTTAAGGGTAGGAACCAAAAAGCTCAGAGAGGGGCTGCGAGAGAGATTAGCGTGGTTTATGGCAGTGAAAAGGGCCGTATGGCAACTTCTTTGTCCCCGAACAAGTCGACTCACGACCGGAGCAAAAGAAGAAACCGATTTGCGAAAAATGGAGGTGAAGGCCATTTTTCTTGAGTTGCAGAAGAAAGGGAGAAAGGGTTTAGGGTTTAAGGTTTCAGCGACAACGTGAAGGACATGAGGTTGATTAGTAAAACGAAAATAGGCTTGGAATTGAATCCAGCTTGTTATCTGCTACCTAGTATCGAATAATATCATCGTTTTTTCTGTTTTGTCTGAACAGGCCCAATCCATTGGTTCACAAAACAGAACAAGCTAACAGGCCCACGGAGACTCTGTGGTTCTCAAAGGCTTCAGCCTGTTTGTTCAAACTTCACAACCTTGGGCAATTTTTCTTTCTTCTTTTTTGAATCACAAATTTTAGCTCCAATAAATTGTTGAATTCGTAAAAAACATTTTAAGAGAATTTAATCTGTATATCACATTTTAATTTATAAAACTACTTTAAATATATCACATCAAGATTATAAATAATAAAATTTAAAAAGACATAATAACAATTCTCGCGCACAGTTCTTTCATGTTCCATAAGATGGATTGGAAACATCAATTAGTGTATGTCGTGCAAGGAGCATTGAAGTGGAAATTAATATTATGTTGGATGTGTTGAGGATCAAATTTAAACTTCCTTTTTTTTTTTTTTATTAATCAGAAAAAATTTCAATTAGTTAATCTTCTAAAAAGTAGCCAATTAAAAGTTCTACAGGGACCTGTAAATATGAAGAATTTGGTAACAAGGGCAAGCTCCACATTTTTCCTATGCCATTAATAAATATACCTAATACAATTTCACATGGGTCCATCCATTTAGACTGTTGGTGCCACATGTGATGTATGGATGCAGGATAATAATCCAAAAGTCATGTCCCATTCCTTTATATTTTATTTTGCTTAAAATTTTAGAGAAAAAAAAAATGAATATTTAGGTTCGAAAAAGAATTTCAAGCCAATTGCTCAAATCCATCAATTATGATGGCGTGGATAGAAGATGACACTTCCGGACTCTAATTCGTCTCATTTGTACCAGGTTAAAGTAAATATCATTCTTCCCATGTCGATGCTTTGTCCCTCAAGCGTATTAGGGTATCTAAGTGTAGGCCTCTGTTGATAGGCTCTCAAACAAATATAGGAAGCTACTACGATCTCAATCCGTCTCTCACTTCTTATGTTTTTTGTTGGAAAAAAAAAAGAGCACAGTTGAGTTGTTTACAATCAGTTCCAGGTGAGGAAAAATTCTGTTATGTAGATATGGGCTGATCAATATGGTGGGATAAAAGCCAAGAAGGAGAAATATCATTTTCAGGGGAAGAAGGAGATTGAGAAATGTTTTGAAAATGAAAAATTGATTTGTGAAACATAACATCACAAGATATGAAGATTCTGTGATTATCAAGGTCCAACAACTTATATCCTTTAACTCTAAAAGGATATCCAAGAAAAACACATTTCTTTCCTCTAGCATCAAACTTCCTCCAGCCTTGAGACAAAGTAGTGGCAAAACAAAGGCACCCAAACACTCTTAAATGGTTGAAGGAAGGTTTAGTGTCAAAAAGAATTTGGCAGGGACTTTGTTATCTAGCAAAGGTGTAGGAGTTCTGTTGTCAAATAAGCTGCAGTTAAAATACAAGTATTCCAGTATTTGAGAGGAACATTTGACTAAAACTTCAAAGCCCGGGCAACATTCAAAAGGTGTCTATGTTTTCTCTCTACAATCTCATTCTGTTGTGGGGTCTCTACACAGCTTCTTTGGTGAATAATACCTTTACTGGCAAAACAATTTGTCATTTGGAACTCCCCTCCATTGTCATTTCTAAGGATTTTAATTCTAGCCCCAAACTGAGTTTCACCAAGATTATAAAAAGACTCTATACACTGCCTAATTTTAGATTTGGTCTTGAGAAGATACACCCATGTACTTCTTGAGAAGTCATCAACAATGATAAGGAAATACTTTGAACCATCATAAGAAATAGTGGAATAAGACTCCCATATGTCACAGTGTACCAATTCAAACAAATATGATGATTTATGATCACTAAGAGGAAAAGAAAGACGACTTTGCTTTGCAAGAGGACAAACAAAACAAGGCCTTTCATTGTCATGATCAATACTATTTCTAACAATAGGATCATCAATTAACTTCAATCTGGGATTAGAAAGATGGCCTAGGCAACAATGCCAAAAACCAGAATAAGCTATCTATGACAGTAGCAGAAGCAAAAATACTCTTGTAAAAAACTTTGAAAACTTGTTGGAAAGGGTAAAAGGACCAAGTCCAACAGCAGTTTGCAAGAGGTGATAAAGTCCATGCTTAACTTCACCCATCCCAATTGTTGTCTAAGATGTGAGGTCCTAAATGAAACAAGAGTCAGAGAAACAAACAACACAGCATGTGAGTGACTCTGCAAGTTTCTTTGTTGATAACACATTGAAAGTGAAAGAAGGTACACAAAGAACATCTATCAAGACCAAAGTGTTTGAAATTTAAACAACACCAATGTGTGCTACTGGAACATCATTTCCATTTGGCAACATAAAAGTGTATAGGACTTGTGTAGTCACTATGGTACAAAAGGTGCAGCAGACCATGTGATCTGTTGCACCTGTTTCAATAATCCATGGAGTGTTAGCAACATTGGAAGGCTAATGGGTATAAATTGATAAACAAGTTGGAATACCAGAGAGTTTGGAATAATTCGAAGGACCTAATCCTAGTTTGAAAATGGCCCGTACATTGTTGACAGTGTGGAGTTTGTGAAGGATCCTTTTGGTGAAGAAGAGCCAGCAGCTGCTGATATTGCACCTTGGTTAAAGCCACTTTGGCTTCATCATTTTCGTTTTGATCAGCATTCATTGAATTGGCAAAAACTACAGTGTTCTTTGACTTGGCATGAAGCTTGTGCCCAGGAGGATATCCATGAAGCTTATAACACTTCTCCATTATATGTCCAGTCATATTGCAGTGAGTGCATATCGGTGCTTCAACATTTTCTACCTTAAAATAATTTTCAAATAAATATCCCGAAACCTTACAATAAGTGCAATAAGGCCTGTTTTGTTTACAATTAGTAGCAGGTTTTGCAGAAAATTTGGTATTTACATAATTCCTCTTAGTGAAAAGAGCCATAGAGTCAGATGTGGGGGCTTGAGAAACCATCTGATGTTGCCTCTCTTGTTGTTGGACTAAGGAAAACACCTTGTTGACAGAAGGCAGAGGATCAAGTAGCATAATCTAATCTCTTACATTACTATACACATCTTTTAATCCCATTAAGAACTGAATCACACAATCTCTCTGATATCAGTCCAAGAAAACCTTCAACTTTCAACAATCACACCCAGAAATAGAATCATACACAGAGAATTCATCCTACAAAGTCTTAAGTCTGTCATAATAAACACTGATTGAATCTTGTTCTTGCATCAAACTAGCCAAAGTATTTTTTAATTGAAAAATTCTAGGACCATTTTGTTGAGAATACCTATCTTGTAGCTCCACCCATAACTCCCGTGCATCATCCACGAAAATGAGAGTTGATTTCACCTTGCTGCTAACTGAGTTTTGGATCCATGAGATGACTAGATCATTGCATCGTTCCCAAGCATCCAGTAAAGGGTCCTCTGGTTTCGTGGGTCTCTGGAAATCTCCATTGATAAAACCAATCTTGTTCTTGGCCCTAAGAGCTCTACGCATAGCTCTGGACCAAGGAACATAGTTTTCAGTGGTCAAGAGATCAGTCACTAAAATGACTGCTGGGTTATCTCCATTATCCAAACGGTAAGGGTTGGTAAGGTCATTAAAATTTAAGAAGAGGGAAGAGGGAAGAGGTGCAGCAACAGCAGAAAAAAAAAAGAAGAGGAATATTATGAGAGAATGCCCTTCCCTTCATAAAACTCATTGACCCTCCAGCATTTTATCTCACATCACCCAGAATTGCAGAAACTGACTCTTGCACTTCGTAGATAATATAAGAGAAAAAACAAAACAAACACATTTCAAACGAAATAACTTACAACTTATTGACAAGATACAGGAATTTCACAAACATTATGTGGGAAAATGGAGAAAAGCAAGTGCAGCAGCAGCAGAGAAAAGAAAGAGGAATATTCTGAGATAGTGCCCTAATTCGTATTGAAGAAGAAAAGACCCAATTAATTACAAAGACGGGAAAAATAGAGTATATCAGCTAAAGGCCTAACAAAAGCTTCTAAGAAAATAACGAAAACACCATTTGATCTCAGCTATTTACACTTCAGCCTAAAAGGACAGAAAAAACAAATACTACCAATAAATTTATTTTAGAATCATCTATGTACAACAGCACGTTTTAATTCTTCATGCTGTAAAATATTCCCTCACATGACTATCTCTAGCTTCCAAATGCTTGATTTGATCTCTTTGTGGGCAAAACCACACCACCATTACTGTAAATTTCATCACAAACGTGTACATCTTCTCCAAGAATGGTCATGTTCTCTAAGAGGGCCCATTGCCCAACTGTGGAGTGCCATCCAATGATACTGCTGGAAATGCAAGCATGCTTCTTGATGTGGACTCCCCGCATTACCGTGCAGCAAGAGAGCCTAACTCCAAACTCAACAACACAACTGGGGCCCAATTGCAACATCAGGCCCAATCAAACACCCCTAGCCAATTTTGGCAGTCTCGTCTACTATAACATTCCCCACGATGTGGGAGCTAGAAGCCAACTTTGATGGAGATTTCCTTTTCAACGAGTCTAGGTAGAGTCTCAGCCCTGTAATGTAATCCCTCGACTGTCCAACATCCATCCAAAATCCTAGTAGCACCATAGCATACAACTTTTTCTAAGCTGCAATATTTGGAAAGACCTATTTCTCAATTGAAGTAAGCCTTAGTTCAATTCTATCCAAACTTAGGGGTTCAACAGGTAAATTCCAGAATTGATTTTGTTGCCAACAAATAGTTTTGATTTTTCTACAAATTTCTCAACTTCACCAGTAGATTCTTCCATAACCACCACATCATATTTTGATGGCTCATCCACCTACAAAATAAGAATAAATGATTTCCATACGTCTTAGTCACTGTGTTTCATGATGTCTTCAAGAAAATATCAATGCAATATTTAAGTTTTACTTTGGTGACCATTATCAAGGCTCCCCCTCCATGGTGTTTGTGGAAGGCAATCATTTCCTTAAGTGGGTATTCACATATAACATCATTGTTAAGGACAAAAAATGGCTCACCAGAATCATCTATTAGCTTGTCCCTAGCAATAGCAAGAGCAAGAGCACCAATAGTGCCAAGTGGCTCGGTCTCTTGTAAGCATGTGATCTTAATCCCAAGCTTTGTTTCAAAGTCATTCAAGAAGTTCAACATCACCTGTCGAAATGAGGAGTAAGCCCATTAGTAGTCCTCCAAACTTAAGTACAATTAATCTCTTGAGCATCGAATATCCATTCTATGATTGTAGTGAGAAGAAATCCATCATTTCTTCACCACTGCAGCAACAATCATTACCGGATTTGACATAATATGCAAAATTTACTGACGTAGCTTTTTATCAAAATGACAATGAGCTCAAAATATGCACACAATTCATCGAAAGACAACTAAGATGCGAAGTGAAAACAATCAATGCAAGTAATTCACAACTCAACAGGAAATCAAATTCCAAACACACTATAAAATGAACCAAAATCTCACAAATGATATGCTCCTCAATCATAAATCTAAAAAATCAAAATCAAAAGAAATGTTTATCTAACAAAACAGTTCACAGAGAATGCTTGCAATTGACAAATTATACAAAAGAGAGTAATTTGGAGATAAGCTT
Source organism: Juglans regia (assembly GCF_001411555.2). Lineage (NCBI taxonomy): Eukaryota > Viridiplantae > Streptophyta > Magnoliopsida > Fagales > Juglandaceae > Juglans > Juglans regia. The sequence continues at coordinate 50,794,630 of NC_049907.1, read as the reverse complement.
TTTTCGAAGTTATGGATATAAACAAACATAAATTACTTTCAAAAGAAAGAGAACTCACTCAAAGTTATACTTGATAAAGGATCATTGGTTTGTTTGCAAAATCAACGAGCGGCTTAGGGACACTTTGTGTCAATGGCCTCAGCTTTGTCCGAAGCTTTCCAACAAGAATATGTCCCTTACTTTTCCTGTTGATTATACAGTTAGAGTTTTAGCAAAAAGTTTGGTACAAAATAGTAACAAATGCAAATCTTCGTATGAATGGTTGATAAATTCCTCTCGTCTCCTATATCCATGCAAACAATAAATGCACTCATACAGGATTCTCCATTGGCAACTGTAAATCCAAAATGACAATGAAAGAAATCATAGTTATCTCATAGGACAAACTATTAAACCTGAGCTGATAGGTGTTGAATCAAGCTTGGCAAATGAATAACAGGTAGAAAGAGGAAGGAGCACCAGTATATTGCAAAACACGTGTCATAAAATAAATCCTATTGCTGAAAAAAGTGTGTGAAAATCCATTGAAATGATTTAACATGTATTGTGAAAACAAAGACAAGTTCCAGGTACGACACAGACTGAAACTTATATGCGAACACTTTGTGATCAATTACTTGATACAAGACATTAAATGTAATAAGGATGTAATTGCAAAAATAACTATCATGTAAATGGAAAGCAATTTAACAGGTCTGAATTATCTTTCATTGAAAATAGGGTTGAATTGCTTCATACGTCCCTTAAAACTTCCTTTGCTATTTACCTTAAAGTCCAAAAAACTTGCAAACATTTGTGTTTCGTCATTCTGCTTCCTTCTGAAAATATTAGTTGAACCAATAAATAACAACTTGAATTTCTCAAGATGGGGACAAGATTGGCTTCAGGAATCGCAATTCTCAATTATGGCCTTGTTTAGAGTATGACATGAAATGTAAGAACTAACTACAATCATGTGTCTAATAAACAGAAATCAAAATACAACTTCATCTATTGATGTAATAGACAAGAACTTTGACATTACTATTTCTTTTCACTGGAAATTTATCTGAAGAAGGGTGAGAAAAACATAGTGGCTAATCCGAGCAAAATTGAAATGCTAACTTAAAAATATTCATTGCAGCAACAATCATTAATAGATCTGACATAATATGCAAAATTTACTAACGCATCTTTTTATCAAAATGACAATAAACTCAAAATATGCACACAATTCATCAAAATACAACTAAGATGCAAAGTGAAAACAATCAATGCAAGTAATTCACAACTCAACATGAAATCAAATTCCAAACACACTGTAAAATTAACCAAAACCTCACAAATAAGATGCTCCTCAATCATAAATAAAAAAAATGAAAATCAGAAGAAATGTTTGTATAACAAAACAGTTCACAGAGAATGCTTGCAATTGACAAATTATACTAAAAAGAGCAATTTGGAGACAAGCTTTTTTCGAAGTTATAGATATAGACGAACATAAACTACTTTCAGAAGAAATAGAACTCTCTCAAAGTTTGCTATTTTTAGGATCAACAGATAAGTTTGCTGCCAATTCAAACTGCATGAGACTATTTTCACAGTGAACACTTAAATCTTCTAATAGTTGGAAATTCATCTAATAAGGTGGCAATTCCAAGACCTTTTCGGAATCTAGGTGAGAAGGATTGTGAGTGGAGAAAACATTTGGATCACTTGGAGTTGAAGAACTATGCACTGGGCGAATATCTGATGATGAATTGAAGAGAAGTTCGGGCTTACTTCTGTAGAAAAAGTGTTGAGGCCTATTAAAGTGAATATCCTGCGGGCCCATGAATAAAGGCCTTGATTCCTTTTGTGGATCAAATTTAATCCCAAGCCCCATTCCCAGCCCGAGCCCAAGTCCATCGTGTTCCTTCGGTTTGTTATAGTGCTTCAAAGTTGTGTATATCTGCTGCCATTGTGATCTCCATGGCAGGTGATACTGTGTTGACCCTATGGCTGTGATAAATGAAGCTGAAGCTGATTCTTGTACCCGAGGACTATTTTCCTCTACCACCTGCGCCTCTGAGCATGAAGACAAAAGGGATACTTTGCTCTAATTTGAGGTAAGGTTACTGGATTCTGCAAGTGGCTAAACAATGAAGAAATTAATGTTTCTTGGTGAGAAAATTAATGAGTGTGTTTCACTGTAGCTGTAAGGAATAACTGTCTTTTTCCATGGATATTCTGCCCGGTTGTAGAGATTTCGATGAAGAAGAAATCAAATGTTGCAAATTTGATTTACTGGCTGAAATTTTTTCAATTTGATCACTGGTAAGTCTATCTTGATCTTTTAGAGTAATCCCCTGTTGTTTGCTTGCATTGAGGATTTTTTTTTCCCTTTGTTATACTTGCCGACTGTTGAAACCGAAGATGAGAAATTATTAAAGAACGTTATTTCTTCATACTGCCCACCTCCCGTTTGATGAAATGCCTGACTGTTATCAAGAGTGGTTTGAAATTCTGCTCTTATCCATGGGCCGTACACAAGTCTTGTAGGAGGTGAACTTAAGAATCCACAGAAGATTTGTGAGTGACCAAGCCTCCCACATGCATAACAAAAGTATGACAATTTCTCATATTTTATAGCATTTCATATTTCATGGTTACCTGGCCTTGGCATCATGAATCCTTGCTGAAGTGGTTTGGTGATATCTAGCTCAACTTTAATTCTAATAAATTTTCTGAAAGCTAGACCATAAAGAGGATGTTTCTCCACTTTGATTAAATTATCGAGAGCTTTTCCTATTTCAATGGCATTGTTGAGAGTGATATGATCAAGGGGTAGACCATGAACTTGTACATTAAAAGTTGCATGATTTAAACTGATTTCATGGAGAGTAGCTCCCGGAGACCATGGCTTTAGAATAAGCAAATGCTCTTTAATATTCCATGGGGCTTGATTAAGCACTCTTAGCTTATCTTGGGATGTTCTAAAGGTGAATATAGCTCTTCAATAAGAAAATTTTGGATGAAGTTCCAAGAGGCTTTAATACTAGAATAAATTGCATATTTGTTCAGAGGTTTATCTGCAACTAACCTTCCTATTAGGATTTTATCTAATATAGCTTGTGCTGTCTAGAGCAGGTTGAAGATTGAGATCATTCCATGACAAAGCTTTTGTCTGAAGGATCAGTGAATCCATATCCATTTGATAAAGAAGGTGTAGTAGCAGAGGCTAGTGTTTTGATAGAATTTGTGGAGGGTTTGATATTCGGAATGTTGTTGTAAGAACTCCTCTAGTGTATGAGATGAGTGCGTGAAAGGGAGCAACAATAAGTGCAGAAAATTATTTCCACCTCATAGACAGAGAAGCTCTTACTTCTCTTAGCCGGTTTTTCAATAGCTCTGATACTCTACTTTCTATATATCTTAACTTGAAATACACTTAAAAGTGGTAGATGGGTAGTAATAGGACTTTTTCCCCGCCTCGTTGATGATAAATTGTGATGCACGTATTATTGCATAGGCATGACGCACCGTATGTCGTATGGTCATGTATTGGAAACCATATTTGACTGCACCATCTGACACTCCTGCTAGATTTCTCGATCGAATGTAAGCCTGGACACTCCTGCTCATTAATTCTCTGTTTTTTTTAATTGACGGAGGATATTGCTCATTGTCAAAAGGTAATTTGCAAGGAAATTTTGCAGTTCGATGGGACTCGAGAAGACGATGACTGCACGAGTCACGTTGGTCTTCATTCAACGTCACAAAAGAATGGAAGAAAATTTGTAAATTAAAGGTTCCTCTTATTGAAGCGTCTGAGTCACGTTTAAAAAAAAAAAAAAAAAAAAAAACCTCTATCTCCATCTCTTCTTATATAAGTGCCCGGAGTTGTAATTTGTACCCATAACAATTAGCCCTTCTCAATCAAACGCCTGTATTCATGGCACCCTCAATTTCCACTTTCATTACGGTAGTAGCATGGGCTACCTGTACCTTGCTCTTTGAAAAATATCATGCAGTTGAGTTAGCGGCAACATCTGAATCATCTGCTGCTCTACAACTTGAAAGGAATGCTCTGCTTCATACTGGGTGGTGGTCGAGTAATCAAACTGGCAATAACTCAGGTCATTGCCAGTGGGATGGTATTGACTGCAATGCACGTGGAAATGTCATAGCGATTCACAGAACATACGCCTCTTTAGGAGGTAAGTTGAAACTCAACTTCTCTTCCTTCCCAAATCTAGTCCGTCTTGATCTTGTTGGAAACGAATTTCAAGGGAGCATCCCCTTTGAAATAGGTACCCTATCAAAACTCTCCCACCTCCATCTGGGCTTCAATAATCTTATAGGTGAAATACCTCTATCTATTGGCAATCTAAAGAACTTGGTTTCCTTGTCCCTCGAGAATAATCGCTTTACTGGTCAAATCCCTTCGTCTATAGGCTGTTTAACTAATTTGAGTTATTTGTCACTCAGTTGGAACCAAATTAATGGTTCCATCCCCATGGAAATAGGAAACTTGAAGTCTTTGAAAAGTCTGCATCTCGCCTCTAACAATCTTACTGGTCCAATCCCCACCAGTCTAGGCGATTGCTATGCCTTGACAGAGTTGTCATTGAGCCGCAACTATTTAGATGGAAGCATTCCCCATCATATCATTGACCTTTATTGGCTAGATAGCATTGATGTTAGTCATAATTTTCTCAGTGGCGAGATTTCTGTTGAACTTGGGCGTGCAAGCTCCTTATCAATCTTGGACTTCAGCTTCAATAAACTTACCGGTAGCATTCCTCCTCATTTCAGTTTTATAAAAGAAGTCAACTTGTCATACAATTCTTTGAAGGGTCAAATTCCAGTTGACTATGGTTGGTATTATGATCGGTATCATACACCAGACACATTAATTGGCAATGAGGATTTATGCGGCCAATCAATGGGTTTCCCTCCTTGCCCTCCAGCTAGGAACAATTCGGTCGGACGCACAGTAAAAATTATGGTTCCCATCGCCATGTTTATTGGATTCTTTGTACTTTGGTGCTTTCTCTTGTTAAAATGTGTAGTTAAGAAAACTCTACCCGAGTCAACAAAAGCAAAGAATGGAGATTTGTTCTCGATATGGAATTACGACGGCCATATTGCATATGAAGACGTCATTAGAGCAACCGAGGACTTCGACATTAAACATTGTATCGGAACCGGTGGTTATGGTAGTGTTTACAGAGCAGAACTACCTAATGGTAAAGTGGTTGCCTTGAAGAAGCTTCATCGTCTAGAGGCGGAGAACCCCACTTTTGATACGAGTTTCAGGAATGAGGTAAAGGTGTTAACAAAGATTCGACATCGAAATATTATAAAGTTTCACGGGTTCTGCTTGCATAAACGCTGCATGTTTTTGATTTACGAGTACATAGAAAGGGGAAGCCTTTTTTGGGTCCTAAACACCCATGTTGAAGCTGTGCAACTAGATTGGCGTAAGAGGATGAACATCATCAAAGGCATAGCAGATGCTTTATATTATATGCATCATGAATGCATTCCGGTAATTGTTCATCGAGATATATCGAGCAATAATATCCTGTTGAATTCTAAATTGGAGGCTTTTGTCTCTGACTTCGGCACTGCTAAACTCCTCGATTCTGATTCTTCCAATCAAACATTAATCGTTGGCACTTATGGCTATGTTGCCCCAGGTGATTTGTTCTTTTCTTGATTTTATTTATCTTTGTCTTTTTTTCCTTGCTTCTGATTGTTCTTTTAAGAGGATGGAACAAGCCATGGGAGACAAATGGTTTGACAAATACTAATGCTAGTTTTTTTAATCAAGAGTAATGTTACGTACAATCGTGGAGTGTGCAATCGTCATGCAGTCGTTTTGAAAAAAAGCAAAGTCAATTATTAAAAAATTAATTTTTTTCATACGGATCTCATATTTATTCATTTTTTTTCAAGTAATTGAACGACGCTTGCACACTCACGACTGCAACTATCATTTCTCTTTAATCAAATGCTAATGCTAGTTGCATTACTATGTTTATTATTTTGACCAACCTTTTTAACTCTTCATAAAGAAAATTGTACAAGAAATGAAAGAAAAAAATTTACATTTTAACCATTTGTTTAGTTTTTTTTTTTTTTTTATTGCAGAGTTGGCATATACGATGATAGTTACTGAAAAATGCGATGTTTATAGCTTTGGAATGGTTGTTCTAGAAATATTAATTTTTTTTTTTTATTACAGAGTTGGCATATACGATGATAGTTACTGAAAAATGCGATGTTTATAGCTTTGGAATGGTTGTTCTAGAAATATTAATGGGAAAACATCCAGGAGAATTTCTGAATTCATTATCATCTTCACATTCTCAAGACGTCATGCTAAATGAACTATTAGATCATCGTCCACCACCTTTCAATCATCTGGTTGCACATGATATTTTCCTTGTTGCTATGATAGCGTTTGCATGCCTGCGCACCAAACCAAAGTCTCGCCCAACAATGAAATGTGTGTTCCGAGAACTTCTTTCTCGCAAGAAGCCAATAGCCAAGCCCTTGCATACAATTTCAATCTGGCAGCTCAGGAATCAGGAAACATATCTTGTTGGAGAGAGTGAAACTCAGTCATGAAATGTTATTGGTAGGTTCAGCATCTTGTCGTTTGATAAACTTGTATGATAAAATAAGTTGGGTTTAAAGGTTTCACGCAAGCATTGAATGGTTTGAAAATAAAGTGACGAGTGAAAAAGCAATAGACATGTAGTCAACGTGATTCGACTAACATTTATCTATGTTCTCAGGGCAGCAATCGAGAGCCTTCTCCTCACTAAATTAACAAAAACACGACTCCAAATACAAGGTTTATAGAACCCTCTCTCATAGTCAAAACAATGCCTACCGCACAAAGCCACAGCTTTCCGCTCTCCTGACTCTGTCATAGCATAGTTAACTACTAGGAATGTAAGGTCGCAGTTAAGAAATTTGCCCTTTACGCCCAAAGAGATAAGAGAGATATAATTGAAGAAACCCGAAAACACACCTAGTTACATTTCAATTACAAAGGCAGGGATCTGATTTTACATAAAAAAGTTTGTGTTTTTTCCTCTACACCCACAATTACATCAGAGTTCAAATTGAATGAAAAGAGATATACACAATTGTGCTGACAAAGCTATACATCTGGGAATCGAAGCTTTCCTTCTTGCAATGGCGTTAAAGATAGGGGCCAGCAATGGCGAACATGTTAGTCATGAAAGAATGAGTACATGCATAGATGTGCAAGTATACAAGCTATTGTATGTACATATACATAGTACTCAGTAAGTTAACAATCTAAATAACTGCTACCTACAAAATTGTGCCAAGACCGCTAGCAAGGGAGTAATTCAAGTGGGAGATTCAGCGAGAAGAAGGGTATGCCACCAGCCACAATAAACATTTTTAGGTATACAGCCATCAATTATGACTTGAGAAGGAATGTTGCGGTCGATCACATCTCCCAAACCAAGCTGTCACATGCAAACATGGACTCTAAATTAGTAAAACCTTAAGTCAATGTAGTACAGTGCCCTGGTAATGGTGTCTTGATCAATTAGTCGAACGTTATTACCTGGCCATATTTGTTCCATCCCCAGCAGAAAACTTTCCTATCCTCTTCAAGAAACAAAGAGAGCAAGTCAACAGGTATATCAGTAACAACGAAATTTTAACCATCAATTCATACAAATTTGATAATCTCTCACACATGATAAATTCTGTCATACAAGACCAATGAGCACAAGTTTTTTTTTGATAGCTCCGACAAACCCCCCAGCCCCTCTCCCCCAAAAGCCTTTTTCAGAATGGTTTTTCAAAGTCTATGCATATTGACTTGTATTTATTTGGCATTCTGTTGACTCAGTATCCCTTTACTAGGACATTCTAAGTATCTGAATTTTACCAAAGACTATTTAATCACTTTGAACTTGGACTTGACAAGCCCATTCAAACTTCTAGTTCAGACAGAGTAAACATTTATGCTTAATTTCGTGGCTGACCAAAATGTTGAATAGTCTTTAACAAATATCCAGATAAATAGAGACATCTGTTCATCAGCAAACAAATGAAAAGCATAACAGAAATGTTCGTGGAAGTTTCATTGAACTCCCACACCTTGATTTGGTACTGATGTGTCAAACGAGCACACCGAAAGCTCCTTCCCCTTTTTTCAGTTATCCTTTTTTTCTGCTTTCAAAATTGGATTCATAACATATCATGGGCTGAAGGGGGTGGTTCTCAGTTAGCACTTAGCAAAAAGGAATAATGGAGGGCTCCAGAAGTCCATGGTGGTGTACCTGTGATTAAGGCACTGTGACGAGCACCACATGATACAAATTTTGCATGCATATTTTCCAAGCATGGAGCATCCAGTAGCCTTGGCAGAGTCTGGTTTGAAAACTCAAATAATATAGTTAATTGCATAAATTCCATTCATATTTGGGCCAGACTCCCTTTCTATAAGTGGATTTGACATATGAAATATTTAATGGAAATGGAGACTAAAGAGTTAAGCGAATATTTGAATTCAGGACCAATGCTGTGATATCATGTTAAATCATTGATTATTCTAAAAGATAAACTTGTTGTGAAGTGGTAAATTTAATTATTTAATTAATTTTCTAACAGTAACAAAGGTAATATAAAAAACACAGCATTATCTGATGAAGGTATTAGTAAGCCTATATATATATATATTTTCAATAGATAAAAGGCATGAGTATTTATCAGTACCACCTGGTTGGACCATTGAATAGATTACCAAGCTAGAATCTATGCCATCACAGTACCAACATATCACTTGGTACCCGTAGCTAAACTGTGTGATATGATGAGATTATCATTGTATTTCCATTCTAACAAAGACCAAAGAATAGATGTATATACCTCGGCTTGATCAGCACCCGTTCCCAACTGCCCAAACTGATTCCCACCAAATGAATACACATCACCATCAGCAGATATGCAGACAGTGTGCCACAATCCCGCAGCAACACCCTCTATCCGGATACCAAGTAAGGAAGACACACAAACTGGGCTTAACTCATCATCTGTACCACCTTGACCACACTTTGACAAGAACACATGACAAAGCAAACAGCTTTACTCCTTTAACATTGTTAATAATAATAAAATAAAATAAACATGCAGCAACAATGAGAGTTAAAAAGAGAACAATATTGAAAAGGAATATTGTAGATTATCCCTTTCTAAGTGAACCTCAGGCTGAAAAAATATAGTGCTTTTTCTCCAAATTCCACTTTACCGACATGTTGATCCAGAGAAACGTCTGAAAGTTGGGACTCCACTAGTTTCCGGGATAATTATGGGGATTACATGTTAAACATGCCAGCTGAAGTAGAAGAGCATATACTTAGGGTATTTGATTGCATGATTTTGAAGACAAAATCCACCATGTTTCGTGGTCAAGAAATCAATTGTGCAGAAATATTAAATGAATGATACCATATATCAGTCAAAGCAGTTGACAGGATTCAATCGAGTTCTTTGTGCTTCATATAAACTGACAAGTGACAACGAAGGAACTAAGGTTGCCAAAAATATAAACTCTAATATTGGCAGCTGGAAGAGAACATTCCATGGCTGAAGTGATGCAAACAGAATGCTTCAAATGAAATTGCTGCAGTTAGGTACATTGACAGTATACAAAGTGGGAAGTATGCCATGCGTGGGTCACAAAACTGAAGAAATAGATAAAATTTCAAACTGACTATATCAGAGAGGATCAGACACAAATGCTCATGACATGATACTTAGTGGTAACAAACCTAAAGACATTTAGACAAACTACGGAGAAAATGTTACCGAGAGATACTGATAACCTGTGTATTTGGATAATGCTTTTGTGCTTTTAAATAAAGAAATCTAGCTTATAAAAATAAAGATAAGTACTTGTTTATATTTTTTTTATTAGGATACATACTGATAAGTTCTGTTGGTTTTTAATCAATCACCTCCTACATTCAAAACAGGGAGAGAGAGAGAGAGAGAGAGAGAGAGAATTTCTGAATAATGACTCTTCTGCAGATATCAGTTTTAAAGGTAATAGATCAAACAAAAATTAGTAGGCAGATCGGAGTCAGTGTACCACATAACTAGATGACCTATGTTGGTTGACCAGGTTGAACTAGAAAGCAGCAAATTTTTCTGGAAAAGATCAATAAGGCCAGAGGCAAAAAAGCATTCAACAAAAGGAATTCACTTGTCCAGGAGAACCCACCTGTCCATACAGTCCCCAACCAAAAGTAAGTAGCGCTCCAGCATCTGTAATGCAAGAAATGATATATGGAAAATGTCAGTCCATGTCATGTCAGCCTCATTTAAATGGGAAGGAGAAACAAATCAGATACTGCAGTGAGGAGCATATATAGGTAGTACCGCAAATTCTATGAAACATATCACTATATGAAACTCAATTTCCAACCAACATTTCAGTCCAGCTCCCTTTCGAACTCATTTAAAATCATGTCAGACATAACAGTCTAACAGCCGATTTGCAGAGCTGAGCCTCCAATTCCAATGATTCACCCCCTTACAAAACGTAGTACACCAATATGAATAATGTAGAGGTGGTAGTTTAACTTAATGGCATATCATTATCCTTTACCACCATGCTGACCCTTGATTCATTGTTGGTTTTTGAAAAATTAAAGTTTAGCTGATCATTTATAATGCAATGCATACAAAGGACAACCTTTTAATTTAAGCCATGTTTGGTTAGTGAGGAGATCTGAGATCACCTTAGACCACCTCACTACTATTTAGGGGTGGTAATATGTAATACAACCTGTGAAACCAACACGAACCAGTGTTTTAAATTTCGTACCGTACCGGCCGGTACGGCCGAAATTTTTCGTTTCGGCCGTCCGGCCGGTACAGGTACTATATCTGTCCCTTACCGGCTAAAATACTGGCCGTACCGGCCGATACCGGCCATTTCGGACTAAATTTCGGCCTGTACCGGCCGATATTTCGGCCTGTGTGTGTGTGTTTTTTTTTTTTTTCGTTTTTTCAAACTACAAACTTATTTTTTAATCCCTAATTCAGCTTAGACTATTTATAATTTATATATATATATATATATATGTATTTATATATAATTTATTTATATATAGACTATTATTTTGAAATATAATTTATATATATATTTATATATATAATTTATTTATATATCGATTATCCCGAAACGTTATCCTAAAACGCTATTCCGAAACGGTACCGGTACCGAAATATTTCGTTCCAGTGCCTTGACCGGTACGATGTCCGGTACGGTATTCAAAACATTGACACGAACACGACACGAAATTAACGGGTTTGGGTTTAATGTTAACGGGTTCGGGTCAAAACGGGTTGACCCGTTAAGACACTATTTATTAACGGGTCAACCCGCTTAACACATAATCAACCCGTTTAGATTTTATTTCAAAATTAAAATTTTATTATTGTTCAATTTTTTTTTATATAAGTAAAAATATTATATATATATATAAATCAATAGGAGTAACCAAATACACTGAACGTATACAAGAAAATACTTAGCCCATACAAGAGAGCCCCTAATGACCCAAAAATTCCATGAAACCTACCCAAAATACACCAAGCCCGAATTGGAATGTAACACACCTCCCCAACCCCAACCCCAACCCCAACCCCTTGTTTCCATAAAACTACTCCTCTACCCAAACATCCCACAACGAGATCGTCTTCACAATGCCCTCCGTTTATTTTTCTCTCGACTTGAGCTACCTCCTTATTGTTAAGTTGTAATATTAGTATTTCTCAATATGCTTATGTTTTTATTATTTTTATTGTTAGAATTGTAATTTTAAACCTATGTTCATATTTGTTATTGTATAGTTTGTAATATTAGTTTTATTATATGTTAAAATTTGAAAAATATTAATATATATTTTTTAAAATATTTTTGCTATTAATACATATAGATTTTAACTTTTATGTGAAATTATATTAATCAGGCCAAATGAGTTATGCGTGTTAGTTCAACTTATTTACATAATACAGGTTTAAATGGGTCGTGTAGTGTTAATTCCTTTCTAATTAATTATTAAACGGATCAATACAGGTGACACGACACGAGCCGTTATCTAAATGGATTGGGTTAGGGTTTGAAAGTTTGACACATTTAACTTAACGAGTCGGATTCTTGTTGACCTATATAGTCGAATGTTCATGAATTGACACGACCCGAAAACACGACTTGCCACCCCTACTACTATTTACTAGTATTCACAAACTATTCACTATTTTTTTACTACTATTCATTTTTTTTTTTACTTTTTCACTACTATTCATAGATCATCTGATATCACCTCAACATCATAACTCTAGTTAATATCAGGACAAATAAAATTCATAGTGAACAGTTAGGTTAAAAAAGTTTCTTCACCAGGATCGATGCCCACCATTTTAGTAAGCTTGATAAAGATCATTTCTCTATTACTCTGAAATAACATTTTATAAGCCTCACATTCTCAACTGGAATTTTGCATATGTAATTATGCTTAGCACTATTCACTTAATCATTATATATATATATGAATAAATCTTGAGAGCAGCCACTGTGCAGCTGCATTCGGCGCACACCTGACGTGTCTAAAACGGTGCGTTTCGTTGAGTAACAAACTAGCATCTACGGATCCATTTAACGTTTTGAATTCATTTCCTTTGAGAGAGAGAGAGCTGATGAGAGAGAGAGAGATGGTGCGTTTTGCATATATATATATATATATAAAGATTGCCACGTAGGGTGTGCAAAAGTGCACACCGCTACAGTGGCTGATCCCTATCAAAACTCATATATATATATATATACACAACACACCATCTCCACAAGTTATGAATTGTTTCAGATTCGTGTGCTATCATAGATTCATAATGTTTCAATAAATCTTACAACTCCTACTAAGAACCTGAATTCACTATGGAAAAACTAGTCTCTCTTTTCTAGAGTTACGGAATACAGCAACCTCTAACATCAGCTAGAGAATATGCATGCATGATCTGGTAATCAGATGAGTTAAAATTTCAAACTGTATATCAGAGAGGATCAGACACAAATGCTCATGACATGATACTTGGTGGTAAAAGTTAAAACTACTTTATATGCATACCTGTGATTACTGCACTATGTCTCCCTCCACAGGCAATCCCCTTCACATAACTTCCTGGAACTCTAAAACCCTGTCTCTCAGAACTCATGCTTCCTCTTGAGAGTGATATGGATCTATCTTTTCCATAAGGAGAGGACTCTATACAAGGTACGGGATGAGGAGAGGACACCATACGTATCCGGGAACCCAAACCAAGCTGCCCTTCGCCTCCATAGCCCCAGCCCCACACTTGTCCTATATCTGAAACTATGGACGATCAGTATCATATGTCTTGATGTAAATGATTAACCTTCCACTACAAATTTCATACCGTATACCAACCCAGGTCCGATGGCCACAAAAGAAGAAAAAAACTACAATCAAAATTGTGACTATGAAGCAACAGTTAGTGTGAGAACAGAGTTGAATTACCTGATAATGCTAAAGTATGGCGCCCCCCAGCAGCAACAGCGGCTATCCTTACTCCAGGGTTAAGCGTTACGAGGCATGGGAAGGCCGAGAGAGTTTCATCACCTGATGATGAACTTTCAGCTGCCTGCTTTGCTGAAGATACTCTTCTTCGTTTTGTATTTTCTTCTCCACCTCCTCTAGCATCAATACCGGATACAGTTTCTCCAGTTGATCGTGACCCTTGAGAGGGTGGACTTACTGTCAGAGAACCACCTCTACAAGTCAGAAAAGAAGAATACAAGACTTTCTCCATTTTCATAATTCATGGTAAAGATGGAAAGCTGAAAGTACCTTGCTCTGTCAAAAAAGAACTCTGCCTCTCAAATGCATCCTTTTCGTAGCAACCCCCCAATGTTGGATCTACAAAGACCTTTCCAGAGGGAACACACTCCTTCCATCCCCACGTATAGACTTCTCCATTCTCTGTATTCAACACAAGAAACTCATTCTCTAAATGACTACACGGCGTACGTTACACAGGGAACTGCAAGACATATGTTTATGTTCGTTCTCTCTTTTATACTTCTCGTGAACTTGGCTTGCACGCCTTGGCTTCTTATAAAAAAAATTAGTTAACAACTGATCGGATGCTTTTGCCAGCTTGGAGATGACTAACAGAAACTAATTATTTCTAGGTATATTTCTACACCCCTTGATTCATTTACCCGAACAGAGGCTCTTTTTTCTTTTTTTTTCTACGCTGAAATGCCGTAAAGAATCAAAATTACCTGTAACTGCAACACAATGGGCCCAACCTGATGCAGCTTTCACTATAGAATCTTCAGTTGGAAGAGGGAAACACTCCGGAGTTTCCTTCTCAATTATAAAGTTAGTTCACAGACAAGCTAAGAAATAATAATAAATTGAAACTCAGTGAATTAGAGTGTGAAATGAAGCAGTACCCCGTGCTTCCCGGATGTCACATAGCTTTGCCCCAGATCATCTGTTGAGCCCCATGTTATGAGCTTTCCGGACTCTGGTCATAAAAGAAGAATCAGTAGAGTGCAGCTAAATTTAGCAAATTGTTACCCGTATAACTTGGGTCTATAAATGCAAGAAATTTATGTGAACCACGACTGAAGCATTAATCACGACTTACGAGGAGGATAAACCGGTCCCACTATATTTGAAATTGATTTCAAATAAAATAACGTATTGAAAAGCGCAGATATTGAAAATTCATTTCCGAGGGCGATTATAGCAGGAAGAATTACAAGGTGCCCAAAAATGGTGCTCCAACGCTAATTTGAAGGAAAAGATTGTATCCCACAAGACGTACGTTTTCAAATTTTAATATTCAAAAGAAATTATTTTTCATAAAAAACTCAAAACAGCAAATTAAAAACAAAGCACTCTTCTCGTAAGCAAGTAGAAGACAAAAAGCATTTTAAAGAGTGGAAACTTTATATATGAAAGAGAGAGGTGGTGAAGGAGCAGGAAAAAATACAAAAAAAAAGAAAAGAAAAGAATATTCCCATATCCCAAAACCAAAACGTTATGTACCGAGCATTCCCTTTTCATTCTGTTTGCCACATTTTCTCGACAACCAAACAGAGTCAAATGCACTAATAAACCAACTCTGCTGCCAAATCCAAATCAAAGAAAACCCCAAATCTAGTGTAAAAGAAAACTAGAAAAAAAAAAAGCGAATGAATCCACATTACAAGGGAAAAAATGAAAATCAAATAGTGACAGAGTGAAAGAGCACCGGAAATGGCCATGGCGAACCCACAACCCCCTCCGCAAACATCCTTCCAGGAGTCCCCGAAGGAGCCAATGGTCGGAGGAACCCTGACTGCAACCGGAGATGTCAGCGGAGACCTCTGTGGTAAAGCTCCCGGAAGGTAGCCCCACATATACACTAACTTCCCTTTAATCTCCTCCTCCATTTTCACGGCCTCAGCGTCCCCCTTTCCATCGCCATTCATTGCTTTTACGCAGGAAAAGAAAATACGGAAACAAGGCTGTGTGGCAGTAATGGTTGGTCCCTGACAGGATTTTCTCGAGGTTTCTGTTTGGAGAGAGAGGGGGTTTTGAGGTTGGTCATCGTTGGACTCTTTTACATGGTGCCCTAACCTGTCTTCGGTTGGTGCATTAAAATGGAGTCGTATCATTTTCAGGGACATGGCGATGCCACGTAGGATGATCACGTGGTAACCGGAACACGTGTCATGATTATAACCGTAGATGCATCGGTCATTGCTAGCCAGTAGTTGGCCAGAAGTTTCTGGAAGGTCTCATTCCCTCCCGGCTCCCAGAACTCCAGAGGCCACGCGCGGGGAGCTGGCGTGTCTGATTTCATTTCATGACACGTGTACGCCTCGGACGAGAACCTAATCATTGCCGTAGACAAGTGTAAGGTGAAGGATGGGTAGGGTTTCTGAAGCGCCGTCGTACGTCACTCGTGGGGCCCTCCGATTCACTAAATTTTCTTGAGACACGATATTTATAAATTAAAAAATTGACAGTTTTGTATGATGGAGTAGCTGGCACGTGCCTCGTGGAACCAACGGTTGAAAGAAGAACATGAATGGAAATGAATATGGTGAAATTTTCGTCTCTTTCTCAAATAATTCGATTTTAATTAGTTACCAAGTAATTTGTAGAGAGAAGATAAATGGTAATATGCAATGGCACTATATTAGAGTATGAATAAATATAAATAGAAGTTATTATTAAGAGTATTCATTTTGTATATATGATGTAGCATCATTTAGATCACATATCTCTCCAAATGAGTGTTGAGAACAATCAACTAGAAGCAGCCACGCAGTGAGTACAAAATGTGCACTGTTATAATGGCTTATCTCTAGCATTACTCTTAGAGTATTCTCAATGGATTTTTTATCCTATCTTTTAAAATATATAATATAAATTCATTTTTTCTATTTTAGACTTTTACAATATGTCATCCATCATCTCATCTATTTTTTTTATATATCATTTAAATTTTATTTTTTTATTTTTTTAAATATTTCATTTCTATCAATAAATTTACAATATCTATTTTTTTTTATTTGCAGTTTGTTTTTATATACAATATAAAATAATTCAATCCTATGCACGTAAAACAAAAATATATAAGCCAAATAAAAATTAAAAATAAAATCAAAATATGAAAAAATTAGTTTAAAATTATTTCCAAGATATTTTTTTAGAAGAAAATGAAATATGTGTTTTAAATGATGAACAATAAAAAGAATTTGCTTACATGATAAAAATCAAAAAAAAAAAATGAGGGAGTAAATGAAATATCAATAATAATAAAAATTTTACAAGATTAATAGGATCCATTATATGTAGCGGGTTACTGTAATTAATTATATTTTACAATTCATTTTACATAATAGGATAGAACTCTTTTTTAAAGTAATTTTTTAAATAATTTACATTTGTTGTATAATACAAAACCATTGAAAGTGCTCTAATTAGATATATGCATACATCGATTCAATATCTTTTACAATTTTTTCGAGCCAAACTCTAAGGTTCAAAGCAACAAGGATATTGATATGTACAACAAGCCATAGAACTATATTTAATGATGCTTGGGAAATAATGTGAGATAAGAAGTTTGTGAATATTAGTGAAATGATTTGTGAATAGTAGTAAAATGATTTGAGTTAAAATATTTTATTGAATTTTAATAAATGAGAGATAAAATATTGTTAAAATATAATTTTTTTTAATACGCATTTGTGTTGAAATTTGAAAGAGTTGTAATTTTTTGTGTTTTGTTTAAAAATTTAGAAAAATTATAATAATTAAATTAAAAAAGCAAAAATTTGAAATTGAAAAATGCTTGTATTTAAGTGATATTTGGTAAGAAATTAGATTATGAGAAGTACTTTTGAGATGATATGAGATAACTTTTCCAAACAAGCCTATATTAGACAAAAAACTCATTACGAATATTAATAAATTATGTAAGATATTTCACTTTATCTGCTTATATATATATATATATATATATATATATATTTCTCCCATTTTAAATTAAAAACTTTGAGACCCCTAATCCAAACTTATCACATATTTTGCTTAATTCTTGTCACAATTAATTAGTTGACTGAGATGTATGCGAACGCAAAATCAAAGATTAATTAATTACAGAAAGTGAATATTACCTAATTCCAATTCTTCCTCGCCACCAAGTGATACATATTCTCTATGGTAGTTGTTATCCAAACCCCGTGCATATATGAGAGAGGATTAACGATACGTCCTTACATATCTATACAATATCATGATCAGAGTACGTTACAAGACACGACGAGTAACATGCAAGATGAAGAGTTTAACCCCATAGAAAGGTTATGTCTTTACAACCGCTAGCTAGCTTCATGGGTGATTGACGATCCCTTAATCAGAGTTTCAAGTCTAGGCATAACACATGAGCCATGCATCAAAACATCCGTGAGTAGATCAGAAATAAAAAAGAAAAGAAAATTGTAAATTAATGTAAATGATATATTTTTTTATATCGTTCATATATGACAGTATTTAATTCGTAAGAAAAAATTAATCAACTATATATATATATATATATAGCATGAAATCCCAGCCTCAGGATTCATCCAACCGCCTGAAGGCCACAAGTTCAGACTTCGATTGGACTTCTACTGGTTCATTGAGACTCAGCTGCCCCACAAGCCTAGCCCAAGAAGAGCGCTAATTTTGAAGCTTCACGGCTTAAAAAAAAGGGTTAAAACTTATAAAATTGGAAGCCACTAATGTTTAAGTGGTGTATATATCAAGTACGGATCTGTGAAGCCACTCGTTCGCCCAATGTTCTGTACAAAGCCACTGCGTTTGGGCCTGGTGCACCATACAACATGGTGGCCCAATTTATCAAGAACAGAACCCCCCATCAATCTCAATCAAACGTGTCTCTCCTCTCAATCATGTTGATGGGGTCACTTATTTTTATATACACCATCGTGTGGTCATGAAGGCACGCTCAAAAGTCCCATGCATGATAGTTGTTCTTCATGTTATTTCGGTTTCGACCTGATATATATATATATATACATACATGTATATATGGATCAGTAAAACCAGTACCAAATGAGATGGACATGTCACCAACACTTCCATTACATGAATATAATTCTTATCGTTAAAAAAATGGGGTCCTCTAATAATACAATATTGTGTTCCTGCAAAGAAGCTCAATTCCAACCAAATTCTAGTACTATCGATCGTTTGTATTTTCCTTCATCTTTTATATTATCCAATATAATTATAGGCAATAGGCCGCCAGCCAGTAGCTAGGGTATCCATTTATCGTATATCTTAATGTTTTTATGTCAAATTCCTTGAGACAAGACTTCTATCTATTGTTCACGGTAAGAGTCAGTTTAACATCCTATTATTGTGCAATCTCATTTTCTGATCTCACAAACGAATTGAACATGATCAGTAGCGCCCATTTGCAGACAGTCATTGGGCGCACAGTTCGCTAAACGATCGATGGCTTGTCATTCGAGTTACTTGTTTTATTTTTTTTTGAAAGTAAAACTTTTAATCCATTCCATTAAAGAAAAGTTGCAATACAAGTAGGAGGATCCTCCAAAGTTACAATGAAATCAGATATAGTAAGAGCATCTTTTGCAAGTAAATGGGCTATATGGTTGTCATTTCTCCTAACATGAGAAACTTTCCATTTATCAAACAGATTGAGATAACATCTAGCCTCACTCCAGAACATACTTGAGCTATTTAGCACTTGTTTTGGTAACCGATATGTGGTTAGAAAAAGGGTATAATAATTGTACGGTACTGGCCCTACATATGTATAATTGAGTTGTTGATCGTTTATGAGTACGTACGGATTTTAAGTAGCCCCCTAATTTGTTTAATTTTGTGACACAATCATATACATGATGATGGAGTGATGGGATCCCCTAGTTTTTGTGTTTTGTGTAGATGAAAATTTTGCACGATATTTGGTACCGCGGATAGAAATCATATGAAGGTACACCTTGATCGATCGTGTTCTATGGTGTCGAATAGAGGCACCCAGTTGCTTGATTTTAGCAAATCAAATGTGATCATCATGATCTTCAACTTGTGGATGGTTTACGAACTTTAATATTATTTCTATATTTACCAATCCGCCATGACACTACAAGAAAAAGTCCATATTGTGACGTTTTCTCAACAATAAGTGACTTTTTGTAACGATTTAAAAGTCGTCGTGACTTTTTACCATCCATTTGCGAGAAGACACCTAAATTTGTTATTTGTAACGAATTTATGAGCTTTTTGCAATGAATTTTTTCGGCAATCAATATTCACCGCAAAAACTCTTTTTCGATGATTTTTCCTTGCCGGTAATGAACTATTTGCACAATAAACTATTTGCAGCAAATTATATTTCGTTGGATTTGCACAATTGCTGCGAATTCTTATGGCCACAATAAGTTCATATGACTTCGAGTAGATCAAAATTTGCAGCGAACTTGATAGCATTTGCGACGATACAATGCTGCTGCAAAACAGTATTTGTAATTATTTTTTATGGAATCCAAAAGGCCAATTGTGGCGATTTTAACCACTATTTGCGACAGACTGAAATCGTCGGGAATAGAAGTTTTTTTCGACAATTTTTGCCTATTGCTAGATTAACTCAGAAGTAAAGAATTAATTTCGTCGAAAATGTAGCGAACTAAAAATCATTACAAATTTACAAATACAATGATTATATAGAGTTTTTGCAATAATTTTGAGCGTTGGAAAAAATTTTGATTTCTTGTAGTACGAAAATAAGATTTATTTGCCTCTAGAGGGCATTCCAAGTCATTTATGCTCATTTCAGCTCATTTCATTACAAGTTTTTTTAAAAATAAAATAAAATATTTGGACTGATACATGTCCTTTGTTTTTGGGACTGATACATGCCTACATGTCCCATTAGAGTAATAATACTATGCAAGTTCAGGCCGGGTGTGGATTGTGGACTTCGATCGGAGGAGTGGCGGCCGGGAGCACACGATATTCATATGATCAAGGCCGGCCGCTGTCTTACTTATAGATGGTAATATTATTGATAATAAGTATTAGCAAACATGGTATTGACACACCAAACATATAAATATTATTAATGTATAAACTTGTTAGTATAAAAAAGCATTAGGCACCGTTTATATATAGAAATTGTTTCATCTCATCTCATCATTACAATTTTTTCAAATTTTTATATAAAATATAATAAACAATTAAATATTTTCAAATTTCAAAATAATAATAATATTACAAAATTAATATTCTAACAATATTTTATTCAACTTTTAACTTTCATCTATAATCATCTCATTTCATCTCATTATATATCCAAATAAGGGGGCCTAAAGTATTTAACTCTTAAATATTTTTTCAATTGTAATGAGTCTTTTAAGAGATGATTTACTTTCAAAAAGACTTGCAATTAACAAAACTTTACTAATATTGTAAGCAGGTGTTACAAGATATATATAATTAATAGGAAAGAATTTTCTGGCATAATTAAATTCGAGTGGTTTTTCGGCAACAAAGAAACCAAGTGCTATGTGCTTATAATAGAAAATAGAGTGTGATGTAAAAACGTTCAATTAAAATTATTCTATAATAAAATCCACATGTTGTTTTATTTATATCCAGAGGATCTATTTGGTACGTTTTTTTCTTGTACAAATACAACAGAAATAGTAAATAAACACATTATAAATTTACTCAAAAATATGTATCATCCGGAAATTCGTATGGAATTCCAGGGAAGTTACTGCAAGTTGGAGGTACGTACCACATGCAGAATTCCGGTGTTGGCCAACAGAACAAAGCCTTGGGCCTAGGATCATACATTTGGAGTTGGCTTGATCTCTCCCAATGGCACACGCACATATGGCGATAACTTATTCCATGAGAAGGTAAAACAACACATACTTGTGACCCCATGCATGCCTTTAGAGCCTTCCTCATGAGGAGGAATTAAACCCGGCCGGCCACTTCCAGTAGCACTATATATAAAAATGTCCTCCAAGTTAACAATACTGTGCACACAGCTCCATCCCCAAAAACAGAAACCTTCTGCATGCATGCGTACCTTAGTGAGAGAAAAAATAAAAATAAAAATGGAAAACCGGAAAAAGAATGGCGTTAGCTTCTTTCAGATGCCCCTTCACTATCCAAGGTACAGTAGGAAGGAGTACTTGGAGATGCCCGAGTGGAAGCTCGACCGGCTTCTTGCTGAATATGGGTTGTCTGCGCATGGTGACTTGGCTTACAAGAGGGAGTTTGCAATGGGCTCCTTTCTGTGGCCTGATTGGAAACATTACCATTCGAAGTCTTCTCCTTGCGACCTTAACTTCAAAAATAGTACTTCTCCACTTTCCAACAAGAAATTTAAATAGAGTAATGATATATATATTTGTAGAATGCATAAGTATTGCGTAATTATTTTAAAAATAATGGGGTCTACTATAAAAAATTTAATTTTTTTTATGTGGTCCTGTATTTACTCATTTTTATTTTTTCAAAAGGATTGCGAGATACTTGCTCACTCCACGACTGCAGATATCATTTATCATTTAAATAATCCTACTAGTTTATGCATCGATTATACAAATATCACTATATATCTTTCAGCTTCCTCATTGTCATCTTGATGTCTCTCGTCCTCATGTTTGAAGAATATGGAGTAGGGACCTTAATGTGTTCATATTAAGTAGTTACTCCATTTTTCTATAATGAATGCATGATATTTGTTTCCTTTCTATCTTCTTCTATTATTTTTCTAATCAAGTTTGAAATATAATAATTAACAAATAATGGAATATATGAATAAGAGATAGGGGACCCCGACAAGCAACATTTCACAACTAGTACATCACTAAGGAAAAGAAAAAGAAGCGAGCACGGAAAACAAATAAAAATAAAATCGCAGATTTTGTATAATTGACAAAATGATTGTATCCCTATCAGCATAGGCTAGGGTGGTTGATGTGGTTGCATTTTGTTTTGAAATGATTGTTGGGGAGATCCATTCCTCCTCTTTATGATCCTGCGACAAAGTATGACAACTCTTATAATAAAACCACAAATAAGAAATCCTAACTCCATGTATGTCATTGCAAAACTCTACACTATTTCAAAGGAATATGCGTGATTCTCATGCCAAGGCAAGAGTAAAAAAAGGTGGAGCTCAAGAGTAGTGGCATATTGAGACCGCAAAGGGAAGTGTTGGTGATCATCTAGCGCCAATGATTTGTAGTTTTTACTTTACTTTTTAGATATAAGAGTATCCCAACAACTAGATTAAGGAAAAACAATAAGATAGAGGTGAAGATCATGGACATATTGCATTTTGAGCTAACTTCAAGAGATGCCGAAACCTACGCCAGCACACACGCTTGCGTCAGCATGGCCATAATGGTCAAATATGGAAGATCTAAGGATGGGATATTTTATAGTCCAACGTATGTGGTAGAATGAGCTTCGAGAAGGGGAGATGCATGTGCCTCATGCGCCATTTTCGTTTGTGCATGAGAGACATGCACGAGTGATCTTTTTGGTATACTGTCACTTCTATCCGAAGGATAGGCAGCCTATGAGCCTTCTCGTTCAGTGCGTGTATCTCGGAGGTTGCCGTAAAGCTGCAAATCATTCTGTTTCAGCCTTGGAGGAAAAGTGATAACAAAAACAACTTCAAAACTGGAAATAGCTCTATAGACATAATAGATATATATATATATATATATATATATATATATATATGAGAATGAGGAAGAAGCCAAAGCTCCCCATTCTCTCCAGCCAAAAAAAGGCACTGAGATGTTTGGACATGGGGTTTTTGCTTCGGGAGAAAACGGGCGCAAGATCTCCTTTTCCTATTTCCTTTTATTTAATTCTCAAATCGGTATATAGAACACGACATCCACATCACTTAAATGTGTAAGATTTAAATTTTCAAATTTAAATTTTAAATCAAATTATTTTATATAAGCATTTGATTAAATCCCAAAACTCATCTCAACTCATCATTACAATTTTTTCAAATTCCAACATAAAATATAATAAACAATCAAATTTTTCAAATCTCAATATAATAATAATATTAAAAAATAATATTCTAATAATATTTTATTCAACTTTCATCTCAACTCAACTCAACTCAACTCAGCTCAACATCTAAATATGCCCTGCAACTTGAGAATATGAATTTGTTTTTTCAGATATTCAATTCGCAACTTGCTCGGGCCACACCACACTGGACTTGATCACAATAGACAATACTCAAAACGTTATCCAGACACGATTACATGAGCCCAAAACTTGGGTGAGTTAGTGGGTGGGTCTTAAGCCTCTTAGTTGCCAAGCATAGGGTTACCAATGAGAAAAGCGTCGGCGTGATAACAATGGCTGAACACGGGAGAACCTAAGCCAATGAACTAGCGGGGGCAACCACGGCGGTGTTGTTATTTGAGAACAACATGCATGGAGGTGGGTAGATTTGCTTTACAGAAAATAATACCACGAAGCCATTCGATTTACACGAAACCTTCAAAGGTGCCTAAAATAATTTTACTAGATAATTTGGTAGCGGGAGACAGATCTCAACTCTCAGAAAGAACATATATATGTATATGAGACAACTTTCAGGTATACTTGATTGTAAGGCACCTCGCTACAATCGCCTTCTCATGCGCCTGCCGTTAGGATTAGCTGATTCTGCTTCAGCCCCATCTGCCGCAAGATCTTGCCCGAATGTACTGCTGCCACTCCTCTTCCTACCTGACAGAGAATTGGAGTTCTCGTCCATTGATGCAAATGTTGCCAGCAGCTCTGACAACAACGAGGGGCAGCTCCCCTCCAAATGCCTGAACGCTTCGGATTTCATTACCGCTGCAAACATGAAAGGACATTAGTAGTTCAAGACTTCAACATACACGACAAGGAAAATAACATTCATGCACAAAACTAAGGAGTTACCCTTCACAAAAGAAAGTCCATAAAATGCCCACGGAGACCATGTCTTCAAGGCAACATAACATCGTGTAATTAAATGAGGAACACTCTTTGTACAAAAAATTCATCAAGTGTCATCCAAACTTCTTCTGTACCAAATTTTAAGGCAAACCTATTTTCACTAGTTAGGCATGCATGAATAAGGCTCAAGGATACTCTAGATTAAGCTGCATCATATAGTATTCCTATGATAATACGCACCTCCCAAGTTTTCTGCATTTGCAGTGAACTTTAAACAGATAGCCTTAAGCTGTGGACAATGGTGCTGCTCAGCTAGGGCAAGAATTGTCGCCACTGTGTCTATATTAATTACTTTACACAATTCTGATTCACATAATACTTTCAGTCGATCCAGATTGTATAGGTCGGCGGCAGCCAACAGATGCTGAACCATGACACTGGATGAGCAAATAGCTGTGCTCTCAATTTCTTCTACGTCAGGAAGCTTGTCCGTGTAGATAAACAGAAGCATCGCCTGGAAAAAAGAAAAAACAGAAAAAGGCTCAACTGACTCGATATACCTGCACAAAACAGAAGCATTTCATACATAGATAACATATAAGGCTCAATACTTTCAGGAAAGCATACACTAGATGATCACCCATTTCAAGAAATTTAGTGCAAAGTTCAACTAAGCCACATAATGAAGTAACATCATCAAAGCTTAATTCTAAATGGTTATTTTGCCATTTTCTATCTACCAAAGAAGTAAAGCTAGCCAATGTCAAAGCGCCACAAAACATGCAGATTCATTCCCTATCTTTTTCTCCCTTTCAATTGTTCTTCTTGACTCAAAATCCATTTAAAATATTCGGGGAGAAAGGAAAAAGAACTAACTCCCAAAACTTAAAGAGTTACAAACGATCTCTTCACAAATTTGAAAATGAAAAACAATTAGCAGCAGCAATCCAACAATAAGAGATCTTAGGAAAATAGCTTAACTGCTTAAGCTTCAATACTGATAACTCGTGGCCTACAAAAGTTTGAGAGTTCCTCTAGCATCATATGCACCACATAATGCAAAAGGGGATGATCTTCGAAAGTTGTGTGATGCTCACCTCTAGCACACCAATAAAACAGCCTAGACTAGTAATACTTTTTAACCTCAGACTAGTAATAACTTTTAACCTAAAAAATATGACTTCTTGCAGGTGGCCATATCATATATAGTCGCCAAGTTATAGGGATGCTCAGTAAAACTGGTCTGCCCAAGCGGCAAAAGTGTAACTCACTCGTACCAAAAAAGACATGGAGATAGTTTCTCCTAATTTATGTGTCAATGATCAAATCAGTTTTCTTCCTTAGCATTGTAATAAAAAGAATCAATATGGTAAAATAATAATAAAAAAAAAAAGCATTACCTTGAAGATGAAGGGATCAATGTCTTTTACGACAACTTTATCTATGTTTGGATTTCCAACAAGTCCAAAAAACTGAGCTCTAAATACAGGAGAACGGGCAGCAAGTATCAATTTATGAGCTTTAAACGTTTCATTGCCAACCTGAAAAACTACGTCACAACCAACTTCAGATTCTATCAAGGTCTTAAAACCTTGACCCATGTCTGAGGGTGGTACAGAAATAGCACGTAGTTTTGGGCACTCAAGATGATTTCTGACAACTCCAACCTTGCAGTACATGACAAGGCAATCATCCTTTAAATAATCAGAAGCTTCTAAAAGATTTCTTCTAAAAAATCGTTTGTATCCCCTGAAATGCACGTACAGCAGCCATGAGGTAAAAGAACAAAAATCTCCCACCCCCCACCAAATAAATAAATAAAACAATTGAAACATCTGAGGGGATGGTCAATAAATAGAAACAAAATGCAGACACGCATGAACTTCGAAACTTAAATTATGTAACCAAATGCGTCCCAAATAACATAGAAAAGGTCAAAATATTGGACTAATGTTGAGTATGGCATTAAAAAAATAATAGTTCCCATTGTAACAAAAATTTCACTCCAAATCTTTTATAAATTCCACCATTGAATGCTTAAATTCTCAATTCCACCTCTGGCAACCTGTAAACTTTAAACCAAATCTATATTGTGCCAAGGTCTATAAGTGATAAAATTCAAAATTATCTCCAAATCCCAATCTTCCAGCAATCCTGTTTCAACTCATTTCCATTTTTGTTCAAGGCTTTTCAACTTTAGCATTTCCATCAATCTATGTCTGTGCCTCTTCCCCATCTTCAATGCTCTAATATTTGATCCGCTTTCTTAGACTTTCAGCCTTTCTATCTTTATATAAATGTAAATCTACTAACTACTAAAACAAGTAGAATTATTAACCAAAGGTATATTTTTATAAAATAGACTATAACCTAACTAATAATATTTTTATTATCTCTAGTGATAAGTTTGGAGGAGGTGGTGAGTCTCTCAAATTGATATAATCTCAATACGAGCTTGAATGAGTGTTTATTCCATCGTAAAACAACCGTCTTTTGGAATATAACGTACAAACACAATTTAACACAAAACTAATAACAATTGTAGCCGCTAACATACATTCGAAAGCAAAATGTTATCATTTTCCCAACTATACCAACACCCTCGATGAGCCACCGTATCACTCACCCCCCCCCCCCCCCAAAAAAAAAAAAAACTCTCTCTCTCTCTCTCTCTCTCTCAGTAACATAAAACCCTCTCATAAAAACCAATTAGTCGCTGAACTGAACCCGAACCATTTACAAGTACCAGATCGCCCCCTCTAAAGACCAATTCCCCAACCGCAATGCACGGAAAAATAAAAACAACGGCAATAATAACAATCAATTATGCAAATCAAAGTAATCCATTACCACATGCTGCCTCTGTACTTGAGCGTGTATGGCCCGCTTTCCAGCGCTCGTTGAAAGTGGCTGTGCACCTTGTTGTTCCCGTTCCCGCTCTGGTCCAACATGGACAGCTCGAACAACGCCCTCACGTCCGCGCCATCGCTCGCGAGCGCAATGAATACCGAAACGTATATCGAGTTGTCCTCGGGGTTTTTACCGTCGGGGTAAAAGTAAATCGCCCAGTCGTAGCCGCCCACCGTGAAGGTGTCGCTCATTATGTACTTCCCCACGCCCATCCCTTTGGCCAACGAGTATCCCTGTACGGTAAACCGGTGCGACCCGTTCACCGTCTCGCTTACAAAAATGGAGCACGTGTCGTCGCCGGCTTTGGAATTCGCCGTCGAGGCCATCAACGCGTGATTTGCAACATATATGGAGGAAAATTCCGGAATTACCTGAATGGAAAGAATTGTATGCAGCAAAATCAAAGCCTGGGGACGGACAATTGGACCAGCTATCGGGAATTAGGGTTTTGCTGGAGAGGAGCAGAAAGTAAAAATGTGACGTGAAAAAAGGGTGTGGGAACTGGGAAATGAAAGGGAAAGGAAAATGGGGTTGTAGACGGTCTATAATTTGGGTATTCTGGTACGGGTGTGTCTGTCTATTCATTGGACTAGTTAGTGGCCTTGGTGCTTGTGGGCGGCTGGGTAGAGTGACGTATTACGTGTTAAATGATTGGACTTGTGTCCTTATAATTTTTCAGATTCTTTTCCTAAACACTTCCACTATAAAAAGGGTTTGGATGGTGAGAATATTTGATAAATATTAAAAATATTTATAAATAATATATAAAATATTAATAATAATAATAAATAAATAAAAAGTAAATTGATACATAGAATAATCTGAGTTTTTTAAACCCGAAACCCAAATAGGCATAGTTCAAGTTGCAAATATCGAGTTTTATAAACTCGATATCCGTCTTATGTATCCACCCGTACCCACTCTCAGATACGAGCATATGGATAATCTGATTATCAACCCAAATTTTATCTGAGGCAATAACACTCCCGAAACCAGTTATCCAAGTTCTATCAGGATAAAATAAAATAAGATTAAAAATTTTTTTAAAAAAAACAGTTAAGATCTCTTTTAGGGAATGAAAATATTTTATCTCATTTCATCATTATAATTTTTTCAAATATCTACACAAAATATAATAAAAATTTAATTTTTTCAAATTCAAAAATAATAATAATATTCAAAAATAATATTCTAATAATATTTTATTCAACTTTTAACTTTTATCTAAAATTATATAATCTCATCTTACTATCAAAATCTCACCTAATAATCAAGTATACTTTTTACTCTTTATTTGCCTTTTTAATATTCAGTTTTATGCCTTTAAATTTAAAAATAATATTATTTTGAGAAATGATATTTACAGTCGTAGAGTGCGTAAATGTCATGCAATCATTTTAAAAAATTAAGTAAATATGAGATCCACGTAAAAAAAAATATTTTTTTAAAATAACTACACAATACTTATACATTTTGTGACTGTACATAATATTACTCTATTATTTTAACGATGGAGTTGTGGAATAATGGTTGAGTATCATCTCTCTCTAAACCAATCTTTTCCGAACAATGTAAATGGTGTTGGCCCTAAGAGCATTCTCGTTCGTTTCCCTATCTCTCCCTCATTCCCATAATTTTAGGATAATTTTAGGATTTTTGAGAAAAACTTTCTCCATCCAAATTCTTATTTTGCAGTTTGTGTTTATGGTATCTATAATCGTTCCTCATATATGGAAAACTACTGTACATCTCCATCGCCATTCAGCTTCTTCTTCGTCCCGAGAAAACCTTCTCTCTCTGTTGGCCCCTCCCTCACAACACCAACGAATGCAACTCTTCTCCATCGGCAATTTTTGTAAGTTTGATTTTGATTTCTTCAAAATCCAAACCGTTTCTCTTTTCCCTCATTTTCTTGTATTTTTCTTAGAATATCTCTCACATTCTCTGTTTCTCTCTTCCTATTTTTCTTCTTCCTGACGTCATAACCAAGGTAAGCTTCAATAGAAGGTCTTCAACTCTATCTCTGAGTAGGCGATGTCTTAGTTGTTTGGTTGTCGAGAAAGTTATGGGTCATTTTCACTGATTTGCATTTTATTTTTATTTTTCTTACTCTCGTTTAGATTTATAATTTTGGGCTTTGTTTGAGGAAACCACTTCTCATTTTTATTCTTGCATTGCCATTGATTTATCTATATTATTTTAGCTCTCTTCGCTATTTGGCTGCCGAGAAACTTAAGGGAATGTAGACAATAATTTGCATTTTTTTTTCACTCTCATCTAGATTTATGATTTTGGGTTTTGTTTGAAGAAATCGCTTCTCATTTTTATTTTTGCGTTGCCATTGATTTATTTGTATTATTTTGACTCTCTTAAGCGTTTGGCTGCCTAGAAACTTATAGGAAATTATCTCTATTTTTTTTAATTACTTTGTTTCTCTCATTGCAAAACCAACCGTTTGGCTTCATATAAACATTCACACGGTTTTTTTTTTTAAATATGTTTCTCTCGTTGCTATCCAACCAATTTTGTTGATGGATTGTTTGTGGTTTACGATTATGGCTTATTGAGTATACTCTGCGGTGGGTTTCTATCTGTGAATGTGGTTGGCTATGTTGACTGTTAAAATGTCTAGAATTTGATGATGCTATCACACAGATTTATTTAATTTTAATATATTTCTTTTATTGTTTTCCAACCGTTTTATGGGGTTTTTGGTTTTGAGGAGAATTGGTGGAGTTTGTGGTTATGGAATGTGTGAGATTTTTTGTTTTGAGAAGAATTTGGTGGAGTTTGTGCTTGTTGAATTTGTGGGGTTATTAGTTTTTAGCAGAATTTGGTAGAGTTTGTAGTTATGAAATTTGTAGGGTTATTGGTTTTGAGCAGAATTTGGTAGAATTTGTGGTTATGGAATGTGATTTATCATTGTTTGTGGTTATTCATTCATTAATTTGTCGTTTGGTTGGGTCATTTGCAGTGTTTCGTATCTCTCAGGGGAGGGGCTGTTATTAGGCTGTGATAATGGTGTTATAGTGCGAAGGTTATGTACGCATCGCTAGAGAAATGCTCATTTCAGTTCAAGTATTGTTGGCACCTGTTAAAGAACAAACCTAAATGGATTTGGTGTTCGATAGAGGAGGATCCAAAGCAAAGGAAGACGATGTCCCCGACCCCGACCCCGACCCCAACTTGATGTTGGAGAACTACGGTGGATTCATTTTTGATCTCGAGGCGAATAATGTGATAGATAATGATGTGATCGAATTGGACCGACCAATGAGAAAGAAATATGAGAAAGGAAAACGAAAAGCCCAAGCCACGTCAGCACAGTAGATTGTTGGGCTCAGCAAACTGAAGTATACGCTTTCGGAGTAGTCACATGCTTAAAAGAAATAATATTTTCGCCTCAAGGCCGAAAATATAGAGTATAACAAGGAAAAAGAACTAAATTTAATCTGTCTCAAGGATAAAAGATTAATTTTGGATGCCAAGAAGATGGAAAATGAGAAGGAAAAATAGTTAAATAAAATCCGTCAAAATAAAAAAAGACTGAGGTTGGAGGCAGAGAAACTAGAGCTCGCCAAGAAGGAAGCACATCAACGCATTATGATGATGGGCGTGAGTGTCATGCCAGGACTGCAACGTTATATTTCGAGCAATTGTAGAGAGAAATCATGGCGAGACACAATGATGTAGGACATTTGGATTGATAAACGTTTTTTGTAAAAAAATTATTTATTTATTTTTGTTGTTTCAGACAATGATAGATGACAATATTATTGATACTAAAACAGTTTAATTTTTAATTTGGATTGTGTAAATTGATATTTTGAAATAAGGAAATTGACTATTACAATTTCAAAAACTATTACAGATTATCTCAAATATAATCACTACGAATATGAAGGAAATACGAATAGAAATTTACTTAGCTCAAATATAGTTTATACTAACATAAAGGAAAGACGAATTGAAATTTGATTAACTCAATTATAGTCACTATAACATGAAGAAAATACCAATCAATTATGCGACATGTCTACTGTTGAGAATATAATAGTCATTGATGTTCAATTAGATCTGCTTGAACCTGATGATGTGCCAAAATGTCTCTAATATGATGATGACGTTGGATGAAGTCCATAAACTCAGTAGTATGATTGCGCGACAATTCGGAGACTTCATCATCAAGTTGATCATACTCGATGTTTGAACCCTCACTATCATCACGCTCGTCTTCAATGATCATATTATGTAGAATAACACATGCCTTCATTATATTTGTTAGTTCATTGACTTTGAACATTCGAGAATATCCACGAATGATTGTAAATTATTGTTGAAGTACCTCGAATGCACGCTCGATATCTTTTCTTGGTGATTATTGTGTTTTCACAAAAAAGAATTTCTTATTCCCTTGCGGTGATGGAATCATCTTCACAAAATTTCGCCACTTGGGATAAATATCATCTGCAAGATAATATCTCATCTGGTAGTGGTTGCCATTGATTGTGTAATTGACTGGAGAAGTACGCCCTTTGATAAGTTATGTGAAAATAGAAGATCTTTCAAGCACATTAATGTTGTTATGTGAACCGGGCATACCAAAAAATGCATGTCATATCCAGAGATCATATGAAGCAACTGCTTCTAAAAAAATAGTTGGTTCACGAATGTGGTTGGAGTACATATATTTCTAAGCTGCAGGACAATTTTTCTACTTCCAATATATGTATTCAATGCTTCCCAGAGCATTTATAGGAATCCCTGTTGTTCACTAACCACAAGAAATCGAGTAATATCATTGGCATTTGGAGACCGCAAATATTCATCTAAAAAAATAATTACTATTATCTCAGAGAATTTTGTAAGGCTCTTCATTGCTATGCTTTCACCAATACGTATGTATTTATCCATAAAATCTCCAGTAACCCCAGACGTTAGCATTCTAAGTGCTGCAGTTATCTTTTGCATAGAAGATAAATCGAGTCTTCCGGCATTATCTCTTCTTTGGACGAAGTACGGCTCGAAAGACTATACCTCATTTAGAATACGGAGAAATAGAAGACGGCCCATCCAAAATCTCCTTCTAAATAGATTCGAGGATATACCGGATTTTCTACGAAATAATTGCGAAATAGGTGCTCGTTCCCTTGAATATTATCACACCGAATAAACTTACGGCGTTGGCCATTGACACAATGTCTCGATGACTGTCCATCAACCTCATCATTAAGAACAACATCCAACTTATCTTCAGATGATAAATATGTGAGCAATTTGCGAAAGAATGTACGAACCATTTGATGAAGGGAGTGAGATCTCAGGGGAGATTGTTAAATTTCGATTCTTTAGATCAAATGAGATTTGAGATAGTGAGAATGTGAATGAAAGTATAATGCGTATTTATAGAAGAAAAAGTTACCGTTACATGTAAGATAAAAAATGTTACCGTTTAAGACTGGGGAAAAAAAGTTATTGTTTGAGAAAAGACAAATTCAGTTACCATTTGAGGTAGGAGTTCAAATTGTTACTGTTTGAAAAAGTTTTCAAAATCTTACCATTAGAGAAAGGAGAAAAAATGTTACCGTTACAGATTAGACAAAAAATTTTATGACATATTAAAAAAAATTACTATTTTTATAATACAGATTTCGGTTGAAAAATAATATTGTATCCGATAGTCAAAATCGTATAAGTATTTAGTAAAACAACTTTGCTACACGTACCCGCCCTTGGGTACCTTTTGCGAAATCGGCTGACAGCCGATATTATTAAAAAACAAAATGAAGTCACATTTTTTGGTGCAGTTAGTTCGGCATCTCAACAAGTGCCACGTAGGCGTTCTAAAAAAAATTAAAATGGAGTTGCATTCATCTGAAACCTCTCCATCTCCTTCTTTCTCTCCCTCTCCCTCCTCCCATCTGCACTCATGTAGCAGAAGATCCACAAAGACACTATGGTCCAATCAAGTACCCATGTAATCAAGAGCAGGTAGATTGAAGGAGGACATAACTCACCCACTTCCAAACTCAGAAAAAGCAAGTAGATTGAAGAGTATGTGTAAGTGAAGAGATGCTATCTATCCACCTAGACAACTTTAAAATTGGAATGCTAAAAGAGCCCAGGATCCAGGATTAGGGGAGATAAGAATTCAAAGACCAAAAAAAACAAAAAAAAGAAATCACAAGATTTAGAGTTTCTAATCCCAAACAATTTGATTTTATCTGTAAACTACCAACCAAAACCCAGGACAAGAAATGGGCTAAACAAACTAACAAAGATTTGAAATTTAGTTAAACCAAATTAGAAAACCAACCCTTCAATAAAGAATATGACAAAAGATCTAGTTTATAGGGGTTTCTAGCTTGCTGAAATTAAACAAGAACGAATTTAAGCTTGTGGGTATTAAAGTTTGATTCTTTTGAGTAAACAAACCTTAATAGAACTAAGCAAAAAACACAAGAAAGACTAGAAATGGTAGTAGAAGAAGAAGCAGTGATAGGAGATAAAGAATGTGAGCAGAGTAAAATTATGGACATTAAGAAAAAAACGAATTAACGATAAAAGGTTGGAGAAGAATATGGTAGTGGTAGTAGAAATATCTGCTAGCCACATCAATATCCCGCCTAAAACTGGCATATATGGAGAGGAGGATACTTAAAGGTTTTATTCTCCACAACAAGTAAATATTGGAAACAAGATGGATGGGTTTTGTAATTTTGTTCCCACTGCAGTTCTTTACATTCAAGTTGTAATTTCATTTCCCCCCCTTTTGTCCAATGCATGAATCGTCTTCATAGCTTGTTTGGGAAACTTGTTGTGTTTCCCACTCCATGGTCGTGTTCCTTGTTGAGGTGAAAACGAGGTGTTCTATGGGTTGGATTTTGAGTTTCAGAAACCATGAATCAAAAGGGGCAAACGATGGTGCGAACGTACCGTTTCACTAATGTACACATGGAATCTCGGGTACGCGGAGGGTTTCCCTCTCAGGTAAAAGTAGACTTTTTGTTAGTAAAATATGATATTTGAAAATAATATAATAAAATAAAAGAGTTAGTAGTTAAGATTATAAATAGAAGTGAGAGAAAAATAATAATAAATAAAGAATAGAAAAATTTTATTTAATAAAATAGAGATAGAGATCAAAAATAAGATGTATGAATTTTTAAAAAATAAATAAAATTTAAGAAATATTTTTAGAAAATAATATTTTAATTAAATTATAAAAAATTTGTATTGAGAACGAATGCTCTAATCGATTACATACTTAGCTGTCCGCAACACGTCAGCCAAGATCTTCATGTTGCCCAACCCGGACGGACGCCAGCCACGATGCCACGTGCATAAAATTGCTGCTCACAAAAATGAAAAAGAAAACCAATATCTTCATCACCGACAAATGCTTAACCGTATCCCTCCGACGTACCGGCAACATCATTTGCTTCCGTGTCTCCTCGGAGCATAAACTCACTCGCACAGCGTTCACCCTACGGTTACACCTATAAATCTCCGATCGTATATTTCGCTGATCATCCAAATCCTATAAACTCAGCGAAAAAATCAACCGCTCCCACTCTCACTCTAACTCGAACTCTAACTCTATCCCCGAAAGCTCGCATTCTTCGATGCCACTCTTCAATTTCGGTGCGGTGATTGAAAGAGATCCGAGATCTACATGCTCCTCTTAACTCCTTCCGTTTCATATTTCTAGAATTCTTAAAATGAAGCCATTCGGAGGTGGGGAAGTCTTCAAAACCCCGCTGATTATCAAGATCTCCGCCTTCTTTGTCCTCGCGGTCACTTCCTTTTACTTGGGCGAGCACTGGTCCGATGGGTACCAGCAGCTCATCTTCTTCACCACCGCGCGCCGAGCCCCTTCGGTCTCGATCTCACCCAACCGCGACAAGCCGTTTAATGTCTCCGCCCTCATTCATGATAACCAAACCCAAACCGTCCCCGACAAAACCCTGAACACGGCCCCATTCTCGGTCCCTCCCAGTTCTCCGCCTCCGCCATTACAGCGGTTCGGGATCGTGAATGAGAACGGAACGATGTCTGATGAGTTTGAGGTAGGGGAGTTCGATGAGGGTTTGGTGGAGGATTGGAGGAACGAGACGGAGGCGGTCGATGGTGATGGAGATTCGTCTAGGGTTAGGGTTACCAAGTTTCAGCTGTGTCCGAGGGCTATGAGCGAGTATATTCCCTGCTTGGATAACGAGGAGGCTATTAAGAAGCTGAAATCGAGTGAGAAAGGGGAGCGGTTCGAGAGGCATTGTCCAGAGGAAGGTCGGGGATTGAATTGCCTCGTTCCAGCACCGAGCCAGTACCGCACCCCGATTCCATGGCCGAAAAGCCGGGACGAGGTATCGGTTTCTTTCCGGTTACCCCCTTTTTGATTGGTTGTCTAGTCGCTGCTAGGTTCAATTGTAATTCTACATTGAAAATCTTTTGGTGGATTTGCTTTCTCGTCACCCTTTTTGCATTTTAGGAGAGGTTTGAATATTGAGTTGATATGAGATGAAAGTTGAATAAAATATTGTTAGAATGTTATTCTTTAATATTATTATTTTAATATTTGAAAAAGTTGAGTTGTTTATTATATTTGGTATCGAAATTTGAAAAAATTGTAATGATTATATGAGATGAGATGAGATGAAATGAAATGCTTTTTGTATTCAAACATAGCCGAGTCGACTGATTTATAATGCTAATCCAACTTAATAAACAAACACTGGAAATTTATTTTGAAAGGTATTGTTGCTGCCAAATATTTTGTTGCTGAGTAGCTGATTCCTTAGCGACTTAGCATGTTTATATTGGAGTTTGCTAATAAATATGCTGGCCCCTTGTAGGTGTGGTTCTACAACGTTCCTCATACTCGTTTGGTTGAAGATAAAGGGGGTCAAAATTGGATTGCCAGAGTGAATGATAAGTTTAAGTTTCCTGGAGGTGGTACACAGTTTATTCATGGGGCAAATGAATATTTGGATCATATATCTGAGGTTGTTATTTGTTAAAAGTTAGTTGGGAATAAACTTGGTCAGTGTATCATCATATTCTGATCTTCAATTTTTTTTTTTTTTATCTGTACATGTAGATGATCCCTGAAATAGCTTTTGGTCATCATACCCGAGTCGTCTTAGATGTTGGGTGTGGTGTAGCTAGTTTCGGTGCCTATTTGTTATCACGGAATGTCATCACTATGTCAATTGCTCCCAAAGATGTTCATGAGAACCAGATTCAATTTGCTCTTGAGCGTGGTGTGCCAGCAATGGTGGCAGCATTTGCAACTCATCGTTTATTGTATCCGAGCCAAGCTTTTGACTTGATTCATTGTTCACGGTGTAGAATCAATTGGACTCGTGATGGTATGTACTCTTGTGTCTATATATTTGGTTTAATTCTTGGTAGCTACAAAAAGGAAACCTGATCAAGCAGTTTAGTATTTACAGATACTTTTTACCTTTTCTTACTTGTTGGTTAAAAACTAGTTAATGCCAAGTTTTTATGTTTATAGAACTCCTACTGGTGAACTTATGATGCAATTTTGCATCAGGGCACCTACTCTTATGAAATATGTGACTGAGTCCCCTTTTTTTTCAAGGTTGATGTTGTATCCCTCCTAACTCACGTGAGATCTTTTATTTTTGTTTTTTTATTGACTTTATCCTTCTATTACTTTGTGATGAAGATGGAATATTACTGCTTGAGGTAAATAGGATACTCCGTGGAGGAGGATACTTTGTTTGGGCAGCACAACCTGTTTATAAGCATGAAGAAATCCTGGAAGAACAATGGAAAGGTATCGCTACCAACAATTTTAATTTCTGCTAATCTTGTCGAAAGCGGTTGTGTTCAGTTTTAACATGGGCATGTTTGGACACTTGGAGTATCTCAAAATTTTGTGGATAGTAGTGAAATGGTTTGAGTGAAGATGTTTTATTGGGTTTTGGGAAAATATAGAGAAAAAGTTAAAAAATTGTTTGAATATTATTTTTTTTAATATTATTGTTGTTTTGAAGTTTGTAAAAGTTGTATTGGTTTTTGTGTTTGGATAATGATTAGGTAATGATTAGATGAAAAAGTTGAAAATTTGCAATTGAAAAATATTTTGTGTTTGAGTGATGTTTGTGAATGAAATTATGAGAAGTTTTGAGAAATTTGAGAATTCTTTGCCTGTCCGAACATGCCCTTATTTTGTGACCTGCTGGTCTTTTTGTGTAATTCTGACCTGAACTTAATTGAGTTGATGTTTGTCTGTGTTAATTACCACTTACCACCTTGCATATTTATCTTTCAGAGATGCTTAACCTTACAACTCGTCTCTGCTGGGATTTTGTGAAAAAGGATGGATATATTGCAATATGGCAGAAGCCATAT
Source organism: Juglans regia (assembly GCF_001411555.2). Lineage (NCBI taxonomy): Eukaryota > Viridiplantae > Streptophyta > Magnoliopsida > Fagales > Juglandaceae > Juglans > Juglans regia. The sequence continues at coordinate 50,756,771 of NC_049907.1, read as the reverse complement.
AACAATAGTTGTTATTTAAGCCGTGAGGAAGGAACTAAACCTCCATTGTGTGATCAAGATGATGATCCAGACAACGTTTGGTACGCTCACAATTCTACCTTTCTAATTATTGCCTGTGATTTGATAATTTGGTCAAACCTAATATAACATTATTCAATATTTGAGGCGAGTATTTTGATGCAAATTTTCACTAAATAAAAGTGGATAGATTGGTTCCCTGCCATTTTAAAACAATTCTTTCTATGGTTAGTTTATAAGGGTTTTTGCATTAAGAGCAATGTATCAGTCATATCTTTCACTCATCCTCTATCAGCCTCACCTGGATTCTTCTTGCTGACCAATTAATATGGCCTTCTTCGGTTTTCTATTATCCTTGGGATTTCCCCCTCACCATGTTGCTAGAATTTTCAATGGCAATTTATTACTTAGATCTTTCCACATGCCCCTGCACAAAAACTGTGCAGCTATTTCTTGGGTTTTCTATTCTGGCCTAAATCTTGAGGACATATGCTTGAAAGATGCTTGAAAGATGTTGATGATCTTCTAATGGCTTTTCGTCCAGACAGTTAAGATTTATGTGCTGATGACTCGAACAATTTGGTATGGTGGTTTTGGAAAGCTTCTTAGGCATCCTCAGCGAACTAGCCTCTTGTTGCTACGGCTTTTGAGGTCATTTAGTTGTTTGTAATTGTCTTTTTTGCATAATCATGTTAGGTATGCTGATCTGAAGTCATGCATCTCCCGACTTCCAGAGAATGGGGTTGGAGCAAATGTTACCACGTGGCCTGCACGTTTACAAACTCCACCCAGTAGGCTTCAGAGCATACAGATTGATTCCTATATATCAAGAAAGGAGCTCTTCAAGGCAGAATCAAAATACTGGGATGATATAATAGCTAACTATGTTCGTAATTTGCACTGGAAGAAGATTAGATTAAGAAATGTAATGGACATGAGAGCTGGCTTTGGAGGGTATCATAATTATCTCATGCTCTTCTCTTCCATTACAAATTAATTTTACATTTCTTATGATCAATCTTATAGAAACTGGCTTTGGCAGATTTGCGGCAGCATTAATGGAACAAAATCTTGACTCTTGGGTTATGAATGTTGTTCCTGTTAGCGGGCCCAACACCTTGCCTGTTATATATGATCGAGGACTTATCGGAGTTTTGCATGATTGGTACTTTCGAAAACTGTTTCTTGCATCTATTTCAAATATGTATGTATATTGATACTTTTGCTTTTACATATATGATGGATACTATAGCTGATCAGATTGCATAATCATACTGGTCATATACACCTCAAAATGAACATTTTGGAGTCTTTAATTGATCAGATTTCTCTTCGAGTAATTTAATTAATGGTTCAGATTACTGGATATCTGACATGATACAATGATACCTACCTCATATATGTACCTCCCTCTATCCAATATTTTATTACATTTAACTTTTTTGGATAGTATCTGCAAAATACTAGTTATATGGCATCAAAATTAATTACAGTTATCGATGATCCTTGAACTAAGTTTCTGTGGCTGAAGTCTTCTTGCATAATATTATCCAGGTGTGAGCCATTTGATACATACCCAAGAACCTATGATTTTTTGCATGCAACTGGTCTCTTCTCTATTGAGAGAAAAAGGTACACCCAAACTCTTGTAATTTTTCCTGGTAGATGATTTCCATACTTGGTATATGCATTCGGCTTTTCCTGTCTTTTCTTTTGTTCCATAAAGCCAACTGATTGACAAGTATAGTGGCATGTAGAATTAAGTAAGTTTATGCCATGCTAAGAATCTCAGATCTTGCTTACAATCAACAACTCAACTTAAATGGGATCTACTCTGGAGGATTATATTATTGCTTTAGAAAATGATTTTATGTAAACAATATTTAAATTTACTTGATAAAACAGGAAATATAGAATGATATGAAATGACGTGGGTTTATAAACCTCGAGTGGATCTTTGGGTATATGATGGATTTTGCTTATGATATGGGCTGGGATCCCCTGGGGTTAGGAGTTGATTTTCTTATCATCATTATTGATACTATTTTTCTTTGTATCAGATGCAGTATCTCTTCAATCATGCTTGAGATGGATCGGATACTGAGACCTGGTGGACATGTATATATCCGTGACACTCTTGCTGTCATGGATGAACTTCAAGAGAATGCAAAGGCCATGGGTTGGCATGTTTTAATGCGAGATACGGCTGAAGGTCCTTATGCGAGTTATAGGGTCTTGACTGCTGAAAAACACTTATTGCGTGGTTGAAGTGGTGGAAATTGTGAAGCATGTTTATTCCTTGCTGATCCGTCTGAGAGAAGATGGGGCAAACCACGCTATTGTTTCTCTAACGATAAGGTCTTTGAAGCAAAGGAATTTAGACGATCACTGAATGAATGACAGTTACGTAGAGAGAGGGGGGATAGAGAGAATTTCTTTTATTGGGTAGTGTATTGACAATTGACATTTGGTATGCTGAGATCACGATGCAGGGAGCAATATCTAGGCAACTATTGGCCCAAGTAGCAGTGCAAAGGCGTAATGCACCTGTAAAACTCCATGTCACGTTTTATCCAAGTTTTTCTATGCTAGTACATTTGTTAAATTGTTTACCCAGAACCATGAGATATACGTCGCCCTTATTCGTTCGTTCGTTTGTGCATATTCTTTATATTGGTTATTGTGCATCACTATTCAGAATTATCTACTTTTAATTTCTGGTTTGATTCTCTCTCTCTCTCTCTCTCTCTCTCTTCTATTGTTACTCTTAATTGTAATCTTTCCTGATCATTTGAAAGCTTGAATAATTCAAGAACTGTTGTTATGTGGTTGGAATACAATAGTATGTCATTTTTTAAATGTAGTATAAAGCTAAGCCTGATTTGATTCTTTAGCTACTAATCCAACCATATCTGACACACTCATTTTTCCATTCGACTCGATTGGTTGTAATCATGCTTTGATGCTCAATGCTATGATTTACCTATAACTCGAGTGGAAAAGGTTTATTTCTTCTTTATCTTAGATCTTATTAGAGGAAGAATGGCAATGCATAATCTTTCGTTACGCACCCTCATTGCCCAGCATTCTTTGCTTTTAATCTCCTTCCACTCATCTTATATATCCGACCCCTCCAGATAAACAGAGAATGAGAATTGTGATTTGCTTGTCAATATGTGCCTGCCTATTTTTGTGCCCGTGGGGAGACTCAACACGGACCCGAAATTTTGAAATTTTTGGCACGAGTCGTAGGATTGTATAACAGCTTTGGATGTAACGTCGACTTTTGAATAAGAGACCATAAAAAAATTCAAACGAGTCAATTACAGATTTGCTTCACAATGGATATGGCTGGGGCCCAGCATATAATCTCTGTAACACTCCATGGGGTGGGGTAGAAGGATGAATAAGCTCACTCAGAGAATGAGCATTCTCTCCAAAAGGGGAAATACTAGAAAATTTATGCATTCATTGATGTCCTTACAGAAGGAAACAGCCATGTATATGAACAGAGCACGTAACAAACTCTGCCAAATCATGGGGAATATTCTCTGACAGTACTCTAACAACTTAACGGAATAAAAACAAGGAAATACAACAACCAGTACTGGACTAATTCTAAAACATTAATAGACTTAATAGTGCTGCACGGGCTTCAGCCTCTACGTGATCCAGCCATTCCCGAACTCATGTAAACCCAAGTCCTCAAGACAACACTTCAGACTTCTCTTCTCACTTGTCTTCTCCAGAGTTCTAGGGTTCCATCGTAACAATTGTATACTGGAAAACATCAAAACAAGTTGGTGCTAATTACAACTTTCAAGCGTAACAACCAAACTATCCAATGTATCCATCGAATCTTGGTCTCCGCATTTGCTGGCCTTGATTGTGATTCTGCACGGTTATAATGTTGGACCGGCTTCCTAACCTCAAGTTCTGAAATTGATGTTGAGCTTGTGAGATTGAGTGCAAGCTCCTGTGCACCTGTGGACGAGTTGGGTGGTTCTGATGGTGCCCACCATTGGGAGTTGGGTTCCAAACAAGTGGTCTTGGAATAATACTTTGAGATACTTCTGGTCGAACTAATGCTGCTACGAGAGAACCCTTATTCTGATTGGCAGAAATAAGCCTCCGGTAAGTCGTCTGGAATGCTTCAGATATCAGTGTCAATTTACTCATGTTAACTGCCCTTGCGGAATTTTCTGGCTGCTCAAATGGATCCTCAATCTAACCACCAGTACCACAAACAACAAAATCAGCAGCAGTGGCAGCAGTAAAAATTGTTATCATAGAAGAAAACTTCGCGCCCCCATATGAAAAAACAATATTTTTTTTTCCATCCATTTATACATATACATGCATACATAAAAATATTTACACATCGATCCACCCACAGACGTGTATACGTCTTTGGGGTACCTAAAAATATACACAGACGTGTATATTTACACATACATGTGTATACGCACACGCATACATATATATATACACACACATACATACATATATATATATATCGAGAGAGAGAGAGAGAGAGTTACAAGTATTGTGTAAGTCTTGGGGTACCATCTCATATTCCTATCTATGCGCTCCCACTGGCCTGTATAGGGACAAATTCCTAGCTCTGAGGCCTTCAATCCTATGTCAAAAAACTGCAGAACATACAAGGTGAAAATGCAATGAACAGATCTCGAGCACACCTAATGGGGTAAATAGGTGTTTAATGAAACAACCGAAGAATAACCAAATTTAAATATCTAACAGATGAATACCTAAGCAACCTAGAATCAACAAAACATAAAGCATAAAAAGTAACAAATAACACAAGATTTTGCTGACAAAAAGAAAACTTTTCAAGAACTATTCATATGAAAACTCGCTTCGGGTGTTCAGCCACAACCTATAAATCCACTACAGAATAAAGATACTACAATCAGTTTAAATTCTCACAAAACCTTTAAAGACTCAAACACCAGGCTGTGATTCCAATGAACAAACCCTGCCCGATCTACTGGAACTCCATCAGCACCCCTGATGGACTCACCAACACATCGCCAAGCACAACAGTTCTCCAAGAATAAAATGATCAATAGATCAGCAGGTGGTAACCTGAGTATAGGGAGTGAAAATTGTTTAACTTTAAGACTCAATACCACACGGTATTTTTTCTAATAGGAAACATCTGGATTCCTGAAAATAATGCTCCAGCCTCTTTAAAAATCGTGCACCAGTAGCTTTATAGTAAGGCTCAAATCAGGCTTAAGACAGGATTCAAAGACGTGTGGGAGAGTTGCTTGATCCGGACGTCTCACGTGCATCTAGAGGTCTCGTGTGCCTCTAGCAAACTACATCATGGAACTAATTTGCTTGACTGCATGTCATACGTGTCTAGCAAAAAGCAAAATGTAGGTCTCGTTTGACCAAACAACTCATGAGCTGTCTGACAAGATCTCTGTACAAGCATTGGTCAACCGTGTGTCTCACGAGAGTCCAGCGAAATCAGTGGTTCTTCAGTTTTTATACAATTTTGAACTGAACTAAATCCAAATCAATTACAACTAAGCTTTGTCATTAAAAATGTATGCCATCATTCTTTTTTTTTACACTAACACAGAGGAGCTTTATTGACACAATGAGAGAGTTAATATAATCCCCTAGTGGGCATGCTATTCCTAGATATGAGAAAGATACTAGAAAACTAATAAACTTAATCAAACTATAATAGAAAAGGGAGTTTTACCAAATTATATAAATCTCCTGTACATACTCATGACAACTACAGTTGACTGAAAATTTTCACCACAACTTATAATTCAACTTTGATGGGTTAGGGGTGTAATGAATTTATTTTGAACTGTATTGAGCTCATCACAAAAATCGCTATTACTATGATTTTTCATTAACTATTAAGGTAGAAAACCATGTTTGAAATGATTACCTTTTCAAGGAATGAAGTGAAAAGTTCAGACAAAGAACTTCGATTCACTCGCCGGAACCTGTCTTGTCTGAACCTTCTTATGTTAGCGTCACATATTTCTTTAATGCGTATCTCTGCATTAGTCCTCACACCTGCATAAAGCATGTCGAAAGACGGGTCTCATGACTCTAGTTGTCTTCTGAACTAGTCAATTGGTATTTAGATTCACAGATCTTGTGAAGGTACTTCTGAATATTCTCATGAGCTATGCCTTTTGGGTTCTTCAATGAACTTTTCTCGATTGCTTATAGAAAAAATATTTTCAGTAATGGTAAAAACACCGAGGCTCATAAAAAACACCTATAGTAATTTTTAGTACTTTTCAATTGGTCATTTCAATATGAATGTTAAACCTCTTTTGATTCACTTTCAGTATATTGAAGTAAAGAACATCTCACCGTATAACTAGAATGCTATTATCAGTTTAAGTCGCCCAAAAATTCTATTGATGCCCAAAAAATATGATGTATAGATACAGCTAAGTTTCTGAAGACATTGTTTTTCTTATAAAGTATTTGTTCTACTCTATTCTTCCTAATTCCTCACGAGGTGGTGCCATTTGGTACTCCCAACCACTGTCATACAGATCCATATGCTTAACACAATCCTTAGGACTACAACTTCTTTCAAGGAACATTAAATTTAACTAAATTCAAATTACCTTAAGACAGGATTTCTACTTTCACACACCCGAACATTTATTAAGTTAATGCTGTTATTATGGCTTCTCTTCTAAGTAAACTGCACCATTAAATTACCATTATTCCTCTCTTTCGGAAAACTAACTTCAACATCTACGCCTCCCTTGCCCTAACACTCCACCAATCCAATCATATGGCTTTGATAACAGAAGGGGAAACCAAACCCCAGTTCGATCACCTTTCTGATGAAACGACAAGGTATAACTGTGGCAGTATAAAATTTAGAAAACCAATCCAAAGTACACAGAGAAAGAACACAAATCATTTGAACCATTTAAAGCACCAAAATAAATTACTTTTGAACAGTCAAAAAAAAGGAAATGAATTATAAGTTTCACGCAAAATGTACAGTTCAGCTTCTGTCTCCACCATTCTAAGGAAGAAAACTAGAAAGATATTGATGCTTTGTGCATAAGATTGAATATTAAAGTACCTCGAAGATCATTGACAAGATTTCCCGGGTAAATATCCTTGAGAGGTGGTAATATTGCAGGGACACAAGTCTGAAACAAAAAAGTAAAAAAAATAAATCTTCCATTAATTATCAGAACTGAAACAGTAAATTTCAACATGCAAGGAAGCAAAGACAGGGAACCAGACCAACTCAAGAAGATTTAAATAAATCAAAATATGTGAGTCAGAAGAAGATTATATCCTGATGTCTTGAAACATGACAAGATATTTAAATGAAATAGACAGAACAAGACTGATGCAACAGTATAAAAGACCAAGAATAAGTTTTATTTTATTTTTTTAACATTCACAAACAAGGTCCAAAAGAACTGTCAGGATATACTTCGTGGAGCAGCAAGGAAACCTCCGGCTGATTTTAACCATTTCTTTTTAAATTGTACCAGAGATAATGACCAAAGATTACCTGAAAATGGAAGATCACAAGCAGACAGAGAGAGTATGAATTGAAGGTCCCAGCTTTTGGATTATTTATGCCATGTGCTTTTGCCCATTCCTTGACCTACACAAGCTAGAATAATGTACCAAACACTTCCACTTATTCTCGCAACATCAAGTATCGTTTGAACAGATATGTACCAGTAAAACCATATCGTGAAAGCGCCCATCTATCGCACTGACCCAAAACAAGCTTTTGGACTTCATTTGGCCCTGTATGTTATCAATCGACATATCACAAGAGATGCTTTGGCGGCTACTCTCAAATTTTAGAATTGGAACTCTTGCATTAGGGATCAATTGCAACTTTTGCCATCCACCTGCAGATCAACCATGTTATAAAAAGAAGATAGAAGCATTGTGAAAAAAAATATCAAACCAATTAAGAAGAGCATAGTCAAACCCTATAAAGGATAAGCGAACTTGCATTGTATCAATCACCTATATTCCTTATTGCTTTCCCATATCAACTAAGTATTACTGAATTTAACCCCTAAGGGTTGGCTCAAGTGGTAAAGGCTTTAGTCTTGGTGGTCTGTTGCAAACAGTTTCTAGAGGTTATCAGACTGGGGGGAACTTTCTCTTGAATTATTTAAGGTGCACTTGCAGGAAACTCCTCACCGAGGGCCTGTGCACCCCCGGGATTAGTCGAGACTTAATTCTCAGACACCCGGTGCCAATAAAAAAAATATAGAAAAATAACTGGGGGCTTTGGATGAGCAATAAGAATGGAAAAGAAGGACCCAACTACAAAAAGATGATCAAAAGGCCGTTTTGAATAATAATTACAAATGAAACCCTAGGTTCTGAATTACAGAGATCATATAGTGGCCATTGTGATACGATTCACAGAATTTACAAATCCAGCTTGCCATCACAGGTCCCAAAAGCACAATAAATGACATGATGGATTTGACATGAGGAGCACACACCAAAATGATGAATAAAGAAGAAACATCATTCTTTTAAGTCCCAAATCCATATATCCTACAGATGCAGGTAGCTTACTTTCTATAGATGCACTGATGGGGAGGGGGGCAGAGAGAGGAAGGGGCAGAATTATCGATACTTAAACTCAAAGTAATTACCTCTCTGTCTCAAAGCTATCTGTACGTCTCCCAGCAATTTCTTTCTGCGCTTTTTCCCAGCAGATGAAATACAAGAACCGTTGGGCAAATCAATAGAAATATCCAAGTCACCCCATCTTGTGAACAGGCTGGAAACAAATGAACCAAATGGCTCCACTGTTGCACCTGTTTGAGCCAAATCATGAATTCTATTGTTACTCTAAAAAACTCTTACCATGGGGCAACCTTATTCCTCGTGATACCATGCTGACTCAACAAACGAAATGTTGCGAAATAAGAAACGAGAATGAAAATTCACTTATTGATGTATCTAAAGGAATATTCTCTGTTTTGTTTTTAACTGGGGGACCAAACTAGAATAACCCCATCCTGACCACCTTTATCAAGCCAGAAAAGGGATCTCCCTAATGGATGACTGAGCCTCAAATTAGTGTGCCAGCTGGCTTAAAACATTCTAATCTCTATGCTCATTGGGGTGAAGCTTCCTTACCAAGAACAACATTTATAGCTACTGTAATTCCTTTAAGAAAAAATCATGTCATCAAGACTGAATCACAAAATGGCTGAAGACAAGTTACATTCAATAAGAAACAGATTCATTCACAGCAGAGTAAAAGTATAGGTTCCTGATGCAAAGGGAATTCAGCGTATGCAATTTGGTGTATAAAGTTCTAATCAACAGAAGAAGTTGCTCAATTTTCCAAATAAAAGAACAAAGTCATTATTACTTTTGGCACAAAAACTAATCACTGTGATAGTAAAAAAACAATAAAAATTAAAATAAAACTTTCATGCCAGCTCCCTCTTCATGCTTCTAAGATCCAACTAAGAATCCAACAAATATGAGCCTAAAGGTATGTGCTCATATCAACATTATTGGACTCAAAACAACATTTCAACATCTTAAAGAAAATCATAGGATGGGAAGTTTTCTCTCTGTACACATCCTCCCCGTACACGTTGAAGTTTTCCCTCCATACATATCTACGATGGGAAGACTATTCCGGTGACTCCTAGCTGGAATCAACTTTCTTTAGCTATTACGATTATTTTTCTATTTTGTGACAAGCATGGGCCTCCTCGAAGGTGTTCGTTTTATCAATGGAGGGCGGGAACTACTGTCGTATCACGGAGAGGGGTAGGAAGGTAACCAAGGAGGTGGTGCTCAACCATGCCAGTACTTGCTGGCTGGTGAACACAGTAGAAGAATGTTTATTATTGGGGGGAAGGAAAGATTTTTTTTTTTTTTTTATAAGTACTCAAAAATATATTAATAGAGATAGGCAAAGCCCAAGTACACAAGATGGTATACAAGAGATAAGACCTATCTAGGTCGAAGTAAGGGAAACTAGAAAGTCATGAAAATTTAGGCCATTAAAATCTAAAGCAATGGCCCATAGAAATAAAGTACGGAAAAATAGCGTTCTAAGTTCCTCTAGAGACCGCTCTTTGTTTTCGGAAGTCCGATCGTTGCACTCTTTCCATATACACCACATAATACAGATTGAGATCATATTCCACACCGCCTTGATTTGTTGAACTCCTCTCGGAAGTATCCAGTTGGCCAATAGATCTACCACCATTGCAGGCATAACAAAGGCTAACTCTATCCGGCTAAAGACTTCAACCCACAAGGCTCTATTAGTCTCACAATGTAGCAAGAGGTGTTCCACTGTCTAGACATCAAACACCAGTCTAGTATAACTAATCGGCGCTTCCTCAGATTGTCGGTAGTCAGAATCTTCCCCAACGCTGTTGTCCAAGTAAAGAAGATCACTTTCGGAGGCGCCTTATTTCTCCAGATTCTCCTCCATGGAAACGGGATGTTTGCAACTTGGGAAAGGGACGTAATAAAAGGATCGAACTGAGAAAATGCCCTTACCCGCAGGAGTCCACCACATCCTATCTACTTGATGTCTACTCGACTTCACAGAATAAAGAATGCTGAAAAAAGCCTCAAAGATGTCCACTTCCCAATCTTGCGCCGCTCTACTAAATGTAACGTTCCACTGCACTTGGTCCCCTGTTAGAAGCATAAGGTCATCTATTGAAGCTTCCTGGTTGCATGCCAACTGAAAAATAGTAGGAAATGTATCCTTTAGGGCCTCATTCCCACACCATATGTCCCTCCAAAACTTAATGCGAGAACCCCTCCCCAACACCAATTTAGAATGGCTACTAAAATACACCCCACCCATTCCTAATGTGTTTCCAAACTCCCACCCCTCTAGCCCCTTACACCTCTTCAGTACACCGGCCCCCCCACATGTTTCCATATTTACAATCAATCACCAACTTCCATAGGGCTCTGTCTCCTTATTATACCTCCATAACCACTTCCCAAGCAGGGCTTGATTGAAAGTTCTCAGATTTTTTATACCCAAACCACCAGACGAGAGTGGTGTACACACCTTATCCCAGCTGACCAGGTGAAATTTGAATTCATCCCCTATCCCACCCCATAGGAAATTACGGTACAGTTTATCAATCCGAGCCGCTACCCTGGCAGGCAATTGAAACAAAGATAGGAAGTATGTAGGTAAGTTAGAAATGGTACTCTTGATAAGAGTCAAACGACCACCTTTCGACAAATACAATATTTTCCATCCTGCCAATTCATTTCCTATCTTCTCTATGACTGAATCTCATATGGATGAGGCCCTTGCTGCAGCCCCCAACGGCAATCCTAGGTAGGTAATAGGAAGAGAGGCTACCTTGCACCTAAGAATACTAGCTAGATGCCTAGTGTTGCTCACGTTCCCCACTGGCACTAACTCTGAATTGTCAAGATTCACTTTCAAGCCTGACGCTGTTTCGAAACATAGTAACAAAGCCTTCAATGCCTTCAACTGGTTTCGATCTGCCTCACAGAATATGAGCATATCATCTGCAAAGAGTAAATGAGACAAAGTAATAATGCCCCTATTGGGATCACCCATGCGTAACCGTCGCCAATGTTATCCTACTCAAAGCCTCCATAATGATAACAAAGAGAAGTGGAGATAAAGGATCTCCTTGTCTTAGACCTCAAGAGCTGTTGAAGAAGCTGGTAGGACAGCCATTAATCAATACTGAGAATCTGGCTGTAGAAATGCACCAACTAATCCAAGTACGCCACCTAGGCCCAAAGCTGCATCTCCCCAACAAATATAAGAGGAAATTCCAATTTACATGGTCATATGCCTTCTCCATATCTAACTTGCAAATAATACTTGTGGAGCCAGTCTTTAATCTGCTATTCAGGCCCTCATTCGCTATAAGGACTGAATCCAAAATTTGTCACCCCCTAACAAATGCATTTTGTGGTTTCGAAATGATCTTGCCCAAAACCACCCCCAGTCTGTTAGCAAGAACCTTGGATATAATTTTATACACCCTATTCACAAGGTTAATGGGTCGAAAATCCTTAACCTCCACCGCTCCAGTCTTTTTTGGAATCAACGCAACGAAAATCCAAAAATCCTTAACCTCCAAAATTCCTATTGTGTTGAATCAACGCAACGAAAATCCTACAAGACATATCGGGGCGGCACCAAAGTTCTATTTGCTCATAGGCGTTCTAATGCTTACAGGAGTTTCTTGGAAGTAACAGACTACGGTGGTGGCAGCGGGGGTCGAGGTCTTTTAGCGATCCTGGAAGGGATGGAAGGAAAGGGCTGGAAAACCTTGTTTATGGAGCTAAAGTATGTTCTGTCAATGCATACTTCGGTTAACAAGGCTCCAATTTTGGCTCCACGACTGGAAAGAGAGGTGGACAAGGGGAAGGAGACGGGGAGGTAGACCAAGTCATATGCAGAGGCAGCATTGGGTGGTGCAAGGAAAAAGGCGGCAGTGCCGGGAGGTACGAGCTACTCCTTGGCATTACAACAAGGTGAAAAATACAAAAAGGGGTACATTGCAGAGGAACGTACAGGCAATATTGCAAAGAAATACGGACGACATGATGTACCCGAAATGGGGATGGGACACTGTCCTATGTCTGTCCAGTGGAAAGTGAGGTGTAGAGGGCTCTGTCTAGTTTGAAAGAGGAAGTTTTCAGTGTGAAGGAGGAAATGGAATTACTAAGAGCACTAACATTGGTTTCTCTATATGCATATGCAAAATCACATATTTTGGAGATTGATTTTGCATATCAAGAAAAATTCTCACATTGGATTATGTATTTTTAAGCCAATTATTTTATTATTATTTATTTTTTTCCTTTTATATATATATATATTTTTTTTTTTTTTTATTTTGCAATTAGCACCACTACAAATTCTATCATTTAGCATCCACTAGAATTATTTTCCTAAAATTCTATCCATTGGTGGAGAGAGGGGGAGGAGAGAGAAAAATGTAATAAAATAAGATTTGGAGAGTGAACTGTGCATCTTCAAATTTGTAAAAACAATGTTCATAGCTATGCAAATTTTTAGATATACATAATCCAATGCAGCCCAATTTAAAGTCATATTATGCAGATGCATAATCCAATTTTTGGAAGGAGATAGAAGCGTTGATCTCTAAAGTAGACAAGGGCTTGGGCTTGGGCCAAGGCCAGTGGATTCTGAAAAAAAGGAAAAAATAAGATGCTTAATGGGCAGAAGCTACTCAGGCCCGACAAAGGAAAGGTCAAGATTGGGTTGGGCCAGATAGGCCCAAATCGATTACCTAGTTTTGTATGGAGGCTAAAACAGTCTAGGCCCTCTTTTGAAAAGGGCTCAACGTTTGGTCCCGTAACACAGATCTGGGGGAGGCCTGCTGCGCGTGGGCCAATCGACCTGTTTCTGATACACCGACTAGAGGAGCCGATACAGTTTGCGCCGATAACTCCTGTCTCAGTTTCCGGTAGCACTGACGCCAGCCAACCATTGTCGGTACCAGAAGCCTGTGTAGATCTGCACGCCAGACTAAACTATGGATGGGGGCCATAGTTTGTAACGGACTAAATTACCATGATTTTCTCCTTTCGATTGTAACCTCTAACTAGGTGCTTCTCATGTATACTCCTTGTATACTTGGGCTTTGCCCATTTCTATGAATAAAATTTTTTGATTGCCTATTGTTAAGAGGTGGCTTGAATTCAGTTGAAATAGTGCTATGTCGTATGTTCGCTCGAGCGGAGGTTCATTCAGCTCGAGCGAAATCAGTTCGAGAGCTTCGCTCGACACTCGCTCGACATTCAGCTCGAGCGAAATCAGTTAGAGAGTTTCGCTCGACACTCGCTTGACATTCAGCTCGAGCGATATGAAGTCAGAGAGCTTCGCTTAAGCATCACTCGACATTCAGCTTGGCGATATGAAGTCCGAGAGTTTCGCTCGACATCGCTCATCTGTTAGCTTAAGCGAAATGCCAAAACCCTACGCTCGCTCGACACTCGCTCGAGAGTTCGCTCGAGCCAATGTTCACAGAAGTGAATTTTCACTGTTTCTATAAATATCAAACGGTGCCTCTTTTGTGTTTAAAACTTCAAAAATCACTTTTGTTTTTTTTAGTGATTTTCTTGAGAGAAGTTAGAGAGCTAGAGAGATAACTTCTTTGTGAAAGAAATTTTGTATTATTTTTCTGTACTCCATCTTTGTTGATAGTGAAATCTCTGATACCGACCCCACCAGTGGACGTAGGCTCACTTTGAGCTGAACCACTTAAATCTTGGTGTTGTTTCTGTGTGATTGTCAGTATTTTCTTTTGCTTATTTTCGCTACTATACTTCGAGTTAGTCTTAGATATACAGTTATTCCCAACACCTATAAAGAAAAAAAAAATCATAGTCACCATATTTTCTTGGCCCAGCAGAGAAACGTGGCCATCATGGAGAAAATACCATAGGTTCAATTCTATCCAATGATACCCCAGCCCTTGCCACGGGGTATGGACCGAAAAACAGTGAACAACATCTGGCTTTCTTACTAATTACAGTTTACAATCTAAAAGATCAACTGAAAGAAACGAGTAATACAACTTTCATGCCACCAACAGCCTATGGACTTGGAATCATTTTTTTACTAGTCAACTGTGTAATTCCAGAGTATGAAGATGGACCGGCTTTAAGATCTCCTGAGATGGAATTGTTTTCCTTCTTTAACACGATCCATTCAAAATGATCGATGCGTGAGAACATTCATATTTAAGTGCAAATCATGAAAATATTTCTGATTTTTAAGTATTTATCAACTATAAATTATCAACTTTAAACAGCGTGAGTAAGACTTTTTTTTCCCTAATCAAACCATGAAAATTCAACATAAATACCTCTCAAGCTTTCCATAGATTCGATGACTCTTCGCAGTTCATCAATAACTTGATACCGTTTCTCCTGATCCTCGTGCAGGGGCTGGACCACTTGAAGTATTTCCTTGAGAACATGCTCCAATGCACTATTGGCACCCATATCTTATTTCTGGATAACATTAGAGACGCAGTCGCATGTGTCAAACTCATGCATAACAATGGCATTCAATAAGTAGAAGCAATCAAGAGTCCCACCTAAGCTAATACCTTACTCCAATATAAAGAAATTCTTCAAATCAAACCTCAAAAGCCCCTTGGTTCAACGAACCTAACTTGCATTTTGAGCATTCTTCACAAATTTAAGATGTAAATCATATATCATATTGTCACTACAGCAAAGAAGTTGATCAGACTATATATTCTAGTCAATACCGAGCAGTACTGGGGCATTACTTAGCCAGTGGGTTTCCTCTCGCTTTTTTTAGACCCTTTGACGATGTACGAAATGTTCGGTCGGAAGGAAGAAAAGCAAGAGGATAAGGAGAAGGAAAAGGAAAAGTGGGGTCAAAGTTGGGTCACAAGCTTGAACTATTCCGCCCCTGGACTCGGGAGTCGCAGTCATTTCCTCTTTGTAAGGATTGGACTTAAATATGGCTCCTTTTCATTATAGCATTAACTTTGTTATTTCATTTCGCCCTTTTCCCTATTGGAGGGGAATCAAGCACGATGTAAAAGAAGAAAATGAAAGAAAGAAACACTCTTTAACTCGTTTTTATTTTTTGGCCCCTAAGCTTATAGGAACTGAACTTGGAACTTGGAACTTGGAACTTGGAAGTAAAGCATTTATCCCATTGCATAGCATAAGTTTCGTACGATGACGTGGACTATGTTTCTTTATAGATGTACGTGTCATGGACCACCACGTTCTCTTATTGTAGTTGGTGAGTCAATCAAAGTCAGTGTGAAAAGGTTTACTTTATATAAATAGTTAGTAGATAATAAATTAATATAATTTATCAAATTATAAAATTATTTTTATTATAAAATAGATCTAACGGATCACATAAAATCACTAAATTATTTTTATATAATTCATTTATTAGTGTAGCATTCATCCTATCTTTATCGCAGTGCAACGTAATCTCTTTATGTGAGTGCAAGGATTCTCTCTCTTTGAAGGGCAGGTGAACAGCTTGTTACAACAAATTTATGTAGCCAAGCCTTGAGTTATTAGTAAGAAAAGAAGGATTGTTATAAGATGTAAGATTTTTTTAAGGTATATCACTTCACATAAATTGGCCAACTACCCACGATTTATTTATTTGTGTGAACATAAAACGGTCGTGTGAAGCCCACGCTGTCTAAAAAAAAAAAAGAAATTTGAGAGGAACTTTATTCCTAAAACTTAAGCTGGAAATGTGTTATAATCAAAAGATTGCAGAAACAACAATTATATTCCTTATACTAACACACACAGTTAACTTTTTCCCTTTTCCACTTGGGGGAAGGAGACTCGGTTGAATTTGTCACAGCTGCAATGCAAATATTTTGCTACTTCCTTGACGACGATACTATATATGCAAAGTGCAAGTATTTTTAAAGCACTTTCATGGTTATTCTTTCCCTATGATAGTTTTGTGATTTTTTTCAGTGAACTTTTCCAGAATGGAACAGAAACTTCCATAAAAATAAGCATATCATTTGCATAACAACTCAAAAACCTAAGAAAACCTGGTACTCAGTCCATGATCAAACAGTTCAAGCTTTAATTATAGAAAGACGAAGACACAAAAGACTAATCGCAGCATCTACTGCAGCATGATGAGAAGCTAAATTTTCAATGTAACAGAGATGTACCAGAAATTATGATCCAATATACGCAAATAACGGTGGCATGCAACATATATTGAGCTATAAGAATCATTGCAACTCAGAAACCAACCATTAAGTACTTGTGTGCAAGACAGCAATGAAATAAAAATATGCCACACAACCACTAATGGCCATGATCGTTTAAGTAACCCACAGCAAATAACACATCAGAAGCAACTGGAGTCTATAACTGCATTGAACATACTTTACGTATGACAAGCAATTCAAGATGTTTTTTGTTGTGCATTTGGCAGGGAAAAAAGGCAAATTTGCTCAGTTAAGTATCATGCTGGCTTGAAAACCATTTGCAGTCATTCCTCCATCAACAGAGATGGTTTGTCCGGTGATGTAAGAAGCAGCCGGTAGGCAAAGGAATGCCACCAAGGATGAGAGTTCCTCTGCTTCCGCAACACGCTGAAGAGGAGTTTTTGAGACAATCTCTTCCAAAATCTTTTTGTTTTCAAGCAACTGTAAGAAATGAATACAGTTAAGCAGTGAGAAGTTTCTGCAATTTAGAAGTCTACCAAGTAGTGTCATTAAATAGAGTTTTGAAAGTTTGAGATTTTTATTTATTTTTCAAACATCGGCAATTATCTTTATGATTTAGTGGACTTTGGACAGCACAAACTCACGTTGTAATGAAAAAAACATACAAGTTTCATGTCATAGGGCTTTTTTTGTTTCTCTTATCCCATGACAAAATCCAGAGCCTGATTTCTGGTAAAGTTTACTAGGCAATTCATATTACTCATTCTTTTTTTTTTTTTAATAAGCAAAAAGAGATTTTATTCCTGCCCATTAGAAAAATAGGTGAAGCCCAAGTGCACAGGACATATATGTGAGAAAAAACTTAATTAAGAGCTAGAAATAGATACAAGGAAAATGTCCGTCCTTCTACAAGTGGCTAACCAAAATGGCTTAATAAAACCGCATCAGGAAGTTGTCCATTAATGCTGTTGGACAAGGACTGAAATTTTATGGTTTGGATTTGAAAAATGGCAATCATGATATTTCTTATAAGTAAAATGACAATCTTGATAATTTCATTGAAGTATTAATTATGTGACATTGATTTATGTATCAGCCAACCTATTTCCAACAGGTTAGTAGTTCACAATGTATCACTTCTCTGCCCAACATGTATGGCATGTTTTCTATAATAAAAAAAAGAAAAAAAAAGAAGCATCGATGTACTTCTCTGAAGTAATATATGGAAGAAGATTCCCTGACAAATGTAATCAGAATATAAAAGTTAAAGTATGTATAATATTCCAAGTGGGAATGCGCAATCTTACGTGTTCCACCAGCGAGGTTCTGGTATACCAGGGTGCAACACAATTGGTCCTGATATTGTCTTTTGCCCATTCACAAGCCAGATTTTTTGTAAGCTGGTTAATTGCCGCTGTGGATAACATGCCAAAGACCAAATTCTTTCACCTTTTTCACACCACCAAGTCTAACTATAATGATTAGGCAAAATTAGATCATACCAAGAGAGTGACTCACCTTTACTTGCTGCATAGATGGATCCGCTACCAATACTGACCAGACCTGCAACAGATGAAATGAACACAATGCTTCCCATTCCGGATGCTTTTAGAAGAGGATGTGCAATTTGACACAGGTGGTATGTGGATTCAAAGTTGGTAGCCATGAGTGTAGAATATTCTTCAGCCGTGTACTCAATGGTTGGCTTCCTGATGTTTGTCCCAACATTGTTTATCTAGACCCGGAAGATCATAAAGAGTAAGTCTCAAAATCGATGGTCATAGATAAGTTTTTGAAATCCATGCTTTTATAGTTGGTGAATATAAACATCCATTACCTCAATAAAATTGGTAATATTTGCACTCCAGTTCAATAACGTGAGAAAATAAAGCTACAATGTAATTATCTGTTATTAACATTGAAGTAAAAATTTTTGGAACCATTTAACAGCTGAAAGTATGAAGTTGGGAGTGCTTAAATACTTTCTCAGACAGATTAAGCCCTCAATTGGTAAGAAAAAAAAACCCAGCATTAATCAAGTAAAACTTTCCATAACATCCTCGATCATGTCTCTAACCAAGTTTTTTATTTCTACCTCGGTTTTCTGATCAAGTGCCTGTAGAGATTATCTGAAATTTGGGTGTGATATTTTACACTGGGTAAACCCTTTACTCTGATCGCATCTAGGGTTCTTCGAACAATGCGATATGTCACATGGGTAAACCCTTGATCCTTTCCCCTCTCGCCCCGTTTGGATGTTGAGATGATCTCATTTCCTTTCCAAACATCACTCAAATACAAACACTTTTCAATTTCAAAGTTTCATCTTTTTCATCTAACCATTGCCTAATCATTACAATTTTTTCAAATTTCCAAACAAAACACAAAAAACAATTCAATTTTTTCAAATTTCAAAATAAAAATTATATTATACAATATTTTAACTTTATAGCATTTTTATTCAATTTTTTTTCTTTTCTTTTCCAAAACCCAATAAAACATCTTAACTCAAACAATTTCACTACTATTAAAAAATTATTTCACTACTATTCACATATTTATTATCTCCTCTGAACATCAAAATGAGGTCAGAATATTCTAGTAAATTGTGGCCAATGATACGTCACACATGTACTGTCAGTACAAACCACAAGCCTCACTCCTCTGCAATATGGAGTGTTGCTACTACTACTTTTTTTTTTTTTTTTAATAACGGAGGGTGTCCGGGCCAGCTTGTACGTACTTCGACTAATCCCACGAGATCTTGAAGTTAACAACCAGGTAAGGTACACCTCTAGTGGCCCTAAGGAGACTCGAACTGGTGACCATTGGGGAGCAAACTAATGTTTTGAATACCGTACCGGATGCTGTACCGGTCAAGGCATTGGAACGAAATATTTCGGTACCAGTATCGTTTCGTGATAGCGTTTCGAGATAACATTTCGGAATACTCGATATATAAATAAATTACATATAAAAATTATATTCTAAAATAATAGTCTATATATAAATAAATTATATATAAACACATATATATATATAAATTATAAATAGTCTAGTTTGAATTATGGGTTAAAAAATAAGCTTGTAGTTTAAAAAAACGAAAAAAAAAAAAAAAAAAAAAAAAAAAAAAAAGGCCGAAATTGAGGCCGGTAAAGGTTGATATTTTGACTTGTACGAAATAAATATAATACATGTACCGGCCGGACAGCCGGTACGAAAAATTTCGACCTTGGATTTGTTCCATAGTTTTAAATTTTGTATCGTACCGACCGGTACGGCCGAAATTTTTCTTACCGACTGTCCGGCCGAAAATTATAATGGAATTTATTATACGATGGAATTTATGTGTCACGTGTCTCATGTCTGCATTGATGCATTTTTTTTTTTTTTTAAATTGAATTTGAACCAAATCAAAATTGTACAGAGACCAGAGACCCTAAATCCACTAGGAATTGGGAGGAAGGGAATATTGAATCGAAGGGAAACGTTTTTGGGGACTTACAAGTATGTTGAGCTTGCCATTGAAAACAGAAGCGACTTGCTCCAGGAGCCTCTCTCTGTGGGCACGTGACGACGCGTCGCACACCGAGCCAGAGACCACGAAACCCTTACCCTCCCATTCCTTTAAGCACTTACCGAGCTCCGCTTCGTTCCTGGAACAAGTATATACGGACGCACCAAAACCAGCTAGTTCCTCCACCACCGCATGCCTGCCCACCATGCCCAGATATATCATATCAGATAAAGCCGTTAACTTGGGGAGGACAAAAGGAAAAACAGATATTTTCTCCGAAAGAAAGAGAGGGGAAGAGACCCTATGCCACGGGTGCCGCCGGTGACCAGAGCGGTCTTTCCCTTGAGTGACCATCTCGCTGAGCCTTTAACACCGGTCCCTGTCTCTGCCATTGATGCTCGATGGTGTTTTGGCACCTTGGCTGCCTTTAGAACATTGGTTTCTTTATGAATATCCACCAAAAGAGAAATTATATTTTACCATCTTCCAGAGATTGATCTTATATTTAGGAAAAATTCTCACATTTTTTTAGTTAAAAAAATAATAAAAATATTATTATTAATTTTCTACTAAAAATATTATTTTTTATATATTTTACAATGAAATATTTCTTGTATTAGCCGGAAGCCGCAGCACACTAGTGCATTGAGTTTAAAAAAAAAAATTAACGTGAGGTGTGCTGCGACTTCTGACTGATGTACAAAACTACTCTTTTACAATTAACACATACTACAACTTCTATCATTTAACATGTGCTCAAAAATACTAATTTCATGTACTCAAATATTATCAATTTTATATATCAAAATGACCTATTTTATATATACACAAATTTCAACAACAGATATTAACATGTGCTAAAAAAGATTTTGTATCATTAACTTAATACAAACTATATGTATCAAAATAAACTTAATACAAATTTCATAAAGTTGATTTTGATACAAATTCATACACTTTAATACAAATTCATCCAAATTGTCTAGAATACAAATTTTTAGCACCAAAATCATAGCCATTCCACCACCAAAATTGATACAAATCAGATCCATAAATTTCCAAAAAACAAACAACAACCAGCAATGACAATGGAAGCAGCAACAGTACAAAAAATAATTTTTATTTGATAGCAACTAGCAGTACAACACTATCCAAAACATATCACCACACAATCAAAACACTTACAAAATCATCCAAAACCAAGCATATAACTATATACGAGATATTACCTTATTATTTTGTTCCTCGATAATTTTCATTTGAAGATAATGGAAATACTCTTGCTACACATAATTCATGGAATCAATATCCAATTTCATACTTTTCATATCAATTTTTCTCTTCTTAAGAGCTACTAATTCATATATATCTTCTTCAGCCTTAATTTCCATATCAAATTTCTTTTTTTAATAAATAGTAACTCAAATCTTTCATTGTCAAACTTCATCAATGTTTCTTTTCTCTCCATCATACAATTCATTATATCATCTTTCATTTGCCTTAAGGCTTCATTAAACTCGTTATCTTCTATTTCCTTGCATTTTATTTATTTCTCTTTTTTGTTCAGCCTTCTTACTCGGAGGTCTCTCATAATTCACGAGCATATTTTTCATATTTTCCCTTAAAGGTATTGAGTTTGGAGTGATACCTGAATGTGACACATTGTCTTTTCTTCTTATGAATTCCATGTGTGCTTGTCATTTTAGTTAGTGCCTCAAAAGATTCCAACGATGATCCATGTTGAAGTTAGTTTTTTGGGTCTCTCAGTACATAATCTCTGTCTTATCAATCTGCAAAATAGTGGAATAATCAGTATGCTTTGTCATTGTAAATACTTAATAATTAGAACAATAAAATATTAAAAAAATCATTATACATTGTCAAACTCAGTCACACCGCTTAGATGTATTCCTTCAACTTGGGCTATGGAACCACAAAATTTATTGACGCATTTTTGAATAGTTGACCACCGATTGGTCAAAAAGGGTACAGATCGTTATTGACTGTTAGGTTTTTTATGGGTTGAGTAGTAATCATAAATTCTACTTTACAATTGTGTGAAGGTTTGGTCAGTCTCTCGTATGAAATTTATACTAATGTTAAGCTAAACTGAAACGAATAGAATATCTTCCTCTACAATAAATGATACACTCTGTCGAATTTTTGTTTAGATGCCTTTTTTTTTTCCATTGGGGTTGTGTTGCTTGAACATCAACATTTGCATTATCCATAAGGGGGTTGTTAATACTACCCTCACCGCTTTCCAACAGTGTGGTGAATAATGTATCGTCATCAATTAAAGTGTTCATCATTCAACAAAAATATTGAAGGACAAAATTTTACTAACACAACACATTAAACAGTACCATTGTATCGAATGACAAAATGTTCATCCTTCAACAATATCAAGAATGTACTCATAGTCATATTAGCAATTAAAACATGCCAAACAGTTTCCAAACAGCTCCCAAGAGTCATTTTCGTTGACAAAACATTTTCACGAGTCATACCAAAATGTATATAATCATATAATTATATAATTAAGGATAACAAGACATAAGCTTAGCAAACATTTTGATTTCTATATCCTTTCACATCATTATTTGCAATATGGGATTTTGTGCATGGAGAACAACTTGGAGTAATTCATTAGAATATTCTCTTTATATCGTCACAAGTGTCTAAGGTAGAACAAATCACATTTCAAGGATGATAAATTTGAACATGCGGACTAATTATGTGGACAAGAAAAAAATGAAATAACATTTCCCCCAACAAAGTGAGGCACAGGTGAGTTATCAAGAATTTAGTTGACCTATTATTTGATGCTTGTAGCACTTTGTGAGGTAACTATTGCCCTACACGGCTAAAAAAATTATTTAGGATATGAAGAATTGTATAGTTACTCCATATTGGTAACACACTCATGGGCCACTCATGGATGCAACTTAACAGAGGTAAATATTTAGGATCATAGTATTTATGGTGATAAGTACACATATATACAGAGTCAGATATGTGCATCAGATCTTTGAGATGCTTTCACGTCCTTGTATCATTTCTGGATTCTCTAGGGATCAAGAAGTAGTTCAATATCTTATTCATTGAGCCAATATTTATGAGAGTTACATTTACTTGTGAACACAAAGTGTGCACCCAATTTCCCCTAACTCTGTTTTCTACCCTCATTTTGCTTAGAAGGCGATGGACATATTTTGTTCCTAAATTATTGAGAAAAGAACTACCACATCAAAAGACCACAGATAATACGAGCAAGAATTATTTACCAAAATATGCTCGAGAACTCGAGTGGAAGTCTCTTAACGATCATCCAAGAAGCAAGATTTGGATTTTGCCCTAATATATGGTATCAAAATGGAGAGAATTTGAGACTGGGAGGACGACAAAGGAGAAAGCACGAGTTAATGATCTGTGGATATCAAAAATAATCTTGTTGGTGGAGGGAGAGGGAGAGAGAGAGAGAGAGAACAAATTAATAAAATAACATTTGTAGAATGAATAGTACATCTGCAAACTTGTTGAAACACTATTCGTAGTTATGTAAAATTTTAGATATTTATAATCCAATACAGTCAAATTAAAGGTCATATTATACAAATATTTGTTTGCATTTGCATATAAAGACACCAATATCAATGCTCTTAGACAATCATTGTAAAGTGTTACTACGGTTTTATCATTAAAATTAACCAGGACTGCTACGATAACCATTATTCACAATTCACTTAAAACGTTATCATAAAATAATATTATTATAAAACTCAGACAAATTAAAACAAAAATAATTTATTAGATAGTAATAGTGAAATAGTGGTAATTTCATCGTGTCTCAAAATTAGTTAATTATGCAACTAACTTTGATTATCTTGAAGAATAATGCTTAGTCCACCGATTGTTTTTATTTATTATTTTTATTTGATAATTAATGAAATATTTTTTAATAATATTATGATTATTTTTTAAATAATGAAGGGTATAAAAAATGTATAAAAAAAGAAAAGAAAAAGGCTATTGGGCCTTATTGGTAGCACCCCTCGGTGGATTATCCACCGGTGGGTGGAACACCACTCTATCTTGAAATTTCTATATTTAGTTTGGTGATTTTCACGTTTACATATAAGAGTAATATTAGGTATAAGTCTTAAATAAATAAATTTTATATAAATAATTTGTAAAAAAATGGGTCTTTTTAATAAATAAAAGTTTTTTTTTTATACTTTTTAAAGTGACGTCTATTTTTTTACAAGAACTTGTGTGAAGTTTATTTATTTGAAATTTCTACAAATTATTTCACTATATTTAATCCTATTGAATAAAATATAAATATCACGTGTTCATTTCGGATTTTATTATGAAAATAAAGGAAAAGTAAGGATCTTAAGATTAAGATACCGCCTGTTCACCATCCATCTAATATCTCACATCTAATTCGGCCCAAAACGTGATGACAAATCATTCTGTGAGGGGCCGAGTTGGGGCTGGGCCTACAAAAGCCTATTGAAGTTCTATGTACACGTTCAGGTTGGTCAAAAGGAAAAGAGGCTGGATTTTCATTTAAATCCCAAAAAGCCATCCTCAACAATTAAATAACACACGCGATAATTATTTGGATTCTCACTTATTTTTGGTGATTATGGCCGTGATAGTGTTTCATGAATATGAAGATTGAGCAGCACGAATGACAAATTGTATCCCTATGCAAGTTATTATTCTTTAAACAATAATTCTATGTAAAATTCTTTACATGACCATTCACGTTATATAATTTAATTTAGAAAAATAAATTTTAAAAATTAGACTGAATAATTAAATTTATAATTGCACGCTCGAAGTTAACAACAAAGCAAACCAAGGAAAATTCTTAAATTAAGCAAGAAATAAAAATAAAAAGGAATAGTTAATACCCAGTCTTTTAATTAAAAAAACCTGCACGTACGTAAGGTGGATAAGAATATACCAATAGATTAATCTAACAACCATTAATCGATTTGACCAGGCGATTTTATCTTAGACTGGTACTGTTTGTTAGAATCTATTGCGGAGTAGTAAATATATTTTTCCTTTCTTTAATGAAAGTTTCATAACTTAAATCCTCATTTCCATTAGGATTACTGTTGATGTTGTGTTTCGCTACCCAAGCACTTTCTCGATAACCAAGTTCACACCACCTGCAACTAAGAAGAAAGGGCTTCAGTGACATCCGGGATCACTCCGATACCAAAGTCAATGAACAATCATCTAGTGATAAGAACAACTCTAAAAAATAGTAAGAACAATCAAAATTCAGAGAGAGACCTCCTGTAGAAATGATGATTGTTATTTATACATGATCCAAGTTCCGCTACTGAGAGAGATCGTGGCATGTCAGGTGTCAAACCTGCTATCACTCATTCTTGCTGTCACAGTATGTCAATATGTGGCTCAAGAGATCGTGACGTGTCAGCCTTGCTAGATTTGTTCTCCTGTTTTCTGCTAGGGTTGGGTGTCAAGTCGTGGGTGAGCCGTCCTTCATATATGGGGTGCGTTGTTACGTGTAGGGTCTCCTGACACATGCATTAAATGCAGCGTGCCTTGAGTTTGACGAGTTCATGACCGGGCACATTCAGCCGTCTACATGTAGTTGGGCGTCCTGTCTGGAGCCCTAAGGTAGAGCTCGGTAGGCTGTCAAATCCCAAGACGATCTCAATGGTATATCCGAGTTCGGTGCTAAAAGGCCTTTTCAGATAGATTTGCGGTTACGGGCTCGGCACGCGATCCTCTAACCTGGACTCTTAGCTTTCGGGAGGGTTTCGCATTTGGGCTTGGAGTTCTGTGACTTGGCTTCTTCAAACCTGAGCCCTTATGGAACGGACCCCTCCCTCATAATTACAATAAAATTTAAATGAATATTTTGAAATAAACAGATGGAGACACGTCATATATACCCATGCATGTGCACATATCAGCCATAGCCACACTCAGACCTTGCTAACTGTTAAGGAAAAAAGAGAGAAGAAAACAGCTCTTTAACCAGCGGCACGTCAGACAAAAATATATCAAGACTCTGTTGCACAAAAACAGGCTGTTCACAGCAACCGAGGACGCTAATTACCTCACTTTCCCTGGTCTCCACTGTGCACACCCTTTCTGAAGTACCCCGAGAAGAACACGGAGAATTCGCCACTAGAATCTTGTCCAAAGCATCCTTTTAACGGCAAAAATATATTGGGCAACATAAATTCCTTTTGTACTTAACAATGTATCCATTACTTTCACACCAATAACCCATTTAATGTCAAAGAAAAAAGTGATGTTTCATCAATGGAACTGTTATGGATTCCAAATTCAAGATTTAAAATATGTTTTGAATAGATTATTATTATTATTATTATTTTTTATATATTTTTAATCATCATAAATATTTTAAAAAAAAAATCACAACATCATTAAAAAATATTTTTTTAATCATTTGATAAAAAAAAAAAAAAAAATCCTATTCTAAACACATTTTAGATCCCAAATTTGAGACACAAAGTATTTTTCATTTTAAAATTCACTTCAGCTACATCGATTAAGCAGTAATTTGTTTTCACAATTCTTTTTAATTTATGTTATTTAATTTAATTATTATAATTATTTAAATTCTTACTTAAAATAAAATAAATAATTTAATTTTTATATGCGTATAAATACATTTTTTTATGATTTGCATAATATATATTTACTGCTATTGCTTTTGGTACTGTATACTGTTAGAATATTTTAAATATGGACTTCATTTGATTGCACATTTTATAAAACGGGTTAGACATATATATATAGCTCACAATGATATTTTGTTTTAACCCACTAAGTTGAGTGATCATTTGGGGTTTGTTGCACCTTAGTAATATAGGATTATATCCTATTTATATTGTGGTATAATTATATTGTGGTATAATTACGTATGTATGGCTAAACAAAATTCTTGTAGTGATATGTATATACACACTAAGAAAAACGAACAATTACGACAAGTTATTTGCGACAAAAATAACTATTGGTAATGAAAATAGACTTATCTTGACAAAAAATAACTGGCAGTACTAAATAAACAAATTTGTTGTAATGTAATATGTCTATGTATATATATGTGTTTTTATATTATATTATATGATATATATTATATATGATCAATTAGAAGATCCTGTCAGTTTAATTCAATTTTATACAGTGTAATCGAACAGAAAATCACTGTGAAATTAAGCAGTGCATCAAACAAAATCATAGAATTATTTACGAAGCGTGTGAATTTTTTGGGGGTGGAAGTGTTTTCTTTAGTACTTTTGTAATTGTACGTCACTCTTACCTGCATCATAATTAAACCTTCGGCTCAATATTAGATTGGATAGTATAGATTGCATGTGCACCTGCTAATTTGCTAGGGTCAATGCACCAAATCACATATTAATACGGGCCAGGGAGGTTCCTGTTCCTCGATGGTCAAGAGCCCTTAATCTGATAATATAGCATCTACATATATTTAAATATTAAAGGGAAATTAAGAAACTCTAGGTCAATCTTTCATGCATAATTCTAAAAACTAATTAAACAATCAAAGTGTAAGGAGATTTTCTTTACTTCACAAAGTCTACCGAGCTTCGACCTAATACCCGGCCACAAGATTCTAAGGCCACCCATGAAGCAAAGTGTCTGCCAGGGAAACAGATTAGCCTGACATCGCTCGACCACGCTCTGAACTTGAGAATTTGTACGAAACATTGTGGAAAAAAAAGGAGAACCCTTGATCCACTGACATAGGGACATCGACAGCTCACAAAGGATAAAAGTAAGGCTAGAGAATCATACTGTATTAATGGCACTACTACTAAGCTACATGCCACATTGATCATACTGTCGCAAAGCCACGCCACGTTAAAAGATTCTGAGAGGAGGAACAGTATGAAGTCTTAGAGATAGACACGATCTGTCTCTCTTTAAACTTATGGTATAAATAGCAAGTTTTAGGTACGAGAAACTCTCTATGATCCTTAGATTTGTGTACTTATTTGCAAGTTTTTAAGAAAATTTCAGCATAGGAGATTCCCTGGTCCTAAAGCCGCCCTTTTCTAGTTGTCTCATTTCTTATCTTTTGTAAGTCCAAGTTCTGAAGATTTGAATTGTCAGAATTTAACTTCAAGACGTGCGAAACACGATGTTAAAACAGAGAATAGACTTATATATAATAATTTTGTTATCACATGATTAACCTACCTCTGAAGCCTATATTGGCCTCACTTCATTAAATATATTTACAAATTTGTCTATTATAAATGAGACAAGTTGAAATAGTTTGTGAATAATAATAAAATTATTAATTAAAATTAGATAAAATAAAATAAGATAAAATGAGATGATTTTTATATCCAAACGAGCCATGTCCACAATGTCTTCTTTCTCAACTTGTGGAAGAAGTAAAGTTGAAAACAAAGAACACAACGTCTTCTGATCATTTAATGTTTATGACTTGATTACAAAACAACAAAAGAGATGACCTAGAAAACGGCTTTTTATTTGGGTAATTTATTATCGGTTCATAATGGAGTGTAAGAAACAATTAATTAGACATTTTTGCCGACTGAGGAACCGAGTGGGGTTTGATATAAATATATATATATATATATATATATTGCCTATCATTCTATACATTACATAATTTGTTTTTATTTTTTATTTTTATTTTTACTCATGTTAAATTAATTAAATTATTATACTCATCATTCCAACATGATCACATATTTGTTAAGAAAAAAATAAAAAATGTGTGCATGTTATGTGTGGTGTAAATAAGATGATGAATATAATTTTTATATATTATATTAACATGGCACTTAATGAATGGAACTGCAAATTATAAGTTTAATAGACATTTAAATTTTAATTATTAAAATTGAAAGACGTATATTAATTAGCCGATCGAGTGTTTTCTAGCTAGCGGACTGGATCAAAACAATGATTATAAATTAGTTTCCCTTCGATAGTTGATCTTCGATCTATGGCCACTTCTAAAGCTATATGCGCTCATATATATAGCTAGAATGACGCACTAATTTTTTAAAGCAACTCTCAAGCATATTAATTAGAGGTGGTCGACGCGAAGATGGCCGGGTCGGTCTGTGTCAGTGTCAATTGATTAAGAGCAGTGCTGCAGCCTGCATCTGGCGAGAGACGTAGCGCGAAAGTCTACCAAACAGATAAAATATATTTTTTTTTAATTTTTTTTATTTAATGTATTTTTTTAATTATTATAAATATTTATAAAATAAAATAAAATTTTACAATATTATTAAAAAAAAAACTTTTTTAATCACTAAAAAAAAAAAAAGAAGATTAAGCAATACATCTTCGGAACACATCTTCCGGTGATTTAACATTTCTGATTGATTAATCCCTGGAATATAATT
Organism: Juglans regia; assembly: GCF_001411555.2. Classification (NCBI taxonomy): domain Eukaryota; kingdom Viridiplantae; phylum Streptophyta; class Magnoliopsida; order Fagales; family Juglandaceae; genus Juglans; species Juglans regia. The sequence continues at coordinate 50,727,045 of NC_049907.1, read as the reverse complement.
TTATATGTGGACACAGATTTTCCTACCAATATTGCTGGTTTACCAATAGTCAGGAGCCACGGTTGTTAAATTGATCATACCCGTCAAGAACGGCCCAAATTTCCGTAGAATACTTCCATGCATGGGATATTTGATATTTGATATTTGATAGTCGATACAGTACATTTTTTTTTTTATAAAAATAAATTTATAAATTAACATGATTTTATACAATAAATTAAATATACTATATAATAAAAATAATTTTAATATCATATTAATTAAAATTATATCAATTTGTGAGATTTTTTCATGACTAAAATATTTCTTTCTAAAATGCATAATGGATCAAGGAGTAGGGTATTATGGCCACTAAGAGCATTGGTATTGGATTAGCCAAATACCTTTTCATCTTTAAATTTAGCAAACATCATCTATATTTGCTCCACATTGAATTAGTTAAATTGTTTTCATCTAAACTATAAGCTACAATAAATTCATTTTTCTTTTCAAATATGAAAAGAACTATAGCAAGTTTGAAAGTATTTTTTAAGATTATTATATTATAGATATGATATTTTTATTCATATGAGATTTTACTATCTATATATATATGAGATTATTATATTATAGATAGTTAGATTGTGAAAATAAAAATGAATATGATTTGTTGGAGGTTATTAAAGATTATGAAAATAAAATAAAAATTAATAATAAAATAAAAATAATAAAAATAATAAAATTTTATTATTATAGAGAGTGTGATGACTAATCCAATATAGACTTCGGTTGTGTTTAGATGTTGAAGTGAGTTGAGTTGAGTTGAGTTGAGATGATAAAATATTATTATAATATTATTTTTTAATATTAATATTATTTTAAGATTTAAAAAATTTGAATTATTTATTATATTTTGTATTGGAATTTAAAAAAGTTGTAATGATGAGTTGAGATTAATTTAGAATCCAAACGAAGCCTTCAAGTTTTGAATGATTAGCTAAATGTGAAAAAGTTACATATTAATTAAAATTTGAAGAATATGATAGCCAATCCAATGCTAATGCTCTAATTTCAGCCCCCTGTTTCACTGTCATCTTTAAAAAAAAAAAAAAAATCAGAGCACCAATTCAATCTTGACTCCAAATTTTAGGTCAGCCAATACATATGGTTCCTAATCTAATAAATCCATCACAGGCCCAATAATCCGTTTAATTTTTTTTTCCAGAAAATATAATCCGTTTAATTTTTTTTTTCCAGAAAATATAATCCGTTTAATTTTGATTAGTCATCAAACGGTGTTCTCTATTAGCTCGCATATTTATATTTTTTTTAAAGCTCGAATATTGTATTTTGGTTAGGCATTAGATACTCATAGAAATAGAATAGAAGGGAATCGACAACACGCATCAAAGTGCTGGACACTATACAAATATGCCCGTATCGTGCAAGGTACGGTGTAAATTCATGGTGCATGAAAATCCATTAATTAGTTTGAAAAAAGCCTTATATTTGTACCGCGCAGGAAAATAGCAATGAAATCGATCTCTTTGATCCCCTTACCATGAATACGACGACCTAATTAACGAAGTTATTTTTGAAAATACCCAAACTATTATCAGAATATTATCACTTGGCTAAAATCTGGTTTTGCTCCAGACATTTCAATACGTAAAGTCTTCTTCTTTTTTCAAGAAGGGAAAAAAAAAAAAAAACAGTACAATAACTACTTGCTATTTTCATTCAGTTTTCGTTATAGATCCTTCTGCTATCCAACTTATCGTGTTGGAACTAAAAGCCTTGACGATGACATCTTTCCATAACGCAGGAGACAACCGAGGTATCCGTAGAGGAAATCAAACGCAGAGAATCAGGATCTCGGGCTCTGGGCATAATTGAGAAAGTTACTTTTCCGGCCATGCTGGATGGTGTCAGCAATTGAGATTTTCTGGGGGTTTCATTAAACTTTCTGGGATGATCAGCACAAAACAAAGAGAATCTTGATGAAATCGCAACTTGAGAGGGGAAAGTTCCACTAATCATCATTCATCTGGGGTTCTAAGAAGCGCGCTTGAATTTTTTTTCTTCAACGCTCGAGAAAAAATTACAAAGGCGAAGATGAGTCGGACTCGCTCAGAACCGTGTCACGAACCGCTAAAAGCTTCAAAGTTGTTCGCTTTTCCAGAAAAGCTCTCCGATTTCTTCGTGCTCTTAATGCGATTAGGCCTCATAGTCTGCCTCGTCGCGTCGATTTCCCTCGCTCTCCACTCTGCCTTCTCGACCAGGACCCGGTGGTTCTCCTTCCCTGACCATTTATCCCGAAACGTATCTGACAGGAAATTCGGGCCCACCAACATCTCCCACCTCCTTTTCGGTCTCGCCGGCACGGTGCACACGTGGCCCAACCGCAGTCGGTACGGTGAGCTCTGGTGGGACACCAACACCACCCGCGGTTTCGTCTGGCTCGACGAGAAACCCGAAGAAAACGTATCCAGGCAAGGCGTAGTTTCCGTCCCGTACAGGGTATCGGAGGATTGGAGCAGGTTCAAATACTTGAGCTCCCAATCGGCCGTTCGGATTGCCCGGATTGTTTTGGAAAGTTACAAGCTCGGGTTACCGAACGTGCGGTGGTTCGTGATGGGAGACGATGATACGGTGTTTTTCACTGATAACTTAGTTTCGGTGTTGGCTAGTTATGATCACAATCAGATGTACTACATTGGAGGGAGTTCGGAGAGCGTGGAGCAAGACACGCTGCACTCGTACGATATGGCTTTCGGTGGCGGTGGATTCGCCATTAGTTTCCCACTTGCGGCTCAGCTGGTCAAAGTTTTCGACGGTTGTCTTGATCGGTACTACACTTTCTACGGCTCTGATCAGAGGGTGTGGGCATGTGTGAGCGAGCTCGGTGTGCCTCTCACCAAGCAGCGTGGGTTCCACCAGGTACGCTTTTTGTTTTCCTCTTGTCTTGTCTTTTAACACGTGGCGGGATGCAAGCGATTTTAAGGACGGAGTCATTATTAGTTATTATTTTTCTTTACTTTAACAAGGAAATGATATAATAACAATTATATCATAATTTATTTATAATTAAGTATTAAAAATTATTTTTTATATATTTTGAATTATTATTAAAATAATATTTTCGAATTAAAGTGAAAAAATTTAATATAAAATTATAAATAAATTAGAGAGAAGTTTGATGTATCATCGAACTTATTTAAGGCTTGATATATCTGTGAGTTGTTGTCACGTGTTAAATATTCCAATGTTTTGGTTGTTATTTGATGCCATCGCCTTGGCTACCGACAATTGGTTTTGGTTCTGGAAAAAAATCTTCTAATTACGAACTGGAGGCCGTGAGGAAGGAGAAGTTGATCTTACTATGTTTATTAAGAAAAATGTTTATATTATAAATAAATTTATAAATTTACATGATTCAAGATGTCACATCAAGTTTATAAATTTGATTTTTAATTTTTTATTATTTGTATAAATATTTTAATTGCAAATTTGTTTAATATGTTTATTTGGAAATCAAATTCGTGTAACAACTTCAAAAGATAAAGATGATTTGGTCTAACAAAGACTTGACTACCTGTCCGTGATATTTATTAGACGGGTGAGCAACGGCATAGTGAGTCATCAAATAGAACTATTATGGCATTGGGATCTTCGGATGTCAAAAGACATGACTCGTAGAGTCAAGTCTCAAGGCCGGAGAAACAAAGCCTACAAAAAATATATGAATCAGCATTTCTGTCTGCTGAACAAATAAATTTGTAAAGGATTTTAGATCTAACTCTGAACATGAAACAGAATATAAAATTTCTTACGGGGGTAGGTTTATTAACAAGACTGATATAAACTAGTCTTTGTCCTCGGATAGGTAACAGCATGCGCGCAGCATGCGTCTTATGACTTATTTGAACTCAATGGGAAAAAAAGCACTTGTTTGGTTTGTCATACATAGGTTTTTTTGTGTGGCCTTCGGACTGTTTCAGAGTAGTAGGGAGGAATTGGATTCGCCGTACGTACGTTTCAAAACTCCACATCCTTGACATGTCAAATAAAAATAAAAAAATAAATTTATCTGTCGTGTTCGCATGTGAAAAATATGTTGTCTACTTTTCTAGTACTTCAACTTGGACAATGGAAATTGAATGTTTTGATAATTTGTCTTTTTGGATTTCTTCTCAGCATTAACTGTCAATATGCCGCGGGCTCATTATCACTGGTGATTATGCATGTTGAACAATTATGTTCATGTGGATGATGTCACTAATTAATTAATCACGTCCCATTTGTGTGCTTGTTTGTTTGTCTGGATATTATATGTTGGATATTCTATTTTTCTCAGTTTGATATCAGAGGGGATCCGTTTGGTATTCTATCAGCACACCCATTAGCACCACTTCTGTCGCTCCACCACCTTGACAACTTGGAACCCATGTTTCCCAACCAGACTCAAATAGAGTCGGTGGAATCCCTCATGCGCGCATACCGGATCGACCCTAGACGAATCCTACAGCAAAGTTTTTGCTACAACCACAGGCGTAAATGGTCAGTAACCATTGCATGGGGATACACTGTTCAGATCTACGCGTCATTGTTGACGGCTAAGGATTTGCAGACGCCACTGTTGACCTTCAAGACATGGCGGAGTTGGAGTGATGGACCTTTCACCTTCAATACCCGACCCATGAGTTCTGACCCGTGTGGACAACCTATTACTTATTTTCTGGACAAGGTTCAGGAGGTGGGGAGGAGTGGGACTCTGACTACTTATAAGAGGTTTGTGGCTAAGATCGGGAATAGTTGTGGTACAGCAGACTATGCCCGGGCCATGGCAGTGCAGAGTATTAAAGTCGCCTCATTGAAGATGGACCTAGAGCATTGGAGGAAGGTGACAACCTAAAACTTAAATATTAACTATACTGAGAACTCTTTATAAGAAATACAGAAGAGAAGGAATGTTTTAATTTCCTCCTTCAAACGCATTATCTGCATGTGCTGTACATGTGGAGAATTGAAATAATATTAGCTAGGTTTCACCTGATCACCTGTTGTTCTAGAGAGTGAAATAATTAATAGTGGACTAACCCTTTGTAATTTTACTGTGTGAGCAGGCACCGCGCAGACAATGTTGTGAGATTATGGATCGGGGAACGGTGAAGGATAGCAGCTTGAGGATTAGGATTAGGAAGTGCAGGCCCTGGGAAACTATAACCATATAGCTAGATATAGGAGCTTTTTATATAATTAGGTCAGCCCGAGCTTCACTTTTGTAAATTTGCAGTTTACTACTTACGTAATGAAGATATGCAGACACAGAAAATAATTAGGCAGAGCGGCGGCCAAGTTTTAGAGAATCACTTTGTTACTAGCAGATCAGCAGCGCGCAGCTGATTTGTGCAGAGAAATGAGACTTAACTAGAGCGCGCAGCTAGCTGTATTGTATGCCGGTCTATAATCTAAATGATCCAACAATTGACATTCACTGGTATGTATGATATTTTTGCATTGGTCGACTGCAACTTCTTATGATGGAAGGCATTCCGTACTGAGGTGGTAGTTCGTATTTTCGGGTTACGTTTGTATCATGTCAAATTATGAATATTGAACTATATAAATCAACCCGAACCTGACCCAATGTCAAACTTAATTTCAAATCATAACTTGACTCGTTTAGATAACGGGTCGTGTCGTGTCACCCGTTTTGATCTGTTAAATAATTAATTAAAAATATGTCAACATAACACGATTCATTTAAATTTGTTTCGTATAACTAATTTGAGTTGAAGTACTAATATGCATAACTAATTTGACCTGATTAATATAATTTCACATAAAAAATTAAAATTTATATTTATTAGTAGCCACTATCTTTTAAAAAATAAGGCTACCTGCTAACAAAAAAAATCAATTTTTTTAAAATTTTAAAATATAATTAAATCAATATTATAAATTCTACATTAACAAATATGAACATAGTTCTATAATTATAATCTCAACAATAAAAATATAAGCATATTGAACAATAGTACTTTAACAATTTAATAATAAGAAAAATGCTGAATGCAGTCGCCTTCGTGCAAACGGGACGTAAACGGTTCTGACGTGGAAAAAAAAAACTTAAACGCACCGTTTCGAAAAAAACTAAACGCACGTGGCCACAGTTTCCCTCTCCCTAGTTTCTCTCCTCAGTTTCTTCAGTTTAATGCGTTTGAGGAGCTCGAACATTCCACGAAGCGCAGCCTCCTCCCTTCCTCGACAGGGCGTCCAGGGTACAGTCATTCCGTCAATAGCATGTCCCTCCCCTCTGCATCTACACGAGGCTTCCCTCCTCAGACTGAAACTGAGGCATTTACGATTCAAGCCATCCCTCCCTTCGTCGTTCGGTTGTGATTCATTCATTATATGTTCATTTTCCCCTAGTTTGGTTTTGATTGCTGCGTATTTTTTCCCTGAGTTGGTTTCGTATTTGGCCCTCTACCTCTTCACAGTTGAAGCTTTCAACATAACCCCTTTTCCATAGATAAATCTAACTAAATAAAAAAACTATAGCTTTGTGACTCTCTCTCTCGTTGTGCGCCATCTTTCATTTTCTCGTTTGCCTCCCAGAGCTCTTCAACCTATATTTTTGCTCATTTGATTTTTGTTAATTTTCTTAATTTCTGACTAAAATTCTGATTATAGGTGAGTGGGTACGATCGTATGAGAGTGTACTGTAGTGGATTCGAGGAGCTCAATATGGATCTATTTAGGAAGTGTATGGAGCCTGTGGAGAAGTGTTTAAGGGATGCGAAGATGGACAAGAGCACCGTCCATGACATTGTTCTTGTCGGAGGTTCTACTAGGATTCCCAAAGTGCAGCAGCTGTTGCAGGACTTCTTCAATGGAAAGGAGCTTTGCAAGAGCATTAACCCAGATGAAGCAGTCGCCTATGGTGCTGCTGTTGAGGCTGCGATCTTGACTGGCGAGGGTAATGAGTAGGTTCAGGATCTGTTACTATTGGATGTCACCCCTTTATCCCTTGGTTTGGAAACTGCTGGAGGTGTGATGACTGTGTTGATTCCAAGAAATACCACCATCCCCACCAAGAAGGAGCAGGTGTTCTCCACCTACTCAGACAATCAACCAGGTGTCTTGATCCAGGTTTATGAGGGTGAGAGAACAAGGACCAGGGACAACAATTTGCTATGGCAAAGAAGTCCAAACCCAAGATGAAACCGATAGAGCTTAAAATGCTGCCATAGCAAACAAAGTTTAGATCTGAGAGGAACAACACCACGAAGCCGAAGATGACTGACTAGAGCACGAAAGAAAGCTGGAATCCGAAAGAAAAAACATAATTTTCTTCTATTTTTCATTTTCATTTTTGCGTATCATTTTTTTTTTTATTATTAATATTCATGTTAGCCGACTCCGCGCCGACTGTAGTCGGCGACTGTACATAGCAGTTCTGTAATAATAATAAAATTGTAATTTTGAAATAAAATCTAAACGGGGGTCAACACCGGTTGATCCGTTCATAAATCATGTTTTAATTAACGGGTCAATCCCATTTTGACTTGAACCTGTTAATATCAAATTTAAACCTGTAAATTTTACATCGTGTTTATATTACAAATATTGTTGCTGAAAATCCAAAATCCAAATAATTCTATTTTTACATCAATTTTGTAGTATAAATTAATAAGCCAAAAGGTGGGTGAAAAAGAGATGGGAGATTGCTCAGAAGAAAGAGCAGTTGTGAGTATAGAGAGCCAAATTAGCAGAATTAATACATACTTATGTGGAAGATTTTGCATCTATCAAGATTGTGGCATCCGCAGCTGTCGATTAGAAATCTTCCACACCCAAAGGCAAAAATGCGGCTCTACACGCATAAATAATTTTCTAAGCTTAGATATTAGTTGGTGCTTTTTGGAGAGCTTTTGTAAGAATCTAATACAATCGTATAAACTCGTGTTGTACACAGAAAAATGTAGCTTCAATTTGCATGACAGCCAAGTGCTGTTAGACTAGCCATCATCTTGCTTGATCAAACTTCGCTCGCAGTTCATAATACTGAAATTAGGTACTTGAAACGTCATTCAAGAAAAATAGGCTAGTTTGGATCAGTCAGTGGGCCTAAAAGACTAGTGGGTTCCAATCATTCCCGATAATGACCCAGACCCATATAAGTTAAATGAGGACCCAGTTATTGGGCCCAAACATCACTTTGAAGTTTGAATACCTACTCTTTAACCGGTCTTCTTTGGTTTTAAAAAAAGGCTGGCTGCTATTCTTGGGATCTAGGTCCCTTTATTGGTTTTTGTTTGGAAAAAGAGAGAGGGATAGACCAGCTAGATGAGGTTGGACAGAGTCCATTTATTGGGAAATAATTCTTGAGAAAGTTTGGACATTGTCTATCTTAAATTAACTTTCTTTCATTTATCTTTTTCTTTCTTTCAAAGTTAAATTTACCATTGCGTGAAAGGTTGCATTTGAGAATTGAGTTGAGTTGAATTAAATTATATTTTTTTATAAATAGTAATGTGTTGAGATAATATAGTGAGTTTTGCGAGATCTACCTAAGATTAATTTAAATGTGTTTGAATGTTTAGATAAATTTCAATATTTTTATAAGAAATTAAAAAAGATTATGGATCCCACGTATAAAAAAGCGTTGAATTGAAAAAAATTATGGGTCTCAAGTGTAAAGAGATTTTCAGTTGAGATAAGTTAAATATTTTAGAATTAGATGTTTAAATGTTAGATTTAGTTTAAAATTAGATTAAACTGAATTGAATTCAGATGAATTTAATAACCAAACTGAGCCTTAATGATAAAGAAAGTTGAAACTCAATTCTTTTTTTTTTCCTCCTTCCAAAACCAATTAATGGTAATATCGTTGAGATAAGATGAATTAATATGATTTATAAATAATAATGAGATTTGTGAGTTGAAATTTATAAATAATAATAAATAAAATGAGATAATCTCCTAACCCAACCCAAACCCACTTTTATTAGCTATATCTTAAGTTTTTTCAATTTATAAAATAACTTTTTTATAATTTCTTTTACCATGCGATTTTCGATTTTCCTATGTGAAAATAATTTCCCGCAGGTAGTTTCACAAAATTTCCCTCGTAATTTTCATTTTATTTGTCCTCTGTCAGAGTCGTGCTTGCTTTTCCACGTCCGGCCCCGCCTCCCCCTTCCCCCAACTTCCCGGACGAGTCTCAGACTCTGAGTCTTTTGGATCCACAAAGGTACGCCATTCTTCTCTATGGATCTCCAAAATCCTTTGCGCAGTTCCATTCTCTACAGTTTTTGCTTTGTGCTTTCGTTTTAGTTATTTCATTCTCTGTTCATACATCCTGTTAAACCCCCCAAAGGAAAATTTAATTTCGAATCTTAATTTTACGCTTTATTCTTGTTTAATTATTTTGCAGTTGAAAATTACCCTCTGAACTATGCTAAAGACTTGCATGTGTTTAATTTCTTTTCGTGCACTTTCCAGGCCGCCAAACTATGGAAGATCTGCCGTTTACTTAGTTTTCTTCAGCTCATTTACTATGATCCGGCCCAAATAACGTCTCAACTACTATGTCGGCTTATTTGTTGAATTGGATCTCAATTTCGTTAATTTTTAATCGTGTTTTTGGGGTGTTTGATTAGTAGGGTTTGACTTAGATTATCAAATTGAGGATTTGACCTAGATTTTCTATCTGGATGCGTTTGTGTGGCACTTTTGAGAATACTACCTCGGTTCCATGGAATGGAAGTTTGTCCTAAGATGTTATTGTTCGGTTTCACAGTACAGAACTGCGGTGTCGCTGCATCCTATTCCTCGGAATGTCCTAGAAGTGCATAACATAATGAAAATGCGTATAGGGATTTACCTTTGGAGAGTGTGTGCTGCACAGAGACTGAACACTTACCTCTATTTCTTTGATGGAAATAACTATAAGCGAGCTACATACAGAAGCTTGAGCTATACACTTTTGCTTTATAAGTTTACGCATACTAGCTTGCTTGACTCACTAAATTTGATATCCTTGTGAATTTTTTGCAGTTTGCTTCTCTATGGTAATTGTTTTTCGTTTTATTTTGCTCCCCACTTTTTTCAACTTAATTGATATGTGAAAATACCTTATAACTATGCCTTACTTTTATCTATGTTGTATGCTTTGCCTAGGTTCCTCTGCATTTATATCAGTCAGCATATACTGCTAGATATAGGTTCAATACAACAAATATTGTTCAAAGATGGGCCGTCTAAAGCTGCAAACCGGAATCAACTCAATTGAGGAGGAACCTGAGGACTGTGATACTGCCTATTCTAATAAAGCTACTCTATCATGCATGATTAATTCAGAGATTGGTGCTGTATTGGCGGTCATGAGGAGAAATGTAAGATGGGGGGGTCGTTATATGTCAGGTGATGATCAGCTGGAGCATTCCCTAATTCAGTCATTGAAAGCATTACGGAAGCAAATCTTTTCATGGCCACATCAGTGGCATACCATCAACCCTGCCGTTTATCTCCAGCCATTTCTGGATGTGATTCGCTCTGACGAAACTGGTGCCCCAATCACTAGTGTTGCTCTGTCATCCGTACACAAGATTTTATCTCTTGATGTGATTGACCAAAATACTGTGAATGTTGAAGATGCTATGCACTTGGTAGTTGATTCTGTCACTAGCTGTCGATTTGAGGTGACTGATCCTGCATCAGAAGAAGTGGTACTGATGAAGATACTACAGGTTCTTCTGTCTTGTATGAAAAGTAAAGCTTCTGTTATGTTGAGTAATCAGCACGTTTGCACGATAGTGAATACTTGTTTCCGTATAGTTCACCAAGCAGGATCAAAAGGTGAGTTGTTGCAGCGTATAGCTCGCCACACAATGCATGAAATTGTTAGAAGTATATTCTCGCACCTTCCAGATGTTGACAACACAGAACGTTCATTGGTTAATGGCAGCAATACTGTAAAAAAGGAGGTATAAGTGTGCTTTTCATTCCTAATTTCTTGTTGGCAATATCTCATTTTTCTCTGAAATAGAGTTTACTTCTTTCTGAATATACAAATTCATTGCTTTTTGTGCAGATTGGTGGTCTCAATAATGAGTATTCTTTGGGAAGTTCTCAATTGGAGAACGGCAACATGGGTTCTGATTATGATGGTCAACCATTATCCACGAATTTTACTACCAATGTTTCCACAGGTTCACTAGCAACCGGGACTGATGAAAAAACAATTGGGTCTGTCAATGGAAAGGAAACTGTTTCATATGACTTGCATCTGATGACTGATGGGGTTCCCTGCATGGTGGAAATATTTCATTTCCTATGCTCTTTGTTAAATGTTGTTGAGCATGTGGGAAATGACCCCAGATCAATAGCATATGAAGAGGACGTGCCTCTTTTTGCACTGGGTTTGATAAACTCGGCTATAGAATTGGGTGGACCTTCCATTCGCCATCATCCCAGGCTGTTGAGTTTGATTCAGGATGAATTATTCCGAAATCTGATGCAATTCGGCTTGTCAACGAGTCCACTTATTCTTTCAATGGTGTGCAGCATCGTTCTCAATCTGTATCATCATCTTCGAACAGAACTCAAATTACAGCTTGAGGCTTTCTTTTCCTGTGTGATTTTGAGGCTTGCACAAAGCAGATATGGGGCTTCATACCAGCAGCAGGAGGTTGCCATGGAGGCTCTTGTCGACTTCTGCAGGCAGAAAACATTTATGGTCGAAATGTATGCTAACTTAGATTGCGATATAACTTGCACTAACATCTTTGAAGACCTTGCTAATCTGTTGTCAAAGAGTGCATTTCCTGTGAACTGTCCACTGTCATCAATGCACATCCTTGCTTTGGATGGTCTTATTGCTGTTATTCAGGGAATGGCAGAGAGGATAGGCAACACATCAGCTGGTTCAGAACATGCTCCAGTGAGTCTTGAAGAGTATACTCCATTTTGGATGGTGAAGTGTGACAACTACAGTGATCCTAATCATTGGGTTCCTTTTGTCCGTCGAAGGAAGTACATCAAGAGAAGGTTGATGATTGGAGCTGATCACTTTAATCGTGATCCCAAAAAAGGGCTGGAGTTCCTCCAAGGAACACACCTCCTGCCTGACAAACTTGACCCCCAAAGCGTGGCCTGCTTTTTCAGGTACACTGCTGGCTTGGATAAGAATCTTGTTGGTGATTTCCTGGGGAACCATGATGAATTTTGTGTTCAGGTCCTTCATGAATTTGCTTGGACTTTTGATTTCCAAGACATGAATTTGGACACTGCACTGCGGCTGTTTTTAGAAACTTTCCGACTGCCTGGAGAATCACAAAAGATACAAAGGGTGCTTGAGGCATTCTCAGAGAGATACTATGAGCAATCACCACAGATTCTAGCTAACAAGGATGCTGCTTTGCTATTATCGTATTCACTCATAATGCTTAATACAGATCAGCACAATGTACAAGTGAAGAAAAAGATGACCGAAGACGATTTCATCCGGAATAATAGGCACATCAACGGAGGCAGTGATCTACCTCGAGAATTCCTGTCAGAGCTGTACCACTCAATTTGCAAGAATGAGATCCGCACAACCCCAGAGCAAGGTGCTGGCTTTCCGGAAATGACCCCAAGCCGGTGGATTGATCTAATGCACAAATCCAAAAAAACTGCTCCATTCATTGTATCTGATTCCAGAGCCTACCTTGACCACGATATGTTTGCTATAATGTCAGGCCCAACAATTGCTGCTATCTCTGTGGTATTTGATCATGCGGAACATGAAGAAGTTTACCAAACATGTATTGATGGATTCTTGGCAGTTGCAAAGATTTCGGCATGCCATCATCTTGAAGATGTATTGGATGATCTAGTCGTATCCCTCTGTAAGTTCACCACTCTCTTGAGTCCATCATCTGTTGAGGAACCAGTGCTAGCCTTTGGTGATGACATGAAAGCAAGAATGGCAACTGTGACAGTTTTCACTATTGCAAATAGGTATGGTGATTATATCCGCACAGGTTGGAGAAATATTTTGGATTGCATCTTAAGACTGCACAAGCTTGGTCTTCTTCCAGCTCGTGTGGCCAGTGATGCTGCTGATGAATTGGAGGTTTCTGCTGACACCGGGCATGGGAAGCCTCTCACGAGTTCTTTATCCTCGGCTCATATGCCATCCATGGGTACTCCTAGGAGATCCTCTGGATTAATGGGTCGGTTTAGTCAGCTTTTATCTCTTGATACAGAGGAGCCAAGATCCCAACCTACTGAACAACAACTTGCTGCTCATCAACGCACCCTTCAGACAATTCAAAAGTGCCACATTGACAGCATATTTACCGAAAGTAAGTTTCTGAAAGCTGAGTCGCTATTGCAGCTTGCACGAGCACTAATTTGGGCTGCTGGGCGACCTCAGAAAGGGAACAGCTCTCCTGAGGATGAAGATACAGCAGTTTTCTGCCTGGAGTTGCTAATTGCTATTACCCTGAACAATAGGGATAGGATTGTGCTTCTTTGGCAGGGTGTTTATGAGCACATATCTAATATTGTCCAGTCCACTGTACTGCCTGGTGCCCTGGTGGAAAAAGCTGTTTTTGGGCTACTCCGGATTTGCCAACGGCTACTTCCGTATAAAGAGAACCTTGCTGATGAACTTTTAAGGTCACTGCAACTTGTTTTGAAGCTTGATCCCCGGGTGGCTGATGCATTTAGTGAACAAATTACACAGGAAGTCAATCGCCTTGTGAAAGCAAATGCCTCTCACATCAGATCCCAATTGGGGTGGCGCACAATTACATCCCTACTTTCCAACACAGCTCGGCAACCTGAAGCTTCTGAAGCAGGCTTTGATGCACTGTTGTTCATAATGTCTGATGGAGCTCACTTGTCGCCAGCCAATTATGTGCTTTGTGTAGATTCATCAAGGCAGTTTGCTGAGTCTCGTGTTGGACAGGCAGAAAGGTCTGTTCGTGCACTCGATCTTATGGCGGGCTCTGTTAATTGTTTAGCAAGGTGGATGAGTGAGGCCAAAGAAGCAATGGGGGAGGAGGAAGCTTTGAGAACGTCTCAGGACATTGGGGAGATGTGGTTCAGGCTTGTGCAGGGACTGAGGAAAGTTTGTTTGGACCAGAGAGAAGAAGTTAGAAATCATGCCCTATTATCGTTGCAGAAGTGCTTGACAGGGGTGGATGAGCTCCACCTTCCGCATGGTTTATGGTCACAGTGTTTTGATACAGTGATCTTCACGATGCTTGATGACTTGCTTGAAATTGCACCGGGGCACTCTCCAAAGGACTATCGAAACATGGAAGGCACCCTTATCCTTGTGATGAAGCTCTTGTCAAAAGTGTTTTTACAGTTACTCAATGATCTCTCACAATTAACTACATTCTGCAAACTATGGTTGGGTGTTCTCAGCCGAATGGAAAAATATATGAAGGTGAAAGTTAGAGGGAAGAGGAGTGAGAAGCTTCAGGAGCTAGTACCTGAGCTCCTAAAAAACACTTTGCTTGTTATGAAAACAAGAGGAGTGCTTGTGCAGAGGAGTGCTTTAGGTGGAGATAGCTTGTGGGAACTGACATGGCTACATGTAAATAACATCTCTCTTTCGTTGCAGTCTGAGGTTTTCCCAGATCAAGATTCAGAGCCACCACAGCATAAACAGAGTCAAACAGGGGGCGTTCCTATATCTCATGAAACAGGGTCTGGTCCACCCAATGAAGCAGTGGCCTCCGAAAGTGCCGGCACTGGAGGTTAGCATATATTGTACACTGGTTTGGCAGCTGGTACTGGTCTTGTTAATGAACGTTAATAAGCAGGTATGATCATGAATGCTGAGCTGAGCCGAGCCGTTACTATAGAAATTCTCTGTTAAGAAATTTGAATTTACAGAAACTGATAGACCATATCTTACTTTTGTTTGGAGCTGCTAGATGCGAATTGCTTGGAAGGAGGGAGCTGATTTCGTTAGCCCTTGGTTAAATGATCCGGCAGGTTGGCCACTTTGTTTATTATGCTCATCTTCATTTCTTCCCAATTGGTGTTCCTTTCTTCTCATCATTGCCTCCAGAAAACCTTGTTAGAGACGAGTGTATTTTCTACATATCTCCAAGTATGGTGTTAGAGATTTCTAGGCTTCCCCAGTAGGGTGCTAATTAGGCTGAGAATTAACTTTTTTTCTTTTCCCCTTTCTTTGGTAATTTCGAAAATCTGGAGGGGAATGTTACATTGTTACCGAATCCTTCTGTAATTGCTGTATGACATAGCTCATTAATGTACAGAACTTAAAGTTGATATCTTTGGTTTGAAACTTATATTACGATACGAACATTTCTTCTTTGCCTAGAAAAGTGATTGCCTGATGATTATTGGGCTCGAGCCATGCCATCATGCCATACTCGCGTCAGTTTGCAATGCAGCGTCTGACGTGATTCAGTTGTTGGATTTACCCTAATAACTAAAATGTGGTTAATTACTTAAGAATGAGGCATATTTCAAAAGCCGTATGCACAAACAAATTTTATATTTAGCCGTCGGATTAAAATTATTTACAACTTGTCTGCATTAAATGTTGTATATTCAAATTTCAGCATTAGTTACGGTGAATCCACGTATTATCACAACACTGATTAAAAACTATTTAGGATTATTATTAAAAAAAAAAAAAAAAAAAAAAAAAGAAAAAGAAAAAGAGAGAGAATCGTCTCCCTTTTCCATTTACAAGGGTATCCGACTATCCGCTAAGATCTGCTTGCACGAGCATTGGCATTTGTGTAGTCAAATGTAAATGTAAATGTAAATGTAAATATATATTTAGCTAACAATTCTACTTTTTCTACTGTATTGTATTAGTTATATGCAAATTTTTTGCTTATTACGAACAGTGTTTCTACATATTTTCAGAGGTACTGTTCGGCTTTATTTTTTTTTCTTCGCCCTCTCTCTCTACCAGTGTTTCTACATTTATTCTGGACTTTCATTATATTGCGTATAAATTTATTTTATGATTTCAATTTTAAGATATCACAAGTTATTGTGTTGGTAGGTTTTAATTGCAAAATATATAAAAATTAATTTTAGAGAAAACAAATTAAGAATAATAAATTATTATTATTTTGACTAATAGATGGAGAATCCAATATGGAAGTCTTTCTTGAATAGAGACAAAAGAGAAAACAAGTGATTTTGCTTTGAGATAACCTTTTAGCCGGTCTGTCTAATTTTCTCCAAATAACAGTCTTCTAATGAGTGAGTGCCGTGTAGGCCTCCTATTTCATCTCTAATATGACCGTAGAACAGGCTACTACTCACGACATCAAAAAAGCCTCCCCTCTCTAGTCTCCCATCCCATCTCTCAAAGTCAAAACTTAGAACCAAAAATCTCTGATTAAATGACCATCATTTTAGGCAAAATTGTCAAGCGCCCTAATTAAACTTGCCAAAAAGGGAACAAAAGCCAAAATAATAACTTCAGAAGCAAGCTTTGATATCAAAATTTTCAAGGCCATTCAAAACAATAGAATGGGTGATTACAGTATCATGGTTCTTGGCAACCACAACACCCGCTAGCAGCAAAAGACATAGAAAAATGCACTAAAATTGAAAGAGCCTTCACCATTATCACCAAATGTGCACTCGTACGAGTTTTGATTTATAGGGAATATGAGAGGGGATAGAAAGTAAAAAGATGACAGCCAAGTTTAAAAAAAAGGGTTTTGTTATGCTATGGGAAAGGAAAATAGGGTGAGATTTATTCATTATTAGATATACCAAGATAAAATCGATGAAGCAGATGCAAAATAGTTGTATTTGTTGTACAATATTAATAAATTCCAATGGTGAAGAGGGTGTTATCTTGAACGTTTGAAATCACCAATGCCATCTTTAACGCTCCTTCGATCGTTTTCACTAGTGTCATTTATTGCTCCCGATTATCGTACCTCTGGATCTCTTCTACTTCTTTTTTTTTTTTTCATTTTGATCTCAAGTGTTGAGTTCAGTTCATTAATGCAGGAGAGAGTGAGAGTATTGATGGGTTTTCCCCTTGAGTTTTATTAAAATTAGAGAAAAAGCAAAAATAAGGAAGTTGCAGGCTGGTTTATTGGATTTCAGATTTTTTTGTGGATAATCAACTCCAAAATGACAGAACTTAGTGGCTAAATGACTGTTGTAGACTCTTGGGGACCTGGGGCAATGGACCTTGGTGTGGGCCTTGGCGACGCCCTTGTGTGGTTGTGGTGGCAATGGAGCTAGTCTTCGACGGTCTCCAAACTTCACAAATAATAGGATTGAAGCCTGAACGAGGAAAAGAGATGAAACATTTGACCCTTCAGAACTCTTGGAATTATCGGATGTGATGAGTCTATGATATTTGTGTAAAATTGTTGTCATGACGAATTTTTATTGGGGGTTGCTAAAGCCTAAACAACAGACCACCGTTCTAAAGCGATTTTATTTTACTTTTTATATTTGACTACACCAATACTAATGCTCTAAATAACTTTCATCCTTTACAATTTGCTTGCCTCAACAAATACTAGAGAAAAAAACATTGGATAAGTTGTGCAATGCGCATTATATAAATTAATAAAATAATTAAAAGAATAAAAAATAGACCGTCCTTCCCAATCAGATCTTGTCCCTAACAGACAGTAATTGTCAACTCGCATTGAAATTGCAAGTGTGGAAGCGAGCTTTGCCATTGGAAACCAATTCACCCAAAGACATACGCATTTTGAGGAGCTTCCAGCCGTTTCTTCGGTTCTTGTGTATCTTCTTGTGTCGTGCAGCTACTGCCAAACGAATATGAATAGCAAGCTGCAGAGGGACGTGGCGGTGTTATGGGATTTTTAAAAGTTGGCTTTGATTATAGCCCACGAGATGGGTCATGGTCAGTCGGGTTGGCCCAGTCTGGAAGAGGCTTTTCACTGGTACTGGTTAGTGACTGGTGAGGTTAAATAACTGACTAGCAATAACATTTAGTTATTGGGTTTATAATAGGATGAGTCATTTTAATAGACATATATAGAGACTCCTACTCTCACTCTGCTTTAAAAATAGAACTAACCCATTGAGTTCTATATAGGCCTTTTGCTCTTTTTATTCTTTTTCTTAGGGCAAGAACAAAAATCATAAAAAGAGGGATAAAGAATAGTTCTCTCTATAGCTGGAAATCTTCCCCCTTTTGCAGAAACCCTAAATCTTCATGAAAAATCCATCACAAACTATTGGAGGTACGAACTCTCAATTTTTTTATTGAACACATGCTTTGATTATGGAAAGTGATTATCACATCTTGTGATTCTAACAGTTGGTATCAGTGCATTATTCCTATTTTTCATGGTTGTGTTATTTTATTTTTTTGTTCATTGTAGTAAGATTTTCGGTGGGTTTTATCTCTTCTAGTTTTCGAAAACTGTATGATAAAAACCTTCATGTGACGCTAGTCAAATCTATTAATTTTTTTTTTCCTTCTTCTATTAGAGCAAGATTTTTGATTTCCACAAATTGTTGATATCAGAGAGAGAGAGAGAGAGAGAGAGAGAGAGAGAGAGAGAGAGAGAGAGAGAGAGAGAGAGAGAGAGAGAGAGAGAGAGAGAGAGAGAGGATATTTTTGTTATACATCTGTTGTGCTATTTTATTGTCGTGACAATAGAAATGTAGCAAGGGTCTAGGCCTAGCAACCCTCACAAATATTTATAATTTTATTACTGAATTATAAAATTGTGTGCTTACATTTTTATGTGTGCCTCAAAAATATCTGTTGTGCTATTTTATAATTTTATTGTGGCAATAAAGAATCTTATGTGGAGATACTCTTTTGAAGGGTTATGTCATTTTTTAGACTAGTCATGATAAATTATTGGAATTGTTATATTGATCATACTTCCGCTTAATAACATCATACTAAAATCCATACGGATAGTGAATTTGCCCCTTCTGCAAACCATAATTCAGAAGGATGCTTAAGACGATAAAGATAATAGTTAAGTGCTTGGCACTTAGTGACCTAGTCCTATCCTCTCGGTAGCGGGTCATTTTAAGTCCTTGTATTTAATTATTTTGCTTTATTATGCATAAGAGTCTATTTTGAATAAGACTTTAGTAGCATGGATATAAGATTGCCTAATGGAGACATTTATGGGTGCATGTTTCTTCTTCCACATGCATAATAAATTTTGTTATATTCTCCTCAAATTATGGCAATGCGGCTCTGTCTCTCTCTTAGTCTGTCATCAAGAGTCTAACATGAACCAATTATGAGGATTGGAATGAGCATTTCACTATTAATTTGGATATCATGAATTTTGATTTGGTTTTGAGGGTTGATGTGCCTGTTGAACCCACTAGTGAAAGTTCTGTAACTGAAAATACTCGTTATGAGCAGTGCATTCTAATAGGACTTATATCATGATTATGAAGTATACTATTGACAAGTCTATCGGGCAGAGCATAATTGATACAGATAGTGCTAAAGAATATCTTGATGCCGTTAGGAATAAATTTAATAAGTTTGATAAGGCAGAAAAGGGAACTCAATGAAACTTCTTACTACCACAACCTATGATGCGGTTAGTGGAGTCCGAGAGCACATCATGAAACTTACTCAATTCTTTAACAAGTTCAAAGGAATGAAAGTTGAGTTAGCAGATAACTTTCTAGTATGACAAATGCTTGAATCTTTGCCACCTCAATTTGATGCACTTAAGATTACTTATAATGCTCAAAAAGATGAATGAAGCTTGAGTGAAATGGTTGCTATTGTAACTCAAGAATATGAGATTATGAAAAAGCCAAATCTCATGCTGCTTTCATGGTAACTGTTGATAAAGGGAAGAATAAGTTTTTCAAGGGTAATAGTAGCAACTCTTGTAAGATGAAATCTGGGAGGCCTCCTCATCAAGTTAGTGTGAGTGTTCCAAATGGGCCCAAGAAGAAAGGTTTTAAGGGAATGTGTAACTTCTGTCATTTGTTTGAGCATAAGAAGGTTGATTGTAGGAGATTTAATGATTGGTTAGACAAGAAAGGTACTCGTTCGCGACTAGTGTATTTCGAGTCTAATCTAGTTAATGTGCCTTCTGATACTTGGTGACTAGATACTGGTGCAACCATTCACACTACAAATTCTTTGCAAGAATTAAGGAACTGCATAAGATCAATTAATACAGAATTGGTAGTAAATATGTGCAATTGTGTGAAGGTTAAGGTTGAACATATTGGTGTAGTCAAACTTATTTTGGCTTTTAAGCATGTTTTGAACTTGTTTGATACTTCTTTTATACCTTCCATCAGAAGAAATCTCTTATTTGTTTCTATTTTGGACAAATGTAGTTATGTTTTTCATTTTGGAAATGGAAAAGCTACAATCTTTTACGACTCTGTTGTGGTTGGTACTACTACTTTATATGATGGTTTGTATAAAGTTGACTTGCTCCCTGCTTTAAATCATGCTTCTTCTTATGTCTCTGTTGTGAATGTTGTAATTGGTTTTAAACGTACTAGATCCAATGAAAACTCTTCAATGTTGTGGCACAAAAGGTTAGGTCATATTTCTAGAGAAAGAATTGAGAGGTTGATTAAATATGACATTCTTGTTGACTTGGATTTTTCTGATTTTGAAACTTGTATTGCTTGTATCAAAGGGAAGCTTCCAGTAAAAACTAAAAAGCAAATTATTAGTAGAAGTATGGATATTCTAGATTTAATCCATACTGATATTTGTGGTCCCATTTCACCTGCCGTTTTGGGAAATTATAAATTTTTCATTACCTTTATTAATAATTATTCTCGCTATAGTTGTATTGAGCTCATTCGAAAAAAATCAGACTCATTGGAAGCTTTTAAGGCTGCTGTGGAACTCTAGAAAAATAAGAAAAAAACGATAAGATCAGATAGAAGATATGAGTTTTAAGGGAGATATGATGAAACTCGTAAAAATCCCGAACCTTTTGCTAGATTTATCAAGGCATGTGGTATCAAGGCTCAATACACAATGCCTGGAACTCTTTAAAAGAATGATGTTACAGAAAGAAGAAATCATACTCTTATGGATATGGTGCAGTGTATGCTTAATCATTCAATTTTGCCTGAATTTTTGTGGGGTGAGGCTTTAAAAACTACTGCATATATTTTGAATCAAGTACCAAGTAAGTCGATTCCTAAAACTCCTTATGAGTTATGGTCATGTAAGAGACCTAGTTTACATTATTTTTGTGTTTGGGACTGTAAACCAAAAATAAGGCCTTCTAATCCTTAACAAAAGAAACTTGATCCTAAGACCATTACTGGATTTTTTGTTGGCTATTGTGTGGGATCAAGAGGCTCTAGATTCAATTGCCCTTCTAAGAATATGATCGAGCCATTTTCTTTAAGGATGTTAGTGATAGTGGGAGTCCGCACCACGTGAAGTTGTATTTAGGGAGGAGTGTGTTGTTACACATGTTCAAGTTACTCCTCCATCAGTGGTTGCACCACCATTGACAGAGGGAACTAGTACTGTTGTCCAAGACCCTATTGTTGACACTATAGTTGATGTTGATGTGAGGACTGATGATATTTTTTTGAGGAGATCACAGAGAATTCGTAGACCAGCAATTTCAGATGATTATATTGTCTATTTGCAGAAGCATGAGTTTAATACTAGTATGTTTCTTGATTCAGTCTCTTTTAAGGAGACCATTGATAGTCCTCAATCTTCATATTAGATGGATGCTATGCATGATGAGATGGCATTAATGTGTCATAACGGTGTATGAGACTTTGTTGAACTACCATGTGGCTATAAGCCAATTGGTTGCAAATGCAAAGTTTTAAATTTCGTACCGTACCGGCCGGTACGGTCGAAATTTTTCGTTTCGGCCGTCCGGCCGGTACAGGTATGATATATGTTCCGTACCGGTTAAAATACCGGCCGCACCGGCCATTTCGAACTAAATTTCGGCCTGTACCGGCCGATATTTCGGCCTGTATGTTTTTTTTTTTTTTTCGTTTTTTCAAACTACAAATTTATTTTTTAACTCCTAATTTAGACTAGACTATTTATAATTTTTATATATATGTATTTATATATAATTTATTTATATATAGACTATTATTTTGAAATATAATTTATATATATAATTTATTTATATATCGACTATCCCGAAACGTTATCTCGAAACGCTATTCCAAAACGGTACCGATACCGAAATATTTCGTTCCAGTACCTTGACCGGTACGACGTCCGGTACGGTATTCAAAACATTGTGCAAATGAGTTTTTAAGACCAAGTATAATTCTAAAGGTCAGATAGAAAGGTTTAAAACTAAGCTTGTTGCTAAGAGCTTTAACAAAAAATAAGGCATTGATTATAAGGACACTTTCTCGCCTGTTTTTACCAAGGATTTTTTTTTCGAATTATTATGGCATTGGTGACTCATTTTGATCTCGAGCTACATCAAATGGATGTCAATATAACTTTCCTTAATGGACATTTATTTGAGGATGTGTACATGATGCAACCAGATGGTTTCCAAGTGGAAAGAAAGGAACACATAGTGTGTAAACTTAACAAGTCCATTTATGAGCTTAGGCAGACATCGAGACAATGATACCTAAAGTTTGATGAGATTGTTACTTCTTGCAGTTTCAATGAGAATCTTGTTGATCAATACATGTATTTGAGGGTCAGTGAGAGTAAGTATATCTTTCTTGATCTTTATGTTGATGATATATTACTCATTGCAAATGACCTTGAGCTTATGTTTGAGACAAAACGCATGCTATCATCTCATTTTGATATAAAGGATCTTGGTGATGCCTCTTATGTTTTGGGCATCCAGATTTTTCGTAAGAGATCTAGAGGCGTTCTTGGATTATCTTAGAAAACCTACATCGATCGAGTTTTAAGTAGGTTTAATATGCATTATTATTCTTCTGGGAAAGCACCTATTGTAAAAGGTGATAAAATTTCTAAATCTCAATGCCCTCAGGATGATAGTGAGAGGACTCAAATGCAAACGGTTCCCTATTCGTCGGTTGTGGGTATTTTTATGTATGCTCAAGTATGTACATGACCTGATATTGCTTATGATGTTGGTGTATTTGTGAGATACTTGAGTGATCCTGGTTTGGCTCACTGGAAAACTGGGAAGAAAGTATTTAGGTATTTGCAAGGCATTAAAGATCTAGTACTTACATATCGACGATTTGACATTCTTGATGTAGTTGGATATTCTGATGTCGATTTTGCGGGTTGTTCAGTTGACAGGAGATCCACTTCTAGTTATGTTTTTATGATGGCAGGAGAAGCTGTTTCTTAGAAAAGTATCAAACAAACACTTACAACTTGTTTGTTTGATACTTGTTATGACGATACATGCCAGGATACATGCCAGGATACATGCCAGGATACATGCCAGGATACACTTACAATGGAGGCAAAGTATGTAACTTGTTATGACGATACATGCCAGGATATATGGTTGTAAAATTTTATCTTAGCGCTATGTGTTGTGAACACCATTTCGAGACTGCTGAAGATATTTTATTACAATTCTGCAGCAGTTACTTTCTCTCGAAACACTAGGAGCTCTTCTCGCTCCAAGCATATTGATATTAAGTATTTGTTTGTTAGAGAGAAAATAATCGAGTCTTATACTTATGTTAAGCATATTTCCACAGAGCATATGTTAGCGGACCCATTAACTAAATGTTTAGCTTCAAAACTGTTTTAAGAGAATGTGACTCATATGAGATTGTTAAAATCTTATGTTGTATTTAGTTAGTGAGAGTTTTGTGATCATTAACTGTTTGACTATATTGTTTATGCTCATATTCTGTTTTAAATATAACAATGTCAATGAATGCTTGAGTCACGCGTATTATGGACATGGCATACTTTATGTATTGAGACATATTGACTAGTCTCGTGCCTGGGTCACACATTTTGGACAAGACGATTGTTTATGTAATGAGACATTATTCTGGTCTCATGCCTGAGTCACGCGCATTTTGGATAGTGCGTATTTTATGTATTGAGACATATTGACTAGTCTCGTGCCTGGGTCACACACATTTTGGACATGACGATTGTTTATGTAATGAGACATTATGTTTAGTCTCATGCCTGAGTCACGCGCATTTTGGACATGGTGTACTTTATGTATTGAGATGTATTGATTAGTATTGTGCCTGAGTTACACGCATTATGAACAATGCGTATTACTTACAAGAGACAATTTATTTTAGTCTATGCTTGAGCTAGGTGGTTGTGAGTATAAGTTTGGTGTCATATATCCTGTCGGTATAGTCACTAGACTAGGTGTTGCAACTGCATTTTGGACAATGCCTATTACTTTAAAGACATTCAAATTTGTCTCTAAAGTTTCTTATGGAAACGTGTGTTTGTCATTCTTTTGATTATTTTCGTATTGCACTTGTATATCATCGGCCTGAATTACGTGATTGTAAGAATTGGTCATGTGTCATATGCTCTATCAGTGTATTGTTCACTAGCTTGTACTTGTAGGTTTGAACAAGGCCTTTGGTTTTAGGATGCTTGTTTGTGTTTATATTATGATTAAATGTAATGTTGTCCAAGTGAGAGATTATTGTATTTATTTTTGTAAATAGTGGACTAACATTAACATTTAGTCATTAGGCCCATAATGGGATGAGTCATTTTAATAGACAGATATGGAGGCCCCTACTCTCACCCCACTTTAAAAATAGAACTAGTCCATTGAATTTTATATAAGCCTTTTGCTCTTCCTCTTCTCTCTCTTAGGGCAAGAACAAAAATTAGAAAAATAGGAATAGAGAGTAGTTCTCTCCATAGTTGGAAATCTTTTCCCTTTTGCAAGAACCCTAAAGTTTTATGAAAAATCCATCACAAATTATTGGAAGTATGAACTCTCATTTTTTTTATTGAACATATGCTTTGATTATGAAGAGAGATTATCACATCTTGTGATTCTAACATTGAGACTATAAAATATATATATATATATATATATGTGTGTGTGTGTGTGTGTGTGTGTGTGTGTATATATATTTACTGAAAGCGAGCGATGGGGATATATGGGAATGATAATAGCGTTGTTTCCAATTACGGTAGACGTCCCTCGGAAGGCATTACTAAGGTTGCGTTTGGATGTTGAGAGGAGTTGAAATGAGTTGAGTTTTTTATGAATAGTAATGAGTTGAGATTGTTGAATGAGTTTAGTGGGGTCCACTTAAAGTGAGTTTAAAATATGTTTGGATGTTAAAATGATTTTAGATATATTTTTATGAAAAGTTGTAAAATAAATGGGACCCACCAATATTTTATACTATTTATGCTACAGTCAAAACGGAACACTGCACGCCGAAGGCGCCAAGAACATCCGGTTTTCAATTTGGCTCCATTGGCACTGTAACCAATGCCGCCAGCCTTGACCATGCTTTTTTTTTTTTTGGATTGTGAATAGTGTCCGTATTATTTGATTATTATTATTTTTTATATTACTTTTTCTTTAATTTTTTTTTATCCGTTTCCTTAGGTATCATTTTCATATTACCATTTCATTATTTTCATTTTTCATCACTTTTATTTCATTATTTGTATTATTTGTTATTTATGATTTGAGTAAAATTAGTAGTGCCAAGTATCATTATATATCTTTCTTAAAGTTTTTATTTGATTGTATAAAATATTTATTTATTTTGTTATTTTTAATTTTTTACAAATAACAAAATTAATAAAGAATATCATTTTATTATTTAAATTAGTCAATGCATGTAAAAACGGAATTTCCACTACATTTTGTATGTAAATTCCTTCTTGAAATGTAAAAAATAAAAAATAGAAATAAAAAATTATTGAATTAGTGGGAAAAAATACTGCTAAGAGCATGGCCACATTTTATTTAATAATTTATTTACATATTAAACATCGATATATATAAATAAAAGGGTCCCGAATTGACAATCTATTGTTTCATACTGACGTAACAAAAAAGATTGCAATACCATACTAGCAATTAGGTGTTTCCTTGTTGACCATAAGTATGCTCCCACATAGGTAATGCAATAGCATCTCTAGTTGCGGCCATCGCTTGTGCTGATGCAGTCGACATGTCAGGAACATGAGCTTCTTCACTAGTGTTGTGATCTGCATCCATTCCTGGATAATCATCGGGATTGCTATATGCTAGAAAATCCTGATCATTAGGTGTAACCATGCGGATGAAGTTATGGATCGTACAACATGCAACAATAAGATATCGTTGTCGAGTTAGAAGGTATGGGGGCATTAAATTTAAAATTTGAAAACGCTTCTTTAACACACCGAAAGTTCGTTCAATGACATTCCGAAGGGATGAATGCCGATAATTAAACAAATCTTTATATCCTTGGAAGGTACGAGAGCCTCTTCGTTCAGATCTATGGTACCTTACCCTCGGATATGATGGCATAAATCCTTCGGTACAGGGAAATGCTGAATCTACTAGATAATAATAACCTGAAAATTTAGAATAGAATATTATTCATTTATAATGTTTGAATAATCCAAATTCTCGCAAACTTTCAAGGTACAAATAAAATAATATGTAAAAAGTACCCTCTTCAGGCCATGGAAAATGGTTCTCCGGACGACTCAACGCATCAATTAAAACACGAGCATCATGGGCTGTACCCTCCCACCCGGAATATACGAATGTGAATTTCATATCGAAATCACATACACACAAGACATTCTGGGAAATCCTGTGATTCCGATTTAAGTATGCATTTGCTACGGAACCCGGCGCAGCTGCATGGATCATGACCCATCCATTGCACCATGACATTTCTGCAAATTTCATTTTAAATTCTCATTAATTTCAAAATATCGTATTGCAAACAGTTTTTGACATTTGTAAAATTTTAAGCTACGAAAGGACCGATCATGTAATGGGCAATATTTACCTCGAACCATGGATAAAGTCTTGGATTTCCTTCAATATAAGGCATCACCCCAGTTGTCTGGCTCCGTTTAATCACACGGCGCGATAGGCGACATAATGCACGCATTACGTTGTACACATGTCGATTTATAGTTTCAACCGAATGTTGAAACAAATTAGCTGCATTCCGTTGAACGACACCATGTCCGACAGTGTAACAAAACATTCCTAAGGCTTCCTCAACCGTGACCTCTCGTGACGAATCACGCAACATAGCATCGCTACGTAAACGATCACATAAGCACCGGAATGCATATACCTCCATTCGGAACATCTCGTAACAGGTGTCAGGATGTCCATTAAGTACTGCGATGATGTACTGATAACCACGCAAGCCAATGTTATGTTGTGGCCTGGGCATACGACGTTGGGCATGGAATTGCTGCTCCTCCATCAACATGCCCAAAAGAAGAACCGCTTCTTCCGTACCATCGTTACGGCTAGACCATGCGTACCATTCCGCCCACGTATCAAAATCAATTGTACTTGACGCGTTACTACTAGAGCCCTCCTCACTCGTGTCATTCTCCTCAATATTGTCGTTATCATTCCACGCATTGCTATCATTGTCCATGCTTTCCTTTGAAAAAAAGATGTTCACAGAAATATTAAACATTAAACATTACATATTGCATATGAATTTTTCATCCAAATAATAAAAGGAATTCATATAGAGCAGGAACTTAACAATGCAAAATGATTTAAAACTAAATACCAAGTTTGAACTTAAATTAGACAACACGAAATAAGATTGTTAGAAATCACACACCATCTAATAAAGTTAAACATAAAAATAATGTCTCATTTAGTTTAGAAAAACATAGCAAGTCCGGAGTGGGTATGGTCAGGATAGTGACCAAACCCAATCTATTCTCATCGCTGGGGTCATGTGCTGGAAGACATTTAGGACATGAGGATCCATAAACGCTTTTACTGCACGAAGATGAACGTCCGGTGGTAGGGGAGGGGTGATATCCTGCAAAAACTTCATACACTGTGCTACACTGTTAAAGCCTGCATCCGACCCACTATTCTCATCGCCTCTACTTCGCTTGGTGCTGCAAAGTTCAAACATCTTTGCATCCAATTCTAGCCGTTGTTCAGAAGTGGCGGCAAGTTTCTGTATGGCATCACTAAGCACTGGTGAGAATGATGGTCCGGCTGCGTCCCTACGTCGCCTACGAGGAGCCCTTCGCTGTGAGACCCCTCCTTGAGTCGATGGAGTCATGGTAATGTCATCCAAATCAACCGTCGTGTCTAATCCAACCCCACTACCCAACACGGGACCTCGGGCCCTCAATTCCTCCTCCAGGTGCTGCTCCTCCTCTCTAGAAGGGGGTTCCTGCGTTGAAGCATAATGCAAGACCCCTGTTGCAACGGCCTGACCAAAAATCGTGCAAAGGATGTCGTAGTTGGCACAACCGTTGGTCTTGTACTTTTTCCACTGGGATCGGACCTAAGAAATAGTAAAAATAATTACACAAGTTGAAACAAATTGATAAAATCATTTAATCATTTAATTGGCCATAAATTATAAATTTATAAAAGCATTTAATCATATATTTAACCATAAATTATATAAAGAAAATGCAAGAAATCTCAAATACATGAAGGTTAAGCCAAATGAAGACGGTGTTTACCCGGATCGCGTTTGCCCAATGTTCTTCCGTAGCAACAACAGTTTTTGTGATGGGGTTCCAACCCATCCCCATTTGGCCCATTAAATCTGTAAACTCGCGTTGCGTCTTCTTAAGACGGGCAATTTTCCCCTTCACTTGTAATGCATTAACTGGTCTAATTCCAAGTTGATTGAGGCGTGTGACAAGTCGGTCAATGTCACGACTTGTAACTCTAGACCCCACCAATTTACCGTCCAATGTTTTCTGGTACAAAATATCAACCAACATCCCTCCAACCCACCAGACCACAGTTCACGATCACGTATAACCTCTACGTCGTCATCCATGGTATGCTGCTAATGGCGAACAATGACAATGCAAACAATAGACAATGCAAACAATGCAAACAATAGACAATGCACTTACGAGTAAGAACAATTTAGAATGTATTTGTAGTGTCAATGTTCTAATACCTTGTACGAGGACCTGCTGGATGAGCGTAGAAAATAGGGCTGCAATTCATACATAGCAATTAGAATGAAATCTGCCCAAAAACTGACAGTTACCATCCCCTAGAACTATAACCTCAACCAGATCGTATAACTGCAGTCTGAAAAGACCAAATATCTTAACACCACATACACAATAATTTGAACAGTTTCTACATACAGAAAGGACCCCAAAAGAAAGCAAAGATAAAAAAAGCTTTAAAACTTTATATATATTACATATATAAAGTTTTGATAACTTTATATATACTAATGTGGGAAAGGAATATATATTACGCAGAAATATATATATATATATATATATATATATATATTACCAAGTAATGGCTGTTTCAGTATATTTGATATTTTCAGTAATTTATGTTTGAAAAAACCATAATAGATATATAACAATCCAGAGCTCCCAATAATCAAATGTACTAAGGATAGCAATATACAGTGAGAAGATGACAAATTGAAAGTGAAACTGAAAAGAGTAGTTTCAGCTTTAATGAAACTAAAGTACAAAAACAAATTGAAAGTGAAGTACAAAAACTCTAGTGGAGTTTGTTGCTTATTATATGCTTATAAATTTATTTTCGTATTTTTCACGGGAGTACACTTTTCCCAAACAAAAATAGAAAGTAGTAAACAAACAATGGATTAGAAAAGTTGCATCCATACCCAACAATTTATAAGAAAATAAATTTATAAGCATATAATAAGCAACAAAACAACAACAATGCAAGAAATTGTTAAACCAGAGTGCATTACACCTAAAAACAGAAAAGAAAAGGAAAAAAAACGCGAACTAGTGTTCAAGACTTCTAGTACATTTTATAATTTAGAAATAGAGTAAGAAAATAAACAAGAAACTTAAAAAAACCAATAACAGAGGTGAGAAAAATGTTAATAAAGATCACACACCACCCAGAAAATAAAAAAGGAAGAAAAATAAAATAAGATTACTAGAAAAATAAAGAGTCAATTGAATTAGTGATAATCAGTCATGTTCATAAAAAATCAGAAAATCCCAATAAGAACTTACAGAATTCCATGCTTTCCTGTATGGAAGGCATCTAAACCATCACCTACCACTGACAACTCCATCCCTTCTTATTATCCCCCACCACTAAGAATTCCATGTCCCTATACTCTCTACAACAAGCCGCAGAAGGCATTTCTTCTCATTCTTGGGTTTGGGTTTTTAGCAACCCTCTGGGCTGGTGTAAGAAAGCTCCTTCCCAGCTTAGATTCACAGTCACATTTTACTCCACACAGGAAAAGCAGATAGAAAATAACTCATTTGGGCTATAAAACTAGTTTTTCTGAGAATTGGGTTGATCTGTGTTTACTACATGGGGTCAACTTGATTATATATTTCTTGGATTTTCTTAGGCCAGAGATCTGAGATTGTGGGTTTCGGTTTTTTTCTCTGGGAACAAGGAATGGTGAAAGGGTTTCTAAGATCTGGACTTTGAGGGTTGCCTTTGGGAATCTAATCATACGAAGGTAAGAGGTTGAAATGTTTTGAGAAGCATAAAACACTTTGTTCTGCTTCTCATTCTCTTAATGTTATTTATTTTTTTAAGCTCATTTTATTTTTTCTATTTGAGATGTGTAGCTTGAAAAGTTTCTGTTTTTATGTTGGTGAAAAATTGTGTGATCTCATAATTTGTATAAACTTTGGTACATCTTCTGTTCGCGATGTGCTCTGTGATCTAAATTTTGTTCATTGAAATGTCTTTTTCCAGGTTCTTATTTTGATGTATTTGCTTCATCCTCTTTCTTATTTGGCTTAAATGGTTATATAGCATGTTCCTATCTGTTTGTTGCTAGTTTTGTGTGAATAATGAAGATGTCTAAAGCGCCTGCTAATGAACATTACTGGCATTTATCACCGTCTTGATGGTTGCCAATGTACAGAAAAGTACTCGAAGATTTTAAATAAGTAAATAAAAGGTGAAAAATTTCAAATCTTTGTATGCATTGATGGATTTTAATTTTTCATGTATCTTTGTTTAACAATGTAGCAGCTGGATATCCGAAAAGATGGCCTCGGATCTTAATGCAGAATTGTCGAAGAAAACTGCCATTTTTGGTCTTAAGGTCTGGGAAGTAATTGGGATTGCAGTCGGGTTCTTTATCATAGTTATCCTTTTGGTGCTGTCCTTGTGTATAACATCACGGAAGAAATCAAGGAGAACTGGGGACAAGATTCCTCTTAGCCAAAAGTGTGATTTATTTGTATTCATATAGTGGGTCGGTTGCAAGATGTAAATAAAGGTTGTAAATAAAGGTTAAGCTACCATACCAATCTTTCATAAGTAAATCATACATTGCACTCCACATGTTTGACTAAATTCTGATGAAATGCATATACGGCAAATGTGTAAAATAAAGTTCAGATAGTCGCTTACCCGGTAAGATCGCGTCCTTGGAGCCGTGATTACTGAGCTCTTGATGGTTCGCCTTCGGTTGCGAAGCTTGACCGTGGAGGCCCTTTGCTTCCGTAGTAAAAAAATCGTGGTGGTTTTAGTTGAGTTCGGCATGGCCATTATATAGGAATACAACAGAGGAGATGATCACGCGGGTTTGTACTAGCACCTGCAAGTGATTGGAAAGAATTGAGTTGAGAGCAGAGGTAAAGAATCAAATTGTACTGAGATGTGTTCTGTTTATTTACCACGCTGAAGGGATGTTCGTCAGGGGGTACATATAGGTTCAGACGGGAAGGACAAGCCCAAAGGTGCTCCTCTACTGTTGGAGCACGCGGGTTGCAGACGGCTGTGACTCCGTTGATGGGAAGCTCTTCCGTTGAAACAGTGGCTGCACACATCTAACAACCAACTCGTCGACTATGGGGGACGATGGCACGATTCATCGATCGGACCTAGTTTTCAAGCTGCCTTCTTGCGATTCCAGCTAACATTCCTAAGGCGCGCGATTACGGCTAGACCATGGAGGAATCCGTTGGATTTTGAATGGAACAGTAGTTTTGGGAATATTGGGGAAGATGGACGGGAAAGAGAGAGGGAGAGATAGAGGAGTTGTAACGGAAAAAAAAAAAAAAATTCAAATGGGCAGACCGAGTCAGGAATCTCTGCAAAGTAGGGAGATGTCGATTTCATCTACAGTGTAGAAATAAGTTGCGGTTTGAAACTCGGCTAATTAGGACGTTTGGATGGCAGACGAAGTCTAAAAAGGAACTAATCTGAGCTGATTTCAGCATCCAAACGAAGCCTAAGGTTGTGTTTGGATGTTAAAGTGAGTTGAGTTGAATTGAGTTGAGTTGAGATGATAAAATATTGTTAGAATATTATTTTTTAATATTATTATTATTTTAGAATTTGAAAAAGTTGAATTGTTTATTATATATTGTATTGGGATTTGAAAAAGTTGTAATGATGAGTTGAGATGAGTTGAGATGAGTTTGGTAACCAAACTCACCCTAAGAAAGTGTTAAATGGGTGAGAGAGACAAAAAGTATATATTAATTATATGATCCAAATTTTCTTGGAATATTATTGAAGGTTTAAGCAACACTGCTCAAATAAACGGACTTATCGTTCACTTCATCTCCCTTTTTCCTACATGTAAAGTAATCAAGTTATTCTAACGTATCTATATAACTAAGAGGGTGAGTTTGAATCTCAAATTCATCTCAACTCATCATTACAACTTTTTTAAATCTCAATATAAAATATAATAAATAATTTAATTTTTTTAAATCTCAAAATAATAATAATATTAAAAAATAATATTCTAACAATATTTTATCATCTCAATTCAACTTAACTCAACTCACTTCAACATCCAAACATACCTTAAAAGTGGAGGTCATGGACAGACCATTTCCTCCAAGT
Organism: Juglans regia; assembly: GCF_001411555.2. Taxonomy (NCBI): domain Eukaryota; kingdom Viridiplantae; phylum Streptophyta; class Magnoliopsida; order Fagales; family Juglandaceae; genus Juglans; species Juglans regia. Next base: position 50,694,115 of record NC_049907.1, on the reverse strand, counting down.
ATTTTATATATATATATATATGAGCAGTACTACTCTGCTGTTTAAGTAGTACCGACTATTTATACCGTTAGTTATTTTTTATATTTTATATTTTAAAATTTTAATATATTTAATTATTTTTAAAAAATAAAAAATATATTAATACACTTAAAATTATTTTCTTAATTACTATAAATAAACAAAAATCAGAGCGGTACACGGTCAACTATGAGCGCATTCAAGCTTTTCTCATTTATATATAAGTAGATATGCACCATCCAAGTATCAACTTGTTATTTCTATCAGTTTTTATTGAGCCTCCTCCTAGCTAGGCTGTAGCTGTCGACTTCTTTTAGGCCTAAAGCAAGCTGGAATAAACTTGACATAGATAGGAGTAGTTTTTAACCACGGGGGGAGGGGGGGAGCTAGGCAGGTTTTCGGTAGGTTTATTTCCTTTTCAAGCTTAATGGTGGATTTTTGGTTGATTTCCTTGGGGTTTGAAGCCGTGTTTCTTGGAGGTGTCAAATTTTCCTTTGTTGCTACTGTTGAGATTTTCTATGCATGGTAGTTGTTAATTGGCTGTCAAACGCAGTGTCATTTATTTGTTTGATTGTTTTGTATTAGTTTTTGGCCATATGAAGGATCAAGGGACACTCCATGGTAAGGGAGTGTTTGTTTGTTTTGAGATGTTGAGTTATTTGACGGTGGCAGCTGGTTTATTTGTTTTGAGATGTAGCGTGTTGTTGCTAATGCACCGAAATAATTAGTGATTGAATGAATTTAAAGTTTTGATTTTCTTTAAGAAAGAAAGAAAGAAAGAAATTAGGATAGGAGGGAGAAGTTATTTCCAAGTCGAGACCTCGACACATCAAGCTGATCACCCAGTGCCAGTGGCATTGGTAACACCAAAAACTCCGAAAAGGTCATTCAGAAGAACGAGGTAGACTGAGCGTGCGTGAAGCAGATGGCTCAATTCTGTGTGAAGTGTGAAGCCGAAGACTCTGAGTTACTGTAGGGAGGCTTGGGCTGGCAGGTGGCTCGGTTTTTGGCGGTGATAGATGTTGCAGACCTGGTCGTAGGCCGCAATAGATACCTTGTCGGGACTCCCAGACAGTGACTTGTTCCCACTACTGCATGGCCCACGCGCACGTTACCCCCACACCCAAACCACCGCACCCCTGGCTCCCTTCCTCTTTGCTGCACAGTGCAGCGAAGTCCACCTCTGAGGAAATCCTCAAGCTGCTTTTGTTCTTTTATCTCATCCCCTGCACCGTTCCCCACAGTAATCAAACCTAGACACTCTAAAGTTGTCGTAAAAAATCAACCAGTGCAAGCGGGCATTGCCAGAAATATAATATCTCACTCAACTACGAGGCCGAAACTTTGAACATAACAACACCGTTTAGAGACGGGAAAACTCAGCACTCTGCAAAACCGCTACAGAGAGATGCAATAGTAGACGAATCCTTATCGTAAGCCAGGAAGAGCTAAGTTCTTTAACGTACGTACACCTACTACGTACACCAGAACGCAGCTTAAAGCCCTGCTGCAGTTGGAAGTACCTGGAGGCCCCCAGAACACACCTGAAAGCATTGCTACTCCGTACTAATCTGCTAGCTCACAGGTAGTACCGTAGTCCCCCTCCTTTTTATGTTTCAGAAAAGAAAAGGCCCACGTATCTAGGTTTCATGAAAATGTCGTCCTCGATCTTTCTGGTGGTAGGGAGTACCAGAAAAGGTTTTTCCCATTTTGTGTGAATCATTGGTACTGTTTAGATCTTTTGATGTTCATGGCTTTGGGTGAAGCGGGTTATCAGTATAGATTCATCTTCACTGTTTTTAGCTGGATCTGATTTTTTGCAATTGGAGTTATACTGGTTAGGGTTTTCATGCAAAAAAAGAGAAACCCATGCGTGTAGTGTCTGATTCCTGCAAGATGTCGGATGGGTTTGGTGAGGAAATTAACGGGGATAAGGTTTTGGATTGTATCTATTGGATTTGATGCCCTTTACTAAGATCTAAGGCTACAAAAAGACAACAAACAAAGAGCAAAGGAGCAAGAAGACGGTGTATTATTTATCCATACTCTCTGTTTGCTGGGTATCCAAGCAAGCTAGGCGGGCGTACTTTATCATAATTCAATTCAACGAGGCAAATATAGAAAGTGACACGAGATCAGAGAGAGAGAGAGAGAGAGAGGAAGAGGAAGAGGAAGAAGGGTAACAAAGAGGGTTTATTTGGTTCATCGATTTGCCATCCTTCTGAGTTGAAGGCGAACCCGTTCTTTTTCCAAGAATAGAACATGGCGAATCGATGGTGGGATGGGAATGTAACGATGAGAGGGGTGGACCCCATGTCCTCCGCCTTGTCGCTTGACCTGAGCAACCCAGACGATGATAATGGTGGATCGAACCGGCTCGGACCCAGAAGAGAGCAAGAATTCATGAACAGAAACATCACCACCCACAACAATAACACGAGTAATACAAATACCACTCCTACCAATAGCAGCACCAGCAACACAACTCCACAGAAGCTAAATCCTGAAGACGAAGATAGCCGAGACAATGAGAACGATGGCGAAGATCCCAACACTGGAGCCCAAGAAAACATCGAGGCCGGTGGTAGTGGCCGCCGACCCCGAGGCCGACCTCCAGGGTCGAAGAACAAGCCGAGGCCTCCAATAGTGATTACCAAAGAAAGTCCAAATGCCCTCCGAAGCCATGTGTTGGAAATTAGCAGTGGCAGCGATATTGCCGAGTGCATTGCGACGTTTGCGAATAGGCGGCATCGAGGGGTCTCAGTTCTCAGTGGTAGTGGCATTGTCACCAACGTTACTCTCAGGCAAGCCGCTGCACCGGGCGGAATGATCTCGCTTAATGGAAGATTTGAGATATTGTCTCTGTCGGGTGCCTTCTTGCCTGCCCCATCGCCCCCGGGGGCTATGGGGCTAACTGTGTATTTAGCTGGCGGGCAGGGTCAGGTTGTTGGCGGGTCTGTAGTGGGGGCGCTGGTAGCGTCGGGACCCGTTATGGTGATTGCGGCGACGTTTACGAATGCAACGTACGAGAGGTTGCCACTAGAAGATGATCCGGCTGCTGGGGAGGGAATGCAAGTGCAGCAACAATCAGGGATGAATCCAGGTACTACTGGAAATTCAGTATGTCCAGGCTTAGGTGAAGCAGCTGTAGCAGCTTCATTGCCCGTGTACAATCTGCCTCCAAATTTAGTGCCAAATGGTCAGATGCCCCAGGATGTTTTCTGGGGTCCTCTTCGTCCACCTCCCTACTGAGAGTGAGAGAGAGAGAGAGAGAGGGTTCTTGTTAGTTTGGTTTTGCTGACTTGTTTTTGTGCAATATGTTGATTATATTGTAAGCATAGCAATGAAGGTAGGACTTCTTGTTTATATGTTCTGCTTGTACTAATCTGACACTCTTTAGGCCCGGACAAGGAAAATGAATATCTATCTCTGGCTAGATTTTTTCTGTACGTTAAAACTTGTGTTTATTGGTTAGTTCTCTAACCAAGTTGCTTTGGAAGAATTCACTTTTTATGATGCAGGTAAAAGTGGTAATGAAGAAATGAAGTCGAAGTTGCAGATCTCACAAATGAAATTTCTTCTGGTAAGCAGGTCGGTAAATGAAATTTATGTCTTCGATTTTTAATTTGAAATGCAACCAAGTTATTAACGTTTTTCGGTACACGATTATCTAATTTCATGGAATAGTGATGCTGCCGAAAGGCGCCTAGTACTATCTGATCAAGATAGAAAAGAGATCAAATTATCACATTGGGTTGCAAAGTATATGGCCGAGAGCTTTCTAGAGATTTCACGCACGGTATGACCGAGTGCAAGTTGTTTTGGACGCTTTACACTTGCCATCCTTTTAGGGCTTATTGCTAGGGGTGCTAGGGTCATGCATGTATACATAAAGCAAAGAGCAAGTGGCTCTTTGATAGAGAGCTAGCTGTCTTTGTGCAGATTTATCAATGACGGAGTCTTTCTTTGATTCAATCGGCCGGTATGCTTACGCTAGAAGTCACAATTACCTTAAGTTAGTGCTTGATGTTGTAGGTAATTAAGGACTTGTGCAGCGAATATATAGAAGAACCTGGTGGATAAGGAAAATCTATATACGGTGGAATAAGGTCTTGAAAGTTGGGTTTCTTTCCATGTTTAACCTTATAATTATGGTATTGATCTAGGATGCCAAACAACATTCATATGCCAATTTGTTAAATGTGTGATTGGGTATGGCTCATATCAAGTCGTTTCTGTTAAAATATTAAGCCATTTTTGCAGATGTATATGGCAATATTCTAGTTGATCATGTTATGAGGGAATTGACCTAAGGTTTCTTTTGATGTTTAACTACATTATAAATAGTATTGATCTAGGATTCTAGACAACATTCATATGCCAATTTGTTAAGTGTGTGGTTGTGAGTGTGGCTATTAAGTTGTTTCTGTTTTGAATATATAAGTATTTATTACAGATGCATACAGCATTCTTGTGGTTGATCATGTTAGGAGGGATTTGGCCCAACGGTGATATGATTTCACTTCTCTGGAAACTTTCCTTTTCATTGAACATCAGATCGTTTCTTAAACAAAATTTGACATTATTGCAGTATATTTGATTTGGTTCATTGTAAGTTCTCAGATCAAGTAGTTTATGGTGCAGTTTGGGGAATTTTTCCGGCAACTCTTGCTTTCACAAACTCTTGGTAGCTTTCAATACGGGACGCCCAAAAATTATAGAAATTTGAAGTGGAGCAATTAAAATCAGTGATTCTCAGAGGTCTGGTAAGGTATACATGGCCGTGTGCTAACATGCATCTTATACATTGTTATATATGATGATTAATTAGAGGTGAAGAGCTAGTAGTACTGCTAGATAACATGCATGGCAATATATATATATATATATATGTAGGCCATTAATACAAAAATTTATCCTTCTACGACAGCTATTTATTTTAATTTTAAGTAGTATTTTCATTTCTCTATCTAACCAGATATAAAAATTAGATGGCAAAGCAAGTATCAGGAAAAAAATAAAAGAACTTTGTGAAAAGAAAAGAAATTTATGTGAATTAATATTTCAGACTCACCTCCCATGCAGAACATGATTATGGCATCCCACCGTTTTCAATGATTCTGAGTCGTGCTCAAGAACTCTCTAAAATTCAATATCATTACATTATCCATTATTCAATGTATGTATAAATTGCTAACTATTGTAATAATTTCTTCAAACCCCACAAATCCCCATCTACCTCCTCTTTAATTTGGTAAAAGGTGGTTGATGAAGTTAGTGATCAATGGCAAGTTTCCAAGATTTTCCAAGATCAAGGTGGTGGAAGTTGTTGAAAAAATATCATACACGGCTGTCAAAAAGTAGTTATTATCTATAGTTTTTAGATAATTAATAGTAAATACTTGTGTGCTGCATGGTATTGTTTGGATGGAAAAGTCCTATATCTAACAAATCCAACACACGGATTTGCGTGTGCACGTGATATATGAATATGTTGAGAGTATGGGCCGGAATTGGCATGAACTGCCTTCCTGTATAGCCAATTAAATTGAACTGGATCGGATGAAATGTGGTGTGTGTATATATATATATGTGTGTGTGTGTGTGTGTATGCGTGCTTTCCTAATTCTCTGAGTTCTCCTTATTTTCCTTCTCCAGAATTATTGTGACTCTCTTGATCATAATCGTAAATCATGATTTTTCTGTATGCAGGCATGCATGCATGCACTCACATCTCACTACCAATTCATGTTTATTTTTTTCTTTGATGCTTGATAAACTAGTTAATTAGATTGGTTTTTTTGGAAGGGCGCGCGATCGATTACATTGAAGATATATATATGTTCAGCTTAATTAGCTAGAAAGAAAAAGTTAAGTGCATTCTCAATAAGCTTCTAGATCGAGCCTCCTGATCATTTCAGGTGATCATGCTGAAATACGATCCATGTCAAGTATTGGAGGTTTGCATTAATGCTGGCTAATTAGTTTGTCGAGATAGTGTTATTCCTTGTGATTCCAGGGGCAGGTACGTACGTAGGCCGTATGGATCAGTACTTTGAAATAGATCATGAATCGAAGGCTGTGAAATACGCCTTCTCGAGTAATGATCTTCTATATATATCCTTTTAGGTTGTGGGGTCAAAAGGAGATCGATCTCATGGGTGTCATTATTTGCTGGGTTTTGAAGGTCGGCATGTTAGATGTCAGGACATCCCCTCTAGCCACAATTAACAAGAAACCGAATAACTTTTTCTTTTTTTGGAGCGAAGAAAAAGGTTACTTGGCTTTGTTTACTTTGGAGATCAGCATTACTTTTTATTCAACTCCTTTTTCTTTTTGGTGAGCAAAATAGTATTTTGGGAAGGATAATTATTTTGACATGAAAATTTCTTCTCGTGATCAGCCACTATTTACCACCCTATACTCTATGAAAACACCTTTACATCCTATAAAAAACATTCTCACACTTTATAAAAAAAAAAAAAAATACATCACGTGCGTGAGTATGTGATGTGAACAGTAATTTGTAACAAATCTCTATGGACATAATGGACTCTCATGAAGCTGTCATATTCATGCATATAGTTTCGAAACATAGCTAGGCGCTCAATTTTTTTAAGAAATAGTGATTTTTATTATTAAAATGTTAAGTTTTTTTTTTATCATGTGAATCTTATATTTACTTATTTTTTTTATATTTGTGCATTTTACGATTGTAAATATGATTTGATCTCTGTTCATGCTCTCTCTCTCTCTCTCAATTTGTAAATTATTTGCGGGCAATATGGCTCAAATGTGCATACAGTGAATCGCACGGAGATAGATTAGATTGGATTAAGCAAAGTTTTCAATCAGGCGCTGTAATCTCGAGTGGTAGCTGCCTTTAAACAAAGACTGTGTGTGGATTAATTTTGCAAAACACGGGATAATAAATAAAGAAATATGGGTAGATCAAAGAAGAAAGGAAACAAACATCATGTGCCAGAGAACCGTTCAATTCAGTTCCAAAAACGTGAGCAACTCACCTTATTTGCACGATTCTACATCCATTTATGGCTTTGTATGCAAGATATATATTATATGCTTGATGTTGTCCGAAGTCATTAAATTATTACAAAGAATACAAATCTTATAATTAACACAATCCAATAACATTTGTCATTTTAAAGTACGACTTAAGCAAAATTTTGGTCGGATATGGTTGGTAATTACTCTAGAATCTCTATACTTTCCTGATAAAGATTTCTTGGTATTTTCTGCATTAATGACCTGTTTTAAATTAAAAAATTATAAAAAATCGTAATCAATGAATCTAAACTTCAAATGTGTGTTTTTATTTTTGAAAAATTCTACTTATCATTCAGTTCACATATCATAAATAATTTTTTAATTTTTAATTTTTTTTATTAAATGTGTGGTGTATGAATAATGATTATAAAAATTCAATTAGTTTAAGAAGAATAAAACAATAAAAAAAATAAAATAAATGTAGTGTATGGTTTGAGTATCAAAATCTTTTATTTTTTTAGTTTTTTTAGTCCGAAGTAATATTTTTTATTTATTTTTTAAATAAAAGGAGTGAAGGTTTGAAACCCAAAATTTTCATTTAAAAAATGGAATCGTATGGCATAGACTCTTGACAGAAGATTCTTAAGTCCACGTGTAGTACGCAAACGGCTAAAAAGGGAAAAAATAAAGCCTTATATAGTTCGTATCATCGAGGCTTTTGGTCTGGGTCAAGAAAAAAAGAAGAGCCGACTTACTGCCACGCCCTGCAGCAAGGTACTAAGGTTTATTTCAGACTAAAACCCTAGTTCGACCGTCTCTCTTGCCGGTAGTTCTCTCTCTCTCTCTGTCTCTCTCTGTATCAATTGTTATTCGTTTCTGATAATTTAGTTTAGCTTCTTCTCGATAATCAAATGCTGCAATGGTTGATTTATAAATTTTTTTGGGTTCAACGGGTTATCGGTTGTTTTTTTCCGGGGAATTTCTTCTTTGGAAAGTAACACAATGATTTTGCTTACAGTCCTCTACCTGTAATGTTTTCCTCTCAGGTCCGAGGTAATGGCCAGTGCTCGGGAAATTACAGCAGCCGAGTTTTTGCGGGTATGTTGTCATTATTCCTCTGTTCAGTTGCCGAGGAATCTAGGATGATGAATGAAGATTGGGAATTTCTTAGTGGAAAATGAATTCTAGTTTGTTGGGGGTACTAAAAGTTGAATTTTGTCATACCATATTTGTGCATTTCTGACATGGCTTATAGTCAATCAAGCAAACCCGTATCTTCTAATAATTTTAAATATCGATTCTTTCCCTGGGTTCTGGCCTAAACTAGCAAATCTGATTTTTTGGCGTTTTCTTTTGTTTTTATTACAGGGTACCAGTAGGCTAAATGTTTTTCTACATAGAAATTTCCGTAGCCAGAAAAGCCATTTGTTATGGGGTACACTGCATAGACAAGGTCGAAGACTGGGTATATCTAACAGTGGAATTGTTTCATTGAGGTGTCGTGCTCAAGCAAAGCCCGAGGCTATTGTTTCTGGGGTTGTAAGCAGTAACATAGATGAGCAATCAAGCTTGGTCGAGAAGCATACCAAGGAAGTTATCCATTTTTATCGGATCCCGCTGCTTCAGGAAGGTGCAACCGCTGAACTTTTGAAGTCTGTTCAATCCAAAGTCTCAAATCAGATTGTTGGTTTGAGAACTGAACAGTGCTTCAATATAGGGCTGGATTCTGGGCTTTCAAGTGAAAAGCTTTCTGTTCTCAAGTGGCTTCTTCAGGAAACTTATGAGCCGGAGAATTTGGGGACAGAGAGCTTTCTTGAGAAGAAGAGGCGGGAGGGGTTGAATACAGTTATAGTTGAGGTTGGGCCTCGGCTGTCTTTTACAACAGCTTGGTCTTCAAATGCTGTCTCGATTTGTCGAGCATGTGGATTGACAGAAGTGGCCCGCATGGAACGGTCAAGGAGATACTTGTTGCATAGCCAGGGTGCCCTGCAAGACCATCAGATTAATGAGTTTGCTGCAATGGTTCATGATCGGATGACTGAGTGTGTTTATACCCAGAAGCTTGCATCATTTGAGACCAATGTGTTTCCAGAGGATGTCCGCTATATACCCATCATGGAGAAGGGCCGGAAAGCATTGGAAGAAATTAATCAGGAAATGGGCTTGGCGTTTGATGAGCAAGATTTAAAGTATTACACCCGGCTCTTTCGGGAGGAAATCAAGCGGAATCCAACAAATGTGGAACTGTTTGACATAGCACAATCAAATAGTGAGCACAGCAGGCACTGGTTTTTTACTGGTAGGATGATTATTGATGGACAGGTCATGAGTAGAACTCTCATGCAGATCGTGAAGAGCACCTTGCTGGCTAACCCAAATAATTCTGTCATTGGGTTTAAGGATAACTCGAGTGCTATCAAAGGGTTCCATGTGAAGCAATTGCGACCCATTCATCCTGGTTCAACATGCCCATTAGAGACAGCTGCACGTGAACTTGATATTCTATTCACAGCTGAGACCCATAATTTCCCATGTGCAGTGGCACCATACCCTGGTGCAGAGACAGGTGCAGGAGGTCGCATCAGGGATACTCATGCGACAGGAAAGGGGTCTTTTGTGGTTGCATCTACAGCTGGTTATTGTGTTGGGAATCTCAACATGGAGGGGTCTTATGCTCCATGGGAAGATCCATCCTTCACATACCCATCAAACTTGGCTTCACCTTTGCAAATCCTTATAGATGCTAGTAACGGTGCATCAGACTATGGGAACAAATTTGGAGAACCCTTAATTCAGGGCTACACTAGAACTTTTGGAATGAGACTCCCTAGTGGGGAGAGACGGGAATGGTTGAAGCCAATAATGTTTAGTGGAGGTATAGGGCAGATTGATCACACCCATATAGTTAAAGGAGAGCCTGACATTGGGATGTTGGTCGTAAAGATTGGGGGGCCTGCGTATCGTATTGGAATGGGTGGAGGAGCAGCATCAAGCATGGTTAGTGGCCAAAATGATGCAGAGCTTGATTTTAATGCTGTGCAGCGTGGAGATGCTGAGATGGCACAGAAGTTGTATCGCGTTGTTCGTGCCTGCATTGAAATGGGGGAGCATAACCCAATTATCAGCATTCATGATCAGGGGGCTGGTGGGAACTGTAATGTAGTGAAGGAAATTATATACCCCAAAGGTGCTGAGATTGATATCAGAAAAGTTGTAGTCGGTGACCACACGATGTCTATATTAGAGATTTGGGGTGCAGAATATCAGGAGCAAGACGCGATCTTGGTGAAGCCCGAAAGCCACAACCTTTTACAATCAATCTGTGATAGAGAAAGGGTTTCTATGGCTGTTATTGGAGCAATAAATGGCAAGGGATGTGTTGTTTTAGTTGATAGCTTGGCTATTGAGAAATGTCATTCGAGTGGACTCCCTCCCCCTCCTCCTGCTGTGGATCTTGAGCTTGAGAAAGTACTTGGTGACATGCCTCAGAAGTCCTTCGAGTTTTTCCGGATGGTTCATGTGCGAGAGCCACTTGATATTGCTCCTGGGGTCACGGTAATGGATTCTTTGAAGAGGGTACTGAGACTTCCATCAGTTGGTTCAAAACGTTTCTTGACAACAAAAGTGGATAGATGTGTAACTGGTCTTGTGGCGCAGCAGCAAACTGTTGGTCCCTTGCAAATTACTCTTTCTGATGTTGCAGTCATTGCTCAGACTTACACTGATTTGACTGGAGGTGCATGTGCCATTGGGGAGCAGCCAATTAAAGGTCTGCTGGATCCAGAAGCTATGGCAAGGTTGGCTGTCGGGGAAGCACTCACAAATCTTGTTTGGGCGAAGGTCACTTCTCTTTCTGATGTTAAAGCGAGCGGTAATTGGATGTATGCTGCAAAGCTTGATGGGGAAGGAGCAGCCATGTATGATGCTGCTATGGCCCTTTCAGAAGCTATGATTAAACTTGGTATTGCTATTGATGGAGGAAAGGACAGTCTTTCCATGGCCGCTCATGCTGCAGATGAAGTTGTGAAGGCTCCTGGTAATCTTGTAATCAGTGTCTATGCCACTTGTCCTGACATAACAAAGACAGTAACCCCAGATTTGAAGCTTGGAGATGATGGCATTCTGCTACACATTGATTTGGCAAAGGGAAAGCGGCGTTTAGGTGGATCTGCTCTTGCTCAGGTTTTTGACCAAGTTGGGATTGAATGTCCCGATCTCGAGGATGTTCAATACTTCAAAAGGGTTTTTGAAGGAATTCAGGACCTTATCGGAGATGAATTAATCTCTGCCGGTCATGACATCAGTGATGGGGGGCTTTTGGTTTGTGCCTTGGAGATGGCATTTGCTGGAAATTGTGGCATTGTTTTGGACTTGACTTCAAATGGGAAGAGCCTCTTGCAGACACTTTTTGCAGAAGAACTCGGTCTAATTCTTGAGGTAAGCAAGTACAGCTTGGACACTATAATAGGAAAGCTTAGCAGTTTGGGTGTTTCTTCTGAGATCATTGGACAAGTTACTGCAAATCCCTCGATAGAGTTAAAGTTTGATGGGGTAACTCATTTGAATGAGAAAACTTCACTGCTTAGGGACATGTGGGAGGATACCAGTTTTCATCTGGAAAAGCTCCAAAGATTGCCTACTTGTGTAGATTTAGAGAAAGAAGGTTTGAAATTTAGGCATGAACCTTCATGGGAATTGCTCTTTACTCCTACCTTCACAAGCGAGAAATATATGAATGCAACTTCAAAACCAAGAGTAGCTGTGATCCGAGAAGAAGGCAGCAATGGAGACAGAGAAATGTCTGCAGCATTCTATGCTGCTGGTTTTGAACCGTGGGATGTTACAATGTCTGACTTGCTTAAAGGAACCATTTCACTGCATGAGTTCCGTGGGATTGTGTTTGTTGGAGGTTTTAGCTATGCTGATGTGCTTGATTCTGCGAAAGGTTGGTCTGCTTCAATACGATTCAATCAGCCCCTTTTAAATCAATTCCAGGAGTTCTACAAGCGGCCAGATACTTTCAGTCTCGGTGTTTGCAATGGGTGTCAGCTCATGGCTTTGTTGGGGTGGGTCCCAGGTCCCCAAGTTGGCGGGGTGCTTGGTGCTGGTGGGGATCCATTTCAGCCGAGGTTTATTCACAACGAATCAGGAAGGTTTGAATGTCGCTTTACAAGTGTGTCAATAAAGGACTCACCTGCTATGATGTTCAAAGGAATGGAAGGTAGTACTTTGGGCGTATGGGCTGCTCATGGTGAGGGAAGAGCATTTTTCCCTGATGAGGGCGTATTGAATGATGTGCTTCACTCAGACTTGGCTCCACTTAGATATTGTGATGATGATGGGAATGTGACAGAATCTTACCCTTTCAATTTGAATGGCTCTCCTTTAGGGGTTGCAGCCATTTGCTCTCCAGATGGAAGGCATCTTGCCATGATGCCTCATCCAGAACGTTGCTTCTTGATGTGGCAGTTTCCCTGGTATCCAAAGAGATGGAATGTGGACAAGAAAGGCCCTAGTCCTTGGTTGCGGATGTTCCAGAATGCTAGAGAGTGGTGCTCTTGAGATGGTTAGTTTTTTACTGTTAGTTTCAAAGATAGCACTTATCAGAAGAAAGGAAGTTTTAAAGATAGCTTCCTTTTTTAAATGCTTACTAATACTGTGCTTCTCTGTTGTTAATCAACAACAGCGTTCAATGGCAGCAGGCATGGCGTTTTAAAGGTCACCAGGATGATTCAGATTCTTGTCTTATTGGGATTGCTAGAAATGTCAGAGATGTCAAATTTCTTTTAGTTTTTGTTTGGGACTACACAAGGTCTTGCAGAAATGGGCATTGAAGTTACCGTCATTGCATGGTGTTTCTCTGAATTATAGTTTGCTCTCTCTTTCTCCCTCTCTCTCTCTCTCTCTCTCTCTATAACAAAATACAATAGAGGTGACCTGTGAAGAAATTTCAATGGCGTCAATTTTAATTATTGATATATTGACAAGCTTTTTCCTATTTTAATTTCATATGGACAATCTGGAAGGGATTAAAAAATATATTTTTTTAATTGATAATCAGAATAGGCAAGAGCCAGACTACTGACCTTCAACGGATGAAAATATGATTGGCAGTGTATTTAACTTGTTGCAAGATTTTCTGGATTTACATGTATACATTAAAGCATGTGTACTAACTTTAATATGGGTGTATGTGCGCGTATTTCCTCTATTAGTCTGGCATTCTCTTATCTTTCTGTTTAGCCCCTGAAGTGGCTGGTTTCATTTAGTTATGCAGTTTTTAATTGTTTGTTGGTCTTTGTTGCTTACGAATCGTGTACTCTTTGGTTCCCGTTAACATCGTAGGGTTTTATTGAGTTTATTGTGATCTTTGGCTTGTTTCTGGGATTAAATCACTGCCTTGAATCAGTTTCTATTCATTTAAATGTTTCTTATTACTCATGCCGGGGATGAATGCAAGCACTTTTTCTAAAATTATTGTACCCGTGATCTGCATGTCTCTCACGACCCACATAAGGTATTTGTAGTATAATTTCCAGACAACTACGATTGATTGTGAAGTGAGGGTATGAGGTCGAGCATAGAGAAGAGAAGGATGTTTATGTATGGCTTAAACTAGAATAAACTATGCCTACAACTCAAAAACCAGGTCATACGCATACTTAAATTGCAAAATCAGGCCTAGTACAAAATCTGTTACCATAGGAAGCCGAAAGGAGTCCTTATATAACACAAGCCTTCTGTTTACACGAAAGCTATTCGTGGTATTTTTAGATTGGACCCGCGCAGGTTTTGACATTCATATTCTTGTACAACCATGGAGTCTCTTCGCTAATTTCCTCAATGAGGCTCTCTAAGATAGTTGGAACAGAGTCATCAAATAAGTTTTGGTTTTCCCATCCATATAAAGGAGGGAGCTGTATATCCATCTGGCTATCAAAGGAGGCATGGTTGGCAGTCGAACTTCCAGTATAGGAAAGTAGACCACCTTGTTGGTTTTGATAATATTGTGCGTGCATGTCATCATGTTGCGAAGAGAATTGTAACCCATCATATGGGCTGGTATTTGCTTGAGAGCTTCCACAACTGCTGACACCAACTGCGACATTAGCCATTTGGTTCCCAAGGATCTCTATCTCCTCTTGTAAGTTGGCAACCTGCAAAAGCCAGGTAAACAGTGTATGCTATGTTTAGTTAATTATTCAAGCTTCAGTGTGAATTTTGCAGGTTTGAGGGGAGAAGTTGATGTAGCAGCCAGGAAACCTGTTGTTGGAGTGCAAAGATATCGGCAACGCAACCATATATGGGATCCCGCACCCTAGCCATTGCCTCATAAGCAATGGTGGTTGCCGCGACACTTCGGTTGTGTACTGGTAGGTGTAGTAATAGCTTTGAAACGTTACTTGCACCAAACACCTTGTGCACTGCTGCAAAGTGGGATGCAGCTTGGTCATAACAAAAGTAAGGAGCAAACACACATTCACCGGTGCACTTTCTCCTGAGGAACTTGCACGCTCCACATGAAGAGCCAATCCCTGTCATTGTCCTAAGCTTTTCCTTACCCGTCAGTTGGATTTTCAGTAGTACCAACTATTGGACTGGGTTGTTTGAGTAGCCGAGATTTATTCTTTATAGCGATGATTTACAAGAGCTGGAAGTTTGTTTTGTTGCCTCCAAAGGACATTCTTACTTTTGGTTAAAAGTATGTTTCTTTTGGGTCTCCTTGATGGCCTACATCGTCATTCTTAAATTGGGTAACCTTTACCATTCGTGCCCTTAAAGGCTAGACTATGTGATGGAATACCTAATCATTATGACCATAAGTTGGGCTATGAAAGAAAAAAATAGTTTTTGAAACGAGTGTTATGATTGAAATCATTCTTTGTAGGCAAATACAATGGATATTTCTCCCTTTTGGCAACTATCATGAAAGTTCGTCATCCCTGAGAGAAGGGATGATTAGGAAAAGATGAAGGTGATTTTACGCATCTTATTGAAGCTTTTAAATGAGCAAGCTAACATTTAGTTGTCAATAGCCTTGTTAACTCCATGAAAGGTTTGTTCGGTTTCTGATTATTGGGTCCTTCCACTTTGCCTCCACAGCAGCCACAAATCCACGTGGCAGTAATTGCATGTAGAAATCATGAGAGAGGGGGGGACAAATTGTAGCATAATTTTCATGCTTTCAGTCAAAAGGAAGGATGGGGTTTGGTAAATCACGGCTCAAAACAGGGTCTCTACTCCAATTAGCTAAATGTTATATGTGCGAATGGGGATTGGATATTGTGTGCACTGACGCATGGCGGCTATTTGTCTTGATGTTTACTAATTCTCCATAATTATGCATTATTTAAATCCTCGCTGGCCTTAATTATTCTTTATTGGCATATTTTAATGGTAACACTAGATCAGGTTTGGCTGTTGGCCACTTAATTTATGCATTGGGTCGGTGATGAAGGACGGACCCCCCTCTTTGTCTTCCCAATAGAACTAAATGCCTCCAACAGCATTACTTCTAATGCTCTCAAGTCCAAGAGAGAGGCTCACGTACCTGTCAACAACAGTTTCTAAGTGCACGAACTTCTATTTTTCTGCATGCTTCATGGCTCTAGATGTAAAGCAGAGTTGGGCTAGTGTCTGTTTGTGTGTGTCTGAGAGAGAGAGAGAGAGAGAGATGGTTGGGACAACATGCCATTTGCAGTAATATGAGCTTCGCTTTCTGTCATTTCGGAACTGTGAAGTGTTTTGTTTTGGACCGAAATATATGCATGAACAAGAGACTTTCGAGGGATGGTGGAGGGGAGCTTTTCGGCTTTTGAGTTTAACGATGAAAGTGCCTTTCTTTATCATGGATCAATTATCACTTTGTTCCATCTTCAATTTTAGGTTTGCCGACTCTAACATTAATGTTGTTTGTTTGTGCATTCCCATGAACCTAAATACCATAGTTTAAGCAGAAAAAACTCGATGGCCAATAGGTGATGGCTTGGACTACAACCCCTTTGCTATTATGTGCTTGCAAAATTTGCTGTCATCAACTAAAATTTCATACAAGATGGATTCTTATCCTCTTAGGACATGAGTTTCTTTTTACTATTTTAAACCGGTTAATCTTATACACGGTACACCACACTTTCATCTCATTATCTAAGATGTGGTACATTACCGTTGGATAATAAAAAATTATCCAATAAAAGATTATCTAATGGTAATAAACGTGTCACATCTTACGTAGTGAAATAAAAGTGTAATGGTAGTGTAGTGTAGTGTATGAAAGTGCATAGAAGTTTCCTTTTAAACCTGCTATACTGAACCAACATGCTGTGTGGTGTTGCCCTGTTGCAGTTTCAGAAGTTTCTACGTACTATTGTGAACCTCGCTTTGTTTCATCTTCTCGGCACTTCATTAGTGCATTTTCCTGTTAGATGCAGAGACTGTTTTAACTTTTAAGAATTTTCTTCGGAGTATTTTGACTTGCTTGCACTGTCATAGTTGTTTCCCTCTTACTTGTTCCAAATTATATGGAGGTTTGCGTAGCCAGAAGAAAGAACTAGTTTTCAAGACATGCACTGACGAATTTGTGGGTGTTGATTGGTCTGCCGATAAAACATCAAGAGCCATAAGGATTAAGAGCCAAGCACTCAGCGTGGGCTGGGCCCCCCCGCCGGAGATTCAGGGCCTCACTTTCAGATAGAGAAGCTATGCAAATTCTGAGTTATGGGCCACAAGGAGCTTTACTAAATTTGTATCTACATGTAATTAGGGATAACATGTATACAAATAATTAATCGAATTTATGTCTAACGAGAATACCTTCATATTTATATATATTAACCTATTATTTCTTAATAGTATACTATCTACCCTTTTTTTTTCGGGAGTTATTGACTAGAATTTCAAATTCAAAACTAAATTTATTTTCATTTTCTTACTAGCAAAGCATGTATTTTTTATAAAACAGATAATGGAAATTGTCTTATTTGTTTTCATAATTCATCTCAATTTATTTCATTTAATCATTACAATTTTTTTAAATTTTTAAATAAAATAAAATAAACAATTCAATTTTTTAAAATTCTAAAATAAAAATAATATTAAAAAAATATATTTTAATAATATTTAATTCAACTTTTAATTTTAATTTTAATTTATTTTATTTTATCTTATCTGTAAAAACATAGGAGATGGTTTTATTCAGGATCTATACCACCACCCCTGAAGAACTAGGATTTACTTTTCATTTTCCAAGCTATGTAGCTTCCAAGCCGGGGGGTCGTCGTCTAAATGGGACCCAAAATAGCCCTCTCACCATGAAACTCACCTCACATTTTGCTACACAATTGAAACCAGAATCGTGAAAATCACAAACATATTCTTCACCCAATCTATATCTTTTATTTATTTTTTTCTTTCGAAAATACCACTTTGTTTCTATATCCTTGTGGATGAAGGAAGCCAGATTTTAAGTGGAGAAGAAAGAAGCTTGAAGGGTAGACTCATGTTCCAAGTACCCTAACGCTTGCCACGTGTACTCCAGGGCAATCTTGATTGTGTGGCCGTTAAAGAGTTCAAAAACCAATCCTGAAGATATCAATTTCTGTACACTCAAAAGGAACTGCTATAAGTCCTCATCGTTACCCACAACTGATCATCTCCTCCACCACCAACTCTCTGCATCAATTTGCAGCCTACTCCCCGGCTCTCTTCACGCTCTGCAACTCCCCCTCACCAGATCACAGCCGTACGATCTCGGATATCGATGGCTGCAGCCGTCTCCACCATTGGAGCTGTCAACCGGGCACCGGTATGGTGGTGTCTTTTTTTTTTTCCCGCCCTTGAAGGCTTCACTCACATTTATATATAATTCTATCAAAACGTGCACAGGGTACTTTTGTTTTGGTTTCTGATCAGTTATTGCTAGAATTTATTTCGAGATTTATACATACATGTATATGGTTTCTCAAAAATACACACATACATCTAGCTTCATTGTCATGACATCTAGTCTTGTTATTTGTGCGAGTATGTACTAATAAGCATGCCGGCCATCTGTATATGCGTAAGGCCAAATTAGTTTATGCGTACTTACATGAATGCATGCTGCCTTTTGGGAAAGAAAAGAGAAAAAGAAGGGTGTTTTTCTTTATTTTTCTTCCTAGTTTTCATTTGATAAAGAACGAGGCAAAGATCTTTGCGCATGTTTAGACGGCAATCAAACACAACTGGAAGCCTTCAAGCCGATTTAGCTGAAATGGAAATTACACAAATTCTTTGAAACACCACTTATTTCAAAAGCTTAAACGGATAAGAAGAGGTAGATTTTTATTATTTATTTTATATCTTACCATCAACCTAACTATTTGCAATCACCCCAAACTATCATATTTTGAGTATCACCTTCTCAAACTACAAAAAAATTATAATACAACACTCTCCATTTTTTTTGTCATTTTTGAGAATTTTTAGGATTAATTTCGTATTTCAAAGATAAAAATATAGTTTGGGTAAGGATTACGTATAAAAAGAGTTGAGTTTTTCACCTTCCATGATTAAAGTGCTGCGTGCATGGTTTATGTTGATGTAGCTGAGCTTAAATAGCTCTGGTGTTGGAGCTTCAGTACCAAGCTCAGCCTTCTTAGGCAGCAGTTTGAAGAAGTTGACCCCAAGATTCACCAAGGTTTCCACTGGGAGCTTCAAGGTCGTCGCAGAGGCCGTCGAGGAGGATAAGCAGACCGACAAGGACAAATGGAAAGGCCTTGCTTTCGATACTTCCGATGACCAGCAAGACATCACCAGAGGAAAGGGTATGGTTGACTCGCTCTTCCAGGCTCCCACGGGATCTGGAACTCACTATGCCGTCATGAGTTCTTACGACTACATCAGTACTGGACTTCGCCAGTAAGAGAACTTAATCATTATTCAAGCTCTTGATTCAGATAGTGATTGGTTATAAGTCTATTTTGCCTGTAACATTTTATCATGAACTTGTGATGATGCTTAACTTAGGTACAACCTGGACAACAACATGGATGGTTTTTACATTGCACCTGCCTTCATGGACAAGCTTGTTGTTCACATCACCAAGAACTTCATGTCCCTGCCTAACATCAAGGTGTATATTCAAAACTGTTGGATTTCTAAGTTACGTTATTTATAGGCTGTAAATTACCACAAAAGTGGAACAACCAACTTTTAAACTTTATTACAGATTCCTCTCATCCTGGGTATTTGGGGAGGTAAAGGTCAGGGGAAATCTTTCCAGTGTGAGCTTGTCTTTGCAAAGATGGGAATCAGGTTAGTCCATATTTCTTTTAAATCAATTTTCACAGGAAATGCTTCTGCTGCTTGCACATTTGATCTTAATTTACAAACAATGAAATTCCGACCAGCCCCATCATGATGAGTGCTGGAGAACTGGAAAGCGGGAATGCAGGAGAGCCGGCAAAATTGATCAGGCAAAGATACCGTGAGGCAGCTGATATAATAAGGAAGGGGAAAATGTGCTGCCTCTTCATCAACGATCTGGATGCAGGAGCTGGACGGATGGGTGGAACCACCCAATACACTGTCAACAACCAAATGGTGAATGCCACCCTCATGAACATAGCTGATAACCCAACAAATGTGCAGCTTCCCGGTATGTACAACAAGGAGGAGAATCCCCGTGTCCCCATCATCGTCACCGGTAATGACTTCTCGACTTTGTATGCTCCTCTCATCCGTGATGGTCGTATGGAGAAGTTCTACTGGGCTCCTACCAGGGATGACCGGGTTGGTGTCTGCAAGGGGATCTTCCGTTTGGACAAAGTTGCTAGTGATGACATAGTTAAGCTTGTTGACACCTTCCCAGGCCAATCAATCGGTAAATTACAACCTAGAAAGCATATCTCATTCTTTCCCTTCAGCCTGATTCGATTGAAAATAGCACAATATTGGTTGTTCATATATGATTTTGTTCTATATATGCATGATTTTGCAGATTTCTTCGGTGCCCTAAGGGCTAGAGTTTATGATGATGAAGTGAGAAAGTGGATTTCTGGTATTGGGGTCGACGGCATTGGGAAGAGACTTGTGAACTCAAAGGAAGGACCCCCAACTTTCGAGCAGCCCCAGATGACACTCGAGAAGCTGCTCGAGTACGGGAACATGCTTGTCCAAGAGCAAGAGAATGTGAAGAGGGTCCAACTTGCCGACAAGTACTTGAGCGAGGCTGCTCTTGGAGAAGCCAATGAAGATTCTATTAATAGAGGAACTTTCTACGGTTAGCTCCTTGATCCTAG
Organism: Juglans regia; assembly: GCF_001411555.2. Classification (NCBI taxonomy): domain Eukaryota; kingdom Viridiplantae; phylum Streptophyta; class Magnoliopsida; order Fagales; family Juglandaceae; genus Juglans; species Juglans regia. Next base: position 50,673,809 of record NC_049907.1, on the reverse strand, counting down.
AGGCCTTGATGGGAGGTTTGAATCCTTCTTTTTGTAAACTTAACACGACATATTTACGCATGAGGCTGTGGTTTCTAGCTCAAAATCTTCCACTTTTCCTTAACTCTCCCACAGGCCCAGTTCTCACTTCTAGAACAAAAAGTTCTACAAAAAAAAACACATGATGTTTGAACAACATTTCTCCTAAGCTTTTGTATTTTTTCTGGCGCAGGTAAAGCAGCACAGCAAGTAAATATTCCTGTCCCTGAAGGTTGTACCGATCCAACTGCAGAGAACTTTGACCCAACTGCCAGGAGTGATGATGGGAGCTGCCTGTACACATTCTAGGCCATTTTTAGGTATTGCGTGGAAAGGAGAAACAATTTAGAACGGTGTTCGATAAACAATAAATGTTGTTTCCCGGTTAGAATGGATTGTTATCCTCTAATTTTGTGTTATTGTTTAGATCAATGGATTGTTATCCTCTAATTTTGTGTCATACTGTTTACATTTTCCAATCTTAGTAGGTTCTTTGTTCCTTGTTTTTCCATGATCAAGTATTTTTTTTTTTTTTTTTTATACACACATTCACAAATCTCAATTGCATATCCGGCACCGATCAACGATCAACACACTCGACCTTCTAGTTTTATGCCTAAGTATTGTTTCACAGCTTTATCTTTTCTTTTTTTTCACCAACTTTACCTTTGTTTGGACAACCTTAAAAGTTGCTGCCATACACATTTTTTAAAATCAAGATTCAAAAAAAAAAAATTTAAAATGAAAAAATTATTTATAGACTAAGCCTATGTTTGAATAGTGAGAAGAGTTGAAATAATTTCAAATAAAAATTAAAAATTGAAGAAAATATTTTTAAAATATTATTTTTTAATATTATTATTATTTTGAGATTTGAAAAAGTTAAATGTTACACAAATGTTTTGGGGCTGAGCCCATGCTTATTTACAACCGACAACTCAGTTTTGGGATAAATGGGCTAGACTGAAGTTCGTTTTAGAAGTATGACTAGCACCAAAAGGGCCTCAGTTAATAAACAGACACGTACTGTTCAAGCCCAAGTGGCCGTCGGTGTTTTCTTCTTCAATAAATTAACTTGAGAACTCAATTTTGTTAACGGGAAGCATACGGAAGGCCATGCATTCGTAGAGAAGGCAGGAAACGAGGAACACTTCCTCGTGTTGTCACTGCAGGACCGTATGCATGATTGAGAAACTCAAGTGGTCTTAGCTAAGGCAGCTTTATTCTAATCATAAACTAAAAAACGCTTTCATATCGATTTGATCTGATTAAGATATCATTGTCGAAGCAGGCAGAAGTTAAAGAGTCTTTGTCCAGCCGCCATGAGCCACCTAATCCAAGACCTACCTAGCTTCTGATCTAACTATAAGATTATTTTTTTTTCCCCATGAGTTTATAGCAAAGCATCGTCCATTCCTTTTGTACTGTGGCCTTGATTCCGATCCATGTGAGTAGTGAATTCGCATGGGCGGATGTTGATATATATCTGGGAAAAACCTAATTACAGTAATCGATGAGAGGAGAATAATTTGAGGAGACTTGAGTACTGAAGATATTGGAACACTTTGTGGACTAGTATATATGCATCATTGATTTTGTGGAATATTGCATTCCCCCACAAAAGTTGCAAACATTAATTCATGTCAATGATGATTCTAGAAACGAAGATGATTTAGACAACCGCCTGGTATAATCGGCGTGCAACCGGCTTGTCTACGTAATTTAAGAATTTTTCATCCATTTCATGTATTTCTTCTCTCCCTCTCTCCATTTCGTTCTCCCTCTCCCTCTCTCGAAATTTCATTTTTTCCTCCTCTCCCTCTCCCTCTCCCTCTCCATTTTGTTTTCTCCTCCCTCTTCCACTCCATGAAAAATCAAAACCCACTGTTACGAAAAAAGTAGATCCAAAGAAAAATATGAGCTGAGATTGGATGTAAAATAAAAACCCACTGTTGTTTCACCATTTTTTTTTTTTTTTTTTGCGGATAAAAGTTTTCAACATCGAATTTCGTGGATTTTGTTTCACGAATTTGTTGAAATTTCGGTTTCTGTTGTGGGTTTGATCGTAAATACAAGGTTAGCTTTCTTGAACATTGATTTTAATATCTAAGAAATCATGCAAAATTGAACAAGAAACTTCTATTATGATGCGCACTTCAACCTCAAAAGTCTTATACGCACACGAAGTTCATTTTTTTTTAAAATTTGTTTGTCAAATGGGATCGTTGTTTTCACTTCTATGATTTTTGTTCTCAATTTCCTTACCCTTTTGCTAATTAATGTGTAACGATTGGTGTTGATGCAAAAGAATTTTTCGTTATTAAAAAATTAATTTTTTTTATGTGAGTCTTATTTTTTTCAAAATGAGTAGTGTGCAATGTTTGTACAGTTTATGACTATAAATATAATTTATCTTAAATAAATAAAAATGAATATAATTTTTGTTTATAATATAAATTAACTTATAAATTTTATAAGCTAAAAAGATACAAAAAAGAAATCTCACTCGATTAAAAAAACTAATCTAAAATACTCTCACCGTACTATTACAGTATTATCAACAATTATTTAAAAAAAAAAAAAAAAAAAAACTAATCTTCTCAAAGCTGTTTCTTATATTCTCACGTACGTGGGACCATATGTTCAATAAAGTAGTGTTCCGAGATTAATCCTAATTATAAACTAAATGAACAATCAATCATATTCAGATCGTTTTTGGTTCTGACTAGGGCAGGTTTGGGGTCAAAACCAAAATACAAAATTCTCATCTCATCTCATCTCATCATTATACATTTTTTAAATCTCCATATAAAATATAATAAACAATTCAACTTTTTCAAATCTCAATACACATTTTTCAAATCCCAAAACAATAATAATATTAAAACTTAATATTTTAAACTTCAAAATAAAACACAAAATTCTCATCTCACCCTCCAAACCTACCCTTAGATCCTCCCCCCAACAACATGTCTCATTATTTTTAGTAAAGGTTTTTGTCGAATCACAATCAAAGACTTATCCTAAATTAAAATATCAAATCTAAGGCTTACCCTAATTTAAATCACCAAGCAAGGGCAAGGACTTATACCATATACATATATTAAAATAATAATCAGAGACTTGGCGATTGGTAATTTGGTGGCCCATTTGGACCGACTTTTGCAAGTCTAGGAATTGATGGTGATTGGACTTTGTGACTTATGTAATGTAATGGCGGACCGAATCCTCCCTCCACCATTTTGCATTACCGGGAGAAGATAAAAGTCGAAGTTTGCGTCCTAAGGTCCCAACTAAAATCGATTTTTGAGAAATAATAATTATTAATAACTCCAAGTGGGTGCTTAACGTAAAAGATTCCTAGTTATAGGATTTTTTTTTTTTTCTCTTTGTTTCTGAGTAGTAGTCGCATCTAGAAGGTCCCAAGCTAAGAAAACATCTATATATATATATATATATATATATATATATATATATATTTTTTTTGTCCCCTGTTTTATTATTTATTTTTTTATAATTGATAATAGAGAAGACATCCCAACCGATCAGCGCCACATGGGCCTGGGCCTTTGCTTATGGCTGAGTTTGCCCCCATTACTGAAAAGTCCAATTAATATTGAGAGGGCTCAACCCACCGCCAATACCCACTAGATAACCATCCAGTAGCATTAGAAGATAAAAACAGTTATCATTTGAATTCACTAAAAAGTGAACTTTCATATCTATATTTAAATTTAAATAATGGATAATTATTATCGTCAAAAGAATCAGGATGGTTCAAAAAGCTCTATATAATGGGAGAACTTAGGTACATGAAAATAATCTGATTTTTGAGAATTACATTATTACTTTCAGTTACTAATTTAGGCATTGAAGGTGTTCTATCAAATCCCAAGCCGTTTACTCTTTGATTGCAGGTGACCATGAAGTGGTGACGGTGAAGCACGTCTAAAATAGATAGTATTATTAAAATTAACTTTCGTATGTTTATTTTTATGATCCAAAAACACTTGGGTTTGAGTGATTTGATATTAAATTTATATATTGATGAGTTTGGAGAAGAGGACGGGAGTGTTTATGTTATTATGAACTATTATAATTATAAAAAATAAACAAAATAAAACGCCAATATTTAATAAATTGCCAATATTAATTGTCCCCTACCCACCTTCAATTCCTCAATTGTCGTTGACTCACGTGGCGGAGGCAAGGGAGGTTCGGGGAGGACGGCCCTTCCTTTGTCCCCAAAACCGGAAGAATGTTAGATAACACAACCACCCCCAACGACAGAGCATTAAATAATAGTAGTAAAGATATTAAATTCCTCAAAAATTACACTCATCATTCTCACACTACATATAATTTTTTTTTCTTATTAAATGTGTAGTATATGGATGCTGAGTAAAATAATTTAATTAGTTTTATGAAAAATAAAACTAAAAAATTAAAAATAAATATAGTGTGTGATGTGTGGAGATGATGAGTAGCAAAACTCTATATTCTCCTCTTTAATATAGCAATCGGCGAAAACCCTTTCAATCAAGTCTAGTTCGGGGGATGAGTTTTGGTCCATCATTTTCCAGACTGGACCGACCACCCCTAGTGGACTGGATCGGACATTTTTTTCAAATAAATTAATAAAAAAAATTATTAAAATTAAAATTAAAATTAAAATTAAGTGAATTGTTAATATGGATTAAGTAACTAAATCATTAAAAAAATATTTAACTATAATTATATTTATGATATTGATAGTTACTATTTACTACTTTAGACTTTACTCATAATTATTAATAATGTCTTATATTTTATATATAGTGAATGAATATAAAATAATTTTATTGTACATAGATTATTCATGCTTGCTTGCAACTTAGGTATTTAAAAACAAATTACCTAATTATTTTAATTAAGTGTAAATAGTATAGTATGTATAAATGTATTATGTATCTACATATATTATCACATGATACATTATTAATTAATAATATATATTATTTAACATTTTATATGATCAATAATAATATATTACATGCAAATTATATAATTAACTTATATAATTACTATATAAAAATAAAATATTATATTATTAAAAGCTACTTAAAAATATATATTTCAATCGGACAGTTTCGATTCAGTCTGGTCCAATTCAAAACTTATAGGCCCCGGGACCGGACCATACCCCTTCGGTCCCACAAAATTGTGAATCAAAACCGACCACTTCGGTCTGGTCCGATCAAAATCGAAGTATTCGGTCTGATCAATTTTTTTAGTCTAGACCGAAAATGTATGGTTGTCTGCCGGCACGGGTGGATGCTTATCTTTTTATTAGGAAAAGTGAAAAGGAATGAGACAATTAACAATATTCTTTATGCAATTCTTGTGAAGATATTTCTGACTAATACTTGTTGGCTGGAATGAAAGTATGATGGGTGCATGTGTGGAAATGGAACATTGCAACTATCGCTGTCGTTGCTAGCTTTAGAAATGAGAAGCTCAGGTTGGATGTTTGGTGATGATTCTAGAGGAATACTTAAAACAAATATATTTGTGGCTCTATGCAACCATAATGGTCAAGGATGGCTTTGTAATTGAAGGGCTAAAAACTAGATTTCAACCACAAATTAGCTAATGCAGTCATTGATAAAAGAACGGGATCCCAATTTCAACCACAAATTTTAAGGAGACGGAATTATAATTTTATTGATACGTTCAATTATTGCAAAGAAATACCATGAAAACAATTAAAAAAGCTTGAGAGGTATAAAATAAATAAAACTCAAGTATAAAATTAAGTAAAACCAGAAATCATAAACTAAAGTAATTAAATTATGAATAAAACCATAGCCTATTTAATGACCTCGTAACACCATTCTATCTATCAAATCTCAAAAAATATGTTACCTTTTAATTTCTTTGGGACCCGCTCAAAATCTAAGTAAGTTATGTAACATTCCTTTAAAATCGAGTGACCTTTTTCTTTATCTTTATTCAAATTAATGACAGGCGAGATAAACACACGGACGTCTTCATAAATTAAAAGTGTAATATATGATTTAGATAAATGACTTAATTTTAATTTAATTTAAGTCTAACTATATATATATATTATATTAATTAATTTTCAGTATCATTGTTACCGAAGTAATGATTAAAAAATTAATAATAATTTCACAAATCCCATTTGTATTACTTGCGAGAATTGACCATAGACATATCTATAATTTTGATCAGATTAAAGAATAATATCAATAACCAGTCACATCATTTTCATTTGCTGCAAGAGTTATGCTACAGAAAAAGTGGCCAATGATATCTCTTGAAAAATATATATTTTCTTTTTCTTTTTCTTTTTCTTTATTTTTATGTTTTTTTAATCGTTATAAATATTTAAAAAAATAAAAAATTTATAAATCATTAAAAAATATTTATTTAATCACTAAAAAAAAAAAATCAATTGGGAGACATTCGGGACCCAAAGCACAATTATTTTTGCCAACGTCACTGCCAGTAAATAAGGTCCCACGCCACATAACTTTATTTGCCCTCTTCATTTTTAAACTTTAATGTGGTTGACCAATTACCTTTAATTCATCCTCCATTTTTTTTTTTCCGAGAAATGGATCCAAAAGTCTATCCAAGGACAAGGTGAAATCTTATCCCGTAGAACAGCCGAAAAAATTGAAATATTAATGGACAATACTGCTCAGAAAAAATGATTTTTGAGGATTAGATATATATATATATATATATATATATATATATAGTAGGGTTGTAGGATTTTGAATTTAGAGGATGCTTGAGAATAAAATGATGTGAGAATTTTGTAAATAATAATAAAATAATTTGAGTAATTAGTAATTATTTATCCAAACATTACAATTTTTGGAATTTAAATTGCAAAAAGGGTAATAAATTAATATCTTCATTCATTTGTGTAAATTATATAATTAAGAAATGTACTCTATTTGAATAGTATTTCTTGATTCTTGCATTTTGAACATACAAACCATTTAAAGTCGATTATCATTTTGAAATATCAGGAGGTTTTCTAAGTTTTAAAATTAAATTTTTAAAAATATAATTTCAATGTATACGGGTCATGCTGATGCAAGTCAGTTGTGGGTTCCACGTGTTGATCTGAATTTTTCTTGTGCATGATTTTTTTCGTGCTATTCTAGAAAGGATAAGGATAAATTTACTATCATTCTGTCATTTTTATTTTATTTTATAGTGTATTTAAAATTTTTATTTTTTAAGTATTTTTTTCACATTTTTAATTATTAAAAAAATTTTAAAAATATATATATAATTTTATTAATAATCACTTCTTTTAAAAAAAATAAAAATAAAAATAATAAATAATAAGAAGTAATAATGATAATAAATCTATCGTTATCCTTCTTAAGAAACGAATGTATAATTCATAATTGGACGATTTTCTCTTATAAGAATGGTCGTTGCGATTATGCGAGACTGAATTGTTTACTTTAGCCTTGTTGGCCTTTTATTTATTTCAAACGAAACAGCTGCAATAGCCTGCAACTAGGAAGAGTGGTTCTTTATTACACATGGGAACTCGGGTTGTGTTTGTACAGGGCGCCACTCCCGTCAATCTTTCTGTTCTAACTTCTCTCATTCGCCAAAGAAAGCCAAACGAGTGAACGACAAAAAAATCCAAAGAACAATCCAATATTTTTCCGCATTTGCCCTCCCATTTCATACAATAATAGTATAATACACTCGACAACTTCACAGAGCTGATCAGCTTTCAACTTTCTGATCTCTCACATGGCAGCAAGCTTTGTCTCTCTCTGGGTTATCCTTCTGCTCCTGTACCCAGTAAGGGCCGATGTGGATGCCGATACCTTGTTGAACGGGTTCAGCCGAGGGTTCGGTGCTCCTAGCAACAACATGAGCTTAAACGGCATTGCATCCATTGAGAACAGTGGCCTACTTCGCCTTACAAACGACACGCTCATGGAAAAAGGCCACGCGTTTTATTTCCGCCCAATTCAACTCAAGAACTCCAGCGGCAACGCCATGTCCTTCTCTACTTCCTTCGCTTTTGCTATAGTCACCAAGCCTGGGGTACAAGGCGGGGATGGCTTCGCGTTCACGATCTCTGCCTCAAAAGAGCTTCTTGGGGGTGGGCCGGGCTCTTATCTTGGCCTATTCAACGCCACCAATGATGGGCGTCTCTCGAACTACATAATCGCCGTCGAATTCGACACTTTCAAGAACAATGAGTTCAATGAAGAAAATGGAAACCATGTTGGCATCGACATCAACAGCATAATATCGAACACATCTGTTCCGGTCCAGCAATTTCAGGGTGGTAGTGACACGAACAAGGTTGACCTTAACTTGAATAGTGATCTGGTAATTCAGGCATGGATCGACTATAATTCTCCAATAAATCAATTAGACGTGAGGATTGCGACGGATTCTACCAAACCCAGGTCTTCAATTTTGTCCTATAAAGTAAACCTCTCACAATATCTTCAAGAATCCATGTACGTCGGGTTTTCTGCTGCAACTGGCGCATCCACAAGCTCGCATTATATACTCGGTTGGAGCTTCAACAGGAATGGAGATGCCAGAACTATCAATCTAGGTCAACTCCCGAAGATTCCTACTAACACCAAAAAGAATCACACAAGCCTAATTGTTGGCGTCTCAGTTTCATGTGTTTTGGCTGTGATTTTGGTGACTGCTTCGGCTTTTTACATCATCTGGAGAATCAAGACGGCTGATGTGATTGAAGCCTGGGAGCATGATATTGGTCCTCATAGATTTCCTTACCGGGAGCTGAACCAAGCGACGAGGGGTTTCAGAGACAAAGAGGTAATTGGGTCTGGTGGATTCGGTCGAGTTTATAAAGGAGTCCTGCCAAATTCAGATACCCAAGTCGCTGTTAAGCGTATCTCCCATGACTCAAAACAGGGTCTGCAAGAGTTCGTGTCAGAGGTTGCTATTATTGGTCGTCTTCGCCATAGAAGCTTGGTTCAATTACTGGGTTGGTGTCGTCGGGAAGCTGATCTACTTCTTGTTTATGATTTCATGCCTAACGGAAGCTTGGACAGGTATCTCTTTGATCAGCCTAAAGCAACCCTGAGCTGGGAGCAAAGGTTCAAGATCATCAAAGGAGTGGCTTCAGGGCTTCTCTACTTACATGAGGAGTGGGAGCAAACTGTAGTTCACAGAGACATCAAGGCAGGAAATGTTCTATTGGATTCTGAGTTTAACCCAAGGCTGAGTGATTTTGGTCTTGCCAAGCTGTACGAGCACGGGTCCAAACCAAGGACTACCAGGGTGGTGGGCACGCTGGGTTATTTGGCACCTGAGCTCACGCGCACAGGTAAGGCCACAACCAGTTCGGATGTTTTTGCCTTTGGTGCTCTGTTGCTCGAAGTCGCATGTGGTAGAAGACCCATTAATTCCGATGCATCGTCTGAGGAGTTCATGCTGGTGGACTGGGTGTGGCAGAAGTGGAGAGTAGGAGCAATTCTTGGTGTTATGGACCCAAAGTTGGGGGGCGAATTTGACGAGTCTGAGGCCGTTTTGGTGCTTAAACTGGGCTTAATATGTTCCAATGATGCACCGGAGGCACGCCCCACGATGCGGCAGTTGGTGAGGTACCTGGAGGGCGAGTTGGCGCTGCAGGAGGAGGTGACGGAGCCATATAGGAAAAAAGTACGTGGTGCTACTGCTACCGATTCGTTTGAAAATTTCTTGCAATCCCTTCCGACTACGTCGTCGTATTCTCAGATGGGCAGCACGTGGACTTCCGTCGGTAACGGTGGGAGTGGTGATGCTGAAACTGGTTTGACCCCGCCATTTTCAGTTCTCAGCAGGGAGAGACCGGTAGTTAGGCATGAGATTTCGAAGCTCTTCTAGTCCAATTTTTTTTTTTTTGTCCACACTTTCTTTCTCTGTTTATTTTTTGTTCATATATGTTTACAATATTAACAATTTTGTGCAGGCAAAGCAGCATATAAGAAGAATCTTCGATCCTGTCTCCGAAGGTTTTGCTGATTTAGAAGGAACCAAAGACCCAACAGCTAGCTGGAAATTATGATGAAGTGGCCTATATATGTTCCATGGGCTTTTAATTCTAGGTAATTATGGGTGGAAGTACAAGCGCTTGCTCTGAGATATGACATCATCAATAATACTTACTTCGATTATATATGTCATATGGTCTTTTGTAAATGTCTTTTGTGCTAATCAATTACGACTCCAAGTAAGTGGAAATGGGCATTTAAAATGTAAAAGTAGCTTTGATATCTGACACGGCTAATATCATTTTCCATTTTTAATCTAATTCAATATACTCAGATCTTAAATTATCAATATGCAGTACTTATACATTTAAGAGTATCTTATATATGCATCACAGAGACATAAAGCCACGAAATGTTTTGTTGGGGGTTCTGAGTTTGATAAAAGGCTTAGCAATTTTGGTCTTGCTTATAAGGCGCCACACGAGCACGCTTAGCTCATACCCTAGCACCACCAGGGCGCCCAGGGTTGTTTTGGGACCTGAGCTCACATGTCACATGGTTAGGCGAGCCTAGAACCAGCTCGGATATGTTAATTTGCTTCTATTCATGATTTGTTTGAGAAGACCCACGGATTCCAACGCATAGGCGATCGAAGGAGCTTGTGCTGCTGTTGTGGGTGTGGATTGGGAGAAGTGGACTTTAGGGACACAGTTCCTGATGTTATGGAACCGAGATGAGATCCGAGGGTCTGGTTTATGCTACACTTTTGAATCTAGTTTATTTACATTGCATCCAACATCGAGATTCAACAAATTGGGCTGGACTATGCTATTTAACGTTTGAAAGTATGTGCACCAATCTCATCATCTTTGTCGAGCTTTACATCCATCTTTGTTTTTAAGATTTCCGGTTTAAACCATGGTCGTTTCATTATTTTTAATGTCATCCCGTTAAAAGATAATGAAATGATGATGATTAATTAATTTTATTTTTTAATTACAACTTTCCCATCTTTTGGAATCCATTGCACAGCTTTCCGGTTATTTACAGTAAAAATGAGAGCATCCTCAGTTCGAACCCAATTTAGGCATTCACCCATATGACAAATGTATCACTCAGAACACAAATCTTTAGACCCAAGTTGACCCACATATAACCTGCGCGCACAACTTTCTTCCAGGATTTCGAATTAATAGAGCTATTTTATTATTCCTCAGGGCCACATGAATGAGAGCCAACCGAAGTTTAAATTTTTCTTATTTCATGTGACAAGTGGCCTGGAGAACCCATCACTTGGGATGGAAAATACTGGCAATTAATTGTATATTAATCTCCAATACCCTAAGAAGGTTGGCTATGGTTTTCAATACCCAGAAATAATGTGCAACAATAAAGGTTATAATGAATAATGATAGGTTTGCTACCTTCTTATCACATTTTTATTATTTTTTGGTGTATTTAAAATTTTTATTTTTTAAATATTTTTAACTATTTTTTAACATCATTAATTATTAAGAAAAAATTAAAAAAATATAAATTTATTAATATTCATTTTTTTAACTATGAAGTAAAAATAAATAAATAATTAAAAATAATAATAAATAAGCCGTAGGAGGGTTAATAACAAAAAATTTTCACAATCTTCTAACACTCTACATTCTATATTATTTTTATTTTTTATTTTTTTTATTTTATTAAATATTTATTATATGAATAATGAATAAAAATTTTGAAATAATTTAAAAATAATAAACTCAAAAAAAAAATATTAAAAATTTAAAAAAATTAAAAAAATATGAAGCGTAAAATCTGATGGAAGTTGTGTAGCAAAGAGCTACTCGGTTAATAAACGGTACCCTACAATTAACTGATTTTTATACGCGTCTACCTGCAAGTTTATACACAAATCCCCATTACGTACCTTGAAACCATCAACCACACTTACTCCTTCCAAGTAATTAATTTTACCTACTTTAAAAACCTCGGATGGAACAACATTAGTGAACCAAAATGCGAATTTAAAATGAGAAAGAATTTTTATTATTTTATTATTATTTTATAATATATCATTAGAAATTATTTATTATATTTTATTTATAAATCTATCATCTAATATCACATCATGAAATAATAAGAAAGATAATAAAAACTAAAATATTGAATAGATTTTTTCATTTAAAATACTAAAACAACCCAAATTGAGAGGATATTAACAGGTACTTGTCGAATGAATGCCCTCGGCCGCAATTAAGACACGCACACTTTCATTAAACATGATCAATCAAAGCCCATCTCAGGACCAATACATGTCCTGTGTAAGACTATAAAAGCAGAGTAAATAGAATTCTACATATACTCGTTTGAAGAAAATGGCTTGATGCCGTTTACTTTGTATTCACTTGTATATGTACATAGCCCTTTGATTGTTCCATATACATCTCTTCATCCAAAATGCAATGGAGAAAGGCATTGGAAACATCCAACTACTTAATATTCCCTTTTAAACAGACAACAAGAGCCAAAACTAATCGAATGGTAGTAGGCTTCACTACTGGAGAAAAAGTGTCATAGTAATCAATACGAGAAAGTTGATCAAACCCCTTAAGTTTTGAGCATTTGAAAGTAAAGGAAATTGAAGAAGTATATATGACATACTGAAAAACTGATTGCTCGTGTTGTTGGTAGATGATTGACATATGTCCAAGCGAGGTAACGTGTCTTCATCAAAAACCACATGTCTCAAAATAAAAACTTTGTCTGTGTTATAATCTAAGCAACGATACCCCTTTTGTTGATTTGAATATCCTATGAAAATACATTGTTTACTTCTGAAAGCTATTTTTTGATCTTCATATGGTCTGAGATAAGGGTACCAGGTGCAGCCAAAGGTTCGGAATTCAGAATAACTAAGCATCGTTTTATAGAGGACAAAGTATGGTGGTAGATTCTTAAGAACCTTGGTTGGTAAGCGATTGATCAAGTATATTGATCTCAAGAAAGCATCTACCCAGTAACAAATAGGAAGACCAGCTTTTGCTAAAAGAGTTAATCTCATCTCTTGGATATGTCTATGTTTGCGTTTAGCTATACCATTTTGTGGAGATGTATAAGGGCATGTTAATCGATGAAAAATGCCATTGTTATTAAAAATCTTTGAAAATCTTTAGATAAATATTCTCTGCCATTATCAGGTTGCAATTGTTGAATTGAACAATAAAATAAATTTTCAACAAGAGCTTTATATTTTTGTAAAATTGAAAGAACATCACTTTTGAAATGCATGGGATACATCCATGTAAAATGACTAAAATCATCAATAAATAAAGAGTAATGCTATGTACAGTCGTGGAGTGCGCAAGCGTCGTGCAGTCGCTTTGAAATAGAGTGAGGTCCACTATTAAAAAAATAATTTATTTTCATGTGAGTCACATATTTATTCATTTTTTCAAAGCAACTGCACGGCGCTTATATACTCACGATTGCAAGTATCATTTCTCATAAATAAAACATAATAGCGACAACCTCCAATCGAATTGATAAGAGATACCCAGACATCAGTGTCGATCAAAGCTAAAGGTCTTGTGGATTGTCTACGGGAGTATTTAAAAGGTAATCTTTTAGCTTTTCCTAACTGGCAAGAACAACAGACACTAGACTTGTTGGCTTACTCTTTTATTTGAAGGAAAGAAGATAAATAATCTAGAGTGGGCTTGGAAAAATGACCAAGGCGATCATGCCATTGATCCCTGGTGGCCTTTGTCTATAACTTGGAAGTTAAACATTAGAAATTATTGGTGTAGCTCTTATTCCCATTGATTGGATAAAGTCCATCCTCAACTAACTAGCCCGTGGAGAGCAGTCGACCAGTCTTGTTCTCCTTAACACAAAAATCAATTCCAATAAGACTGAAATAATAGTCATTACCGAGGCAAAATTGTTTAATAGATAAAAGATTGGTTGCAGCCTGAGGACAGTGAAAGACTTTATTCAATTGAAAGGAATTATGAGTTGTATTTATAGATCAAAAGCCAGTGTTTTGGATTACCAAAAATGAACCATTGCCTACTTGGATAGTTTCAAGACCATCATAGGGCTAAAGAGTTGTTAAATTTGTTGCATTGGCAGTAATGTGAGCATTAGCCCCATTATCTGCATACCAAGTCAAGGTGTTGTTAGCTTTAGTAGCCATTGCTACCAATTTAGAAGGTGGCCTCCTGCCTTGGAAAGAAAAATTAAAGTGCTGGAAACAATCCAAAGCAATGTGACCATGCTTTTCACAAATTTGACAATGTGGTCTATCATGTGGAGCTGCACGATTGTTGTCGGAGTGAAATCTTGGAGGGCCACGAGGCTGTGCTGATGTAGCAACTTGTTGAAATTTTGGAGCAGTACCTGCAGGCTTCCTTTTTTGATAATTAGAATTCTTTGCAGCAAATACCGAAGTAGGCACTTCAACCAATGTTTCAAAACTTAAAATTTCATATTGAAAATCATCAAGAAATGTAGAGCACTTTAACCAATGATCAGCCAATTGCTTAGCATCTTCAAGGAATGTAGAGCATGACAGATTGCCTTGAACGATAGTTTGAAGCTGTCTCTTAAGAAGAGCAATACGGGACCTTGAGGTAACTGAAAATCTAGTCTAAAGAGAATCCCAAGCTTGTTTGGAAGTTTTCAGATTAAAGACAGTAGGTACTAGCTTCTCAGAAATAGAGGCTTGTAACTAGCTTAAAACACAATTATCTTTCTTGAACCAAATTGCATAAGCTGGATTTGGGGAGTCATCTGAAAAAAGCTTGGATGGTACTTCTTCAGAACCATCAATCATACCATTCAAATCAAGACTTTGATGAAAAGCTTGAAACTGAACACTCAATGTCAGGTAATTGTGTCATTCAAGTTTTTGACTAATAAGTTGTGAAATGGATTGGATCCGTTGAGTAGATGGAAAGCAAAAATTTATGGAATCAGAGGAAGCCATAGTAGAAATGGAGAGGATGAGGAAGATGTTTGTGCGGAAGCTATTGGAAAAGATCAAGCGTTTGCCTATTTTGTGGCTAATACCATGTTAGACTATAAAAACAGAGTAAATAAAATTCTTTAGATACTCTTTTGAAGAGAATGGCTTGATGTTGTTTACTTATATTCACTAGTATATATAGGAGATTTTACATAGATTTACATAAAACTAATTGAGTAAGGAGAATAAAATGGAGATTACAAGTTATTTGAAATTCAAATTAGCTAGACTAGCAATTCTGCAGGCTGGTAGTTGCTTTAGAATCTTTGAAATCCTCTCCTAAACTTTCGGTGATTGTTATGCCAGCTAATACTCTAACACCATGGTCATCATTAATGGCCCAGCATACCCTATGGTCCATGGAACATGTTCTCATGTTCTCATAGGAGGGACGACCATTTGCTTAGGGACAAGGAAAGCAATATGCCAATATCTTAGTAATTATAACCTCACAACGTCTTTGAAGGAGTGATATTTGAAGGAGATGCTCAATCGATAGTCAAGACAGTTAATAGCCAGGAAAAAGATATATTTCATATATTAAAAACAAGAACTCACAAGCTTTCATATTGTTTCTATATGAATAAGACATCTGTAACACGAGAACTGAATAAGACAACTTTAACAAGAATGTGTCTCATTTTTTATGAAAAGAAAATATATAGTGTGTTAGGTCTATGGCCAACCTTGCAAGAAAAACTAATCTTCAGAATGTTATAAAAAGAAAAAAGAAAAATACTAATAAAGGACTAGACAGCAAAAAAGTACCTCCATTAAATATTTAGTGCAATTGAATACATATCTACTTTAACTTAAAAAGTGATTATAAACAAGATTAATAGTAATAAAGTAATGAACAGTGTTAAACAGTATTAACAGTATGAAATATGCTACTGTAATAAACAGTACCGAACAATATTACAGTAATGTGCTACAGTGATGAATAGTTATCATGAACAGTAATTAACAGTATTAAACAGTAAAATAAATGATAGAGTTTTGTTAAATAATTTTAAGAGAGTAAAATTATATAAATAATTAGAGTTTTTAATATAATTTAAATCTCATAATATTCTGAATTAACTAAAATTATTTAGATAAAATAATTTTTTATCATTATAATATTTTTGTAATTTCTAAAATAGAAAAAACTTACTTTAATAATGAAAAAATATGAGAGCAATATAAAAATAAAAGCTTTTATATTTTTTTAGTTGTCCTTGGATCATTGAGTATTGTGGTTGAATTCTACACAATTTATATATTTTGTTAAGAAAATTATTATTAAAATATTTAAAATCTTTTAATTTTCATATTGTTCATATTACTGTAACGTTTTGTTATCATTATAATATTTGTTAAAATTTATTTTTCTGCTCTTATATATTAAATTATTAACTAATTAATTTTTTTTAAAAAATATTATTTTTATACATCATATTCTTTTTTTAAACATATTATTTTTAATTAGATAAATGAACAAACGTGCTTTGCACGTTATATAACCGCTATATATATATATATATATATATATATATATATATTGTTTCGATCATCGACGGATACACGACACAGCTTCTACCTAACCCAAATTAATGATTATGTAACCAACTTTAATAATATGACATCGGAAGAAAAATTACATAATTATAAATATTTAAAGATTAAGTAATAATTAAACTTTTATATATAATTCCACCGACCGTATAGTAGTTGTGACCGGCACCATTTTATAAGGAAGGAGATCATGAATAGTTGAAGTCTTAATTATCCTTCTACACTTTATTATAAGTTTCGAATTTCAGTCAATTTTGGAGGGCTAAAAGTAATTCCAAGTGGTACTTAAAAAGGAAACATATTTCCCAAAATGCATTGTACTTTCTTGTTTTGGTTTATGTTTTTCCTATTTATTTCTCAATTGATCATCAAACGTACGTACATCTTGAAGGGTGTGGAGACAACATGTTTGGTGTTGTCTCCGGCCTGTTTTATAAACTGATCATGTTAGTATAAAAACATTTATAAGTTTGGATTTTGGCCTTATGATAGAGAGAGACAGACTGTCCATTTCTATTTTCTTGTATTCACTTTGCCTTTAGTGGTTTGGAAAGCACCGTAACGGATGCAATATTATGCATGCTCGCTCGAGTTATTTATTATTCGAACAATCTTATATACAATCTTTATTTAGAGATTACATTACAAGTTTAATTAATTTTATTTTTAAATTTTTTTTATAATTATAATAATATATTTATTAAAATAATACTTTTTTTTATTTAATAAAAAATTTACACATACAATCTTTAAATACAGACTGTAAATAAAATCTTTTATTTTTTTTCTTTTATCTTTATTCATCCGTTGGAATAGAAATTCTAACAACCGATCCGAAATTGCTTCAGAATAGGATGGAGATGAGGTGAGCTGTAAAACGTCATCGGACGCATCGCACTCGTTTCATGGAATTTGGTCGCCATTGTAACGAAGGATGAGGATCCCATTAATCGTTTCTTGCCTTTTTTTTATTATAAAAGGATAAGGATCCCATAGGTTGCACAATGTTCAAACGATGACGCATTTAAAAAAAAATGAATTTATTATAAATAAAAATTAATATTTTTATAAAAATTTTATATTTACTCATTTTTTTAAAAAAATTTATAAATATTATTTTATAAATAAAATACGTTTAGTTATCAAATTTACCTTAATTTATTTAAATTTATCATTTAAATTTTTTCAAATTTTAACATAAAATATAATAAATAATTTAACTTTTTTAAATCTTAAAATAATAATAATATTAAAAAATAATATTCTAATAATATTTTATCATCTCAACTCAATTTAACTCATTTCAATTTAAGATCAAAACTAAAGATATCGGAGTGAGTTTTTTTTTTTCATTTTGTTTTGAGATCAAACACAACAAACATCGATTAATATTCAGACTGTTAAAGGTGTAGCATTTCTCAAATTGAAATACATGAAAAAGTAAGTACTTTTATATGATTTTATCCTCCACTAAGTTCAAAACTTTCTTAGCAAACTTATGAGCCGCCCATTAACATATCTTTCAACATTATGAGCAGCGTGCCAAACTTGCCCACTATTCATTACACCTTTAAATGCTTCGATACATAATATGAATCTATTTGTTAAATTATCACTTCTTTCAACATTTTATTTTATTTTATATATAGAAGAGAGAAATTTGATCATTAATTCTCTTAATGAAAAATTAGAAGTGTTGTTAATTGATCTAAAGATCTTGACAGTTATCTAAAAACTTAAATTGATGAGAAAATACAAATTTTCTTATTTATTTTTTATATTTTAAACATTCATTTTTATATATAGGCTAGACTCTCTTTTAATAGATGACTCAATACGTAAATTATTTAATTAAATAAAATAGAGTATAAAGTTAAAATTTAAACTCAAGTCCTCTATTTTAATATTGTGTAAAATCGTTAAAAATTTAAACCGATAAAAAAGTATAGATTTTATTATTTATTTTTTATATATTAACACTACTTGAGTTTGTTTTATTTAGAACCAGCATCGCCAGCTTGTCACGCTAATATGGAGCGAGTTTTTTTTAAAAATATTTTCTTTTTATTTGTATAATAATGCAGCAAAACTTTAGAAACTCAAATTAAATGCTAGCCAGGACAGCCCTAGTTTTGGAGAGAATCCTGTGCTGTATCTTTATTAATAAAAGAGCCGTGCTATATACAGTCCTCTTTAGAGGACTGTATTGCAGACCCAGTATATGAAAGGACTAAATTGTCCCCATTTTTAATCTTGAATTGACTACATTACCCCATCTTTCTTCTCCCCACCCCCTTTTCTCGCAATTCCACCATACATTCAGTTGCTCCATCCCTCCCACCTCTGCAACCAGTACCATCACCTCTGTTCCTTTCTCAAAGTATCCTTGTATTCAGGTACGGTTTCTAGGATGGGAAACTGGAAGAAAGTTTTGGGTTTTTTCTGGTAAAGTCGTTTCTTTTTTGGTTTTTATAAATGATTTGGATTTTCTGTGTGTGTGTGGTTTGTAGGCAGAAACGGAAATGGAATGCGTGGAAGCTGCGTTGAAGACCAGTTCTAGGAAGGAAATGACGGTGAAATCGACCCCACAGTTGGTTTTCCAGGATTTGTCGCCTGGAAATGGGCAAAATGGCGTGGGTTGCGACGATTTTTTTGTGGATGAGCTCCTGGACTTGTCTAATGAAGATGGGTTTGTGAAGGAAGAGCCAGCAGAAGAAGAAGAGGAACAAGAGGAAGAAGAACACAAGGCAATGGAAAAATAAACCACCTTCAGAACCAAACTATTCCATACCTTAAGGAACCGAACATCATTACTCCGGAGAATCAAATTAGGAATAGAGAAAATAATAAGAATAAGAAAGAGGATTGATCGAAATGAGCAATCTACAAAGCCTCTTTCCTAGTCCACTGTCGCCATTGACGTAAATCACAGCTCCATTGTTCTATTGAACAACTTCATTTCCTAGTCCACTGTCACATTTCATCATCGTCTTTCTTCCTTCTTGGCTTCCTTCATCTCCAAATTTATTTTGTTATTTTTGTGAAAATGATTAGTCCATCCATCAAAACTTGACTGCGATTTTGACTTCACTGGGCGACGACGATGGCGATGGCGATTTCATCTGGGTATGGGATACGATTTCATCTCGGCGCAAGGGGGGACTGGTATTGACTTCACTGGGCGCAAGAGGGCTATGTCCTCATTCTTTTGATTTCATCAGGTTCGGACCTGATTTGTTCCCTGTAATGAAACGCAGTGTTTCATTTTCTTTAATGAAACGCTGCGTTTTATTAAAGGACTGTATTGCAGTCCCCATTCGGGGACTGCAATAAGAATTTTCCTTATTGAGCAAAATAGTAAATAAAATAGAGAGTTTACACGATTTCGGGAAGGAGACATTCTTCTTACGGTCATCAGAGGTTTTTCATTTGAAAAAAATAAAAAAGAAAGGGCTGCCATGCAGTTTTACTTTTACTTAATTATTAAAGAAATAATTTTAAGTATATTAAAATTTTTTTTGAATATTAAAATATATTAAAAAATGTAAATAAAAAAATTAAAAAATAAGATAAGAGAGGTGGTACCCAGCGGTAGAAGTGATGGACACAAGGTGAAAACGTGTCTGCTATATATGGAAACTTTTATTCAATTATGTTGGAAAATGTGTTCTCTTTTTTTTTTGATCGTGCTACAGCCCCCGCTGGGGGCTCTCGCTGGGGCTGTAGACATATATTGTATGTGTTTTTTTTAAGTTATTTTTTATATAATATTTTTTAATATTTTTTAAAAAATAAAATAAATTTAGAACATCATTAAAAACATTTTCTTAATCAAGAAGTAAAAAAAAAGTTATTAAAAATACTTCCTTAATCACGAAGTAAAATAAAAAATCATAAAAAAATATTTTATATTTTATTTCGTGATTAAGCAAGTATTATTTAATAATATGATAAATTTTTTTATTTTTTAAAAATATTTAAAATTATTAAAAACATCTATATAAAAAAAAATTAAAAAATACACATAAAAAAATACACTAGAGCTCCAACGGGAGCTCCAACATTATCCTTTTTTTTTTTTTTTTGGCAAAAGAAAAAAACGTGTTCTGTCAAATCGATAGTATACAGACTATAATTACTAAATGAGCTTTGCTACACAACCTCCACCACACTCTACACTTTTTTAAATTTTTTAAATTTTTAATATTTTTTTTAAAATTTTTTTTTGAGTTTATTCTTTTTAAATTATTTTAAATTTTTTATTCATTATTTATATAATAAATATTTAATAAAAGAAAAAAAATAAAAATTAAAAATAATGTGGAGTGTGGAGGTTGTATGAATAGTAAGAGGTTGAGTAGATTTTTTGTTACTAAATATATAGAAAAGGAAAACAAAGGGTGCGGCTACTATACCGCCCTGACCGCTGGGTAGTAAATTTTTTTTTTTATATTTTTTAAATATATTTAAATATATTTAAAAAATAAAAATATATATTAATATATTTAAAATTATTTTTTTAATTATTAAAAAAAAAATTGACCAACAGTTAAATAAAAGTGTCAAACAAAATGGGCATAAAAGTGTTTTCCGAAAAACAATTATTTATGAAGGGTCCTGTTCTTGCTACTTAATTAGTAAAGGAAAACGTGTTTGGCTAAGGAAAAAATTAAAAGAGTGGGTGACTTAAGGTTGTTGGAGAACATAATGACATAATGTAACTGCAAGCTGTAGTCCACCATCTGAATCTGATTTATGTATATGATTTCTTTCTGTTAAAAGTGTTAAAGAGTACATTCCAGCGAGCAGTTGCTCTGCATTTACTCAGCTTCGTAAAAAGCACAAGTTTTCCTTGTTTGTTTTGCAGTTGTGGCTTCCTGTTTAAATTGAAAATTTTTACTCATTATTTTAAGAGCAATGATAGGTACAGTCTCTACTTAGAGATTGTATGTACAGGTCTAAATTATTTTAATTTTAAAATTTTTTAAAATTATAAAATTATCCCTCCTAAAATAATATTTTTTCTTATTTAATAATATGCCTGCACATGCAGTCCCCACTTGAAGACTGTAAATAAAATTTCTCATATTTTAATATCATATATCATACATATATTTTTTTTTCACTTATTATATATATATATATATTGTATGAATGATGAAAATTCTTTTAATTTAATAAAATATTTAAAAAAAATAAAAATAAATATGGTGATTGATGTAAGAATTACGATAAAAGTGCTTTTAAATTTTAACCATAAGCTGAATTTCCCGTGCGAGTCCTCGGAAAAATTACTGCTTGAATAGCAACACAACACCGAGTACAGAAAATCCTTTACTTTCTTCCACCCCTTCATGTTCGCCCAACAACAACAAAAACAAAACTCAGTTCCTCTTCTTCCAACGCTCCCACACCTACCCACACGGTTTTAGTATCAATTTAATACCCTGTAATTCCTCTGCTTCTCAAAACTCAGTTCTCTTTTCCCTCACACATGGCAGAAAAACTAATCTCTCTCTTGGTTTTCCATCTACTTCTTTACCCAGTAAAGCCTGATTTAGACAATGGTGCACCCTTGTTGAGAGGGTTTAGCGATGGGTTCAATGCTGCAAGCAACAACGTGAGCTTACACGGCGTTGCTGCAATTGAGAGAAACGGCTTGCTTAGGCTGACAAACGACTCTCTCCATGCTGTCGGCCATGCGTTTTATTCTTATCCAATCCAATTCAAGAACTCCAGCGGCCAAGTAAATTCCTTCTCCACCTCGTTCGCTTTTGCTATAATCGACCAGAGTGGGAAACAAGGCGGCAGTGGCCTCGCTTTCACAATCTCTCCAACAAAAGATCTTCCTGGGACTCTTCCAGGGCCTTATCTTGGCCTATTCAACGCCACCAATGATGGGAACTTCGCAAACCACGTGGTTGCGGTAGAATTTGACACTGTCAAGGACTTGGAGTCCAGAGACGTCGACGACAATCATGTTGGGATCGACATCAATAGCGTAGCATCGATCACGTCTGTTCCCGTCGTGCAATTTAAGGGTAGTGATACCAACAATGTTTCCATCAACTTGAAGAGGGGTCAGGTAATTCAAGCATGGATCGAATACAACTCGCGAATAAATCAACTAGATGTAAAGGTTTCGCTGGAGTCTGCTAAACCCAAGTCAATACTTCTATCCATTAAAAAGAACCTCTCAGAAATTCTTCAAGAATCTATGTATGTCGGTTTTTCTGCTTCAACTGGTTCATCCGCTAGCCAGCATTATATTTTGGGTTGGAGCTTCAACGTGAATGACGAGGCTAAAAGTCTCTATTTGGATAAACTCCCTAAGCTTCCCACGTTTCCTGGGACCAAAAATAATCACACAAAAATAATAATTGCTGTCTCAGTTTCAGGTGCCTTGGCTGTGATTCTGGGGACCGCTTTGGCCTTTTACATATTCAAGAAAATCAAGAAGTCTGACGCGGTAGAAGCCTGGGAGCATGATGTTGGTCCGCATAGATTTTCTTACAAGGAGCTGAAGAAAGCAACGAGGAGTTTCAGCGACACAGAGCTACTTGGGTTCGGTGGGTTCGGTCGAGTTTATAAAGGAACTCTGCCAAACTCAAACACCCAAGTTGCTGTTAAGCGTATTTCCCACGATTCAAGACAGGGCTTGCAAGAATTCGTGTCCGAAGTTGGTAGTATTGGTCGTCTTCGCCATAGAAACCTGGTTCAATTATTGGGTTGGTGTCGTCGGGAAGGCGATCTACTGCTTGTTTATGATTTTATGCCTAACGGAAGCTTGGATAAGCATCTCTTTGATGTGCCTAAAACAATCCTCAGTTGGGATCAAAGGTTCCAGATCATCAAAGGAGTGGCTTCAGGGCTTCAATACTTACATGATGAGTGGGAACAGGCTGTGGTTCACAGAGACATCAAGGCGGGAAATGTTTTACTGGATTCTGACTTTAACGGAAAGCTGAGTGATTTCGGTCTTGCAAAACTATACGAGCACGGTTCCAACCCAATCACTACAAGGGTGGTGGGCACGCTGGGTTATTTGGCACCTGAGCTGACGCGCATAGGCAAGCCTACAACCAGCTCGGATGTGTTTGCCTTCGGTGCTTTGATGCTAGAAGTGGTATGTGGTAGAAGGCCCATAGATTCCAAAGCATCCCCAGAGGAGCTCGTGTTGGTGGAATGGGTGTGGGAGAAGTGGAGGGAAGGAGCAATACTTGATGTTGTAGATTCAAGGTTGGAGGGTAAGTTCGATGAGGTTGAGGCAGTTTTGGTGCTCAAACTGGGATTAATGTGTTCGAATGATACGCCCGAGGCACGCCCCACGATGCGGTTGTTGGTTAGGTACCTGGAGGGGGAGTTGGCGCTGCAGGAGGAGGTGGCAGTTCCTTATGGGAGAAATGGTAGTACTTCTGGTCGTGGTGTTGAGTTTGAGGATTATGTGCGATCTTTTCCGACCACGTCTTTTTCGAATTCTCGAAAGGGCAGCACGTGGACTTCGGACGGTAGTGATGGTGATGCTGATATTGAATCTGGTTTAACCCCCACAAATTTGAGTTCACAGTAGAGATGATGGTATGTAGAAACGAGGGGGTTGGAAGCAGTGACAATACTTCCCTTTCTTTGGTTTCGTATTTCTTTGTTCGAATGTAAATATACTGTTAAGAATTGAGAGAATGATATTTTTATTACACTTCATTTACATTTCACAAATGATGAAATAAATAGATGTAAAGAATTAGTGGATGCTTGAATTGTGGAAGGATTTGTGGAAGTGATATGGTATTGTAGAAGACAAAGTGGCTTAATTTGTGAAAGTGATATGGTATTGTGGAAGACAAAGTGGCTTAATTTGTACAAGGATTTGTGGAAGTGATGTGGAAGACAAAGTTGATTAATTTGTGGAAGGATTTGTGGAGATGATGTGGAAGACAAAGTGGCTTGATTTGTGGAAGGATTTATGCAAGTTATATGTCGATACTCCCCCTCAAGTTGGCGCATCGAGATTCGTAATGCCCAACTTGCAGAGAAAATGGTGAAAGAGATCCTGGCCTAATGCTTTGGTCAAGATGTTAGCAACTAGCTCATGAAAGGAAGTATGAATAGCGGTAAGAAGTCCAGACCGAATTTTATCACGAACGATATGACAATCAATTTCAATATGTTTAGTTTACTCATGAAACACGTGATTGTGAGCGATGTGTAGAGCAGATTGATTATCATAATATAGGCTGATATGTTCAAAGTGAGAGACACCAAGATCAGTGATGAGCTGTTTCAACCAAGTAAGTTCGCAAGTGGTAACAGTCATGGCGCGGTATTCAGCTTTAACGGATGAATGGGCTACTGTGGTTTGTTTTTTTGTGTGCCAAGAAATAGGACAGGTGTCAATCTGAACAAAGTAGCTGGATGTGGATTGACGAGTAGTGGGGCAACTGGTCCAATCGGAATCAGTGTAGGCAGTAACATGGAGAGTGTTGGAGGAAGGGAAAAAATGTCTTGCCCAGGATTGCCTTTGATGTAGCGAAAAACTCGAGTGGCAGCCTACATGTGAGGGGCACGAGGAGCGTGCATGAATTGACTGAGAATGTTCACAGCAAAGATAATATCAAGACGGGTGATAGTAAGATATATGAGACGGCCAACAAGTCGTTGATAAGTACAAGGATCGGGAAGGAGAGTGTCGTCGTGATTGGTGAGCTTCAGGTTTTGTTCCATGAGAAATGATGCAGTTTGAGCACCAAGTTGACCACTATTAGATAAGATGTCAAGCGCATATTTGCGTTGGTTGAGAAATATGTCTTGGGGTGAGCGATCAACTTCTAGACCAAGAAAATATTTGAAAGGACAGAGATCTTTCGTTTTAAAGTGTGTGGAGAGAACACTTTTGAAGTTCTCAATTTGTGAGTGATCATTGCCAGCGACCAAAATATCGTCAACATAAATAAGAACAAGAGTGATACTGGAAGAAGTAACCAAGGTAAATAAAAAATAATCTGCCCGAGATTGAGAAAAACCTGCATCAAGAAGCACAATAGTTAGTTTAAAAAATTAGTTGCTGAAAGCTTGTTTAAGGCCGTAGAGGGATTTGCGTAGGTGATAAACACGAGTGTCTTCTTTCAAACAATAACCAGGAAGGGGGGTCATGTAGACTTCCTCATCAAGGTCGCCATATAAGAAGGCGTTATTAACATCAAGTTGGTGGATGATCCATTGTCGAGAAGCAATGACAACCAATAAACACCGAACAATAGTCATCTTGGCAACGAAAGCAAAAGTCTCATGATAGTCAATGCCTTCAACTTGAGAATAGCCTTTGGCGACGAGCCGAGTTTTGTATCTTTCGATAGAGCCATTCGTATTGAGTTTAGTTTTGAACATCCATTTTCAACCAATGGGTTTCTTGTCAGGAGGGAGAGGCTCAAGCGTCCAAGTGGAATTATTTTCAAGAGCATGAAGTTCAATAGACATAGTGTCTCACCAATGGGCCTGACGAATAGCAGCGAAATAACAAGAAGGGTTAACAGAAACAATGAGAGCATTTAAAAAAATAAGATGAAAGGATGAGAAACGAGAATAAGAAAGAAAAGTAGATAAAATGTGAGCAGTACCTAAGGTTGATGTAATGAGTGAAGATGCAGTGGGCTCGATATGTATGATCGAGCATATATAGTCCTGAAGATATGAGGGTCGAGTAGTGGTGCGACAAGGACGAGTATGAGGAAAAGGAGGAGGGGAGGGAAAATATTCGGAAATAGTAGTAGAAGGAGGTGATGGTAAGACGAGTTCAAGAATGGGGAGAGGAATGATAGGTAGAGATGTGGGTGAAGGATGATGAATGTCCTAGAAAGGAAACTGATGTTCATGAAATGTGATATCACGGGAATAAAAAACGATTTGAGTGTCTAGATTGTAGACTTTGTATGCTTTATAAGTGTTAGGATAACCGAGAAAAAAACACATAGATGCACGGGGAGAAAATTTGTCACGGGAAGCATGGAGAGTTTGGGCATAACAAAGACAACCAAACACTCGTAGGTGGTCATAATTTGGTGGGATATCAAAGAGAAGTTTAAAAGGAGATTTATTAAGAGATAAGTAGCGATGATGACATACTCACCCCAAAATTTTAAAGGTAAGTGAGCTTGAAATTGTAGACTACGAGCAACATTTAAGAGATGCTGATGTTTACGTTCCACAACACCGTTTCATTGTGGAGTTTCAATACAGGTACGTTCATGAATGATGTCGTTATTGTGGAGATAATGTTGAAATTTGTGAGAAAGAAATTATTGGCCATTGTCAGTTCGAATAATTTTAACCGTGGTGTTGAACTGATTTGGGATAAGAGCAAAAACATGCATGAGGTTAGTGTATGCTTCGAATTTATAGCGTATGAGATAGATCCAAGTGGTGCGAGACAAATCGTAAAAAAAGGTAAGAAAATAATGTGCACCACAAATAGAAGAAATATGATAACCACCCTATATATCGCAAAAAATTCTATTTAAAGCCATAACACTTTTATTAGCATGAAAGGGAAAATGTAGCCTAGTGTGTTTAGAACGATCACAAATATCACAATCAGAGATAACATGGAGATTATTGAAAAGGTTAGGAATAACTAAGCGGGAAGATGACCTAGGCGTTGGTGCCATAAAATCTTATTAGCAGTGGTCTGTGTAGAAAGAGCCATGGTGGGTGTACATATAAAGTCCATTGCAAAGTTCACCTGCCTCAATCAGCCTTGTCGAGTGCGGGTCCTAAAAAAAAACAGTAGAATAGGAAAAAGAACAATGCAAGAAGTAGTATTGGTGAGCTTAGGGACAAAAAGGAGATTAAAAAGAAATTTAGGGACAAAAAGAACATTGTGTAAAGTGAGGTGTTCGGCTATTGTACATGTGTCGATACCCTCGATTTTAATCATGTGGCCATTAGGTAAAGTGACCATTTGGTCATGAGAAGAAGAGACTTCAGTCATGGCATAGGTGATTAGTGGCACCACTATCCACCACCTAGTCACAGCAACTATCAAAGAGAGAGGAAGATGAGACATTACCCACGAAGTTGGCACTGGTCGGTTTGAGCAAATCAAGAAGCTTTTGATAGAGGTCTAGCGCCAAACTAGGGATTGGGGAGGAAGTGGAGGCTTGGTGAGCCATCGGCAACAAACTAGTGTGTGGTTTGTTGACAAGGGATGACCGCTGTCTGCCGCGAGGTTCGTGTCTTACTGGGTATCTGATAATGCGCCAGCAACGGTCACAGGAGTGACCATTTTTGCCGCATTCGGTGGGACCTTTCATGGGTTCACCGGAGTGAACGACAAATATGTGGGTTTCCGACGATGGTGGCCTAACATGGAGGAGGCGCTGATGTTCTTTCTGAAAAAGAATGGAAAATATTTTGGTAATAGGTGGAAGGGACTCCATAGGTAGAATTTGTGTTCTAAGTTGGGAAAAAGAGTCATTGAGGCCAAGTAAAACTGGTAAACTCTCTCATCTTCAGCTTGTTGTTTCAATTTTTTGAGGTCATTGGTTATTTGTAAGTGATCGAGTTCATCCCAAAGTTGCTTGATTTGGTTGTTATATTCATGGACATAGTGATTGCGTTACTGCAGGGAGGATAACTCACACTTGAGATGGTAAATTCTAGCATTATTGTCATGACAAAAACGTGATTGAAGATCAAACCACACTGCTCGAGGATCAGTATGGAATTCAAGGGAGTTGACTATGGAAGGGCTAATGGAATTAAGGAGCCAGATAAGAACTATATCTTTTGTTTGGTTCCATTGGGTATAATCGGTAGAGGTGGATTCGAGTGGAGTAAGAATGCCATAAAAAACGAGTTTGTTTTTGGCATTAATTGCACGAGTCATGACTTTTTCTCATTTGGAGAAATTGTCGCTAGTGAGAAGACCAGAAACAAGGATGAGGCTAGGAGAGTCGGAGGGATGGAGGAGGTATATAGAGGAAGAAGGGTTTGAGAAAAAGATCATGGGAACCTGAGGTAGAGGACTAGTTTGCTCTGATACCATGTTAAGAATTGAGAAAATGATATTTCTATTACACTTCATTTACATTCCACAAATGATGAAATAAATAGATACAAAGAATTAGTTGATGCTTGAATTGTGAAGGATTTGTGGAAGTGATAGGTTATTGTGGAAGACAAAGTGGCCTAATTTGTGTAAGAATTTGTGGAAGTGATGTGGAAGACAAAATTGCTTAATTTGTGGAAGTGATATGTCGATATAGGGAAATGCTTTGGGTCCCGAATTCAGGACCCAAAATGTGTCCCGAATGTTTTTTTTGTTTTTTTTTTATTTTTTATTTACTGAATGATTAAAAAAATATTTTTTAATGATGTTGTAATTTTTTTTATTTTTTTTAAAATATTTATGATGATTAAAAAAATACATAAAAACAAAAAAACAAAAAAATAAAAAAAATAAAAAGCCTATTCGGGACACAAAATGGGTCCCGAATTCGGGACCCATAGCAGTGCCCGTCGATATATATCAATCAGCATCTATGAACGAACTTGCAGAATTCATAAGACCGAGTTTGACTATGATGCTGAGATCAGCTTGAGATCGACAAGAAATTAATTCTAGTTGTTGATTGGGTTTGGGCCTGCAAAGCTAAGGTTTTGAAGCCGTCCCATTACTATTTTTTTTATTATAATTAGGCCCATCACATCATTCAGGAAACAGTTAACTTATCAGAAAAAAAGAAAAGAAGAAGCAAAATGGTGAATATGGAAATTAATTATAAAGCAACTACAAACAGTGGCAATTAATGCAACGCTCGAAAGGAGAAAAATTCGACCATTTGATCCTCATCTAAGCGGTTTGGGTTCGGGGACATCAAGATTTGCCTCCAGTCGGAATCTGGATATCCATTGCTCCAAATCAAATACTCGGATTAAAGGAGAGAAAGGATACATCGCTTTTAATTCGAGTTCATCAATTTTTATTTATTTTTAATTATAACCATTTCATCGTTTATTTTTTATTCTACAAAAACCAATTTGAACCGTATGTATCTCTCGGCTTATTATATTTGCAATATTTTTGTTGTATGTATGGTACGTACTCCATTTTCCCCTGTTTCAGTTCTTGAAGCAGATGGCAAAGAATCCAAAATGCATGATCATAAGTCATTAACCTTAATAGATGGAGATTAGATTATAGGTATTCCAGAAGTATCAGATTTTAACATTTCCTGCTTATAAAAATAGAAAACAAGATATTTATAACTGTGAATTGTACAACTATTGCGTAATCGTTTTAAAAAAAATAAATAAAATATGGGACCTATATGAAAAAAATTAATTTTTTAATAGTAGACCCTACTCTTTTTTAAAATGATTACGTATTTTACGATTGTAGGTAGAATTACTAATAAAAATAAGAGAAATAATAGTTACAGTAGTGAGTACACAAACGCACAATGATAGTTGCAGTCGTAAGTGCACAAGTACTATACAATCACTTTGAAAAAAATAAATAAATACGAAACCCACATATAATAATTTTTTAATAGTGAACTTAACTTTTTTTTTAAATAATTGTACGACACTTGCGTACTCCACAATTATATATAACATTACTCTAAAAATAATTAACATATTCCGCCTCCCCTCCCCCCTCCTCTTAGTATTATATATACCATCTATGAACAAAAAAAAAAAAAATAGGGGGACGACTGTTCTTTGAAGTTTGGCCAGTAAAAATCAATTCGGAAGAACAAAAAACGTGTTTCATTCTATGCAAGTAAATACTATAAAAATTACTAACACGTGATCTTTTTTTATTTAAGGTCGGACGGTGAAGGGGACATATGACATGTTGTAATCGTGGGTAAACTTGTGACGCTTAAGATTTTTTTTTTTTGTCTTGTTTTGTTTAAGAACAGGGTGTATATATCAACTTACCACTTACTAATATTATATTTTTAGAAGAAGTGTTGCAATTATAAAAAAAAATTTATAAATTAATATAATTTTATATAATATATTATATCTATTTTATAATAAAAATAATTTTAAAATATTACAAAATTATATTAAGCAGCTTTTTTCTGAAGCAACAGTAGTTAAAATGTCAAGAAAGATTAAAATAAGAATGGAAATTAATATCGATCAATAATAGAAAATAAAGTACCGGGAAATCATTATAAATTTACAAAGAATTGTGCTACATAAAAGTCTTATATTTTACACATTATTTTAAAAATATATAATTTTTTTTTATTATATTTCATAAAATATAAAAATAAAATAATAAAATTATATATTTTTAAATAATGTATAAAAGTATGAAGTTTATCTCTAAAATTTTTTATTTATAAATACTTCTAAATAAATTTTTTCCTGGGTTCAATCAAAGGTTCAAACCCGGTGGGTGAGTTTCAAGAAAAATGTTATACCACCGTTATTAGATACCAATTTTGAGTCCCGCTACACGTCGCACTCCACTATGGCATTTCTTTAACTTTTTTAATTTTTCACTTGCTTCCCGCATTTGACTTTCTCCCTTCACTTCCACTTTCTTCTTCTTTATTATTATTATTTTTTCTAATCCTATGCAGTTTCATCACTTTTGTATGAATATTCAAATAAATTATAGATTAGTCGAGAAACTTGATGAACAATTACAGAAAAGGTAATTGCCAGACGTTCCTCTTTTTGCGTTGAGAAAATTAGCCGCAAGCAGAGATCAGCATGCAAGGTCGTTGGGAACAATATTACAATCATTAATCAAGAAATCTACTGTGATAAACCTAGACCAGTGATAAACAAGAGTGGTCCACCGAAATAATAGATTCAGAAAAAATTCAAATTAAAAAATCCAAATGAAATATGGAAATTGAGAAATCTATTGTGAAGGAGATAAAATGCAGAGGTTTTGTTTCCCGAATTTGAGGTCGAATGAAAAGCAAATGGCGTTAGAAATGTGTCTCTTGTGCCGGTTGGAGATGGGTATCTTGTGCGTCGGAGTTTGGGTGCAGTCAATCGGGGGCACTGGTTTGTCTCTTGTGTGTCGGGGTTCGAGTGCAGCAGCATTGGTTTGGGGAAAATGAAATGGATGAAAGTGAGAGTGTAGAGGTCCAGAGGATTAAAAGGAAAAAAAAAAAAGAAGTGAAAGTAGAGGTGAAAAATGAAAGTGTGAAGGAGAAAGTCAAACGCGGATGCACAAGCAAGTGAAAAATAAAAAAAGTGAAAAAATGCCAGGGATTCAAAATTGGTGTTTAATAACGGTGGCTATAGCATTTTCCGAGTTTCAATTACTCAAGTGTTCGGTGGACTGAAGGGTGGTGGGGTGGGCTGCCTTCCATCACAATCTCAAACCCTTTGGTGAAATCAGATTTTCTTCTCACGCCCCCCCTACATACGGCTATCTTTCCCTCTTCCCTTTCCTTACTCTCCAACCAATCGAAGGAAAATGTGAACAAAACAGTTCAAATATTTTTCACAAGAACTCGCCCACCATATAACATAACACACCTGCACATCCTCAAGTTCACGCAGCTCATTTCTGATTTCAGCCATGGCAGAAAGACTCCTACTTTTCTGGATTTTCTTTGTTCTCTCAACCCCCGCAAGGTCTCAGCTCGACGAATTCTTCTTTAACGGGTTCAAAGGTGCAGACAGCAACATGAGCTTGAATGGCGCCTCAGAGATCCAAGACAATGGCATACTACGGCTAACAAACGAATCGCAGCGAGTGCTTGGCCACGCGTTTTACCCACGTCGAATCCAATTCAAGAACTCCACGAATGGTAAAGCTTTCTCCTTCTCCACCGCCTTTGCTTTCGCCATAGTCCCCCAGTATGCGACTCTTGGCGGCCATGGCCTCGCCTTCACAATCTCTCCCACGAAAGAGTTTCCGGGGGCCCTTCCAAGCAATTATCTTGGCCTACTCAACGCCAGCGACGTTGGCAACTTCTCTAACCACATACTCGCGGTGGAGTTTGACACTGTACAGGACTTCGAGTTCGGAGACATCAAAGATAACCATGTTGGCATCGACATCGACAGCTTAGTATCAAACAAGTCTGTTCCGGCGGCTTATTTTGATGGTAATAACTCAAAGCAAGATCTTAATTTGCAGAGCGGTCAGGTAATTCAGGCATGGATTAAATATGATGCGCAAAATAATCGATTAGATGTAAAGCTTTCACCTTCATCTGTGAAACCAAGGTATACACTTCTGTCCTTTGAAGTGGACCTCTCATCAATTCTTCAAGAGTCCATGTATGTAGGATTTTCTTCTTCAACTGGTTTGCTCGCCAGCTCGCATTATATCATGGGCTGGAGCTTTCAAATGAATGGAGAGGCTAAAAGCCTCAATTTAGATAAGCTCCCTGCACTCCCAGGGCCTAAAGAGAATCATTTGGGCCCGATCATTGGTGTTTCTGTTTCAGGTTCTTTGTTGATGATTCTGGGTATTGGTTTGTCTGTTTACCTCGTTAGAAAAATCAAGAACGCTGATGGAGTTGAAGTCTGGGAGCTTGATGTTGGTCCACACAGATTTTCGTACCAGGAGCTCAAGAAAGCAACAAGGGGTTTCAGAGACAAAGAGCTACTTGGGTTTGGTGGGTTCGGTCGAGTTTATAAAGGAACTCTGTCAAATTCGAACACCCAAGTCGCTGTTAAGAGAATTTCGCATGAATCAAAGCAGGGTTTGCGAGAATTCATGTCGGAGATTGCCAGTATTGGTCGTCTTCGTCATAGGAATTTAGTTCAATTGTTAGGATGGTGCCGGCGGCGAGGCGATCTGTTGCTTGTCTATGATTTTATGCCCAACGGAAGCTTGGACAAGTGCCTCTTTGATGATCCTGAAACAATTCTGAGCTGGGAGCAAAGGTTCAAAATCATCAAAGGTGCGGCTGCAGGGCTTTTATATTTACATGAAGAGTGGGAACAAACTGTAATTCACAGAGACATCAAGGCAGGGAATGTTTTGGTAGATTCTGAGTTAAATGGACGACTTGGAGACTTTGGTCTTGCTAAACTATATGAGCACGGCTCCAATCCAAGCACTACCACGGTGGTGGGCACGTTGGGTTATCTAGCCCCGGAGCTAACACGCACAGGCAAACCGACAACCAGCTCAGACGTGTATGCGTTTGGCGCTTTGTTGCTTGAAGTGGCCTGTGGAAGAAGACCCATTGAGCCTAAAGCGTTGCCTGAAGAGCTGTTCCTGGTGGACTGGGTGTGGGAGAAGTGGAGAGCAGGAGCAATTCTCGAGGTTGTAGATCCAAGGTTTGGGGGTGAGTTCAATGAGCACGAGGCTGTTGTTGTGCTCAAACTAGGCTTGATGTGTTCCTACAATTCACCGAAAGCACGCCCCACCATGAGGCAGGTTGTGAGGTACTTGGAAGGGGAAGTGCCCCTGCCTGAGGCTGTGGAAGCACCAGATGCGTATGATGAAAAAAAGGTTGGTGCTGGTGGTAGTGAGTTAGAGGATTATTTGCATTCTTATCCAACATCGTCCAATTATGAGAAAGTGAGCATGCAGTCATCGGTCGGCGATGATAAAGACGCTGATCTTGAAGCTGGTCGTTCAACCTCACCTCTTTCATTACCCAGTAGAGGTGATGCTAGATAGCCATGACATAGCTTCAAGTCTTCTTTTTCGTTTTATCTTTTTTTTTTTTTTTTTTTTTTTGGGTGGGGGGACTTTCAATTATACGGTTAGTAAATTTTTGTTCTTATGTAAATAGTAGTCGCCCTTTTTTTTTCCCTCTGGTTGAAAATAGATTAGTAGAATTTGTTTTGTAATTCAAGAATCTTTTCTTTTTTAATCTTCTCGATAATATCATAAAAGTATATTAAATTGTGAATATAATTAATATGGGAAAGATTCCCGCATACAAAACAACAATAAAAAATACATAAAAGCTGTCTAAATTGTTCGGTTAAGGCTTTTGTATGAACAAGCGATGAGATTGTAGGAGACGATCTTGATGCAGAGAACAAGAACCACGTGATGCTATACCTAGTATTTGGATCCAAGTATTGTTGGAGTAGGCCGCTGTCCTTAGGAGATGTTAGGCAGAAGGATGATGATAGTGGCAAACCGTGTAAGTGGAAAGCGGGAATAAAAACAGAGGTGCAAGATCGGGAGAGGTGGAACCAGATATACTCTTTGAAGCCAAAAAAGAGGGGGAATAAAAGAATATGCCGAGAAATAAAGAGGGATGGTGAGGGAACGCTTAGGGAGGAGGCCAGAGGGGCTCTTCAAGGGGAGGAGAATCAGAGAGAGACGAGAAGTAGTTCAAGAACCTATTCAGCATCTCAACCTCGGGAATGTTCCGCCTGAATCCTCAAGTCAATGATTATTTATTTCATGTCCTTTTTGGGTATTCCTGCACTACTTCATATATATGGTGCAATATCTATTGACCAAGAGAAACATGAGAGCCATATCTAGGATGGATTTGGTGAGATAGAGATGGAGAGGAGATGCAGATTAATTAATTAATTAAGGTTTACTGGTTTAGAAGCCAACCTTCCAACAACCGTATCATGCAGACTTTCTCCAGCACAAATTCTTGCTGTGGCAGTTAGATAATGATTCTTTTGAAGGAGAGAAATGGGATCATAAAAGTGTCCTAATCTTCAAGGTTACAAACACTCTTATCCAATTAAATTATACAGACATCTATCAACTACTGTAAGAGTATCACCATCTTCAATATAAAATATGAGGATAAAAAAGTAAAATCACATATTTTTAAGTGGGTGCAATATAAAATATGAGGATAAAAAAATAAAATCACATATTTTTAAGTGGGTGTGCAGAATGTGAGGCTTCTGTATAGCACAACTCATTCTTTTGGGATGGCAAAGAATACGTGACAAAACATGCTGCGTGGTGGGTACCTACCACCCAGGTGCTTGCTTTTGCTTTACCAATCGAGAAGAGACCAGCCTAGCTCGCTCCTATCTTTCCATCTCTTTCTATAGTACCTAGCAAAGCATCTTGGCGGGTTCCTCCACCGATCGATGCATGCCTTTTTAATGTGCAAACTGCAAACAACGTGTGTAGAAAGCCCTACAACACGTGAATCCAAATGTCCCTGCCGACAATTCTTGCATCTAATATAAGATTAAAGCTGTCACTGATGCATCCATACGAACAAAGTGAAACTTAAATTGCCTTTTTTTTTTTGTAATCTTTTCCTTACTGAATTTTTGACTAATTAATTATTTTCAGATCTATACACTACATTAGAATCCACACATGACAGCAAATATTCAGTCAACCATCTCCGCAATGGTCTTTCAACCCTCCCCCCACTTGTCTCAATCCGTTGTTAACTCTACCTCTCTTTGTTAATTCCTGTAACATTTTTTTTTTTTTGGGGAGATATGTAAATAGGCAAAACCTGTGAAAAAAGTACCATATGCATATGCAGTTTCTTAACCAGTTCGTGACATAATCATGGAGAATAAATGTGAAGAAAAAAATGCATAGCATATTCTAAGCATGATAATGTGTAGTTCGGAGTTATTTATGTTGGAAATATTTTCAAAATAAGTATATATAATATTTATTATTAATAATATTTTAGAAATTTATTTTTAGAAGTTATGAATTATTTTGGAAAGAGATAAATTAAGAAAAGATTGTAAGCTATTACTTGTGGTTATAATAATTTTGGTCCATTGTTGGGGTTGTAGTTGTCAACTGGCTCAATGGTATTTACTATCGTTATCTACTTTGAAGTAAGAGGTCCAAACCACACCTTTATCAAAGAGGAGTTTTAATTATTTTGTAGGAATGATGGCCTCCACTCAGTCCAAGCACTCATGCATGAAGGGACGTGCATGTGGTGCACAAAAGCCACAACTCTTGGCAACAAAATTGCCAAAAGTCACACCAGTCAGGATTTGAATCTGTGCGAGATGGTTGGTGGAGAAATATATCTGTTCGGTTCAGATTTTAGAAAAATTAAAAGTTATAGCTTTTCATTCACATCATTTGGCCCTCTATAAATAGACCTATTGGCCTACAAATTTTAATAATGGAATACAGAATATAGAAGGAAAGTAGGCAATTTCGAAATTATCTTTCTCCCAAAAGTTTTTCATTTCTTCAAAACTTGTTATTAGGATCTGTTCATTCTGCAGAGAACAGATTTCTAATCTCTTGGTTGAATAGTAAAATCTGAGAGTATTCAGGATCTAATTTCGTGTGTATAACGCAGTTAGACAAACAGACTTGTTTTGGACTTTATTGTATCTTAGAGGCAAATTCGCTTGTAATCCGTGTGCATACCGTTATTGATGGGGGCGAATATTGTCTTAAAAAAAGTGACATTCATAACACGCTTGAAGCAAACTTTTCTCTCACTATTTTCTATTTTTCAGCCCCTTTGCACCAACAATTTAGCATGTGAAATTCAAGCTACATGCAGTTTTCATATATGCATGAAGTCTTGCATGCGAGAGAGTTAAGCGTGCAGCGGTGTCCCACTTCATAAAGCTACAGAGGAGCTACAATTTGACCAAAACTAAGAAGAATATTGCTGGCTTTAGTCTTGAACTTACCTCGTTTCTTCACTCCACTCTGACCGTGGAATTCCAGAATCTCTCTATGGTATACCAATGGCATGTCTATCAACTATGTGGCAGTATGCAATTAGCAAGCAGTAGCTCTCTAAAATTTGACTCAGAAAATATTTGAATATAACTCCGTTACCTTAGTCTTCAAACTCAGCTCCTCAATTCAGTTGTTATTTATGCGTTGATTAAGCTCCCACATGGATCTAAAAGGACATGGAGATAGTTTGGGGGGTTTAGAAAATTGCAGGGAATCGATGGGGAATATGAATATTTAGGCTGCGGGTGTGCTAAGGTAATACAGACAAGGACAATATCCTGATGAGGAAGAAGAGGTGAATTCAGAGTGTAAAATTTACCATCATCATTCATCATTATCCAAAGAAAAGGAGGAGAGAAATCAAAGCAAGCAATAATGACCTCCGCTTTATCATCATTAAGATCCTGTCCTTTTGTGTCCAAGAATCATGTTATAAAAAATTAAAATGATGGAAGTGGGGTATGGATATACGTGCTTGATGACTCCTTGAAAGATTATAAAAGAGAGAATCTTGTATTAGATTCGTCCAGGATGCATGCCGCTGAAGCAATCCTCTCCAATTTATCAGCCGTTTGTTCTGCCGTTTAGCCAAGGTCCAATACGGGATTTTTAGGAGTTTCACTTTGGGAGTTATGCCCAAAGTTTTAAATACCGTTCCGATTAATTTATTAGAATCAAATATTTTAATATCAATATAGTTTCTGATATCGTATTGAAATAGTTTATATATAAATAAATAAATTATATATATAAATTTTAAAATAATATTAATACAAGTCTTAAAGAATTAAAACTCATTTATAAAATAAATAATACTTTTAAGTTCTCAATTCAATTATTAAAAAAAATAATCATTCATCTTCATCACGAAAATAAAAGTAAGGATTTGATTTTCAACTCTCGATAAAAAGAGATTAAAAAAAGTTAAAAAATAATTTTTAAATATGAGAATTTAAGTAAAAATTATAAAAATATAAAATTTTGATCCGTACACAATAAACCGGTTGGTATATCGAAAACTGGTCGATATAAATCGAAACGTACGGAAATGACTATTTGACCTAATACTAAACACTTATCTCTCCTGTGTCAATTACTATTCCGACACGTTAAATACATACCAATCGGTACAGCACGGTATTCAAAATCTTGGTTATTCCTCAGTCGGTGTAAAATGCCCGTACGTGTTAATGTCAAACCCCTTTCAAATCTCTATTGTGATCATGTACATATATAAGCGTGTGTGCTATTCTGTTGCACTAGACGCATGCTACAGAAAAAGAAAAAACTTACAAAAAAAAAAAAAGTAATTTTTGTCTGTAATTATAATTAGAGTGGCATGCAAATGGTCTTTTGGGAAGAAAAAATCAAATGGTCTTTTCATTTTTCAAAATTGAAAATTGAAATTGTCTTTTATACAAAAAGGGTCAATTAAATAGTAGAAATGTGTAAGAGATGGATAAGTGAACAAAAATTTTATGTACAGTTATTTTTACGTAATTTTTATACATTCTAATAATATAATTGGCTGCATCATTTTTTTTAATTATTTTTTATCAATCATATCAATAAAATGTATAAAAAAATATATAAAAATAACTATAAGTGACATAATTGATAAGTGAATGATTACAAAAGGTAAATGGGAAATGTCCGTATTGCAATTAGGGGTGTGCAAAATTCTGAAAATTCCGACTCCGTCCGACTTCTGCTCCGATGCCGACTCCAGACTAATCGAAATTCGAAGTAGCTCCGAATAACTATTCGGAGTCGGAGTCAGAGTCGATTCCGACTTCGAAATTTTTTTAAAAAAACCCAACTATAAAACCGAGATTGTAGTTTAAAAAATTAAATGAAGAGAAAACAATTACAATAGATAATTAGATACAATTCAATACAATCTACAACAATTTTAAAACTAACATGTTACAACTTACAAGTTACAACTATAGTCCGAACCAACCAAAGCTATTGCAATAGATACAATCAAATACAATAGATACCAAGCAAAACTCTGATAGAACGAAAGGGATACAAAACAATAGATGATCTTATTTCTATCCATCCCAAGTAACCAGATAATGCATCTACTTATGAACTTCGAATCCATATTTCTCTTCCACCAGGCTTTAAAGCTTTATGAAATCTGTAAAAAGAGAAAAAATTGAAATAAACTAAAATTCCCCACCATATAATTTTGCCGTTCAAATACATTTCGGTCTGTTAGAAATGCAGAGAAATAAACAGTCCGACTCCAAACCGAATTTGGAGCTCTGATCGAAAGTCTGAGCTCTGATCGACAGTCGGAGTTCCTATCAGAGTCTGACTCCGATCGGAGGTCAGAGCTCCGGACTCCGACTCCAGTTCGGAGTCGGAGGAACAATTTGGCTCCGACTCTTGTCGAAGTCGAATGTCGGAAACGACAACTTCGACTTCGTCGGAGTCGAAGCCCAGCCCTAGTCTCAATGAGAGTAAAGGAAATGTTTAAGCTATCTTTGGATCTAAATTCATCTCAAACTAATAATTTATGAGAGTTATTATTTTTTTATAAAATATTAAATTCATCTTAATATATTTTCTACATTCAAATACATATCAGAATCTATTTACATTCAAACACATTCCAATAAAATCTATAAAATACTATTATTTACAAGTTAACTTAAATCATCTGAGATTGTCTCAATATCCAAATGCAGCCTTAAAGTTATAATATAATAAAGGCTGCCTTGTGCCCCTCGTGCAAATTGCACTTTCTATTTTTTTTTCTTTTAATCATTTTTAAACATTTAAAAAAATCACAAATTTACTAATAATTACTTTTTTAACTATTAAATAAAAATAAATAAATAAAATACACGAGCACTAGATGGAGTAAACCATGGGCAAGTTAGCATTTTCCAATAATAAATAGATAAGGGGTTTTACCAAGCAATTTGTGCCTTTATTTTTCACTTGAGGAAGAGGGACACACAGAAACATGAGTTGCACAACTTGAACCCAACTCAAACACATCCAGAAAATGAACATTGAACAGATGAGGTGATTTAAGCTGAAAACAAAATTCTAGCTATAGAAGCACCGTAAATAAGGGAGTAATGCTAGAATATGATAATATTCACATATTCCCAAATGAGTAGCAACAACGTTAAGTTACCAAAGTGCACATTCAGTCAGTTTTCTTTTCTGTTATCTTTTTCTTTCTCCTTCACTATCATCGTTGGCAAAACGTTTTTTTTTTTTTTTTTTTTTTTAAAAAAAAAAAAGGACGAAACCCCAATTTTATTGATTACCTTTATTTTTGGCAGAGGAAAACCGTGATCACAATCACGACACCTGGAAGGTACAAAAAACTAAAACTAGAAAAAGAGAACCCAAGCATCAAAACCAGTGCGACCATATAGCGTACAAGCCTTAAGAAATATACATAACCTACTTCCGAACAAGCCAAAGAATGAAACCTGCAAAAAGCCACATACACAAAAAGAAGGAGATGCAAATACCGAGATAGAAAATTAGACAAACAAATAACGCAAAACAAACCTGGCACGAGACTTATGATATCCTCAGGTAGGGCATACCCAATTTGTCCATGCGGAGAAAACCCCTCAATAGGTTAGGCAGCATGTGAATATCAGACCACTCAGAATTCAAACCTTTAGCCCCACATTTAGCTAGAAAGTCAGCCACAACATTACGTTTACGATAAATATGATTCACTATAAACTCCAGGCTATTAAGATGTTCTTGTAAATCATCCCAAAAGTCTTCTAAATATCAAATGAGACACTTAAATCCAATTTACTACCAGTTGAGAGTCCGTCTCTAATTCTAAATACCTCAGGTTGGCAAACCGTTTATACTGGGGAAGTTTCTTTCCAGTTAAAGTTCTTTCGTGGCTGCGAAAGACAAGGAAACGTCGCTCCTCCCTCTCCCTTTTAGGTTCGCACTCCCACTCTCAACACATACAGAGGACGAACAATCAGTTCCACATCCCAGAATCCTTAAACAAATGGCAAATGCCTTACTTCCCTTCTTCCTCTGTATTCTCTACTCCCTCTTCTTCGCAGGTGCTCTCTCTCTCTCTCTCTCTCTCTGTGTATGTGCTTGTGTGTATGAAAACTGTGGAAGCCTTTCAAACGTAACCTTTTCTTCACCAAAACATTTACAAGACTCTTCTTGATCTCTCGCATCTCGATCTACGTCTAGTGTAAAATATAACAGCTTTGATCGTACATTACCGCCTGTTTATGTTTTGTTTGCAGATGGGATTCAACTCATAATAGTGAACAACTGCAAGGAGAGCATATGGCCTGGAGTTCTTGGCACTTCAGGCCAACCAAACCCCAAAGATGGCGGCTTCCATCTCTATAGCGGCGAGGAAGTAGTCCTCGAAGTCGCGGAGGGATGGTCTGGGAGAATATGGGGCAGACAAGGCTGCTGCTTCGAAAAACAAACTGGCAAGAGGTCATGCCAAACTGGGGACTGCGCGGGGCTTTTACATTGCCAAGGCATTGGCGGAGTCCCTCCGGCCACTTTGGTAGAAATGACACTTGGAACCCCCAAGTCCGCCTTACATTACTATGATGTGAGTTTGGTCGACGGGTTTAATCTTCCTGTGTCAATGGTTCCTGTAGGCGGTGGTGTGGGGTGTGGAGTAGCCGCGTGCGAAGCTGACTTGAATGTTTGCTGTCCATCTGCCTTGGAGATAAAGCGCCAAGGGAAGGTGGTGGGCTGCAAAAGCGCCTGTTTGGCCGCAAAGTCGGATAGGTATTGCTGTACTGGGGAATTTGCCAATCCAAAGAGTTGCAAGCCAACGGTGTTTGCTCATCTTTTTAAGGCCATCTGCCCCCGGGCTTACAGCTACGCATACGATGATTCTACAGCTCTAAAGACATGCAGGGCTCCTCGGTATGTCATCACGTTTTGCCCTC
Source organism: Juglans regia (assembly GCF_001411555.2). Classification (NCBI taxonomy): domain Eukaryota; kingdom Viridiplantae; phylum Streptophyta; class Magnoliopsida; order Fagales; family Juglandaceae; genus Juglans; species Juglans regia. The sequence goes on along the minus strand of NC_049907.1, from coordinate 50,631,653 downwards.
CTGTTTGATGGATGACTTGAACAGTAAAGTTAAAAGCAAGTCTACGTCTGCTGTTTTGTTATCAATGATGTCCGTGATATTTGTAATCACTATTGTTCAAGTTTTTTGACTTTTTCTATGGTGTGGGTGAATTATTGTCTGGAAACCCGGATTTGATTATCTCAGCCCACGGATTAGACACCCTAAGTCTATTTCCACCACTAGGCAGTGGGTACTGCCAATGCCACGTCAAATTCAATTTGCAGTTTGCATTTTCAAAGCCAACTTGGTTTAGGGTAATCATTATCACCCAGTACCTTTGGTAATTTATGATAGAGATCACTGGAAAGGAATCTGAATGCAAGTTGGGATTTAGCACGCCATAAGATTCCTTCTGCAGCTCATGAATGGAAGTAGGAGCGTCTTAAAAATTAGATTTCGTTGCTACAAAGTGTCTTCAAAATGCATCACATAGATTTTAAATTTTAACCATCGCTTCTAATTAAGTTTTGCTAATACTGTTAGGGGTGCAGAGTACTAGCATCTAAGTATCAAACATGTAAAGATTGAGTTGCAAATTTTGACTTCTCATGTACATTATAGACTATAGAAAGCCCAAAACATCACTCACATGAGCATTTGAGTGAGTACACAAAACCATTAAGCAAGTTTAAGTACAGTATCGAAAAGCAAGTATTTTGTCCAACTTCTTACCCAGATTGGACAAGCCATCACTCATATTCGCACCCCCACCCATCAAATAATTGTTACAAATAACGTTCCTCCAAAACATAATGATCAACATACAAAGCAGCACCAAATTTATATGCCAGCCATATTGAGTTGGGGAAAAGGTTCTTTAAATAAAACAAAATAATCAAATTTCACATTTAAGAAAAATTCTGGATTCTCCTAAACACAAAGGCTCTCTCCACCTGATAGCATTTTGTACAGTCTCGGTTACAAATCTAATACCTCCTTTTTTTCCTTTTACACCGTTAAAACTTGTACACTAATTTTTATCTCCTCTGCAGAATCATCTGGTGCGTTCACCACCTGATCCTCAGCTAGCCTGTTTCTAGGTATATTCTCAAGCTAACAATGTACAGTTTCTTAAGTACAAGCACCAATTTTTATTTTCAATTAGCTCCTAGTAGACAGGAGATTGGAAGAGAGAGAGAGAGAGAGGGTGCTCATACTATCCTCAGTTAGCTGTACAAGAGCTTTGTTTCCTAGGCCATCTGAGCGGGATGAGGATTCATTATGCTAATCCTCAGTTAGCTGTACAAGAGCTTTGTTTCCTAGCACCCAATCAGAAAGCTTTTACATGCTCGTTATGTATTGAAGGAAAAAACTGAGTACAATCTTAGCATATATTCCCCATAAATTCATGATAATACAAGATCTAAAACTGAGAAGGCAAGTAAAATAGACATACAAAGAAATATATCGGGGCTCACCAATGCTCAATCAATTGACAAGAAATTAACATTAAAGAAAAACCATTGGAGACAAAAAATTTTACTGTCTTCGTGTATACAAGTAAAGAGTAGAACCAAATGAACTACTAAAGAAAGAAAGTACCTCCAGCTGCAACAAGTTTCTCTACACATGCGCAACTATATGCTTTCCGTACGTATGCTTCTTCAGAGCATTCAGATGGACCTTTATTCGGTTAAGTATTAGTTCAAGTTGCTGGTCATCACAAGTTTCAAACACTTTCTATACAACATAGTTTGCAAACTGATCTTTCATCATTACCTAAATCAACAAGGAAGAAACCAAAAACAAAAGAAGAAAGTGTTAGAAAAGTTCACATAATGATAAACGAGGTTCAAGAACATTAGCAAAACGAATTACCTTGCAGATACATAGAATGGCCTAAAACTGTACAAGGATGGAAACCTTATGAATTGCAAATCTAAAATGAAAATAAAAAATACACTTGGACCTGTCAAAAGAGACATCAAATACCCTAGCTTTAAGGGAAACCTTCATAAGGTATGGGAACCTTCAACAATCTCTCTCTCTTTTTTTTTTTTTTTTTTATTAGTACCAGGTGTCTAGGAACAGCGTCCCGACTAATCTTAGGGGTGCACAGACCCTCAGCAAGGAAGTTTCCGCAAATACACCTCAGGTAATTTAAGAGAAAAATCCTCCAATCAGATAATTCCTAGAGATTGTTTGCACCCAAAAGAATTTGAACCTTAGATCTAGGGGGAGCATACCCCCGAGCCTAAGGCCTTTATCACTTGAGCCAACCCCTAAGGGTTAGCAACCTTCAACAATCTAAGGGTAGCGATTTAAATTGGCATGGTCAACCCCCCATACATCTAAATGCAAATTTGTTGACGTACAGGGTTATCATATGTCATCCACAAAGGACTAATATCATAGCAAGAGGGATGACAGTCCACAATGGGTGCGGTTCTATTCCATTGAAGAGAAACGTAAGAGATATATTGAGAAATAGAAGCACTTTCATTTGACTCGAAAATATATGATGGAAAAAGCTTGAACGGACTTTAAACATATATAATGACAGTAAGCACTAGGAACTTGGACAATTGACAAACCTGAAGGGGTTCATTTTCATCAGTGGAACCAAGCATCTCATAGACCAGTGTCTGGCATTCTGTTGGAGTTCCAAAGCTTAAACACTTGTAGATAACATTAGAGGCAAATTTCTGCTGGCTCATTTGGACAATCTGATCAGTTAATTTATTTATTATAGCTGAACGTTCATGAGGCTTTCCATGCTCCAGCACATGCTGTAAAAATGGATGGAAGCAATCAAAACACTTGGTACAACAACTGAGTTGAAGTGTTGAGCAAAGAAAACACAAACATATGTCATGATAAATGGACATCCATGAATCCAATAAAGAGTAAAAACCATTTGTGAAGTAACACAAGTCAAAATGTACTATTCATGAAATAATAATAATAATAATAGGGCCTTAACAGCTAAATAATGCAGGCCAAAATGTACTGCATGGTAAAATTAGGGATGCCCAAAATCAAATTTCAATAATATCTAAAATATACCATGTGGTCCATGTGATAAAGAAATTATAAGCTCCGATATGATTTAATTTCTCAGCAATGTTTAGAGTCCCTCCAACTCTTGGAGGAGTTGAATTTAAGTCAACATAATTTATCAACAGAACAGAAGGATCTCTACTATTACTTATTTCAAAGAAATACAATGGTCAGCACAAACAATGAACAACTGGGAAAGAATGTCATGACAAATAATCAACATAAGTTGTCCTATATGAGTCCAAATAGCAGTAGCAAACACGAAGCTTCCAAGATGTACAACAAACCTGTACAACATAATTCCCATACTGGTCTCGTGCCAACATGCAAACAGACTGCAAAATCTCATCCATCATTATTTGTTGTGTTTTAGGGTCATCACAGTGCTCCAGGATTCTCTGTCATATTAAATTTATATAACTTTAGCCATAATCCTTCCATTTCAGACACCACACAGACATGTGCACATAGAAAAACACAGTTTTTTACCTGAATGACACGACAGCCATATGGATCATGAGTAGACATAGTCAGAACTTGATCATAAAAGGTTGAAACAATAAACTAGATGGTAGGGGTGAAAACCGACGCCGATCGACGTCTGGAAAAGTGGATGAGATGCCGACCGTAACCGGTCGATGGCGAGGAGGACACCGATCGAGGCAGTTCTCTGCCGGTTCTCGGTCGGCGTCGGTTCTTTGGCAGTTCTAGTGAGATAATTATGAGAGAGAATGAGAGAGGGAGAGATGCATAGGAGAGAGAGAGAGTTACAGAAGAGAGAGAGAGAGAGGGTTGCAGAGGAGAGACTTTCGGGAAGAAGAAGATCGGGGAAGAAGAAAGCTCTTAACGAAACGACGTTGTTTCACTTAAGTTTAAGTGGAACGGCGTCGTTTCAGACTTATTATTTTTTTCTTACGTCCTTAATAAAACAACGACGTTTGGTTTAATGTCAAACGGCGTCGTTTCCAGTATCAGTTGCAGTACTTATTAACTAAAACGGCGCCGTTTTGATAAGGGTATATTAAAAAAAAAAAGGATTTTATTATATCGGTCGGTTCAGCGGTCCAGTCCAGCTTCAAACCGAGACCGAACCGCTGAACATCGGTTTCTAGCTATTTCCACCGCACGCTGACCGGTTCCGGCCGGTTCCTGACGCGGCCGGTCGGTTCGCGTCGGTGGCGGCCGGTGCTGTCGATTTCTGTACAGCCCTACTAGATGGCATCTTCAGGTACACATTCAATACATTTTTGGATGACATGGTTCCCATTTTGATCACGTACGCAACGCATAACATGACCATCCAGCTCCTTGACCATTTTAGTGTGTTGGTCCAAATCAACGACTTCTATAGCCTGAAGAGTACAAATCCAGCTCCGAAATTTCAGTTCTAATGCAAGGTCAATGCACCCGTACTTATGCAATTGGCATTAGGATATAATTATGTTAAATATCAACCCAACGTGTGAATATGAATGTAAAATTGTCTTGTATAGCTGCCCCATAAATTAAGCTTGTCCTCAAGCATTTATGGTGTCTCCAAAATATCAGAAATATCTCCCAACAGTGCCTCAAATTGTCAATGGCGGTGACTGTAGATTAGTTTGTCCCCTGAGCTTTCTCCTATAAAAGGAGATCAGTTGTAAATGGAACAAGTGTGTGAAAAATCTAAAGAATGCAGTGTAGAGATAGTTTTTGTTAGAGTTTGTATATTTTGAAGAAGTTTCGAAATATATTATTTTCACTATAGTGGACGTAGGCAAGTTGCCGAACCACTTACATATTGTCTCTATCTTGTGTTTGAGTGTGTTTCTGGGTGGTTTTGGTACAACAAATTAGAGGCATGCAGGCTCTGAAATCCTAAATCCTTAACAAGATTAGAAAAAACTGCGATCAGTATGAGTTAATGCGCTTCCATGTCCTCTACCATTTGGAAAGCAAAGAAGTTGGCATACTGACTCATCCAGTTCAATATACTCAAACCTAACGGTAGTTTGGAGAGCCTAAATTTCTCGTTAGTGCAATGAGTTGCTTCGAAGTTATTAGGGTTTAGATGATTCCCATATAGTGTTTAAAACTCCTCAAAATCAATGCCTTATTCACCATTCTCAAAGAGCAGCTTTATCATGGTCCCCACCACTTAAGCAAGTGAATGTCAGTATGATCTCGGCTGGAACTCTCAAGGATTTCAATGTCTTGTTCACCATTCTCAAAGACCAGCTAATTTATCATGGTTCCCACCACTTAAGTGGGTGAATGTCAGCATGAACTCAGCTGGGACTCTTTAAGGATTTCGCAAATAAATTATGTTATATAACAGCATTAAGCCAGTATCTTCAACGCGTATCGATACAGGGTAGAAGATACCACTGTTGAAACTCAAGCAAAAAATTCAAGAAAAGCAAATATAAAGAATGTACTGACATGATGTAAAGTTTGCATATGTCGGGTCAAGTGGATGACCATACCTTCTGGATAACTTGACAGCCATACATTTGAAGGCTAAGGGTCAGCACGTGATCATTGAGCTAGGATCTGTTATTCTCTGATTTGGGGCGCAGTTCCATGCTCAAAGAACTGAATACAAAATCATAAATGCTAGGCATAAAGACAACATTCGAGTACTCAACTTATGATTACATTTTAAAAAATAAGGGCAGAAACAAATTAATAGACAAAATTACCTTCTGAATCACATAATTACCAAAAACATCAGTCATTAATGAAAGTGCTTGGGGCATAATTTCATCGAAAACCATGTTTTTCTCTTCTGCTGTGGCAGTCTCAAGTTTCTGTTGAATAAATTGACTCCCATACTGATCAGCACTGTTGAAGGTATTCAATCAGAGAATTAAAACCTGGAGGTCTCCAATAAATGACAGCAAAGAAAGTTTAACAAGCAGTAGATACCTGAACTCAACGACTTTGCCTGCAATTTCAGAAAGTTCAATGGATTTAGACTTATTGCTCTTAAACTCATCTAGTAAAGTGGATGCAAAAGTTTCATCCAAGCTACCAACAACTTCTGACTGCCAAGCTCCCATGACACCCCCAGATAAATTTCTCATACCAGGAAAACGCATGTTTCGCTCACTGTGCGGGAGAGTACTACCTGATCCAACAGGGGAGTTAGGAAGAAGGAGGTTCTTAAGAAAAGCACACCACCACCATTAAAAACGAAAGATAAATAAAGATTAAAGTTTTACATCAATTACTATTCACTCCTTACTCCACATCTGACAATTTTTTTTTTACAAAATGTGAAATGTGAAGTGTGAAGTAGATAATAATAACTAATGAGAATAATTTTTCATAAATAAATAGTTAAGATCTTGTTGATTGAAGTTGCATTGACTTTCTTTTAAAATAGTTGTTATTGCAAGTAAAAAGTTTCAAAACAAAATTAAAAGAATATATAGTTAAAAAAAAAAATCAACTGCCCAAAATTGGGGTTGGAGGGGGTTGATCACCCAACCAATCTTGTACTGATTCACTATCTCATTAACTTGAAAGTATGGATCAAGCCAACTATTTTTAGGATCAAAATTCTTCTTATCATTTACCATTCATCATCTCACACTTCAAACCTTATAAAAAATACATTCATATCTTATGAAAAACACACTTATATCCTATAAAAACATCCCTCACCTTATAAAAAAGTTATAAGTGTGAAGTGTGAGAGTGAATAATGACTTATGCATAATAAAATCCTTTTAAGATAATTAAGTTCAAACAAGTATTAAAGATAGTTGAATATCTATGAGATGGATATTATCACCCCACACAAAATGGTTCATTGACATTTTTTAATAGAATTTTTATATAAACTGGTTTATTCTAACCATTTAAAAGATTGACACGTATATATGACACTTTTTCAACTTCAAATTTTAAAATAATATTTTGTCATTTGTGTATCACACATGCCATTTTTATAGATAAATTGGAAGAACAAACTAAAAAAAAAATTATTATGAGTAATAATATATGCTCAATTATTTTTATAATGGGGGTATTTATGTAAGATTAATGATATATTTATAATTATTTTTTATTATTTTTATACAACTATGTGTTAATTTAAAAGTATTTATATAAAATGATCTTGCTTTATAAATTGTTTTAAAAAATATCTCCCATTTAGCACGTATTTATATAAAAGTTATAAAAAAAGTTATAAATATATATTTCTTTTATCTAAAATTATATTATTTTATAAAAATATCTCTCATTTAAAAATAAACATATAAATAATTTCAAAATAACTTGTATATTATCATTTTTCTTATTCTAAAACTTTGTAAACTTTGTTTTTGAATTAATCTTATAATTCAATGAATGATGAAGATTATAGAACGCTAAACTCTCGTGTTTCCCGATCCGTATGCAGCGTGGTGGCCTGCCACGTCATCACGTGGAGAAAAGTGACAGTCTACCCTCTCAAGTCCTCAGCCCAATAGGAAGGTGACAAGCGGCCTCTGTGTGACGCTAGAAAAATGCCCCCACCCCACTTTCACGTTTTTAGAGCATTAGCATTAGATTGATTATCTTATTCTTTAAATTTTGACTAATATGTAACTTTTTTACCTTTAACTAATCATTCAAAACTTGAAGTTTACATTGTATTAGTCATCACACTCTCTATAATAATAAAATTTTATTATTTTTTATTATTTTTTATTTTTTTATTAATTTTTATTTTATTTTCATAATCTTTAATAACTTCCAATAAATTATATTCATTTTTATTTTCACAATCTAACAATCTATAATATAATAATCTCATATGTATATAGATGGTAAAATCTCATATGAATAAAAATCTCATATCTATAATATAATAATCTTAAAAAATACTTTTAGATTTGTTATAGTTCTTTTCATATTTGAAAAGAAGAATGGATTTACTATAACTTATAGTTTGGATGAAAACAATTTAGCTAATTTAATGTGAAGTAAATATGGATGATGTTTGCTAAATTTAAAGATAAAAAGATATTTGGTTAATCCAATGCCAATACCCTTACTGCCAGGTGTGAACCAAAACAGGCATGTGCACAAAAAGAGCCCGTGGAGAGTGGCAACAGAACTTTATGAATTCAAATTTGTTATAGTTGGATTAAAATGAAAGATGGCAAATATATAAAACTGCATGGCTTCATAATATTTATATTTCTTTGACTATTATATTTTTATGATAATATTAAATACTTTAGAAATATTATAAAATTACTTTATATATATATATATATATATCACTTAAAACTGTTTTGAAATAAATATCTAATCCAAAGATAATGTAATTAAATATGACTACAAAATGAAGCATATCAGATAACAGTATTCACTGCGGTGGTGGTTCGGTTTGCAGTCTTTTTATTATTATTTTATTTTATTTTAAAAGAAAAGCATCTTATCTACATTAACAGGCTGACATGGAGTTGCAGACATGTGAGGCTGTTTTGCGCCAAACGTGCTTCTGCTACAGTGGTCACGTGCCTTGTCTGTGCTTTTTACACCAATTAACTTTTCTTATTTTAATTTTTTCCTCGTGTTCTAATGTACTTATTACGAATGGAGATAATTTTTTATTTTGAATAGTATTAGATATAGTTTTTAGAGCTTTGCTACACAACCTCCACAACACTTCACACTCTATATTTTTTAAAATTTTTTAAATTTTTAATATTTTTTTTAATTTTTTTTTTGAGTTTATTCTTTTTAAATTATTTCAAATTTTTTATTCATTATTCATATAATAAATATTTAATAAAAGAAAAAAAATTAAAAATTAAAAATAATGTGGAGTGTGGAGGTTGTGTGAATAGTAAGAGGTTGAGTAGATTTTTTTTAGTTATAAATGGTATAAATATTGTTCTTTTTTAAAAAATAGAGTCTATTATTTAAAAAATTATTATTTTTTATATAAATTCTATATATATTTATTTTTTTAAAAGAAATACATGATATTTACATATTCTATGAAGAAAAATAATTTATGCACAATATTTTTCACAACAGTTTATAGAACTATATTTTAAATGAGAGGTATTTTTATAAAATATCTTATAAAAATATTTTTATTTTATAATATTATTATACAATATGTTATATAATGTATTGTGTGTATCATTATACTTCTATAAATAAAAATATCATATATTATATATTTTATTCCTCCTCCTCTTGACATAACTACATTATCTTTCCATCCATGATTTTCAGTGCTCATGACCCTCTCTCTCTCTCTCTCTCTCTCTGATATAAATAAATAGATACAAAATTTAAAGATAAATTGAATGGACAAGTACTGATAAATAAAATAAAATAATAGTCCTCTGTTTTTTTGGGGGATAGATATAATGTTTTCGGTTAACACCAAATTCATAAATTTCTATTTTATATTAGTACTCGTGAACTTGTGAGTATTAAATGTTGTTCACTTTACATTCTCGGCATATTAATTATTTGCTGCGTGGGCAGGCACTAAGCAGTCAAAAATAACGACTAAAATAAAGTCTGGCACGTGGGAGCGATTAATGAGATTTGGCTATGATTTCAATTTTTTTATGTTTCCATGATATAAGAATAAATCATATATACCATAGTACTACGATCTTCCTTTCATATTATTTTTATAAATGTGACATATTCTATCATTTTTAGATCGTCTCTTATTTTATTATTTAAATTTAAAAATTAATGTGTAATGCAATCTTATTATAAGTTGGGAACAAAAACGAGATGTAAGTGTAATTGGTACAACTTTTTTATTTACAATGACGCAATTGAAGAACTCGAGCTTTTAATATTGATGATTATGTAGGTATGGGATTAGACGTTTGGAACTGCTGGAAAATTGGGAAAACGTCATGTCCAAGAATTTTAGGAATCAATCTTTTCATTGCATGAGTGGAACATCATCACATGTTTGAAAAAGAAACACAGAGTAGCATTAGCAACATAGGAATTTTGTGACATTTAAATTAAGGTGCATGAATCTTATAAGTGGGCAAAAATTAATTAGTATTTGAAAACCCAATACCTTTAACCTTGCTTTATGTCTAATTTGAATAATGAAAATATTTTACTATTATTTATTATTTTTTATTACTATTCATTATTATTTAATATTCTTTCATTATTTTTTTATTACTATTTATAAAATATTTGAGAATATCTCATTACCCAAACGCAATCTAATCAGTAGAGTAAGACCTCATCTGTATATGAGATTAAATAAAAAACAAATCTTAAAAGTTGAATAAAAATATTATTATAATATAATTTTTATTTAAAATTTTAAAAAAATTAAATTATTTATTATAATTTATATAAAAATTTATAAAAATTATAATAATTATATGAAATGACATCAGATTAACCAAACCATACTAGGCCAAAGAGTTCCTTCCAGCTGGTCGTCCATGTAATCAACGTATCATGATCTCTGTGACGCTCGACCTCACGTTATAATTCGTCTTCATCTATCCAAACAATTTCTCCTCAATTTGTGTTTTGTCTTTGGGACCAAACCTGCCCTAATAGAGATTGGATAATGAACCTATCTGTTTCTTAATTTACTAAACGCACAACTAATATATAATTAGCATAGAAAATATTATTTTAATAATTATAATCAATGTCACGATTAGTGGTGAGCTCTTAAAGATACAAAAAGATTACACAAATAAAATCACAACTTGACGTAACTTTATGAGATCTATTAAATTTATTTTGTAATAAAAATAATTTTATAATTTAATATATTACATCAAATTATATTATATTAATTTTTGAGTTTATCTTTACGCTATTAACTAAAATATTTTCAAATATATTTTATCTGATCTAAAGGAAATGGATTAATAGATACATCGGACGGGCCTCACTCGGGTTTGCCTTTTTTCTCTTTCTCTATCATTTTCCTCGTTGGGTTGGCCCAGTTTCATGTGCTGATTCCCAAGCAGGTTGGAGGATGGGAGCAGAAATGGGTGGTCCAAGAGGAGCTTCCCTATTGGGCCATTAGCGAGACAGGGATTAGAAATTAATGGGCTGAAACTAGATAAATTCCTCCATATAGACTTGTATAATTGTATTGATCAGTAAATAGATATTTTCATCCAGCATCATTAAAGACACATACATAAAGTCCCCCACATTGAACTCGATGGCCATGTATTATGGTGTGCATTTTAGATTAATTTATGGAATAAGAACATGATAAATACCCGTATTAATCAGAATCAGTTAACTTAATTGATGTAGCTCGATCTTCATTAGATCAAGGAAGGAGTGTGATAAATCAACGGTCATAATCACTAAGTACGTTCAACCTAACATTGATCTTATACACATACCCAATTGTTCTTTAATTAAGTAATTGCTAACATGTAATTTTGGTATATGATTTCGTTTTCAAAGCAAATCCTTGTAATTATTATAAGATATAATGGAAGTACTGCAAAAAAACAAATATTAATTGATCAATTTATTAATAACTTCAACGAATATATATATATATATAGGTATTGCAATTAATAATTAGTACCTAGCTACATGCATGACCCATTGCACCATGCATGCATGGATTTAGTATTTTCCAGACCATTTTCTAAATCTCTAATGCATCAGCATGTGCATGCATCATATCTATGCATAATGCATGCATGTTAAGTAACTTATTGATCTACACAAACAGTCTACCTCCAAAAACACCTAAATCTTCAAACCGAACTTACCTACCTAGAGAAAATTCTGGTGTTTGAGCAGATCAAGAAGTTTTATTACGTACCTAGCTAAGAGCTGGGTGAGCAATAACCAGGCATATATGGATGCGCGCATATTCGATCCTCGGAGAAAACCGGCGCAAGGGCAAACAAGTTTCTAACCTACTTTACTGCTCCTATATATATAATTAATGCAAGCATCCGGCCAATATGACATGCAGCCACACACACACACACATAATATATATGCATCTTGAAACTTTAAGAATTCAAATACCTGGAGTACTAGAGCTTTCTTATGCGACAAAATGAAACTTCAATTAGCTGGACTAGAGCTTTCTTAAGCTATATATAATATACTTTGAATATGAAAATCTAGCAAAATGAAAACTTTTTTCATGCACGGGAACGTACGCCAAATTGCATCCCATGCAACAACGTGGGGATGACCATTATCACGAACTTTTTGAAATATACACTTTATATATTCACAGTTGAATAACATCACCTACGGCTCAAGTTGCCACAATTAAGCAAGAAACCTAAAGTCTCAAGTTAGCTAGGCGTAAATTTAGGTGTACACGTTATTCGGCCTAAGTTGTTGGAGCCAAATAATCTATTTTTGTATAAAAAGTGGCGTGTGATGCTTTATTCTTTGCAGATATACCCACCCAAAGAGAAACAGCGAGCAAGAGAGAGATCAGAGAGCGGGGGGGAGTTCTAGCTACAAAAATATAAAAAGGGGTAGTTGTAAACTGATGAACTGCCCAATTCCCACGTCAGAGACTAAACACCAATAACACCAATACTGTAAAGCTAAAAACCATTAACGCATTGTCATCCTTATCCAAGAACCGGACATTCTTAACACAGGAACGTCCTTGCATAGGGAAAAAATACTAGATCACGAGAAATGAAAAATGCCCGAGTGGAGTCGGTGGTTGCGGAGCTCGAAGGCACCCTTCTGAAGGACCAAGACCCCTTCTCCTACTTCATGTTAGTGGCATTCGAAGCCTCGGGTTTGATTAGGTTTGCGTTGTTGCTGATGTTATGGCCCGTGATTTGCTTGCTGGACATGATGAGCATGGCGGACGCGGGGCTCAAGCTTATGATCTTTGTTGCAGTCGTGGGTGTTCGTGAATCCGAGATCGAATCAGTGTCGAGGGCAGTTTTGCCGAAGTTTTACATGGATGGCATTGATACGGAGGCATGGAAAGTCTTTAGCTCGTATGACAAGAGAGTTGTAGTGACCAAGACACCGAGGATTATGGTGGAGAGGTTTGTGAAAAAGCATTTGCGAGCTGATGAGGTTCTCGGAAGCGAACTTGTTCTGAACCGCTTTGGTTTTGCAACGGGTTTTGTAGAGGAATATGATATTCGTCCTCTCTCTGATCGGGTGGCAAAGCTTTTTGTAGATGAACCGCCAAGTTTAGGATTAGGAAGGCCTACATCAGCTGCTGATTCTTCGTTCTTGTCGCTATGCAAGGTAATTAGTAGCACCTAGATAGATAATTTCACTAAAGAAAATAATATTAAAGTATACATACATGATAATTTAATAGACTAATATTTCTGGAGGTAAACTTTATCTTTAGATTTGTAAACTTTTTGGAGAATACATTAAATTAGAGTAATATTACTTACAATCGTGAAATGCATAAGAATCGTATAATCACTTTAAAAAAAATAAAATTTATTATTAAAAAATTAATTTTTTTTATATAAATCCTGTATTTATTTATATTTTTTAAAATAATTATATGATATTTACATACTCATTTCTCTCAAATTAAATCCAATATATTCTCGTACCGTTGTACGTACGTGCGGCCTTATATACATGAACAAATTTATTAAATCCATTTAATACCGAGATAATCTGTGATATACAGGAACAAGTACATCCATCAATGACCAGCAACCAAAAGCAGGACCGCCAGGTCCTCCGCCCGCTACCTGTAATCTTCCATGATGGCCGCCTAGTCAAGAGGCCAACACCATCGACTGCCCTCCTGATCCTCTTATGGATGCCCTTAGGCATCTTGCTTGCAATAATCCGCATTGTTGTGAGCTTGATGGTACCAATTTGGGCTATTCCCTACTTGTCTCGGCTATTTGGTGGCGAGGTAATTGTCAAAGGCAAACCACCCCCGCCTGTGTCTGATGGCAACACCGGGGTACTATTTGTGTGTACCCATCGAACCCTATTGGACCCCGTGGTCCTTTCCACCGTACTCAGACGTAAAATCCCAGCTCTGACATACTCTATCTCTCGATTAACAGAGATCCTATCACCAATCCCCACCATCAGGTTAACGCGAATACGTGAAGTGGACGCAGAGAAAATCAAGCAACAATTGACCAAAGGAGACCTAGTGGTTTGTCCTGAAGGAACAACATGCAGGGAGCCCTTCCTTTTAAGGTTTAGCGCACTATTTGCTGAACTAACAGATCGAATTGTACCGGTGGCTATGAACTATCGTGTTGGGTTCTTCCATGCAACAACGGCTGGGGGTTGGAAAGCACTGGACCCCATTTTCTTCTTCATGAACCCTAGGCCTGTCTATGAGGTCACGTTCTTGAACCAGTTACCAGTCGAAGCAACATGTTCTTCTGGGAAAAGCCCGCATGAAGTTGCAAACTACGTGCAAAGGATCTTGGCTGCTACGCTAGGGTTTGAGTGCACGAACTTTACTAGGAAGGACAAGTACAGAGTGCTGGCTGGAAATGATGGAACTGTATCTTATAATTCGATCATTGATCAGATTAAAAGGGTGGTGAGCACCTTCAAGCCGTTTATTCACTAAGTTAATATTAGACAAAGATTGATTTCTTTAATTTTCTGTCTGCTAGATGATTTTTTTATGGTAGTAATTTTCTTTATTTTTTTAAATTATGAAGTACTTAATTTGTGATCTCGAATTATTAATGTAAAATAATGTATGAAGGTGGCTAATGTTTGTCTAGTAGTACAACTGTTACCGTCATGAGTTACCCTTTTGGGTAGGGGTACGCAGCAGGACCCCGCCCCACTACCCTTTTGGGTGGGGCGGCTTACCCCGCCCGCCAGATGCAGGGGGTGGGTGACCCCACCCGCATTTGGTTCCTAAAGAGGGGACGAGGGCGGGATAAGGGTTACCCCCGCCCTGCCCCGTATTATATATATATATATATAAATATATAAGTATTTCAGTGTGTATATATATAAAGACCAGGCATAAAACGTGTCTGGGTTTTTTTACTTAATAACAAATGACAAAACGATGTCGTTTTGTCATAAACAATTAATTTACAATTAATTGAATGTTGCTACAATAGCTAATAGTACAATTTGTAATATTTAATATTTTTAGATGAGTTTATAATATTATAATAGTTTATTAATTCTCTTAATTTGTATAATTGTAAATTGTAATAGTTTAGTGCCTTAACGATAATTATTACTTAATTAGTTAATACTTAATATTATTAGTTGAAACTTAATATATAGTTAATAGTTCTATCTATATATTTTATTTTTTTAAAATATATTTAATTTTGTTAGTTAAATTATGGGCCCAAAAACATATTATAAGCCATTTAGGACCCAAATAACTAAACTAGGCTGAAGGCTCAGTACGAGGGGCGGGTGGGCCGACGGATGGAGGTCCACCCCCGCACCCCGGGCACCAGATGGGGTGCCCTGCCCCCACATCCCAAAAATCATTCTTATCCTTCAATTCCTAATTATTATGCTTCTTCAAATTCCTAATTATTTATATCATGTTAAGGAAATTACTGGAGTGTCCATTCAGGTACCTAACGTACCCTTCATAATATGTTTTTGATATCCCAAATGAGAAGAACCGATTAGAGAGAGAGAGAGAAAGAGAGTTTTGTATATAACACATATATATATATATATATATATATAAATATATATATATATATATCTCGTACTTGACAGTATCGGTACGTAGTACCCTCGAATTAAGTACAAGACAAGTGCATCATCCGTACATATTTTAATTTGTTTTTAGCTTATACCTTAAGCGATTATTTGTTACTTTAATCTACTCTTCTGCATGAAAGTATAACAAAAAATTGAGAAAAAGATATGCTCAATCAATTAAATTATTAAATAATATCGTGTAAAAGTAGTTTTCAACGGTTTATTCAAACTCAACTGTCGCCCGTACTCCCAAGGCGGCACATGTCCCTCACGCATCATCACAGTCTCTGTGTTTACTTTTTTTTTTTTTTTTATCTAAAGTTGAAAATATAGATCTACAACTTTTTAAGCTCTATTTCGCTATTTTCTTGTGTATTATTTACTTTTATGTTATTTCCTTTGTTTTAAGTTAATAATAAAAAAATAATAATCTCTTGGACATTTTGTCCATAGAGTGAAAGTCCTCTCCTCCTCTAGAGGGTGGGGTTTGAAATATCTGTTTTAGGCAAAGTATGGTCTCTTAGACATACCTTCTGACATCTTCAGATTGAACAATTTCTTCATTAGGTGCACTTTGTTATTCGCCGACGGCTTTGTCAGGTATGGCTTTTCATGCATACCTGACAAAGCCGTCATGAGATCTATCGTGGTTCTCTTCTTACTTACATTGTGTGCCATTGTTCTGGATAAGGTCAGTCGAACAATCCCTAGAACCTGTCGATTTAACAAGGTCCACTCAGCATCATTCATGCTTTCTGGCTTCTTTCCCAACAATGGAAGGTAGAGCCTTTTCCCATAGAGATAATCCTCAATCTACATCTTCTAGTACCCAAAATCAGTGTTGTCGAACTTTTCGATCTCGAGTGCTTTCACTTTACCTCCAGCCATTGTTCTCCTTCAGATCCGATATTGGCTCTCTAATACCAGTTGTTGTGCAAAAACTCACGCACCAATGATGGCAAACTAAAGTAAAAGCAAGCATGATTAAACACACAACACACAATATACGTAGTTCAGTAAATTGCCTACGTCCATAGAGCTGCAGCAATCTTATTAACCATAAAAGATTACAATCACTCAATATCAACTCACACTCTCTAGGGCTTTCTTTTTTTGTCTCACACAATATGCACTCACTTGAAAATTATTATCTCTAAAAAAATATGCTGAAAGTCGTACAAAACAAGTCAAATATAAAATATTTATAGTAAACAACGTTGAAAACTCTAATCTGGCAAAAATTACGTTCTTTACTCGAGTGGCAACGCCTCGAGCAAACAGTCGATAAACATTAGCTCAAGCGGGGTGTTGAGCATGGCTTGAGCGAACATTAGGGTTTATATCTCGCTTAAACCTACTATCGAGTGCACCTCGAGCGAACTTTCTATTTCTCGATCTTCTGCTCACAGGCCCACCTCCACATATATCCCAACAATGAGATGACATAGATTGACGCAGAATACGTAAGTGTATTGCAGAAAAAGAATAGCTTGCAGTTTCCCTGTTTAGAACTCAAGATCGAGCTACCAGCATGACGAGTTACGCCATTGACAGTGGAGGTCGCTTGCCAAACCCCACCATTGACAGTGAAGGGTTGATTCCAGCTTGAAAAGTCGCGGCAGCAACGAGAGCCATCACGACTAAAAGTGCATTTCGAACATCACTGGCGCATTCTTGTTCTGGCTTAAACTGGAAGTATGCGGCCCAATCCCGCTGGGAAATTTCAGGCGGGGTAGGCACGATGGGCTGGGTATGATCTATTTCAAACGAGGAAGCAGCTGGTTGGTTGGGCTGACCGACAGACATTTGTAAGCAGCAATTAAGCTTCTTCGGCTTGCTATCAAGGCAACCAAGGTTACTAAAGCCCTCCACTTTTCTACAGATTTATAGAGAGACCAAGCTAGCCAGGCGACGCTTTCCTTTTAACTAAATCAGTTGCAGCAAAGCCCTTCACAAGTTGTAATAAATATCCAAGCCTAACCATGGGACCCTTTTAGTTGGGCCTTCAGACAAGTGTTTACACTTTACCCCCATCGTATCGTTTCAATTAGTAAAACCTTGGTTGCAACTTGCAAGTATTGGGCTTTTCTCCAAATGAAAAGACAACACGATGGAGGGAGGAACTTCCATGAACGTACATGAAATTCACCAGATGTCACTGTCGATCAAGTTGACGCGTTGGGGCTCTATTATTGGAGCAATTATAGAGTTCCAGAAAATTCAAAATACTATGAGAGAAAGTTGGCAGAATATTTCCAACGTGGATATGCCAAGTCCTAGCTTGAGGCTAACAACTTTTACTGCAAGTCTGGGTTCTTTATTAAAACCGGGAAAGCATTACCACATATCAAACCCAGATGAATAAACTTTCTGAAAAGGCGACTTTGAGTGCGAAAGAACGCCCATTCTCTTTGTTTTCTTATATTGACTTCTCTATTTCCCATTTCTTTCTTTATGCAAATATGTAAAACTTTTTATATATCTTTCTAGCAAACGTTGTAAAATCTCAAGGCAATTTTACAATCCAGCATGGTTCGATCTTTATGATTGTCAAAAAGGCAAAAACGTCACGATCGAGCTTGAAACATTTTCTCTCTTGTGACGTCACCCCCAATGGCATTCTATACATACATATTTTTAAAAGATGCCTCTCGTGTCACAACATATACACCTTTTTCTCTCTTCAGTCTCTCCGAAAGTGTTCTCTTCCAACGAATAAAAATAAAGCAAAGAACATTACCTCTTTTTTGCCCATTTATATCTGTTTTTCTCCCCCGCTCATCATACCAAAGTACATTTTTTCTTAGTACGAGAGATAAGAAAGCACAAAATTAGGCCATTTATTTGGCTTCATTTCTCAAATATTTATTTATTTAGTGAGTCGTCGTTTTGGATATAGTGCATGTAATACAATTAGTTCATACATACATACACTTTCTCTTTATTTCTTTTCCACTTAAGTACTAAGATAAAACTGATTAAGAAAAAAATTGAAATTATCTAAATATTCATGTATCGTAATACAACGTTCTACCAATTAACTCGACAAATTAATTAGTCGTCAAATCATGCAATTATATAATAAGAAAACATTAATATAAAATAAAACAATTGCATAACACCAATATTAGTAACAAAGGGAAACCTTTCAAAAAAATTCTCTAAAGGTAAAACCCTACGGAACAGTCAAACTCAAAAAATTCAATTTTATTATTTGAAAATCAATTACAAGCAAGTTTTAATTATAAAATATTTATCAATTGACACTCTTATTTGACCAGACAAACTACTCGTTTGTCTCTACTGCAGTAGCAACCAGAACCTCTGATGTTCTTCAAACATTAGCTTTTCTCCTGGAACTCCAGTGATTGAATCACGATCACTCAATCTCAATTTTAGATCAACGATCACACTCTTTGAGAGAAACAATTTTCTTACAAAAATATGCACTGAAAAGTATTCTAAAAAATATCCATAACTACATCTCTACAGTTCCTAGCTAGTAGGACAGTTTAAATAGATTTTTGGAAGCAGTTTCTAAATCACAGTGAAATTCTACTGACGGACTCTACTAATGGATTCTACTGACGCCTTGCTGGTACCTTATATTTATCTTTTCAGCATTAGCAGTTTCACATTCAAACTCTTCTCTAAATAAGATCTATCTCTCGAAACTCGACTTTTACATTTTTAACTTAACTAAAATACTTCCTAACAATCTCTAAATAAAATCAAATCAACAATAGATAAATTCAAATTATTTTATATTCATCTAAAATATAAATTTTAAGATAAGATAAAGTCCATTATTTTAATCACTTAATCATATCCAAACTTATCCCACCTAATTTTAGCCAAACTTTTAAATCAACAATAATTAACCTGAAAGGCAAGTCTTTTGCCCAATATTCAGCAAAAATATACTATTAAAAACATAAAATAATTTGTAGGTGTTCCAACCTGCTACACGGGCATATTGATTCAATCATTTTGACTGTCCCTATCTAATTATAGCTTTAGGTCACTAATGGACAATATTAGCATGCATTGCTATATGGATGAATAACAGAGAGTCCTCGTGGTTGGACCCGATTGCTTGACGACTACAAGTAAAATCAACTGTGATACAGCTACACTCGCACTGCTTCACCACCGGTGCCGTCAAAGCCTATACGCTTTCTGCATGGTGCCATCAGTATTGGATCGCGACGTGCATTGAAACATTACGTGAGGTGGCATTATTATTGTTTTAAAAGGAAAAATATTTTAGTTAAATTATATAAAAATAATCTTATAAATTAACGTAATTTGATATATTTTATTAAATTATAAAATTATTTTTATTATAAAATAAATATAACAAATCATATAAAATTACGTCAGTTCATGAAATTATTTTTATATAATTTTTTATAGATTTAGCAATACTATTTTAAAATAGACACAAAAAAAAAAAAAAAAACTAGTAATTGGTAAGTATACATGGATCACTTTTATACTTGGGCTAATAAACTTGGTAAATACACCAAAATTGACAAGTAAATAAACAAACAAACTAGTGCATAGTTTTACGTCACAAAATACCAAAGAAGATGCCAATCAATTATTACACTAAATGGATTTAAGACATTTTCCCTGGGAAATTGTGAAATTAATCCACTCGTACGTGCCTCACATCAACAGATTAATTAATAGGTGATTTATGCATAAACTATAAATATATATATATATATATATATATGCGATAAGTCAAATTAAACCGTGTGAAAAGGGTTAATGCATGGATAGCTCGAGACAGATCAACATATAGTGGGTGGTATACCCGAGGTTGAGGTAAAATTAGAATAAATGACAGTGATAGGCTAATAATTCATTTATAATTTATAGATAATTTTAAATATAATAAAATTTTTTATTATATTTAAACACATCGAATTAAAAATCAAAATCAAAATTAAATTTAAAATAATATTATTTTATTATATAATTGTATACAAATTGTTATTTAACAATAACTTTATCAATTTTCTAGAACAAAAGGTATTATCTGTAATTGATAAAAAAGAAGAAATTATTGATTTATTAGAAAGTGGAAAATGCTTGACACTTAGGATCACATTGAAAGCAAGGTTTGGAAAGTCTAAAATTGTGATGGATTGACAGATTGGAGCAGGCACTATAGGTGGACCGGGTGGCAGAGGGGGCGGCTCCCACATAACAGGACAGAGTCGATCCATTGTGTTTTGCGGAAATTTCAAGTCTCTATTTAATTAGACGTCACAGTCACCAACTAATCTAATTTTAAAAGTCAAATTATCTATAATTTTCCAAGAGTCCAGACATAAACATGAGTCCCTCGTCTCCAAACCATGCAACTTTGGTGGTCGCTTCCATTGCTGTGTTCCTCCCGACTTTCGTAAAGTATCAACTTTTTGCCCCCAGTTGTACCTTCCAGACAAGACCTTTTTTGCCCTTTTGTGTTTTATAATGTCACGTCTTGGGTAATTTTGAGAAACCATGTCTACAGAACATTGCACTCAGACTCATCTTAAGTATCTCGTTTAAAATGGATTCTGGAGCATAATTGATAATATTCACAAGCGTAGCATCTTAGTGCCGACTAGACAGTTAGTAAATTGCAATAACAACTGTTGTGTGTGAAATCAATCCAAGTGAAGGCAAGTAGCGGTATATAAAATAATTTCTTCTAGAGCTTGGCAAGAATATATCTGTTCAAACATTAATTATATATTTAAATTTAGATATTTTCATTATATTAAATTTAATATCCAAATAAATATTTTAAATTCTTTTCGTTAGCTTAAGCTGTTAAAAACTTAAAATTAGCAATTGAGTTAATAATATATATATGTATATAAATTTGTTGTTAAAAAGTGTCATGGACCACATTGGTTGTTGATTGGCTGCTTCAAAAACAAGACCCTCATGGTCATGGCACTTTGATTAACTTTAGAAACATGCATGCACGCATCTAACGAGCACATAGGAGTGGGTGATTGGTCATGGTTCTAAGATCCAAAAATTCAGAGGCAAAGCATCACGTACGCCCTCTAATGCATGTCAGCCAACCAACCATTTATTTAAGGAAACGACGAAGAGTTACCTCTCACCCATAACCATCCTTCCAGAGTCCCAAACCAACACACGCGCACACCTTTATCTGATATTTCAACCTCTCTCTCCCCGAAGCTTTTAAAGCAAATTAAAACGCACCAAACCTGAAACACATCGTTAGGTCACATTCCCTTATTTTTATGCTTCATTTTCTTCTTTCTTAATGGCCAGCCTTCAAACTCCCCATCCACCTCCTCCTCTTGTTCTTCTTCTTCAGCTCACCTTCTTCTTCGTAATAAATCAATTTCAATCCTCTCTCTCTGCAACTCAGAAATCGCTCATATTGCCCCTCAAAGCCCAGACAGTACTCCCACGTGGATCAGCATCAAAACCTTCAGACAAACTCTCTTTCCACCACAACGTGACCTTAACAGTCTCCCTCACCGTAGGTTCGCCCCCGCAGAGCGTTACCATGGTCCTCGATACAGGTAGCGAACTCTCTTGGCTCCACTGCAAGAAAACCCCAAACATCAGCTCCATATTCAACCCACTTCTCTCTTCCTCGTACTCTCCAATCCCATGCTCCTCTCCCTTATGCACAACCCGGACCCGGACCTTACTCGTACCCGCTTCCTGCGACCCGAATAAGCTCTGCCACGTGACTGTCTCCTACGCTGACGCCACCTCCATTGAAGGCAACCTCGCGTCCGAAACTCTCTACCTCGGAAACTCTTCCCGACCCGGTACGATATTTGGATGCATGGATTCCGGTTTCAGTTCCAACTCCGAAGAGGACTCCAAGACCACCGGGTTGATGGGTCTTAACCGCGGGTCTTTGTCGTTTATAACCCAAATGGGTTTCCCTCAATTCTCGTACTGCATATCGGGGAGTGACTCGTCCGGTGTTTTGCTTTTTGGCCAAGAGAGACTCACTTGGCTCCAACCATTGAACTACACTCCTCTGGTTCAGATTTCAGACCCGTTACCTTATTTTGATCGGGTAGCCTATACAGTTCAGCTCGAGGGGATTAAAGTTTCGGGTAAGATTTTGGCGCTTCCGAAATCCGTGCTTGTACCAGATCATACGGGGGCGGGTCAGACTATGGTCGACTCCGGCACCCAGTTCACGTTCTTACTCGGCCCAGCCTACACCGCATTGAAAAACGAGTTCATTCAACAAACAAAGGGAATACTGAATCTTTTGGAAGACACCAACTTTGTTTTTCAGGGAGCCATGGACTTGTGCTACAGAGTCCCCTCGAGTCGGCCTACTTTGCCACAGTTACCCGCAGTGACCTTGATGTTTCAGGGGGCCGAGATGGTGGTATCGGGTGAGAGATTAATGTATCGGGTACCAGGAATGATGAGGGGTGGGGATTGGGTGTATTGTTTCACATTTGGGAACTCGGACTTGTTGGGTATAGAGGCATTCTTGATTGGCCATCATCATCAGCAGAACTTGTGGATGGAATTTGATTTGGCAAAGTCTAGGGTTGGACTTGCAGAGGTTAGGTGTGATCTGGCAAGTCAAAGGCTTGGCTTGGAGCCTTGAGGCAACACTTTTTAGGCCAAGTTTTTCTAGTCTTTTTTTTTTTTGTGCAGATTGGAACAGGAGGCATACATTCATATAATATGCAATCTATGGAGGTGGATTTTGCTAAGAGAATCGGCACCTCGACAGCGCCAAACAATTTTTATGAGTGCTTGCAGAATTAGGTTTTGCCATTACC
Organism: Juglans regia; assembly: GCF_001411555.2. Taxonomy (NCBI): domain Eukaryota; kingdom Viridiplantae; phylum Streptophyta; class Magnoliopsida; order Fagales; family Juglandaceae; genus Juglans; species Juglans regia. The sequence goes on along the minus strand of NC_049907.1, from coordinate 50,608,167 downwards.
TACTCCAGGACTGTACCAGAGTGGGTCAATTAATTGGGTTGTCCATGACCTACACAAATCAATTATTTTTATTTTAAATGTATATTTATTGTTTGATTTGTAGATTCTATGTATCTCTAGGATTTGGTGTAGTCGTGAGAGGGAGTTCTTGTGGGGCAGGTGGCTTCTGGGTGCACCTAGTACATTTTATATTAGAAATTTGCTTTATCCACTAAAAAATTTTGTAAAATTTACTTAACTGACTGTGTTTAATAATTTTATTACAAGTGAATTTAATATATTATGTAAAATTATGTTAATTTGAAAATTTTTTTTATTAAATTTTTTTGTGACGGTGGCATTTCTCTTTTTATTTTGGGGTTGTAAAGTTTGTTAGTGAACGGTGTGAATAATTTTTGGACTAGTTACCATCTTTCATGGTTTTTGTTTTGTGGGTAACCAGAAATTCGAGCTTCATAATCGTAGAACGATTATCAAATCCTAATTCTGAAGTGTTTAGATAATTATAACTGATGTAAGGTTTGCCACTATTATTTTTTTCAAACCCTCATTTAAGGTTGGAGAAAAACCAACAACTACATAAATCAAAGAATGCCAAACAACCATAAAAACCAATACCCTAATAACAAAAAAACAATAACCCATAACGTGGAAAAAACCAGCTAAAATGTTCAAAACAAGACTTTGACAATTCATCTAATTTGAGATAAACCAAGCCTGTCAGTACGAAGATCAACAGCTGAATTTCCTTGCCTGTAAATATGTCGCAAACTGAAGGTAACTTGCTGTAAAAGAACAATAAGCTCCTCCCATAATTCATCAAGATACCAAACACCACAAGATGATGAGTTGATCCAATTAATAACCACCTGAGAATCCATCTCTATCTCCACTTTAGTAATATATTTTTGTCGAATAACTCCGAGACCATGTAAAAGAGATAAAAACTCAACAAACTATGTTTGTGCCGTGTCCAATCATTCTCCCCGATTCATCTCTAACCACCCCTACAACACCTGCCATACCAGAAAAAATCACTAAAGCATTTAGTGACAAATTTAGAAACTTGCAAGATGGAAAGAAGATGTATAGGAATCCTACTTAGCACATGTCGAATAAGCAGTAATCTTGCTCCACTAGACAGCAATTGAGTCGAACAGCCTCCAATTTTCTCCTAGACCTTCCCAACCAAATCCTTAAAATGAGCAGCCGTTAATCTACCAGCAATGATAGGTACCCCCAGATACTTAAAAGGCAGAGAACCTTATGAAAAACCCATGTTTCTCAAGAGCTCTCTATGCCTTGAAGAGGAAATATAATTAGAAAAAAATCATTGAAGATTTTTTTTGTACTCACCATTTGTCTAGACTCCAGACTAAGCTTCATATACCGCAAGTATCTCAGAAATGGCCTAAAGAGAACCTTTACTACAATTCAAAAAGATCACAATGTCATCAGCGTACAATAGATGAGAGATAAGAGAAGACTCTAGAATGATAAAATGCCCTTATTCACTCTTCTTAAAATTTATTCTTCAACAACCTTGAAATAATTTCTTCCACAACAATAAAATTATAAGGGGAGATAAGCTCACCTTGTCATAGACCACAGTCCCCCTGAAAAAATCTTTTGGAGTACCATTCATTACCACAGAAAACCAAGGAGAGGAAATGCAATGCCAAACAAGACTACAAACCTTTGATATGAATTAGGAATTTCCAATCAACACTATCGTATGCCTTAGTTATATCAATTTTCAAAACAACATTCCCACCTCTGATAGGCTTATTAATAGATTGGACCATCTCCTATGTCAAGCTAATATTCTCAAAGATGCTTCTCCCTAGAATAAAAGCTTATTGTTCTTGAGAAATAATCCGAGAAAGTAAAGAGGATAATCGACCCACTAAAATCTTTGTACAAATTTTATAAAAAACATAACAAAAACTTATGGGTCGGAATTTATCGAAATCTTTCAAATTCTCAACCTTTGGAATCAAAACCAAATAAGAAGAAGAGAGCAATCTAGGAAGAGGGTTACCTCTAAAGAAATCATGAATAATAGTTACCACATCTGCGACAACAATCTCCCAGCAGGATTTATAGAAGAGAAATGCTTGGGAGCAGCCAGAAGCCGCAGCACATCGTGAAGAATTTTTTTTTTTTTTTTTTCACCCCAGCACGTTGAGTGTGCTGGGGACTCTACAAACAGTAGAGTGTGATTTAGATTTTTTCTTTATAGAATCCCGAGCCAAACCAATTCAGGCCCCGACTACCATCAATAGGAATGGAAAAAACAGCTGTTTTTATCTCTTGGATTTGCCACTATTATACATTTGAATTTTGTTAACAATGTTTATTGCATAACCAAAACATATAACCCAAAGATCCTGTCCATTACAGAGTTCTTACAGAGAGAGAGAATACCAGGCAGGAGAGGTTAAGATCCGATACTGTGTCGATCGACGAATTGGATTAGTTCACTCATATTCTAGGAGATAAGACAGGGGATGGAGGTGAAGTGATAGCTAGGAGGAGGATCAGCTAACTTATTCTAAGCTAATCTGTGCGTTCTGGTAAGCATTTACATACAGTATGAAAAGATGTTAATTGCTTTGCTTTTCAGGCATATTCAATGTCCTATTTGTGATACTTTTCTCCTCTTCAAGCGACGGAAAGTTGTTGACTCTGAAAAGGTTGAACACAGTTTTGGCATTTCGAACTTTACAAAATTCCAAGTGAAGAAAATATAGAACAGAACAAGAACTGGGCATGCACGTGTACTGTAGTTTAGTTACATCACAAGAGTTGTTCTCCGTATAAATTCACCATATCGACATATGTCATTGTGTTTGTTTGGCGAAGTCTGAAAGTGATATACCACAAAATCTTTGTATTTATCGGACAGCAAAGTCGACAGGCACATATGCCTCGTTTATCATAAAGGGCCCTCCCAAAATTTAATGGCTTTTTGGCACTGTGGCGTAGGTTCCCCACTCACAGTCACAGATTCCACCGACTGTCTTCCCAAAAATCTGTTTTTTTTTCCTTGCTTGGTTAAATTCAAGATCTCTGTGTTCCCTTTTTGTTGCATTTGTTATACATTCAAATTATTTAACTACATATGTAGAAATATAGTAAAGTATAATAGCATCTATGTTTACTTCGATACGCTCGATGAATAGTTTTATGTGCACAATCCGAAACCAGCATTGCTTTTCTGATAATAAAAAAAAAAAAATGTTTTCCAAATTTAGAATTTTTTTATTGGTTGTATGTTATATAATTTAAACACAAAACTATGAAATTTTAATATTTCAAATATTATTTCTCTTATTATAATAATAATAAAATGAGCATTGCTATTCATAAGCCCATACACCACACACCAAGATTTTTTTATTTTTTTTAAATTTTTTTAAAGTTTTTTTTAGTTTTATTATTCTTAAAATAATTGAATTATTCTACTCATAATCTACATATCACATATTTGATAAGAGAATAAAATTAAAAAAATCATAAAAAAGATGGTGTGTGGTGTATGAGGCTTAAGAATAGAATTTTTCTAATAAAATATCAACTTTAACGGCCCACACACACTATTCCGTGTATTGGTTTATCCAAAAAAAAAAATTATACAGAAAAAAATATAAGATTGTCAAGTAGAAGAACTCGTCCAAGGACCAAAATGACTAGGTGTATAAGATAACTGTCCGAGATTAAGACGTGGCTATTATTAATGACTAGGATTATGTTTAATACAGGGCATAGTTTTTGGTGTTAAAAGTGTCCAGTTTTCTTTGATTGGAAAAGGATACTAATTAATGGATATAATGGATAGCTATGAGAGGCGACAGGTACTGTGACTTTTTTTGAAGCTGTCTTCATTAATATTAAACCCTTAACAGTTTGGTTTGACGACAGATTTGTATTTTCCAGAGGTTTCTTGATGACTATCTGAGCGTTTCAAGGGTTAAGGACTTCCCTCTTGCAAATCAGAGTTTCGGTGCAGTTACCTTCCTCGGATTGTTCAGCTCTGTGACGCAGAGATGGAAATATTCCTGATCCATCTCTCTCAAGAATTAAGATGTAGGTAACAACTAGAGTTTGTGACGCAGACTGGATAGGGCTGAGGTTGTTTTTGTTTGATTAGGAATACTTTAATAGCAGATCTTGAGGGCGGCACGACAGCTTTGGTTTCCTAGTATGTTTTGAAGCCGTTGCTGGTTTTTTTATTTCATTTTATTATTTTTTCTTGTGTGTAAAAGAGGCAAAACCTTGTGTAACAGACCATGGTCGATATACACCAACCAGACGCATTAAAGTCCACGTGAATATTAATGCGACGTCGTTAGATTCGATTTCTCCAATTATTGTAATAATTGTAAAACGAATAATCAAACAAACAGCTCCAACAAAGGCTTACGAGGAAAAGCTTTTTGATCAAACGATCGGCACGCCGAGTCCGAGTCGGGACTCGCTGATCTGTCTCCCGGTTCTTACACAGTCCCCTATCATTCGACGGAGATCGGAACGTTGCATTTGATCAAACGCTGTTTCTAAGTTACGATGCGATAATTTCTGCCGTGTCGATCTGATTTCGTAAGTCACACTTTCGCTTTTTCAATCCCTCGTTGCCTTTCGAGTTCCATCTTTCCAAATGGAAGATCACTAAGCTTTAATATTATTTATTTTATACACTTTGTATGCCATGGTGTTGATTGCTTAATTTTGTTTAGTGTGTGATATGTGGAATGTGATTTTGGGATTAGGTTTTTGGTTGATCTCAAATTTCATAAATGTAAATGGCTTTTGGTTTTTGCTTGCTCTCCCTGTTGTTCTAGAGAGTTTGATGCATGCCTAATATGATTTAACAAAAATAAATTTGTACGATTCATTTATCTTTTTCTGTGCCCCCCATGTGATATAGGCATTGCTTATTTTGCTAAACACGCTATGCGCCCCCAAATTTAATGATTCGGATTGAGCCATTAGAGGGAGTGGCTGTCTTGCTTCTATCACTGAAAGCATAGAAAAAGTATTGGGATGATGGGGAAAATGCACTTTCCACTATCAAACTAATAGCGTTTTACACTTTCTACCCCAAACTACCAACACTTGATAGTTTTGGGTGCAAAATGTAAAATGTCTCTAGTTGAAGGCTGAAATCCCCCAGTATAATACTATTTTTATTAATTACCAGAGCTTGTTTTATACTGTCAACTGCTTAAATGACTATAATACCTCATCGCAGCCCATTGGGACGTCATGTTGTGGTATGAAACAAGAGTCAAGTAACGATTTTGTGTTAAAACATGATGATCTATATTATTCATTTTTTTAAATAAGTAATAATCTATATTGTTCTTACACGCATTAGAAAACTCGAGAACTTCATGTTTTTTGATATAAAGTTTTTAGTTTTCACCGATAAAGTGAAGGCATTTTATTGGTCATGCAGTTCAGATTAATGGACAATTAATAGGGGATGGCCCCTAATTGGGCTTGTGTATCAAACAGAATTTTCAAATTTATAATTTATTTTTGGTGCTTGTTAATGTTTCTGATTGTATTGAACTCCTTATTTTCTAGCACACATTACATTATATCTCATTAATGCGTGTTTTATAATTTTGCATGTCAGAAGTGTATTTTGTAAGGTGCTTTCTATTTCCGGTGGGCCTGGTAAGAAGTCACATTATAAGCTTGTGAAGCCTTCAGCCTACAGCTATGAGTTTTGTATTTCGGGGAACGAGAGGAGATATGGAAAGTGGATTTCCAGGATTTATACCTGAGCGGCGTGCAATGGTACATTTCTTTTTAATTTATACGTTGGGCCAGAATCTACTTCTGTCCCAAAGCCTGGATGATTATACCATTCCCATTTGGTTTCCTTTCTGAATTCTCAATCACTATGTTCTGATGTTGATTCTGCTCTCCATCAGCGTGTTCACGCAGCACGTCCTGTTAATTCTAACTCACTGGCTTTTCTTGTTACAGGTATTTATAGTTTATTTTTATATTTGGTATTTATTTTTTCAATCAACATGGATTTTCTAGAAATGGGTTTTCTTATCAACACGACTTGTTAAAATGTGTCAGTTCTCTTGCTATTCATGATACTAAACTCGCACCAGATGTCGCCTAATTTTCTGGTATGTCCATTTTACTGATTTTTATACGAGGACTTTTGTATTTTTAATGAACGAGTATGTGATTTTTAATTTTTTCAATAAACTACTTTATGTGCCCTTTTCTGTGTAGCTTTGGCTAGTCCTTGGTGTCTTCTTGATGGCTACAACGCTAAGGATGTATGCAACTTGCCAACAACTTCAAGCTCAGGCCCAAGCTCATGCTGTGGCAGCCAGTGGGCTTCTTGGTCATACTGAGTTGCGTTTGCATATGCCACCATCCATAGCACTTGCAACAAGAGGCCGACTACAAGGCCTCCGACTTCAGCTTGCACTCCTTGATAGGGAATTTGATGATCTTGGTGTGTTTGTTATGATGCATTTGTGTCTAACGTTATTAATTTGGTGTTTAAAGTTTTTTTTTTTTTTATCAGTAGGTGTTTAAAGCTGAAACTCAATAAATGCTATTATAGCTTGAGATTCAAAACTATAACTAGTGATTTTTATGAGCTCTTTTGGCACTTATATTCTTAGGATCTTCAGATTATTATGAGCTCTTTTGACACTTAATTTCAGATTATGAAACCCTGAGAGCACTGGATGCCGACAACGTTCCTGCAGTTCCTTCTATGACTGAGGAAGAGATAAATGCACTTCCTGTTCACAAGTACAAGGTTGCAGGTCCTCAAAAGTATGTTCCTCTGGCTGAATATGATATATGGAATTGGGTTTTGAATGAACTATGTTGATTGTAGCTGTTCAATATCTTGGTTTGAAACCCGGTTATCTTTAATATTATTTTTTATCAGTGGGTTATCTTTAAAATTAATATAATAGTTGTGCACTGATGTACGCCAATAATATGACTAGGAATTTTTCTTCTTTGCAGCAGTAGCCTATCGATGCAACAGGCTTCGTCTTCAGGATCTGCAGCAGAGGTAGTATGTGTATTTGAGTCCTTTTCTTCTTCTCTCTCTCTCTCTCTCTCTCTCTCTCCCCTCTTCTATTGTTGTTTGGAGACTTTTGATGTATTGTTAAAAAAGAAATATCCACTTGTTCACCAAGCCAAAGTTTTGTGCTGCAGCATATGCATATGAACGTGCATATGCAAGTGTTTTTCTCCCATTTGGATTATTCTTGTTTCTGAAATGTCTTAAGTTTAAGGCATTATTTTTTTATGACATGTGGAACTCACCCAGGTAGGGTCCTTCAGACCCACCCCTAGGAAGTATGTTCTAGATATACACGACCCCACCCATCAAAACCGTCCTGAGGTCAAGACATCTTGCTGGACATACCTATGTTATACTCCGCCATGTCTATGGAGCTGTAAACAAGTCATGCTTTCCATTGCTAATTGTGATGTGCAGAATGTTTTTTGCTGAAAATATTCAGGACAGTTTTGGGGAAAATTGTGTCCAGTTAGGCATTTGTCTCCCAGAAGCCCCTAAGATCATATAGAGGATTTTTGGACTTTTGAAATGTGTTTTCTATATGTACCTCTGAAGATCAAATGGGGCTGGTCTATATTCTATTGTCATAATAGGAGAAAGGTATGATTATTGTTAAGTTGTTTGTTTTTTTTCAGTCTGAATTTGTGTAGCGTACAGGAAATTAAATCATCTTTGCTTTCGTGTAGTTTAAAATTATGTGAACATACTACACTTTTATTTTTTTTACAAGTATCATACTACACTTCTATCCCCGTGGATGAATCTTTCCATTCTCAGAATTTTATTTTTTATTTTTTTTTACATTTTTTAGAGTGACATCAGTTTTACACTTCTCTCTTAAAGCAGAAGCAAGACAATCCCAATAAGATTGTGAGCACTAAGGCCTCAGAAGATGAATTAACTTGCAGTGTTTGCTTGGAGCAAGTTAATGTGGGAGAACTTATCCGTAGCTTGCCATGTTTGCATCAGGTTCCTTGTCCTCTTGCTCTGACTGTACTTTCTTAGCACATCATTGAATTATAAATTCTTTTTTCAGTTCTCAAAAAGTTGGAACTTTTTAAACAGATTCCTTCAAATTGTTTTAGTATTTATGCAAAATCTGTCCAGGGGAAGTACTCATCTCTGTCAAAAGTTATGAGTGGCTGTACACGTCTCTTGCGTCTTGACGTTTCTGGATACTTTTGACAGTCATAGCACACTGTTGGACTGTCCTTTCACACTGAAAATTATTAGTTCCCTCCTCCCATGGGGGACAAGGCATTACAAATGATGTTTTAATCATGGGACCTAAAACCTCCCTTCTTTGAGTTTCTGCCTTTAGATGCCAAGTAAAGAGCTGAATGCCACAATTCCTTTGTAAATTCTGTGGTACATTAGCTAAGAGGACTCTTGGAGATCCCATTTCTGGGACATACAGAAAACTGGTTTTTCTTCGTAGTTATGTTTATTACAACGAGTTAGATTCATCTTGATATGAATCTGATTTATGAAAAAGCCAGTGGTCTTTGTACATTTTTGTGATTTTATTAGTATAGAGAGTTTTTCTCGTATCCAACCAAGCATTGTCCTACTCGGTTATTCTGAATTGACCAAGCTGCAATTCTACTAATATAAGCTTATGCAAAAAATGTACTAATATATTTTTATCATCTTGCAGTTCCATGCTAACTGCATCGACCCTTGGCTGGGACAGCAGGGAACATGCCCTGTTTGTAAATTTAGAGCAGGATCTGGGTGGCAGGAAAATGGACATGGTGGCATGGATGCTGCTTACATGGTTTGATTACATGGATGCATAAAGCTTTTGGATATTTTCACATATATGAATATGGCCATAGATTGGGCAAAATAGGAGGTTCCTTCTTGTAACTTATGGCCAGCATTGGTGTAATTATCTCTGACATAGGTACCATAGAATACCATGTCGGTCATATAACAGGTTGGTTGTAATTGTACTCTTGGAAGATCTCATTGGAATTAAATATGTTAGCATTTTCTTTTTTGGTATTTGTTGTTCCGTCGCTGTGATGCAGAGCATTTATAAACCATACTTTCCTCTGGGTTTTTATTTTATCTTATTTATCTCCTTGGAAGCAGGGGCAACCCATTTGACTTAAAACCGTTTTAATTTTGAGAAGACCTAAATTCTAGGCAAGGTGTTCGAACGTGGGTAGTGTAAACTGTAAACTCTAAGCTGTCCTGATCGCTTTTCTAAATAGCTCATGGCCAATTTGAGTTTGATCAAAATATTCAATGAATGGTAAGGACTAGCTTTATACATCATTTGCGCATCACCGACATTAATATCAAGAGATCCCATTTCCGAAAATGGCCTTCGCCTTGTAGCATCGGTAATAATGCGATAACGTCAGATAAAAAACAGATAAATATGTAGGCGAGAGAATTTGATATTGATAATCAACAGTGACGCCTATGTCAGATTTGGTTTTCGTTTGTATCTTGCCACGAAATTGATTTCTGTTGCCTTCTTAAGTGTTGTTCATACACGACCAACAGATTTCCACTCCAACAAGGAATTCAGAGATGGCCCCGGTGTCTGATGTTGCTGATGTGACACAATTTATAGTCTTAACACATTTCAAATATTGTTTATACGTCTCAATAATAGCATATTTATCCCATCTGGAATGAAATCAGTTTGATACAACGTCAGTTATCAGAACACATTTTACGTGAATGAAACTTGCGATATGCCACTATTTTGCTTTGCCCTTCCCCTTCCCTTGACCTTTCTTGGATTCCAGCTTGGCTTGAATTCGGGCAGCAGCAGCCGCTTTAGCATCTTCTCTCTTCTTCTTCTCTTCTTCTTTGGTTGCGGCAGCAAGCTCCCTCTGCCTTTTCAGCTCTCTGGTTTGAAGTTTAACACCAAAAATAAACCATTAAATATTTCTCAAAGTAGGTAGACCTCAATAAAAATAAAAATGATAATGCCATGACTTGGTCTGATATTTCGAGAGAGAATAATACATGGAAATACTAAAGACGACTTACTCTAGCCTAGTCCTCTCCTCTGAAGCGCTGCCCAAACTCGAACCCTTGCGTGGCCTGCACGCCACTAATTGCACCTCAAAGATAAGCGTCGCACTGCATGGGATGCAAATAACTGAATTAAATTTAAAGAAACTCAGATGAACTATTAACAACGAACTAACAGTAGGCAAAGGCAATTAACCAAGCAAATAAAACACTTTTCTGGATAACAACACAAACAAAATATTGAACTCTAGGGCATTGCCATAATAGGATTGACCCACATGTAATCCTAACCATCTGTTTCCCTGACTTTATTCTTCAGGCTTGTTTACCTTGACTATCTTGTTCTTTTTCTTTTTTTTTTTGTTAAGTAATTTAACTTTTTTTTAGAAGTAATTTAACTCAAGCACATTGTGGGAGTACCAAATACATATTGTTCCCACTTTGAATGAAATAGGTCATGGTAAGGTAAGTACCTCCGTTCCAACCCATGAGCAGGATTACTCTCATGCTTGCAAGACACATTGCTATGTAGTTTCATGGGAGGGTTTATACATGCACGTTTACATAGCAACTAGCTCTTTAATGTGTTTCCAACTATGTAAGATAATAAGTGCAATGAGATTACTTTGGTGGGATATCTGGCGGAGAACCTGCACTGCCATAGGCATATTCTGGCTTGCACGTGATTTTTGCAACTTCCCCAACCTGGTAAAATAAAAAACAGAGAATGTCACAAAAAGACCACCTAAATGCCCAAAAATATTCCGTCAAGAGACATTTTGACCTTCATGGTTTTCAATGCAATGTCCCAAGCCTTGATTACAGTGCCCTTTCCAAGCTCAAAAGAGAAAACAGTATTATCTTCGTGTGTAGTATCAAAAACTTCACCATTTTCAGCAAGAACACCTTCATAATGAACTGCTCAACACAATAAATATATTGTGATGATTGTAGATTTAATGAACTGCTAAACACTTTAATCCATCAGGAAGTAAATTTTAGCAAATAAGCGGATACCATCAACAAGAGGAAGGTCTTCTGTTGGAGTAATAGCATCAGCTTTGGCTTGGCTTACAATTTTCTTTATAACACCTCCATCACCGGTTAAATCAATCGCATCACCCATGGCTCCAAACTGTCAACGGCCTGGTCAGGCACAACCAACATCAGGACTTGGGAAAAAACCAAATACTGCTTGGAGTTTAAATATTTGCAAAAAGAATGCTGCTAGACCAAGAAATGCTAAGGCTAAGGCCCTTTACTATGTTTGCATGGTGCTACCAAACTGCTAAAGTATATCCCCAATTAAACATATGCTAAGAAGTATCAGTAAACACACGTTAAGAACTTAATTATTCCTATTTGCTCCACTTGCCATTATCATCCTTGTAGTTGTCAATATATTTGTTTAAATAAATGAAAAAGTAAAACCCAAGAAAATCATGCTCCTTTCAGTGGATCAAATAAAGGGGATGCATGGATAAACAAATTAATAAGCTCAAGATAAGACAAAAATTGGTCAAACGCTTTTATAAACAAATGGAAAGAACCAACATAATGTTTACTGAAGTTCTTGTCCAGAAAGTTTTCCTTTTTCAAACCTTTTTTGGTCATGGAATGGGGCTTAAGATTAACGGGAAGCATGCCTAAAATATATCCCAAAGCAGTGACCTGAGATTTATAGCGGGCATTGGAATAATCATCCAGAATAAAACTCAGATCCTGACATTCCTGCTGTAGTGAAAGGTAAAGGGAGGCATGGAGGAGAAATAAAATAGATCATATCAACTGTAGTCTGTTGTAAGGCAATATCACATGATATTGACTACACTGAGCGTAATAATGAACACATTTCAAAGTTTAGATCGTAGTGTATTGACACCACGCAGAAGGCATGTATCCATTTAAAGGTAACGAGAATTGCTTTCTTATTAGGGACTACAGGAGCAGTGTTATGTTGGGTAGATTGGCAGTCAGATGGAAATAGAGAATATTAACAAGACAAGCCCACCACAAGAACAAGATTACACCGTTGACTGACTCAAGGAGCTACCTCCACAGGCTAAGGGAAGCAACCCTCCACAAATTACAATTGTATTCAAGGCTTTAAGCCAAAACTCTCCGTAGAAAAAAAAATAATAATAAAAAAAAAATAAAGGTCCAAAAATCCTAACAGACAAAACAACTCGATAAAATAAATTGAGATAATTCCCAAATATTCCTCAAATGGGTGCATGATATAATTTGACCCAAATAGGTATCTTGTTGAGGAACAGCGTTAAGTTTGGTTATTTATGTCAAACTTCTGGATGTACAGGAAAATAAACAAGTATCTGGATAAAGAACAAAATTAGGGTTTAGTATCTGTTGAACACCACTAATTACAGTTCACCACATCCATCTCTGTATTACTTTTAACCAAAAATGAATAACCAAAACGAAAAATAAAATAACTGCAATCATACATGTATACAAAATTGGAAAATTGGAATAAAAAAGTAGCACGAAAAAAAAAATGCAATTTCTGAGAATCTAGGGTTTGTGACAGAGAACACAACAGTTGTACGAACCCGTTCGTAAGCGAGGGGGGAGCTGACGAAACGAAACGGAGAGATCGGCTATTGGATTGATTCGGGGACAATGAATCGTGACGAATTCCGGACAGATCGGTGGCCATAAGCGTCTCGATGAAGTTCGCAGTACCACTGCAAAGAAGGTAGCTTTTGTATGTCTGAGGGATATAGTAAGTCCACGCGCATAGCGCGTGTACAATGTTGCGGTGATTTTTTTTTCTTCTTAAATTATAGGTCAAGTTTGGAATCTGGATTCAAAGGTATTTGCATTATATCTCTTCTCATTTCATCTTATTATTATAAAATTTTTTAAATTTTTATATAAAATATAATAAATAATTTAATTTTTTTAAATCTTAATTTAATTTTTTTAAATATTAAAATTATATTAATATTAAAAAATAATATTTAAATAATACTTTTTTAATTTTTATTTTTTATATAAAATCATCTCATCTCATCTCTAAATCCAACTACTAATGCAATTACCAAACAATTTATATTTGACAATTAAATGCATTTTTTGAAGTTTTAAGTTAAAACATTCTATCTCTTAAAAAAAAAAAAGTTAAAACATTCACGCGCTCATTCAATAATTTTCTAAAATAAATTAAAGAAAATCATACGAAAGACTACTCTATCTCAAAAAATTTCTGGGAATTTAGAATATTGCGTAACAAAAATCAAATTCAATATATATAGATTTCATTCTATTTTAAATCCTTTTGGATTAAAAAGCTACAAACATATTTAGTTAATTAAAAATATCGGATAAATAAATTAATTTATCATGATAAATTATATTATAAAATTATTATATTTAACTATATCTATTTATAAATTGTTTATTTTTATAAAAACTATTAACAGTAATTCTCTTAAACTGTGAGTGTGTTTAAAAAACTTGTCTACCAGTGAAATAAATCCGCACTATTTGCAGCGTCCGAAACAATTCAAAATAGTCAGAGTATTGTCACAGTCACAGAGTCTTTAATGTGAGAAATTGAAATAAAATAAAAATAGAGTGAGATGATGGGTGAGATGGCATACATCTTATAAATGCATGCTTTCGTCTGTGTGAACACATCATCATATGTGATCTGCCCACAAATTGAGTTTTTGCTCTCCAGGAAGGAATACATATCCATGCGTGGGTCGAATTGAATCATCAAAATCCTCAATTCCATGATTTTGATGTTTCTAAATCTGGTTCCTCAATTGGAATTCATTACTACTGCAAAAAGCTCTATCCATCCTCCCATTGTCCTCACTCTGGCTAGCTGGTTTTGAACCTCTTCTCATTCATGAAATGATTACAAGAATATTATTTTACACATGACTCATGTGTGATAGTGAAAAACAGAGTACATTAGGCCAAGCATGTGGACTGGACTTGGGACTTGGGACTTGGGATGGGAAAAGGAAGGACAGTAGTGTTCATCAAAACTATGATTAAGTTGTCCTACGGGAAGAACAAATCTCACGTGTTGACATGAATGCAAGTCCAAGTGCGATGCATGGTAGAGAGAGGAGTACAAAGGATTTAAGGGCGAGTGGTCCAAGGTCCCCCAAAAACCAAGCATGTCACGTTGTTGTGTTTGAGTCACCACCTAAAATGTTTTTTGTGGGAGTGCCATAAAGGATCATACATATGTAATATATATACATACGATGTCCTTGGAGAAGACCAACTTCCGGGGTCCCTACCCCATTTACTAATGATGGGCCCAAGCTTGTACCTTTAATTCGGGGATACCCCTCAACCCGACAGCCCTTACCTATATGCACTAAAAGCCCACTAAAAAAAAACAATAAACCCCATCTCACACTTTGGAGGTGCTTGGGACCCACTCTAAAATTCGAACTCTCTCGTGCTTGATGGGCCCCTCTTCCACACCACGTGACGAATGGTCCAGAAGAGTTTTTTTTTTTAATCTAATTATAACTCCAATATGTAAACGTCTTATCTTTTATCTTTGTTAATAACGTCTTATATATTATATTTCTACTATTTATAATTCCAATTCCATTTTTATTTATTATCTTGTTCTATTCCTCCACTTCATTGGTCGTATAGAAGTATTTTGAAACATTAGACAAGATTACTGCTAAATTGTTAAATATATTATTATTTTTATTATAACATATATATATATATATACACACACGTGTATATATATACTTTTGTTTTGGGTTAGCAGTTATTAGCTTTTGAAATTTTGTCTTCAAGTACAAGATTAACCTATGGACAAGCAGGGGCCCACATAAGAGAAGGCTTAGGGCTTGGAGGGAATCTTCTTTAGAGTTAGGTTTAGGGATGGCATTAGGATTAGGGTTGGCCCACAAAGATGAAAACCAGCTTGGTATTTCGTAAACCAAAACAACAAGAAGGGGTGGGCCGACAAATTGTAGCGATAATGACGTTTTAAGAATCACGTACGCCCTTATTCGGCCCTTTGCATGCCTATGCCTCTATTTGAGGTTCAAAAAATCTACTCAACTTCCTACTATTCATATAACTTCCACACTCCATATTATTTTTAATTTTTATTATTTTTTTTTATTAAATATTTATTATATAAATAATGAATAAAAAATTTAAAATAATTTAAAACGAATAAACTCAAAAAAAATTTAAAAAAAATATTAAAAATTTAAAAAATTTAAAAAAGTGTGGAGTGTGGAGTGTGGTGGAGGTTGTGTAGCAAAGCTCTTTGAGATTATATTAGACTGCGTTTGGATCATAAAATACTTTCAATTCATTTTAATTCTTTATTATAATTTTTTTAAATTTCAATACAAGATATAATAAATAATTTAATTTTTTCAAATCTTAAAATAATAATAATATTAAAAAATAATATTCTAACAATATTTTATCATCTTAACTCAACTCAACTCACTTCAACATCCAAACTCACCCTAAACTCACCCATTGGCCGCCTCTCAAGTAATTTCATCTGTTTTTTTTCCTTTTCTTTTACATATTCAGTTGTGATTACAAAAGTTGTAAAGTTTTTCTGATCGAAAAGACGATAATTCGCATTAAGATTTTCAATCATCGAAACTAATAGTGGGTTCGGATAAGGTGTGATGACTTTCCACTCGTGTCAAACCCATCATTAGAGATCTTAAATATGCAATAATTTCACCTTTTTCTTCTGGGTTCCCTTGGCTTGGCAGTTGCAACTTGCCACCCCGAGCTAAATCCAATGATTTACGTTCAAAACGAAGGTTGGGTTTGAGAGGGGATGAAATTAGATAATTTTATATAAATGTTAAAATTAAATAAAATATTATTTTTATTTTAGAATTTAAAAAAATTGAATTATTTATTATATTTTATGAATAAATTTAAAAAAATTATAATGATAAAATGAGATGAAATATTTTATATAGATATTTTATAAATAATAATAAAAAAGTAATTATGAACTTTTAAATAATAATAAAAAATAAGAAATTATGTTTGTCTATTGCATACAAAAGTGCATGAAAACAGAAGAAATATCCAGGAAAGCAAAGTTTATTGTTTGACCGTTGACCTCAAAAGCAGAGGACAACAAATAGAAAAGCAAAAACAAAATGAATTGTATCGACTTACTTTATCTTCCTGCTTGACAATATTTTTCTAGGACATAAAATCCCCGATTGTAGTATGTGGGTATTGAAATGAAAATTAAGATATTGTTTGGATAATAAGTTTAAATTAAATGAGTTGAGATAAAAGTTAAAAATTAAATAAAATATTATTTTTTAATATTATTATTATTTTAAATTTTAAAAAATTAAATTATTTAATATATTTTATATATAAAATTAAAAAAATTATAATGATTATATAAGTTGAAGTCGCTCCTCATTCCAAACGGGAAAATCATGAGCTTTACCAATTTGTATTACCATGCATCAGAAAGCACAGGAAAGTGCCATGCAGGCATCAAACCACGGGCTCATTGGTGGATCAAGCCATTAAATATATATGTGTGTATATATATATATATATATATATATATTAAGGGCAATTAGTCAGAGAATTTATAGGAATAATATACTAGTTATATAAATTGGTCGACTGTCAATGCAAGCAATGTTTGAGAAAACAAAGGGCTTCGACCCATGTGTAGTTCTTGTGCTGCAATGTCAGCAAACGTGCCCTACTTGCCATTCCCAAAGCTCGTCTTTCACATTCTTATACCATATATACACTCATCCTCCGAAATAAAATCATATACTCGATTTGAATTTCCCATTCTGCGTCACCATTACACGCCAAAAATAAACAATTATATTTTATTCTCTTTCTGCTCTTTTTTTTTTTTTTTTGGCGTAAGTAATAAGTCATGATTCATTGTAGTACCGAAGCTTTATGAATTCGAAAGGCTTTCCATTTTTTTAAAAGAATAGTCAGATCCATGACGGTACTACACCCACATCTACAGTATAAACTACTGGAAAACCCAGCTGTAAAATTTTCACGGACGAAAAAACCCACATAAATACACTTTAATTACCTTCCACATAATTCGACTCTGCTTACGCGCTACCTTTCAGTACATTATTCGACTCTGATAACATTAGAGCATTTAGCAATCACTTTCGTTCACAAAACGGGGTGGTGATGGTGAAACCCCACGACTGCCCCTAATATGAAATAAGGGGTCAGAGTGGTCCAAAATGGTCAAAGAACTCGAGGGTCTAGCTAGGACAAGATGATCGTTCGATTTACCGTACATATTATGTCTAACCCAATTAGATTTATGTTAAAAAATGAGGATTTTTCTTTCGTAAGCAAATTAAATCGACAGATGAAAGGATTTAAGGATTTGAAAATATCATATGTTAGGGATACGTGCAGATTATTCCAGTCCCACGCATACATAATGCATGATCACGGTGCTTTCCAAGGTATCATTGGAATATGCAGGTTTCCAAGCCTAAGAGTTGAGATCTCTCAATATACTGTGCAGAAAATTAGTTGGTTTTGATTCACAACGAGTCTCTAATAACTGCAAAACTCATTTCTACGAAATACAATGGAGTTAAGGGGGCATCTATCATATCATGGTTGCCTCTTTCGGCATCCAAAGAGTCTCTCCCACGTTGATCCATCTTCTACCGGGAATATACCTTTTTGTTTATTAATTTTTGACATCCATGATTCATTATAAAATTAGGGAAAATAAGATAAAATAATAATCTTTGTCAGCCGAGCAAGCCAGATCCACACAGAGCTCAAGCTGCAATGGTGGAATCTCCATCTGACCAGAGAGAGAGAGAGAGATATTTGAGATTTCAGAGTCAGAGACACCCATCACTTCAATCATCAAGAAAAGCCAGATGAAAGCCAAGAACTGAATTACGGTCTCCATCAAAACAAAGAAATTTAAAAGAACGCAGAATTTGAAGGTAAAGTAGGGTGAATGATACTGGGATGCTGAAGCTTTGAATCAATCTCTCTCTCTTTCAATTTCAACCTCTATTTTCTAACATGGCGAATGAAACAGCAACATCAAGAACACGTCTCCAGTAAAGGAGATTCAGAGCTCAAAAAAATCTAACCCAAAAACCATTAAATAAGGGAAAAAAAATATGTACAAGTATACGACTTTCTCTTCCTCTTCCTCGTTGGACGCCAAGAAAGCCTAAACTGGGGGTTTTGTCCAAACCCAAGAACGATCTCGTAGAAAGACAGAAAAAAAGAGAGAACTTTATCCTTCTAACACTCTATCTTTCCCTCAACTCTTTTAGGAATCGCTGTAGTCTCTCCAACAGATGAGCATGGTGACGCAGCGCCTCATGATGTAGAACCTCGCCCTCTGCGCCTTCACAAGCCTAGCACACTTTCTTGTAAAAGCACACCTTCTATGCGATGAAGTCTTCATGAGAGGAGTACTCGAGGAGCGGCTTCTCGATGACCCTTCTTTCTTTGAAAGCTTCCACTTCTCATCAAAGTAAATGGGTGGTGGTGGTGGAGCACTGGGGTTTGTACTAGAGGATATGGAAGCCATGGATGTAAACAGACTTTCTGAGGAGATATTCTCTTTCCCTTCAATTACTTTTGCTGTGCTTTTGCAACACAGAGAAAGAGAGATAAAAGAAAGCAACAAGAAGTGAAAAAACTGTAGGCAGTGAGTAACGGGACTGAGTCAGTGAGGAAGAAGAAACGGTGGGTTAGGGTTACTATTTATAATGGGTTTTAGTGATGAAAAGAGGTTGCAGATGGTTGTGGCAGTGGGTATCACCTGGGTCTTCCTTGCCTCGAGAGCCCCACCTAGTATTTTACTAGTATATTATTTTATAATATCATTTTTTTTCAATGGAAAATAATTTTATTATAATGAGGTGGGTTCCCAAAGCACACGTCATGGCTACTCAATTCGGTGGAAATGGAGGCAATGGGAATTTAATGCTAGAAATCTCACTGGGCTGGATGTGGTGTTGAGGCTGTAAAATTTCTAGGGTTTGCACGAAAGTTTGTATAGAACAGTTTGAAAGCTGCATTTAGAGTTGAAAAGTAAAATATTACTGCATTCTGATTCTGCTATCAAACCAGTTGGCAGGGCTAAAAAAAAAAAAAAAAAAAGGCTTGTCACGAAAACAAAAGGCTGTGACATCACGCGCGCGCTTGAGGTTTATGTGGCCAGGAATGTTAACTGCACTGAGTAGAATTTCTAAGAGGAGTGACTGTGAATGATGTGGAAACCCACTTGTGCCGAATAGAGATTTCTTGTTGTTTTCAAAGGTGGCCAGGAATGTTAACACGCCTTTTTCTTTTCTCGGACAGTAAAAAAGTGTTTTTGGCACGTAATCACCTTGTACTCATTGGCTTCTGCTTTATTTAGCCGAATGAAAGCTCAAAATTACTGCAAACATAATTTACGTAACAAAATCAACTTTGAATTGTTAAACCTTCGAGTTCGTGTTCTTCATCTCGCAGGTAACGTGGATTCTTGTGAAATAAATTTCACACTTATTTGAATAATTTAAATTTATAGAAATATATAAATTTTATTATTTATTTTATATCTTAATATTCTCTTTATATTTGAGTTAGACTTTCATTCAATGAGTAATTCAACACTTGAAATATATAATTAAATAGAATAAAATGTAGAGTGAATATTTAAATTCAATATATCTATTATGATATCATGTTAAATTGATAGGAAGAGATAAATTTTATTATTTATTTTATATCTTAATAATACACATTGGCAATACTCCACCTATGGGCAAGAAAATCACTTATTATTAGAAGCAAAATGATATCAAATTTTACAATATGTGGAGCTAAGCATTATATATGTTCAGCTATATTAATTTTCACTTTTAAATACCCATTATTAGGAGTTCTGGCGAGAGATCAGTAGAAGAATAAAATGAATTTGAGCTATTTTCTATCGTTTTGTTGACCTTTTAAAAGAAGTGATCATGTACTTTAATTGCAAAACCTTTCACTAGGTACTATTTAATTTACAAACTTGGTTAAAATTTCATTTTATGATCCGAGGTGTATCAAGACTTTTCCAAATCAATTTTGCTACATATATTATTTGAACACTTTACTAATATGATAGAATTTAATATTTATATTTATTTTATATTAAAAAATATAATACAGTCAATCACATTAATAAATTACATAAAAATATACAAAAATCGCTAATAAGTTTTTGTTTCCCCAAATATACGTGGTCGCTTCGCTATTTCAACACTTGAATGGCTACGATTTCGTAACTAAAATGGATTTAAAAGTAATTAAACAAAAAGGCGATTCGAATCTATATATGCCTGTTTCAAAGGAGTATTTTAATCTATCTCCTTGATTTTACCAATAATCCCACCAATTTGCAGGTGTCAAGACCTGGGTAGAAAACAGTCATAGCGGTGTCCACTAGAAATAGGGGGAGTGACCACCTTTTTCAACTATGTCTTGGAACTAAATATGGGCCAAATCTAATAATAATAATAATAATAATAATAATAATAATAATAATATTGCCTCCGAACTCACGCCCTCCCATTCCTTTACGCGGTGCACGAACGCACCGACCACCAGATCCCGATGGGATACCCTCCAAGAACCTGTCGTTCACGTTTCCATTTAGAAAGGGATCTGTTTCGCTTCGTTTTGTTTCCTTGTCGTAAAAGATTGTATAATATGGGAAGCTAGGTAGCGTTTATGCAGTTTGGAAAGAAAGAAAGAGGATCAGGTGGATGTGACGGTACGAGAAAGGGGGAGGCCAATGGTGCGCTCTGGGCGGGGCCGGCTTGATGATCAATCTGATGCCTACCTCAGATTTCCCACAGTGACATATCGCATTGCATGTTCAATCAGTCCTGTCATTTTGAGCTCGAAGACGTGTTCTACTAGAGGTACACCTACCTACCTATACATACATATCTATAAATATATATATATATATATTTATATATATTCCTTATCAGTACTCATGCGTTCTTTATCATTTTCATCGTGGGTGTTGCAGAGAGCATCGAATCTGGAGGTTTCCGAAGCAGTGAAGAGAAATGTATATCAGTTTCATTTCTTATCTCGCATGTCGCAATCCAATAAACGCCCTAATTAAAATGATGATCAATTCTATATAAGCTTCAAGTCCTGATCTGATTGATCAGCCATTTGAGGACTCGTCTGTTTATAAATTTAAATAAATAAATACATGCATGCAAAAAAAAAAAAACACAAACACAAACACAAACTGCAAGGCCACAAGTTTGCGTATGCATATATTAGTTCTGTTTTTATTTTATTTTTATTAGATAATATGTTAGTTTTTTTAAGCTTTCATGATCAAGGTTTAAATGAAAATACTCTCCAATTTTTCTGTCAAGGTTTAAATGAATTAACTACCACAAAGTTAAAACCCAAGCGCCTCCTTCTCTCTCTCACTCACGTAAAACATCAAGAGTTTCGGATCTGATTTTTGTTGGAGGGAGAGGGGGCATCAGCTTCCTCCTCCTCACTCTCATTCCCTCATTCCTCCACTATCTATTAAGTGTGTTACCTTTATGGGTTGTTATAGATTCTGAAATCTATCAAAGTTGGTTCAAACTGCATGTAATTCATCATTTTTCACATCTATCTTACTGTTTTCCTTTTTAATTTCCTTAATGTTAATTAAAATAAAAAAATAGTTCGTCTCTCGAACGTTTGTCTATAAAAGTTGAGCTCTTTCTTTCTATAAATAGTGATGTTGAATCTCTGTTTAGGTAGATAGTGTTGTCTCTTAGACATTTGTCTGTAAAGAATATTAGTAATAGTGAAGACCAGACCAATCTCAAAATAAAATAGTGTATTGGTGGAGCTCTAACTATATTATTTTAGTTTATGATATCATGTTTGATATGAAGACATTTCAAAATATATTCGATTATAGATGTAAGTTTATATGATGAATGAATGAATGATAATTTTCTTTTAAAAAAAAAAAGGTTTATATGAAATGATATCCAAATGATCTAATCGGAATTCACGACCTTCAAATGGAAATTTGAAGTTGATCCATTCACATTACTATTTTTTTGCTAACATACTTTTGACCCTAAGCTAATCCTTTTTTTTTTTAAAGGCCATGGACCGTGCATTCAGATAGATTTCCCATTGTGGTCCCAGTTATGTACGTGTAACTTAAAATAAAATAAAATAAAATTGTACCTGTACACCTTTTGCACGGGTGCAACTTTGACTCCTTTGAAAGATAACAAGTTTGTAAGAGTCAAATTTAATGCACGTCCACTGTCCATGTGAAACGACGCCAATATTCTCTGAGTTCCATGTTCGTCCACGCTCTTTATGGACCAGCAAGACTCTTTTTTCTTCTTTCTCTCTGTTTTTATTTTTGTAACGAAACACTTTTAATTTACTTCAGGTTTAAACTGACAAAAATTCTCTAAATATTATTTTCTACTTTCATATTAGGCGTATTTTTTAAGATGGTGTAATCGATACCATGAAAAGTTATAATTTAATTTTAAAAAACATAAATCGATAGAAAAAAGATAGATTGGGTTGCTTTAACAATATTCTACGAATGTCCAAATCAGAAAACCGTAGAGAAATGAAAAAGACAAAAAATAAAAAATTGTTACAAATTCGCTAAGAGCACTCTCATTGGATTAGTTAAAAGTTAAATTTAATGAGTATTTAACTATTAAAGAGTAAAATATGCTCACATTAGATTAGTCAAATTTCAAATATTTCGAATTTAGCTACAGTGACTTTCAAAAGTTTTTCTAAATTTGAAGATTACTGTACATACATCGAATACATATTTTATTAATTATTTCTCTCTCACTTTCTTTCAATCACATATTTTATCACAATTAATATATTAATTTGACTTAGTGATATATTAATTTAATAAGAACATGATTGTTAATTAACATATAATAGGTAGAATAGTAATATATGATAAAATTAAATAAATTAATAATTAAAAAAATTAAATATTTTTAAAATTATTAATTATTCATTACCATATAATGAATAAATATATAATCTAATGTGGAGATTTAATGTGAATAATTAAAATAAAATTCATCTTATATTATTTTATTATTATATAATGAAAAAATAGTTATTTCAATCCAATGTGGAGATTTATGTGAATGGAATAATCAAAAGTCAAATTTTTCTTACATTTATCAAAACTGTCTTTTAACTTTAACTAATCCAATGAGAGTGTTCTAAGCTGGTTGATGAGGATCAAGGTGAAAAATGAATAAGTTAATAACGGGAAGGGGAGAGAGAGAGGGGGGGGGAGAGAGGGAGAGAGAGAGAGAGGGGGAGAGAGAGAGAGAGAGAAGAAGAAGAAGAAGAAGAAGAAACAACAAAGACTGAAAAAAATGGCATCAGAAAACGTTAGTGAGGATCACATGGTGCACATCGCATCATGCATGCATCGTGGAGTAGGTTAAATTTTGGGTTGCTTTCTGTCGCTTTGCACACGTGTCAGTCGGCACAAGGGAAGCTCTGTGTCTCCGGTCCCTCAGACCAAAAGCCCTTGCTGTTTTTTCTTTTGGTCAACCATCTGAGAGAGAGAGAGAGAGAGATCTACTACGAACAGAGTGTACGTAATTAGTGTTTTTTTTAAATGAGCGTATGTAGTTTGAGCTGAAAGCATGCGTGTTTCCATTTCCTGCCTACTACTAGGCTTTTAATCTGTATACACAGAATGTATAAGTCACACAGCTCCCACGGCCAGAAAAACATCCGCATGGTTCATGTGTCCAGGTTTACCCATTGGCTATGTTAAACGCATTTAGACAACAATCCATAGACATGACTCTATTTCCTTCCCATTCTCAGCGGGCAAAAATCCCAGAGACCACGTACCATGGATATCGAGATCTGACCTTAAACGTCTGCGACGCGTAATCTACGTATGGTGTTTACCTTATCTGGTTTAAAAGTGCATCTCCACGTGTTTTCTTTTGGTTTTATTAGCTGCATGCATTTCGTCCACAAAAAAAGTGAACGATATTCTATTTTCCATCCCCACTGATTTTGATTATATAAAGCATATATGGAAATTCAAGACGACCACTCTCACGAGAAAACAGGGTTAGTACGTATGTCACGAGTATTACAATCCACAAGTTCTGTTAGCTAGTGGTTATAGAAATACACGACTTGTACACAGAAACAAGTTAGTACAGAAAGTATACAGACACTTTCTTTTTCTTGTCTCTCTGAACCTCTTTACCTATCTTTCTTGATTCATTGATTTCCTGCATATTGCTAGCGTGGGATCGAGTTCAAATTTTATCAAGTTCCATACAATCGACCACGAACATCTACTCAGCCAGCTAGCTATTACATATCCACTTACTACAAACCTAAACCAGTTTACGTGGACCAAAAACGGGGAAATCAGTAAAATTTAGAGAGAGGCACTAGAGACCGGACGTGGTGTGCATATAAAATTTACACCCTTCAATAGAATAGTGACGCGTATGCAATCTATGAATTGAATGATAAAACCGAATACACTTAAACAAATGTAATGCAATTCTCCCCGCTGTCTCTCTCTCCTCGAGGAAGGTAAGATTTTCTCCTGTCTCTCTCTCACTCCTTAGAAGGGTGAACAAGGAGAGATGTGTGGAATATCTTTGATTATCTCAGGCATTCGCATCTATAAAGCGCCATCTCTATTTCTTGATTGGTACCTCTAGCCTCTTCGCCCAAGGCTGAGCAAGTAAAAGCTTTCCATCTCTTCGTGTCTACAATTTTCTTTTATTGCTCCCGTACAACTTCTTATTCAACAAGTGAAACCAAAACGTACTTTTATTGCGAATGAGACTTGCTTATTTTCTATCCAAATCTTCATCTCTATTTGAAAACTATAACAAAAACCGGTCTCTAACAAATTCATTATTGGGTGAAGCAATTTACGCAATATATTATAATACTATTGGTTGCCGGGATTTTAAATGTTATTTAGTTAGAAAATGGTTATTTGGATCAAGATCTCTCTTAATAATCAAGATTTTCAATTGAATTTTTATTTTGTATAAACTGTCATAGAACCCTTACTAATACAACTAATTTTTATGAGTCCACTAGCTGGTGTTCACCATAGATAATCTTAAAGCAGCTCTACGAAGAAGGGGTCTTGATAGATTGAGTAGCAAGAAAGTTTTCCTATAGGTTCACACTTCAAGCTCCATCAAGGAAGAAGAAATTGGGAGATCATATGTCATGTGGAATAAAATCTGGTATCGAAAGGGAGGTCACGGGTTTAAGATGAGAGAGAGTGTGAGTACTGATGATGAGGGAAAGGAGAGTTGGGGTGAAGAAAGGTAGGCCTAAGCAAAAATCTGACTCCGCTCCGGCTCCAGTCTGACTCCGATAAGTTGAAGTCTGAGTCGGAGTTTATTAACCAAAAAAGTCAGAATCGAAGTCGGAGGTGGCAATGTACTGACTCCGACTCCGACTTCGATTTCGATGTTGTACATATTTTATAAAAATATATGTATTTTTTATATATTAATTGTATATATCTATACAACTATAACTTATATTGTTAATTAAATTCAATAATATACTAGTATGAGCAAATTATTATAAAATAATATGCTTATAATATAATATAAATAGAATAAATTGACTAATAATAGTTTAATATATCTAAACACCATACTGTTAGCTATTACTACCATGTAATACTAATGAATAATGAAATTAATGTATAAGCACTAATGTCTTATAACATGTAATACTAATTATATAATAGCTAATGTACAGTAACATTTAATACTAATGTATTATGTATTAACATAAACATATAAATTTATAATAACATATAATACTAATATATAATAACTAAAGTATAATAACATGTACTATTAATGTATAACAATCAATGTATAATAACATGTAATATTAACATATAATAACATTAATCTGTACAATGATTTATTTTTTCAGTTTTGGTTATGTTTTAATAAAATTGAAATTGAAAAAATATTTTTTTAAAAAAATTGAAATATAAAAGCTCAAATCCAATTAGTGAGAGCACAAGATTGTCAAATTGAAATTTCAAATAAGCTGAGAAAAAAGTTCAATAAAAAAGCCCAAATTCGACTCTACTTCGACAAGTTGAAGTCGGAGTCAGATCGAAAGCAATGCGAATCAGAATTAGAGGTCGGATTCGACCTCTGACAAATTTGGAGTTTGGGTTGAAGGTAGGGTACTCTAACTCCGACATTGTTGATGCTCAACCCTAGAGAAAGAGAGAGATTAGAGTGGCTTTAGGAAAAAGAGAGAGAGCCAAAGGTTCCACCGTAAATCAACGTTAGGGGTGTAACCGGTCCGGTCTGGTCCGGTTTTGGATAAAATCTAGAACCGAACCGGTATGTACCAGTTTTGTATTTTTCAAAACCGATTACGCACCGGTTACCCTCCTAAATCGATACTTCCGATTTTACCGGTTTTCGGTCCGGTTCGGTCCGGTCCGGTTTTTCGATTTTTTTAAAATATAAGTTTCACAATTTGTCATTAAAAATTTGTTTATAAAAAAACAATTGATTTAAAAAAAATTGTTTTATACTTTTATTAATATATTAGACTATATAATAGTATTAATATTAGACTATTGGTATAGTTATAAGTTATATATTAGTATTAGTTATAAACTTTTAGTGATTTAGTATTAACATTTTATGTAATAATTCATAAATTATAATAAGAAATTATTTCATATATGAATATAGATATTATATATATAATTTCACATAAAAATTTATAATTATACATTATATATAAAACTTATATATATTAATATTTAATATATAAAAAATATTTTGTATAAAACTTATATATAAAAATATTATTTTTTTATTTTTTTTAATCAACCGGTTCAGTCTGGTCTAAAAAATCCCGAAATCGGAACCAAACGGGAACCGGCTGATTTTTACATTTTAAAAACTGGTTCCGGACCGGATCGGTTCAAAATCGGTAAAACCAGTCCGGTTCGGTCCGGTCCGGATCAATTTTTCGGTTTGAGTTTACACCCCTAATCAACGTAGACCACTTATGCGTCCTTTTTTTATTGAAGGGTATAAAAAAACATTTCACACCAAATCCGGTTTGAAGCTTTTCTCATATACATACATACTATGTATGTATATATATATAACTATCTAGTCTCTCAGTTATTCAGAGTCTATACTATTAATTAAGTATTACGAAATCAACCCTCCATTAACTAGATTCGAATTCAATCATGGCGCAATCAATCATTGACTTTTTTCCGTTTGGATTATGGGATATAGAACACAAACGCAAAATGAGGCACATTCACCTTTTCAGCCTCCGTGTTCTTGGGATAGGGAACATTTGCTCTAAAAATGTTCATCTTCCTTTCCTACATTGAATTCTATGGTATCTTTATTTGTTTTGTTTTTCCTTTCGAAGTAAAACTGCATGTTGCAGATCGAAGAACTTGATCATGGGATCATGGGAGTGGTTACGCATTTGTCTTTTAATTATGCTTAATCATGCTTTGATATCTTATTAAGACATTTTGTCCTACTTGGTCGTCGCCCCTTTACGTTTCTTGGACTTTCTAATGCAGAGTTTGGGACCGCAAACATTGCTCTTAATGCAGGTGTAGAGATGTGGCTCTTCTCTTCTTTAAAATTAGTTCACCAATTAACAAATTACCTTATGCTGTTGTCCTCTATATATATGTGTGTGTGTGTGTGTTGTTAAGGAAGATTTATTTTCATAACACGACAACGTTTTGAATGGCTTTCATTTTGCTTTGCTCTTGTGTTGTTCCCCTTTATGTCGTATGGGGCTTTTAATGGAGTTTTTCCTTACCCCTTCCAAAAACATTTCTCAATAACCACGAAAATCTAGAACTCCGGGTGATCTTGATGCTTGAACTTACTGATCCGAGTGTTACAACAACCTGTTTGTCTGCTTACGAAAAGGGAAAAGAAAAATTAATTAGAAAATTACTGCTTTGTCAGATAGCCTGAATGCAACTTAATTGTAGCAGTACTACTATATATACTTCAGTCAATCAGTCTCTTAATTATTGTGCTGCCCTGGCATATGCATAGGTCCACTCGTTAGATATCTACAATTACATTGCAACTTTCAACCATAATGACTGGTCAATTTCACCATTCTTTGAGGGTGAAACTATCACATGCCCGCATGTGAGCGATGTTTCGTTCTGAACTTAATTTCAAACTAGGGGTGTTGTTTATAAACCAAGTAGTAGTTAGAGTTCATGTGCCAACAACCCTGCAAAAACAAGTCAACCTCAAAATGGTTCTTCTTGAGAGATCTAGAGAGTGCCGTTAAGCAGGACAGGAGATATATCAATTTTCTTATCCATATCTTTGCTTATTATATATATATATATATATATTTGGAGCGACAAGTAATTACCGGAGATGTCTGGATCTTGCTACCCATTTGCTTCTAGGTCTGATCATTATTTGATTTCTTGGTCGAACGAAAGACCAATAATTAAATTAGGACATTTAATTTGTGTCTTTCTCAGGCTGTCTCTAACAAAGATTATGGAATAATCGATAAAAACCCAATATCCTGCATTTTGTTGTCAAAACATGGAATCGAGAGACATTATATAAATATATATATATATATATTCATAATTCCCGATTTCAACCAAGGAATCATGGTCTTCTCTTAGTTGAGGCCGGGTTTTTACTGATTTCATGAGCGCTTGACCAATCTTCATGATGTTAATGATCGTTTCCATGCATGCATGAACATTTGCAGTCTTCTTCTACGAGCGAATAATTAGTTGCTCAATTTCATTTGAGCTCAAATTAATCATCATATAGTTCAAGCACTAGTGATATTATACTGGCTCATCACTTTTCCTTTGTGCTTCACTAGAGCTTATACATGAGTCAGTACTTAGTAGTATTCTCATCACAGAAACTTCATGAATTCCCGTGAACTAAAAGTTGAAAGTTCCAAAGCTAATGATATACTGCTCATCACTACAAGAAAAATAGATTTTTGTGACTAATTTATTGCAATTAAAAGATTATTCGCAATCAATTTTAATTGCAAATAGTCATTTTACAGGAATTAACTGGTCGCAAATAAGCAGTTTTCTTGTAATGAGTTTTGGCTAGCTAAAATGCCTAGACTGCTGTTATGATGCATAGAGTAAATTAAAGTTCAAATTATTAAAAAAAATGTCGAGACTCTTTCTATAAAAAATTGATCAGAATTGCAAAAGGCAGAGCAGCTTCCATAAAGCACGCCATGTTTACTGGAAGAGGTAGCAATATATATATATAGATATATTTGATTCGATAACATCAGATGCGACGCACATGACAATATGAATGCATAAAGTTTGTTGCAACTGCCGATTGAAGGCAACTTCTATTGAAATAATGGGTTCATGAACAATAAACTGATCTTGTTATAATATTAACTCATTATCAGGCTTAAAGTATGTAGACTAATGAGATAGAGATTGTACTGAAGTGTTTTCCACACTTTGAACGTATACATCGATGAGTCTATATACATCACTAGTAAAAACAGAACACCTAACTCACTATTGTCGTTAGGCTATTAGGCTATTTATCAAGTATTCAAAATTCAAATACTTGATTTACATCAGATGACTATAATATTTAAAATTCAAATACTTGATTTACAGGATCACTATATCATACTCCTTCGAAATAGGGACCCTTTCAGCAAGTCTTGAGTCTTTTGAGTTTGCAGGTTTGGAGTCTGGTAATAGCTGGTCTTCGCTACTCCCCCTCAATCGCAGGGGAAGATCTCGAACATCGAGATTGAAGTTTAACCGTTTGAGACGAGAAGCTGGTAGTGGTTTGGTGAGGAGGTCAGCGAGCTGGTCTCGGCTGTTGATGAACAGAACTAAAAGCTTGTTGTTGGCGACAAGATCACGAACGAAGTGAAAATCTATTTCGATGTGCTTTGTTCATGCATGGAACATAGGATTGTCACTTAAATAGGTTGCCCCGATGTTGTCGCACCACTACACTGGCAGATTCTTCGTATGAATACCAAGTTCAAACGTGAGGGATTGCAGCCATAGTAGTTCAGCAACAACATTTGCAAGTGATTTGTACTCTGCCTTAGTACTATTTCGGGCCACTGTACTCTACTGCTTTCATCTCCAAGACACTAAATTTTGGCCATGAAATATGCAGTAAGCTCCTACAGATCGTTGATCATCACAGTCACCTACCCAGTCAGCATGCGAAAATACCTGAAATCCAAGTGAGATGTGAAGTGAAATAAAAAGGCCTTGTGAAACCGTGTGCTTCAAAAATCTAAGAATTCTCTTCACTGTCTGCGAATGAGACATTTTTGGGTTATGCATAAACTTGCTTACCCGATGAACTAAGTAAGCGATATCAGGTCGCGTGAAACTTAAATATTGTAATCCTCCAACTATACTCCTATATAAAAACGGGTCTTCAAAATCACCTTCATCATTAACTGAGATATGCGAGGTGGTAGATATAGGAGTGACACATGGTTTGCATTTATCCAATTTGGACCGTTTGAAGAGCTCAACTATATACTTGCGTTGGGGTAAGTATAGGCCATCAGTAGAATGTAAATCCTTGACGCCCAAAAAAAAAGAGATAGCTGCCCCAGATCTTTAACTGCGAATTCTTGTTGTAAAATAGTGATCAAGTTGTTGATTAGTTGAGTATCGGATCCAGTGATGATGATATCATCTACGTAGATGAGGAAAAATATTATTTGAGACTTAGAGTGATAGATAAATAATGAGGAGTTAGCCTTATTGTCAACAAACCCAAGCTGTAGCAGAGCATTGGTTAGTCATGAAAACCACTGTCTTGGAGCTTGACGCAGTCGATACAAAGATCGTTTATGTCGGCGGAGGTGATGAGGATATTGCGGATGTTGAAATCCTAGAGGTTGAACCATGAAAACCTCTTATTGCAGTGAACCGGTAGAAAAGCATTTTGGATATCGATTTGGCGAAGACACCAACATCTAGATACTGCAATGGAGAGAACAAGTCGAACAGTTGCAGGCTTAATCACAGGGCTGTAAGTTTCATGAAAATCAATATCGTGTTGTTGATGATAGCCCATGGCCACTAGTCGCACTTTATAGAGCTCAATAGCTCCATTGGCACGTCGTTTGATCTTAAAGCTCCACCTACAGCCCAGGACATTAGCATGCGGATTGGGGGGAACTAAGTCCCAAGTTTGATTTTTAAGTAAAGCATCAAATTCCAGGTTCATTGCAGCACGCCAATGACTGTGTTTTGCGGCTTCTGTGTAGCAAGAAGGTTCACTGTTATCTTCTGTAATGGCAGCAAGTAGAGCTCTAGGAAGAGGGTGCACGATACTGCCATCTTGTACGTGCTTAGGCTTCCAAATATTATTTTTGGATCTAGTAGTCATGGCATGCGTATTAGTGGAGCTTGGTTGGACATCAGTTGTAGTCTCATGGGATACTTGCTGACATGCATTTTGTGGGAGAGGAAGAGCCTCATCATGTGGAGGATCGGAAATTGATGGTGCTGCATAAATTGTTGTAGGCTGCGATGAAGTTTGCAAGGTACCTGCAGATGGTAAAATAGAGGACGTAGAAGAGAGAGGTGTGATGGAAGTGGACAGAACTACTATATTGGACATGGGAGTGGACTCGATTGAGGGTTGTTGTGTATACGAGAAGGATTTTTCATCAAAAATTACGTGACAAGAGACAAATATTTTCCCACTTGTGAGATCAAGACACTTATAACCATGGTGATTGAGACTGTAACCTATGAAAATTCATGTTTTTGAGCGGAAATCGATTTTGTGTTTATTAAAGGGATGAAGGTAAGGCCAGCATGCACATCCAAGAACTTTAAGAAAATGATAGTCGGGTTTAGTGCGATAAACAATTTGGTAAGGTGATTTATTTTGTAAGATAGGCGTAGGGAGCCGATTTATCAAATAAACGGCTGTAACAAAGGCATCCTCCCAAAATTGTTGGGGTAGATTCGAATGAGAAAGAAGTGATAAACCAACCTCAACAATTTGTTTATGTCGCCGTTCAATTGCACTCATTTGTTAATGAGTATGGAGACATGCGATTCGATGTTGAATACCAGTGTTTTAGAAATGAGTTGTTAACTTGTGAAATTCACCGCCCAGTCGGATTGAAACATTTTTATTTTACACTAAAAAAGGCATTCAACAAAGGATTGAAACTAAAGAAAAATAGACTCAACATCAAATTTTAATTTGCGTGGAAAGAGCCACAAAAATTTCATGCAATCATCTAAAAAAGAAACATAATAGCGGCAACCAGAGTTTGAAAGAATAGATGTCGGCCCCCACACATCACCATAAACTAAATCAAATGGAAATTTTGAAGAAGAATGACGTGATCGAAATGGTAGGGAGCAACTCTTGGCACGTTGGCAATCTGAGCACACCGGAGGGTGTTTATTGGAAGGAGAAAGAAAAAAAATCAGATTCGGCTTGTTCGACGACAGGAGTAGAAGCATGACCAAGATGTTGATGCCATAACTGGTAGGGAGCACTAATGGTACAAAAACACCGAGGATGAAGAGAGGCCGCAGAACTAGAGAATGACTAGATTCAATCTCTAAACAGCCCTCGATGAAGGAGTCTCCCCAAGTAATCCTTAACATTAAAAAAAATCATGGTGAAACTCAAAATAAACGTTATTGTGTTTGTAGAATTATTGGACGGAAATTAGATTTTTTTGAATTTCAGGAACAAGTAAAACTTGATTTAAAATTAGTGGTTTAACAGAAGTACAAATGGAAGAAGAGCTGATTTTGGAGATTTGCAAACTTGCACCATTTCCAACATGAATTTGATCAGGACCATCATAACCTTCACTCCGTAGATTGAGGCTAGCTATGTCGTTGGTGAGATGATGGGTGGCGCTAGTGTCAGGGTCCCTATTAGATTCAGATTGTGAAGAGCTTGAGGCTACCAAGGCTAGTGGATTGCGCTGATCAGAGTTGGCAGCATATGTTATATCAAACCTGTGAAAATATTTTTTTTTGCGGTGTGGCCAGACTTGACAGATAATAGCATCACGGGTGGATTGGCTGTGTCCAGAAGGAATAGGTTGCTAAGAGCCGCCATGGAAACCGGTCCCTCTGCCGCAATGGCCACCACGACCACGTGAATACTTGTGGGAAGTTTGTCGGGTGGCAACATTGACACAGGCCTGTGGAAGTGGTTGAGTATTATGAGACATGTGGGACTCTGTAGTGAGGAGAAGAAAGTAAACTTCCTCCAGGGTAACAGGATCTTTGCGAGCAGAAATTGTAGTCACAAAGGGGTCGTAGTCACAAGAAGGTATGTAACGATCTCATCACATGCAAGTGAGTGCCCTGCAACAGCGAGTTCATCAGTAGAACATTTAATCTACATAAAATAGTCAGTAGCAGAAAGAGCACCCTTGCGAGCATTTGCAAGATCAGTGCATAACTGTATTACATGAGCTTGTGACTGAGAGGAGAATGATGTTTTAAGTGCTTGGCAGACACTAGCAGAGGTAGTGTGAGAGACAACCTGAATCAAGATGGTTTCAGTAATGGTAGAGAAGAGAACAACAAGGATAATGACATCTTGTCGAAGCCAGTTTTCATAAAGAGGATTCGGGACAACAAAGACGACATGAGATTCAGGGTTGGTGAAATCAACGTATTTAAGAGGGGTTGTGGTGGTTCCATCAAGATATTCGAAGAGACCTTGACCACGGAAGAAAGGAATAAGTTGAGCTTTCCAGACATGGTAATTGTCACGGGAAAGTTTAGTGACAGTAATAGCTGGTGGGGTGATAAAAGAGGCAACAACAGAGGAGTAGTCTGACATAGTTGAGGAAAGAGAGAACATGGAAGGACGTATGTCAGTTGGCTAAATATGATACCATGTAGAATAATGAGATAGAGATTGTACTGAAGTGTTTTCCACACTTTAAACGTATATATCGATGAGTTTATATACATCACTGGTAAAAATAGAACACTTAACTCACTGCTATCGTTAAGCTATTTATCAAGTATTCAAAATTTAAATACTTGATTTACATGAGACGAATATAACATTTAAAATTCAAATACTTGATTTACAGGATTACCATATCCTATCCTACATAATAGGGACCATTTGAGCAAGTCTTGAGTCTCTTGAGTCAGCAGGCTTGGAGTCAGGTAATAGTTGGTCTTCAATAAAGTACCTATTAGTTCACATGCTACTAACTGCCTTTTTCTTATTATAAATTAGTCACCATTACAATTTTAATATTCCCTGGGATTGTCCGTGCAAAATTCTGTCATGTTCGTTATCAGCAAACCGACCCATACCGGTTGTCCAAACCGTCCTGATCTATACAAAATCGATTACAGAATTAAATAGATTATTATATTAAGTCACAATTTCTTTATTCTTTAGATGCAGACTGAAATTCATAATTAAGATGAGAAGAGAACATCATACCTCCATGCATGTGAGCAGCAAGTGCTTAATTTCCAGTATATATAATAGCAGCTATAGCTAGCTAGCTAGAGAGATCAGGGAGATCGATCGTCTAGAATTATTGGAGATCGATCATGTTTATATTTAATTTCCAATATCATCATTTTTAAAAATCAATAATATTAACTCCTTATGTTTTTCTAGTTGATATCCTAACCGAAATGGACTCAAACATTATATATATGCAGCTACAGGATATATAATCCTCTACAATGCAATTTATCAGTATCTTTTTTATTATAAAAGAGATCGAGATTTTGTGCCCATTAATGGAGACTATATTGTTAATATTTTTGCTAACCTATGGTCAAATTAGCAAGAAAAAAAAATTATACTTTTGTCAATTTATTATTGGAGTTTATTTATTGTCCTTTTTCGGGGGTTCAAAATGTTTTAATTGAAGATTAATTGGTTAAAGACTATCTCGGTGGGTCGGATTTTAAATGGTAAATGGTGCTGTCCATAAATGCAGCCCAGAAACTAATGGGCGCACCCATAAGTTTTGGGCCCTTGCATTTATAAGCCCAATAATGTTGAGGCCCGCTATTAGCGATTGTCTGATATCTCTATATCTATCGCCTTCAAACGTGATGGAGAAGCATGGGATGATTACATCTATAAGCAACGGTTCAATTGGGAATATCCGATAGAGTTTGACTTGGATTATAATTTCCATGGCATTGTCAAATATTATATGGTATTAGAGCATTCTTGCTCATGCATATTTCACCTTCGAACATGATACATGTTATTTTCCCGAAGTGACTGTCATCCATTTTTTTGCCCTTTCTTACTCATTAATGATTCTCTGCGTCTTTTTGTCAAACATCTTACCTGCAGCCACCCTCTAAGCAATTATATATAGTACACCCACATTGCAACCTCACCCGTTCAGCCATTGCCCCAAAATATAAACCACTTGAGGATAGAGGAATAAAAATTAAGTAAAATTTATTTCTTTCCTATTACTTCAAGTGTTTGAGAGAACTGAATATTTAACACCATACTTTTTCGTTCCCCATCTTACATATTTTTCTAACATACTTCATTTTTGTCCAATTGATCTGCAACTTAGGGCTCATTTGTTTTCAGAGATTAGATGAGATGAGATGAGATGAGATGAGTTGAGTTGAGATTAAAGTTAAAAAGTTGAATAAAATATTGTTAGAATATATTTTTTAATATTATTATTGTTTTGAGATTTGAAAAAATTGAATTGTTTATTTTATTTTATGAGAAGATTTAAAAAAATTGTAATGATGAGGTGAGATGAGATGAGATGTTTTTGAAAAAACAAACAAGTTCTTAATGCTAGAAACATTACTCTTAATACATTAAAGAATTTATAGTCCGTACGTGTGCTTTTTTTTTTCCCTGACACAACACCTGGGATGTAGGATTTGTGGGTCCTCTCTGTCTCTGTCCACGTCTGGCGTGAGTGACAGGTGATTAGGATAAAATTCGAAGCTAGTCTAGATCAGGAGCTTCTCGACCAACATGACTTGCCTAAGACTAGGCATGTTTTAGGATCACCGGAGTTGCGTAGGTTTAAAATTCCTAGTTAATACATATCTCATTAATATAGTGACGTTGAAAGCGGGCCAGAGAGTCGATAATATTCTTGAGCACATGTCATGACCCAATTAGCTCAAAAGGGAATATTAGTCCAAGAAAATACATTAACTTTGGCTTTTTCTATAATTGAAGTTAACTATAATCGATTCGGCACTTGCAAAGTTTTCTCACTAACCCCGGTTGTCCAACTTTCATAGTTGCTTTAGTTTATTTGGCTCTTGAGAGAGATATCAGAGAGAGACAGAGACACCAAATAATTGACATGTTAAAGACTAATTGTTTTTCTTGGACGAGTTTAGTTAATGGGGTCATATCATTCTCATCACATGAAGATGGAAGAAAATGCTGGGCCACAGAGAGTTGAGCTTTCAGAATCATAGCCGCCCTTGCCTGCCCTGCATGCATCATGTCATCATCATTGAACCAACGACACTGTTTTAGCTAACACTGATCTGGGAGAGATCAGGCAGAGAATATCAAGCACCCAACTATACTTCAATGAATGTGTGGAGAAGAGGACCCATACACATGGGAATCTTAAATATGCATTCATGGACTTGTTTAACGTCATATTCTCTCATTCAAACTCGTTGAGTTGTCATTTGAACATTCAATTGGACATTCCAATATTATTTTTTGTGATCATTTTCAATCATCACAAAAAAAAAAAAAAAAAAACGTTCAGATGTTCAACCAAACAGAACACCTCCAACCGTTACTAAAAATACTTTTAGTGATGGTTCAACAGTAAACCGTCATCAAATTTTTTTGTGACGTAAATTAGGTGACGGTTTCAAACCGTCACCAAATATCTTTAGAGACTTTTCGACAATTTTTTGTGACGGTTTCCACTATCACAAAAGACAAATTCTGTCGTAGTGACTGTTAGTCACAACCACATGATCAGCTTCAGTCAATCAAATTCTCCAAGTAAAGCCCTAATTGCAACCTGTTGATATTAACACTCAACGGATGCAATTTCCTTTTAGCGAGAACACGATCGACTGCCTAAAAGGTCTTATAATTCTGACATTATTAATGCTACCGATGTGGGTACACATTTGTTGTTTTTTTTTTTTTTAAGAAGAAGGTGGTACTCAATTTTATTGATAGTTTTTACTTTTAATAAAAAAAACTATGGTTATAATAAGATAATTTGGTTTACAAATAAATATAAAGACAAAAAACTAGGTATAAAAAACCAAAAGACTAGGTTCTATATTTGGTGCTTGATGCTTTGTTAAGTTGCAATTTACAATCTAACGCCCTTATATACTGACAAATCCAGGATAAAGTTGACCTTGTCCAAGACTAGGTTCTAATTGGATACAATAATACAGTCTCCATTTGATGATAATTAATAAAACAACTGTCGTGGAACAAAAAGAAAAGAGGGTCAAACTACTGACCGAAAGAAATGAGATGGCGTATAAGTAGATGAAAGCTGGGGCGGCGGACACAGAACTATAACTAGATCATGAGCAGTCGGCTTTGGACGTTAATTGGGATTTCCATTCGTTCCATTTCTGGTAATTAAGCCACTGATCATTCAATGTAACGTGACATCCGTTGGTTAGTGAAGAACTCTCAACGAACTTTCAGGGATTTTTTTTTTGGGACAAACCGGTTCAGAGCTCTTAGCCCGTTTCAAGTTTCAACAAAATGCCAGTGTAACAAAACATGATATTCAACGTTAATAATGCCCTTACAGTATTACAATATTGGGAAATTAATTATCGATCGAGTAGGGCGCAATTTAGATCCACCTAATTAATTTGACCTGCAGCTCATATTTCCCCCTTTTTTTTTTCTAAGTTTTATGTAGACACTCTCTCGATCGTGTGGTTTGCTTGATGAACCAACAAATGCCGGAGTTTTTCTTACTATATGGATGATGCATGCACTGATGTTCTTGTTTTATTACGTGACGTTATCTCGTAAATAACTTTACACAAACATTAACGTCTTTTTATGAGAAACGAGAATAATACATCTACGTATTCTTATATAAATATATATATATATATATATATATATATATATATGTATTATTGCCTATAATGAGTTGTTTGAAAGAAAGACAACGACGTCGTAGCATGGAAAGGAAAAAGCACGTAGTCCCCACTTTTTGTGAAAAGAAAATCTATCGGCAAATCAATGGAAATAACAGTACTACTACCATGTTTCTACTCTTCAGTCTCACTTCACGTGTACATGTCTGTGACGCTTGTATGAGCAGAGCTAAGAGGAACTTAATTATAATTGACCGATCTACAGTAAGAACCGGACACGGTGGCATGCTGTATCCTGACACTGAAGCCAGAATCATAATGGATTCCTTTTTTTGTTTTCGCATCGACGTGGAAGCATGCATGTGATCGTATTATTGAGAGGTGGACGATCCAAGTCACCATCTTTCCAAACTTTTCTATTATTTTTTAAACAAAGTATCATAAGAAAGTGCGATTTGACAGCAGACCCAGGAAGAGAGAATGGAAGTAACAATCAAACAATTTCGTAGTAATTAGTCTCTTGATTTGAGCTGGGATTGTTATCGGAACCGACAATGCTTAAATTCCTACAGAATATTGAAGATGGTAGTAGCTATCTGCACTTGGGAAATAAAACAGTGTTATTTACACGAAGTGCTTGCTTGTGTAAATAACATTATCTTAGGTAACATTGATATGAGACAGAAAAATTATCGACCCACCATTGATCGATTAGCGACAAATAAATAGTCGTTGATGCTCAATATTGAGGAGACGACGCTCTATTAATTGATATGATAAGTGTCATGTTGTAGTGCCAAGTTGAAAAGGTGCCTTCACAGGTGGTTCTTGCAACGTTCCCTACGAATTAAAGCTGGCCTGCGATGAAAGCACTATCAACTTTGCAGCTAGCTAGCTCGAAGAGCCCTATTTTTGTCTTTTAACTCCTGATGTAAACACCATCATTTTTCTGGTTAGGTTGTACGTAGTTTCGTGCTAGCATGCGCCCAGCATTGATCCTTAGGTTTTTTTTTTTAATTTTTTAAAATATTTTTAAAAATTATAAAAAAATACTAATATACTTAAAATTACCTTTTTAATAATTTAAATACATGTGGATCAAAATGAATGGGTAAACTTAGGTTTCATATTAATATTTGAGCTTTGCTACACAACCTCCACCACACTCCACACTCCACATTTTTTTAAATTTTTTAAATTTTTAATATTTTTTTTAAATTTTTTTTTTGAGTTTATTCTTTTTAAATTATTTTAAATTATTTATTCATTATTTATATAATAAATATTTAATAAAAGAAAAAAATAATAAAAATTAAAAATAATATGGAGTGTGAAGGTTGTATGAATAGTAAGAAGTTGAGTAGATTTTTTTGTTAATATTTTCCTTTCATCTAATTAGTACTGTACAATGGGATTTTGCATCCGGAATGAATAGCTGCTGCCTGCTAGTGCTAGTAGATAGGTCAACGAATAGAATAGGTTGGGCCGGCCTTTGACATTCTGGCTAAGTGATCTCCTAGCTATATAATTATATATTGCTAGATTGCTATTTGCTGTACGTACGTGGAGAAAGCCAACAAGCTGAATGGCACTCCCGACCTTCCGGTCTGCATGGTACGTGCATTTGTTTGATAAGCTGTGAGATCTGAAAATTTATCCCACGAGATTTTCTCTCTGTTTTTTCTCCGCTAATCCGCCCAATAAAAGTATTTAAACTTACAGATCCCACACCCCATCGGATCATGACCTATTGACCAACAACATAAAGAAATAGAGTAATATTAAAGAGAAGTTATTATAATAGTATATATTTTATATTTACTACGTGACTACTTCTAATTGATTGTTTCTAATACTCATTTAGAAAGATATATGATTTAGATGATATCACATTATATGTATGAAATAAATACTCTTAATAATAACTTTTATCTATATTTATTCAAAGAAATAACGGAGCGTTGGAAATCAAAGTTTCCTTTTTTACGTTTTGTGATGGTGATTGGTGGGCTATTAACCAAAAAGGTTATGAAATAAATACTCTAATTCCTACCCGATGTTTCTTGCCTGGCTCAAACCCTAGTACGTACTCTCCTTTATGTACAGACGCGCGCGCGTGCAATGAAGAGCCAATTGACTGATCGTATTATCATCAAAATTTATGTTAACGAACCATGACTGGTTTTATGTTCATGCAAATTCAACAGTTTTTAAAAAATTTTTAAAAAAAGGGCCATAAAGATGCACAACGATCAGACTCTTTTCCAAAATCTAATTTCCATTAGTGATTTCAATATAAAGAAAAGAAAACACGCATGGAGTCATGACTATGAAAGTTTTTTAATAAGGCTCCGTTTATATGGTTTAATCATTATAATTGTTTTAAATTTTTATATAAAATATAATAAATAATTTAATTTTTTTTTAATTTTAAAATAATAATAATATTAAAAATAATTTTATAATAATTTTTTTTTAAAATTTTTATCTAAACTCATCAAATCGCACAATCCAGTTGCACACAATTACCCGGTGAGTAAGATCCGAGAAGAAGCAAATATATGGTACGAGGAGGATGAGCATCCGTGTGGAAAACTGTGGCCGATGGGATCGTCACTATTGGATCCATGTCTCCGCGTTGTACGCTGTCACTCGTCCACCCATTCCGTACAAATTCAGGCACATCAGTGTCACATCAAGTCCTCTACCTCTGGCTCTGGCCTGATCTTAGGGTTACGAGTAAAATCTAATGTCCTTGAAGAATCTTGCGTCACCAGTCTAAACTCGGGGTCAAAGGAGGAGTCATTGGGCAATCCCTAAAACTCCTTTTAAAAGGAAAAAAATTGATTTTCTAAGCACCATGTACTCGATTCACTCGCCTTCTCGATTCAACTGACTAATTAAACAAGTATTCTGTGATAGTTGTGTTTTCAGTTTTTACCCAGTACCAGCTAGTACTACTATACGATCGACCATTATTTACGCCTGTGCATGCATGAGTACTTGGCTCTTGGATATTGGTACATGTTCGGCATGCATGGCCGAAAACAATTGGGCGAGATTTTCGCTTGTCATTTTCCTCCTTTTCTCATTCTAGCTATGGGGTTCACATGATTAATGAGAAACTTGACATGATACGTCGTGGGTTAACGTGTCGGTGCGTTTAAGCATGTAGGTGAAAATCATATATATAGCCGAAGCATATGTTTTCAACTTTTAAATTATGGGCTCAGGAAAAAAAAAACGTTTAAATAATATATAGCACATGCATTTGTCTCGCTACTTAGACCGTTCGGTAATAATTCAACTTGAGTTTTATAGCCAATTCATTAAGATATTAATTCGGAAGAATTATTAAATTTTAATAAATTAGTTATAAGGTACTGATCAGATGGTCCTCACTTATAAGAATGAGTTAATTGTATGTCCCGTAGCATGTTACATCACTCATTATATTGACTGCTTTTAATTCTATATATTATATATGAAATCTCCATGGCACTTACTTTAATAGCAATCTCATTTAATTTACAGATCAAGATGATAGTGTTTTCCCCCTCTGAAAAGCCACCAACAAGCTAGGCGTGTTACCATGAGGCGCCGAGTCGTTGCTCATAAGTAGATCACCATTATATATATATAGATTCACTATTTGCGCGCGGGAAGTTTCCCCGGACCTGTTGTGCGGGGACCTAGCCATGATCGCTTAATTCTGATCTAGAAGAGGTATTTTGTATATATGATAATTAAACTCAAACTAAATAAAGATGCAAAATTTTTTTGATGATTAATCTTGCAACTAGAAATTGGTAATAACACGATATGTTACATTAAGTACTATATACTACAACTGATATATATATATATATATATAGACACTACAACTTACAAATTGGTGTTGACATCATGTATAGACTAGATTCTTTTGTAAATTAAATATTACTATAGTAAAAAGACAATTAAAGCGTTTTACTTCAAGACTAAACTTTAATTGTCCGAATAGTTTTAATGGCTAACTCATGCATGGGGTGCTCAGTGTTTTCAACTAATTGGAATTCTGAACTTCACATTGCAAGAGATCGATTAGTAGAACAGGTACGTACCTGTTCGAAGAGCTCATGTAGATATCCCAAAAGCTTAAAAAAGAGAGAGAAGAATATGCCAATTACTAACTAAACAATGTAAACATGAACATAAATCGGCCGTAGCAACAACAACCAGCTGCACGCACTCCAGGAAATTAATTAAGAAATCAAGAAACTTGCCTAAGATGGAGGGCCAGACGGAGAGGCTAGCTCCTGATTGCCATGGACAATATAATTGGTTGAATTCCATTATATTGGATTATCAGTAAATTACAATTTGCGCATAACTAGTGGCTGAGTGATCAAGCTCGGAAGTATATATAATATTTGTATGTGTACTAATTCATACAAAGGAACCTAGCTACCTGTATAATTAACGTGCGGAATTGATATCTCAAAGACTTATCATACGTACAATATTGTCTATGTCGAAGCATGAGAACTGTTGTAGTATGTGATTCATATTGAGTGGAATACGTATATAGAGAAAGTAGGCTGATGTAAAGGGAGCGTAGCGTACCGAGTGAAGCGG
This sequence comes from Juglans regia, assembly GCF_001411555.2. Lineage (NCBI taxonomy): Eukaryota > Viridiplantae > Streptophyta > Magnoliopsida > Fagales > Juglandaceae > Juglans > Juglans regia. The sequence goes on along the minus strand of NC_049907.1, from coordinate 50,565,256 downwards.
AGCGGCCCCCACTCCTATGGATATAGGCACACTATCAAACAACGTTAAATCTATATGTTTTCTTATTTTTTCTTTTTGTATTGTTCATCATAATTGCCGCACGTAACATAACAAGAACTAATGTTGGTTTAGTGCAATTGAGCTTAATTATAAGAAAAAGAAAATTGAGAGGCCAATTATATATAAGACTGGAGGATGAGCAAAGAAACTTATTTGACACACAGACACATATACACTAAATTTAATCTAAATTAATTGTGCTTATTTAGTGCAAAATTTGAAATAGTCATATAATTTTAATCTAGTGCTCTTGTAAATTAATACGAAGATGGAAATTCTTTATGTTTTATACTAGGGATACGTTTGGTCATTTCAACTTTTCCACAAAATAAAGTACATGATGATATGATCGGTGAAAGCAATAAAAGGTTGGCAGCTTGTATTAAACATCAGATTTTAATTTTTGTTTTTGTTTTTAAAAAAAAGATCACACAAGGCCACAAACTGGCAAATTAAAGGCTTCTCCTAAAACTTGTATGGAATCAGAAAGTGGCAAAAAAGGGATCAAAAAATCCGAAACCCTAAGAGGGGGGCCGTGATATATACCCCTGTGATATTCAGCAGGCCTGCTCAGGGCCCTGTCAATTCCTCTCGCCAGTCGCTCCCACTTAAAAATGCTTGTGGAGGACGCAACATATCCTCTAAATATAGATGTCACTACTACATCAATGGGTAAATTTTCTTGACGTTCAAAAAAAAAAAAAAGGGTAAATTTTCGGGTTCCCAATTCTGCTAGACTGCTAGTTTCCGATAAATTTGGTACCTTGGATTACGACGGATAACTGTTCTGGGCACACCTATCTCTCTCTTTTCCACAGATCTCTCCGTCACCAAACAGTCTTCCTCTCTTTTATTCATTGCTCATTCCTTCTCTTCCTTCATTGAAACTCTATAAATATAACACCATCCAACTCTCTTGATCCCTCAGCACTTTTCCATCTCTCCCACTTCTCTCCCTTTCCTGAGAATCTTTTCCTTTCACTAGTTCTTTTTACATCTTTAGGAGTTTATGCATACGCAGAATATTATTGTTCAATATAAAAAAATATTCTACATAAATCATAGACCTAGATATGGGCGTTTGAACTTTTTGAAGCCTTATCACTTCCCCCTGAAATTTTTTCCTTAACTTTTTTGTATAGGCATGAGATTTAGGGTTAGGGTTAGGATGTTCGTCCTTCCTATTCTATCTCTTGCATGGGCTAAAAATGATGACGAAGTTCTAAAGACCAACAGCAATTGTTTGCGGATGGAGCATCATCAAGATTCACAATCGTTTTGAGGGCCTTTTCGGGGTATTCCCTCGCTTTATTCCGTATGGCCTGTGATCTGGGAATCTTGATGATGCTGCAGCGGCAATAAATGGCTAATACTAACAGGTTACTGAAGACTATGCCCTCAATTTTGGTGCCAAGAATGAAGGTAACTCATAGTCATCGATTACTTCGAAAATTAGTTTGCTATAATCACTTTTAGATTTACGGATCAGAAACCACTTTTTCTGATTGAAACTGCAGCTTCCGTTGTTTATAGGTTTGAATTTTCATTCTAACTCGAGCCGGTTTATATTTTTAGGGTTTTTTTATGGTACTTAACGCCGCTTTGTCTGATGTTTGTGTTAAAGAAGGTTTCCCACGATCCATATGGTAATATGGTGTAATCTCGTGTGTTTCTTTGGAGATTTTATTTTCAGTAGTTTTACTGAAATCTTTCTCTGAAAGTTATTCGCACTGCAACCCCCTGGTCTCAGCAGGTATGTCTGTCCTTTGGAGCCGTATTGTAATCCGATAAATCATGACGTCTTTTTGTTTGATGTATTGAATTGTTATTCGCTTTTCTCTCTTTCTTTTTTCTCACTCTAGGCCATGATATTCATTTTGATCTGCATGATATCGATCTAACCAGCTTCATGAGAACATGAGTGACCAGCTTTTCTGTTTGGAATACACATAAAGTCGAACATGCAATCATTTTGTCGGTTTCGTACATAACAATCGTGGATTTCTGGTTTTGCTCTGGCATCTGAATTTGAAAACCATCCTTTGAAATGAGGGATTTCTTAGATTTGATGTGGCAGTTCAATATTTAGAGTTTCTCGACTGTTTTTCAGAATTTTGATTTGGTTTTCCAGGATAAGTGGTCTTTGAAGTGGTATTTTAGGATTTCTGGGTTTGCATATGAGAGAAAAGTTGTCTACTTCAAATCTTCTCCAGTTATGTTCAAGCTGGGGAGCTCTTTGACTTATTATCTGTTAAATGCTTAACGAAATTATCTAATAGTTTTAAGATTTTTAATAGTTGACTCTTTAATAATAATGTTATGATATGAGGGTTAAATGCTTAACTAAATTGATGTCCAACAATCCTAGCACTCTCAATTGTTAAAAATTAAACTATTGATCCACAAATTTTAGTATTGGTTAGATACTAATTTGTTTCAGCCTCTATCTTTCTCAATATCATTACATTCACCCGTCTAAAGTTGGAAAGTTGTACAATATATATTACTAATGTATCTGGGATTAACTGTTATGGTCTGTTTGGTTGGTTAAGTACGCATGCATGATAGTCTGTTAAGGAAGGAGTCATTTAGATTAGGAGTGAATTCGGTTGAGTCTGGTCGGTCCAAAGGGAGTTTTGGGACCAGATCGAACCGCTTCGATCTAGTATTTTTCCACCCTGAACCGGACAGAATTCCCTAGCTAATAGACTAGACCAGACCGGAACCATTTGGTCCGGTCAGTCCCGCCCAATACCAAATGTTTTTTTTTAATCTAATAACTTAGGTATTTTACAAAAAATTTATCTAATAACTTTAATTAGATGTAGATATTAATAATTAGTTAATGGTGATATGTTAGTTAATTGATATAATACATTAGTTAATTGATAACATATTAATAATTGTATACTTAATATTTTATATCGTCAATGATGATAGATTAAATAAAAATTATATAATTAATTACAATTATTGTATAAAATAATATATATATAAAATATTTTAAAATATGTATATTATTTCGGTCTGTTCAGGGTGGAAAAATCCCACCCCAGGAGTGGATTGAGAATCGAAAATTTTGTAAAAGAAAGTTCGAAACTGACCGGTCTTTCCATCAGTCACGTTTGAACTGATCGGAACCATTCGGTCCAGTCGATTTTTTCAGTCTGAACTGAAATCCTGACAGGCCTAATTTAAATTACCGCGTTCTAATCATAGAGTTCTCCCTTTCCAAAATTTGCTTGTGGAGACTCCTACTGCATCATGAATCAGTGTATTTTTGGAGATCCAATATTCAGTTTCCTTACCTGTACTCTAGTCTGTTTATAATAAATTAACTAGGACTGCTAAGTACTACTACATTAGCCCGATTATCAGGTGGGATTTATTATTGGAATAATATATTTTTCTGTCCAAATGATATAATATATGCATGTAGGACAAAATGTGTAAGCTTTGATCAGATGGTATAGCAACCAATAAATAAACCTGGCAGCAATCAAGATCAACTTGTAGTACCGGTTGGGTGAGCTTATAGTTTTTGTTGTATATATATAGGAACTCATTCACATTTCTAACATGTGCCTGAATGCGTACACAGGGGTGAAGATCCATGCATGCTGCACTTTCATGTTCATTCGAGAGTTTTAACATAAATTGGCATTATATAGGTTGATCGCCACACCAGTGAACTCTTGAGATAAGCCATATCTTTGGTTATGATTGTTTAAGGAAAATCATAAGCTGATCCAGAGTTCAGAAATAAAACAAATATTTCACCTGGATATATAGTGTGAAATCTGGTGAACGATCTGACACTTCGCTTATTTTGTAAATGACTGTGGATCGAAGGTATTCCAAACCTACACTAGTCAGTAGTGCCACTTACTGCTGCTTTAATGACAATCAAAACAGTTATGATTTATCACCATAGTTTCATTATTTTGTGAAGTACATGATTCCCTTGAGATACATGTATTATTATATATATCTGCTTCATTTTTATTTCTTATAAATATGCATGAATCGTTTCTGGATCGAGTTGTTCTCCATGTACATATATATTCTGCTTGATCATGTACGTACGTAATACCTGGAGTACCCGACGCTTGTTGCAGGATTTTAAGTGATTCTATTTAATTTTATCAATGTTGTTTTATGTTTAGGATTCTTTAAGGGTCATTTTCAGTGGGCCGGGTAAATTTATATATAGCATGAGGACATTATCTGGTTATTTTCTCCTGATTGGCTTGGCTGGCGAACAGTACTAGAGCTTATTCTCCAGTTGTCGAGAACCCTAGCTTATTAATTCTCATAAATATTGAAGTATGTAGAAAGCAGTATGACCCACCTCTACAGGTATATGATAATTCAATTGACCGTAATTGAAGTGAATCAGCTTTTACGATACTAAATATATCATGATTGAGTCATCCAAACGTCATATTTTTTTCGTCCTGGTTTGGTCATGTGAATAAAAATAAAAATAAAAACATCTGGGCGCGCAATAAAATGCGGGGATATATTCTTGAAAGATAAGTGATTTATATAAATACGTTAATTAGTTATATTTTATGATTTTTCAAAATATGTAATTTATTAATTTAATAACATGATTTTTGTAACTATCGTTTATTAGAATCTATTAATGTATTGATCATTGCTATATTAGAACGTCGTCATATATATAATCCAACATTGGGCTGGTATAATAAACACTCTCAACATTTCGCCATGATTGGTTGCCTCAATCATTCAACGTTTGACTCCTGTACGTACGTGGTTGAAACTATATATATATATATATATATATATATACAAGTTTTGTGCTGATCATTACGTGATCAAGGTCCCAGCGCCTTGGACAGAGAAGAACTTACATTCAAGATTATATTTACTTCCATGATTTGTTTATAAATTGGCGTGGTGAATTATAAAGGAAAAAAATCTCTCGTACGTATTTTTTATGGAAAAAGGAAAATGTAGAGTTTGTGCAGGAAACAAGAATGAGAAACTCTAGCATGCCGTGGTACAAATGACAATGATGTTGCTATATAAAATAAGGCTCGAATAATATGGTCAAAGTGGGCCCATAAAAGAGACTGAACAGAAGGGTATCCAATGTCCATATTAGAAATCCCCGAACCCACTAGACCAGACAGTCAGTACATCCCGTACCCGTTAATGGCTCCCAATAGTACAATAATTCCAGCCATAAAGAACTGCACATCTTCGATATATTCTCCTCCTACAATTAAAAAAATAAAAATTCAGACTACCACTCATTCATGCACAATGACCTGAACATCAAATTTCCGTTGAATTTTCATGCAAGATGCTTGCCAGTTGCCAAGTACTGCCTTTTCTCGTCCTCTCATCTTAATGCAAAATAAATTGCACAGCTTTACATTTTCTCCAAGCTGCCATGATAATCTTCTGAACCAAGCTGGTCTTGGCTGCTTGCTTACATTTGTCTCGAAGCTGGTAACTATGGACGCTAGTACCGATGACTTAGCATTATGATTTTTGTCTCTCTCCCTTTTTTTAGGCCTATCTGGGATCGAGTCTCATATCCCAATTCCCTTTTAAAAGAAAATCTTAGGAAAAGAAAAAAGAAAAGAAAAGTGCGCTAGCTATTTTAATCAGGACTCAGGAGTCCAACGAGTGGACCGATTGCGGCAGGGCTGAAATCATGCCGCGGTCTTTTCTAGAGCCTTGGGCCGATTTCCTAAATTCCAAGACCCAAAGCCTATCCATTGGGCATTGAAACTAGGCTTTGGAGACAAAAACGAAGACGCCCGGTTTTCTGTCTCCAGCCCTTCGGCACTTACGCATCTCAACCCCTATCCCATTGAGACTACACTCCATTCTCATCCCTATTATTTATTTATTTACCCATGCATTTCCTGCTATTCTACTACAACAAAAGTGTGACTCAAGCTACATTTTTTTTTTTTTTTTTCAAACAAACAGAAACTTTACCCGTACGTCTCAAGCTAGCTGAATTGCACAAAGAAGAAGAAGAAAAAGAAAAAGAAAAAGAGAGAGACTTTGAATATAATTGGGTTCATATAAGGGCCGGCAAGAATCGGTCCATATAATTGACTTTGTTTGGAACTTAAATTTATATTAACTTATTTCAACTCATTATCATAATTTTTTTAAATTTTAACATAAAAAATAATAAATAATTCAATATTTTTAAATTTTAAAATAATAATAATATTAAAAAATAATATTCTAACAATATTTTATCATTTAAATTCAATTCAACTCAACTTAACTCAATATTAAAAAGCAGCCTAATTTTACATGTCCGTGGACATTTACTCAACGACCATACCATGATTAATGACTTGCAAGCGGAACCCTATACTATCCAGCTAGCTAGCCGTTCTAAACAAAGACAACGAAATACATATATGTACATGACAGCTTATAGCTACATATGGCATCATATATTCCGAGAGCTTACAAAACAGCACATTCTGAAACAATCAAATTAAAATTAATTAAAACAGGACCGGTCATTTCTTCCACATACACCCCCTCAAGCACAAGCTTCTGATCTCCTGGGTGTCATCGCAAAAAGAACATCAAGATCAGGTGGTTGAAAAAAACCATTCTTCGACGGCTGATTCCGATGTTTCACGTGAGCCATGATCTTCTTCTTTGGAGCCGGCGGGCATGCCAGAGCCGTTGGTATTTGACAGTCACTGTGTGTCGGAGTAACGCAACCCTCTTCCTCCACTCTCTTGTTACCATTAACCACCCTCTCGTCCACCTCCATATCGTACGGCCTCAAACTATATATGTAATTCGATGATGAGAATGGTCTGTGCAAGTGTTTAGTCTAATTACTAGATGATTTATATAGTGGAAACCGACCCTAGCTGCTAGCTTGTTCCAGAAGTTGCGATTTAACATTTTGACTTATCAAAACGTGTGGTGGAATCAAACCAAGCTCAGCTGATGTCGGTCGAGCTAAAAAGTGGTCGAAAAAAGTTGCAAACTTTTGCCACGTGGACTACTTGAAACGAAGGGAGGGTTGGGTTTGAATCTGGACCACACATTCGTTTCCCCTCCTCTTTGGAAGGGTGGTGTCCAAGTTCGCTTCTTTATTTTTTGTTGTGGGTGGGCCCGATGGAGAGAGTGCGCGCCAGTTGATGTAGTTTGACATTATAAATTTGAAGAGATTGGGCTGGGCTTATATATGGTTTGGACCTCATTCTGAAAAAGCCGTAAGATTAGTTTCTGCCAACTCCCAGAGTACAAAGCGGTTCGAGTGGAACCCGCTCGCCGCTCGGGTCGTGATTAATCCGGTTCACGGCTGCTAGCCTGCTACTCTGGTTGCTTACCATCTTGCTGGACCTGACCTTCTGGCTTCCTCCACAAAACCCTAATTCCCCATTCGGATTTTGAGGGGAGAAACTGAAATGCCGTTCATTTCACGAATACAGCGGCAATCCGATTACAATCTCTTCCCCTCCACCGTTCCCATCGTCATCGACAATGGTGCTTCCTATTTCCGTATCGGGTACTCCCCAAAGAAACCCTAACCCAACGTCTATATTTATATATGTATGTAGGCACTCATTTTCGTAGGTCCTTATGAGTTAATATTTACTTTTGAATTTTCAGATGGGCCGGAGAGATGAACCCTCGAGTCATTTTCCGCAACATTGTTCAGCGGCCACGACATAAAACTACTGGTAACGTTTAATTCCAAGATTTTTCTAAAACTTTATTATTATTATTTTTTTCTATAGGGGACAAGCGATTTAGATTCTTAGGTTCTGTTTGGCTCATGACTGAGTGGCCGAAGAAAATAAAGGAGAATTTGAGCCTCTATTCTCATTCGATATTTCCTCCCTAAAATTGGTCTGATAGGTCCTGGTGAACGTCTTTCAATGTTTTCATTTATTCATCCAGGATTTTCTTCAGCGTGAAATTTTTTTTTGGGGTTTTGCTTTATGATGCAGGGGAAACTGTAACTATTGTTGGTGACCATGATCCTGCATTGTTGAAGTACTTTGACTGCACTCGCTCGGGGCCTCGCTCGGCTTTTGATAGCAATGTTGTTTATCAGTTTGAAATAATGGAATATGTAAGCTGGTTCTTCTTTCTCTGCTCAGTATTTCAGTGCGGCATTTCAAGTTTTATGAACATGGAACATAACACGTGTTTTATATTTTAATGTACTGCAGTGCCCTTTGCTCTACTTTTAGCTCCCTTTATAAGGAATTTCCTGCTTATCTGAACTTATTATTGCGCTTTCTTTTAAGAATCCATTTGCTTCCACCTTTATTTCCTGAGTTAGCCCACCTTTTTTCTGCTCTCTTCTTAAATAGAGAATCTTGTTTTGAGGGGTTAGTAGGATCTGCAGAAGGCAAAGTGATCAATAAAACAGCGCGAAGAAAACATGGGAAAGCAAATGGCGTTACTGCAAAAATCTTGCACTTTTCTGCAATCCATTCTGAAATATCGTTTTAAGTATTAAATTCTAAATTATTTTAGTAAAATTAATAAAATCTTCTTCACGACCTCTGATGGTAATATGGACTGAAAACCTTATAGAATAGAGATTTTGATCCACACTAGTATCTTATGCTCCTATTCACTTATACAAAAAAAAAATCTATCTGCCATGGAAAACCTGGTAGAGTCCCTGCACCATTTATTTTTAAGTAACTGACACTTGATTTAACAGTTCCTGTTCTGCATGAACCAAAAAAAATAAAAGAAAATGAACATGCGGCCTACGTGCTCTTTTAAGGAGCTCAGTAACTGGTTTGAAGTATTCTATTTCAAACCCATTTATAATTTGACCAATTTGTATGTTTCTTAAGTATTTCCCAGGCTGTGCATGTTATGCTTTTCGGTCACAAATACCGAAATGCACGATTTGATTATTGACAGATAGATCTGGAGCTCATTTTCGTCCAAGTTTTGTGTGTCTTTGTGTATGCATGAACGCGTGTCAAGAATGGTGGCCTCACAAATGTTTTCTTGCATCTGTAGATTCTTGACTTCGGCTTTGATCGGTTGGGTGCAAATGGTTCGGAGGTATGTCGAAAATGGACAAATTTGTATACACATTGATGCTGTAGGATTTTTATTGCAGAAGGCCTATTTCTCAGCAATTTTTTGGCTTGTTCTATGCTTTTCTATTATCCTATGGTTTCTGTTAAAATATAGAATCTGGTGATTGTTTCCAGTCCCACCGAGTGCTATGACCCTTTTTTTTTTTTTTGATCGGTAATCAAGAAGTTATATTCATAGAAATAGGCAAAGCCCAGGTACACAGGTAGCATACATGAGAAACACCTAATTAGAGGTTACAATAGAAAGTAGAAGGTCATGGACACTTCGTCCATTACACACTATGGCCCCCACCCATAAGAACAAGGACTTAAAGAAGAAAACTTTTAGCTCATCTGTTGTTCTCTCTTGATCTTCGAAGCTTCTAGCATTTCTCTCCTCCAAATACACCAACACATACATATAGGAATCATTCGCCCGATGGCCGCTATCTGTGAGTTACCATGAAGGCTTCTCCAGCTTGCTAGGAAATCCACCAATCTAAGAGGCATGACCCATCGTGAACAAATCATCCCACATGTTCCTGGCCACCTCACAGTGTAAAAGCAGATGATCTACTGATTCCCCATGTTTCTTACACATACAACACCAATCCAACACAATTACCCGTCGTTTCCTTAGATTGTTTGTAGTGAGGATCTTATCAAAAACACCAATCCCACACCAATCCACCTCACAGCTTGCTATGACCGTTAAGAGTAAATTTTTAGACTTGCTATTTTACATTGTGGTTTTCTATCGAGTTTGGTAAAAAACTTGCGGTTCATGGCCTTGGTATTTAGGTATTTTAAAATGAAGTGACTGGGTACTACGTATTGTTCTTTTAAAGGTTTCAAAATAATGTTAATCTGGATTTACAAATCTAAAATTTTATAAATTTATCTTCACCTATCCGTGGCATTTGGAGACCATTGGTAATGCATGGAGCAAACAGTGTATTCAGGATTTAAAATCAGCGCTAATCTACATGCATGATATGTTGTACAATATTTGTTTTTTCTACACTGTTCACTGCGTCTGGCATGGTTATTTATCCTAAATACTTTGTATTGCGAACTAGGTTTTGGATTTTTTATTTTTTATTTTTTAGTATTTCTTTTTACCCTACTGTTCCTTAAATTAGGTTTCCCTCCTATAGCCTAAGGAGATGTTTGGATTCGCAGGACATCTCAGCTTATCTCAACTCATCTCACTACTATTCAGCAACTTTAACTCACAAATCTCACTATTATTCACAACTTATTTCATTACTATTCACAATCCATCTCAACTCATCTCAACTCATCTCAAGTCATCTTCAAATCCAAACGTCTCCTAAGTTTACTTGGGTTGCACACTTGCACCCCTAGCATTTTAATAAGACATGGTATCTTAACTTATCAAAAGCGGTTTTGGATTTGTCAATATACTCATGGAATTCTTTTTTTACTTGTTTTTTTGTTACACTTGAGGGGCAGAACAGATTGATCATCCTGTCCTGATCACAGAATGCGTATGCAACCCCGTTCAGTCTCGTAGTAAAATGGCAGAGCTTCTTTTTGAGACTTATGGAGTTCCATCAGTAGGTATATCACCAACTATTACATAAAACTTTAATGGGCAGGCTCAAAAGCTATATAGCAGAGAGCATGGCCTTGCCTATGTAAACAATGGGTCTGATCAGTGGCCATGGTTATTTCTATTCTGTTTTATTTTTTTATGTCCTTGCACTTTCCTTTGGAAATACTTTGTGCTGGATCTGTTCCCATTTTACATCATTGATGTGTGTACTTGTGTTCTGATTAATCTGCCTTTTCTTTCTACTATCTCAGCATTTGGTGTTGATGCTGCATTCAGTTATAAATATAATCAACAGCTTGGGGTTTGTGATAAAGATGGTCTTGCTATCTGCCCTGGATTTACCACAACTCATGTAATCCCGGTATGCTTTCCTAGATTCGCATTATTTATTCAAGCAATGGACATCTTACATCAACATGCATCCCGAACCGATGTTGTCAAACATAACCTTGTTTTGGAGCATATAGATGACCCTGGTTGCAAATAAATGATGTATTAGTTTTTCTTGGGAATTCCCATATATTTATCATTTTGTTTCATCATCATTGGTGTTATGGTGTGTTTATGGGGTCTCATTTTATGCTGTGTTATGGCATTTGACTCTCAGTTTATTGAAGGAGAGCCAGTTTATAGAGGAAGCTGCCGAACTAATATTGGTGGATACCACATCACTGATTATTTGAAGCAACTCATTTCACTTAAATACCCTCATCACATGTAAGTGTAGAATGTGTTAAATTATGCTTCTATTGAGTCAGTCATGTTTGTGCAAAACTTATGATCACGTTCTTTAAATGCCACAGGGCTAGGTTTACATGGGAGAAAGTTGAAGACCTGAAGATGGAGCATTGTTATATCACTCCTGATTATGCTTTAGAAGCTCGATTGTTTCAGGTAAACTGCCTGGCTCTTTTCCTCACATTTCCCTTTTCAATCTCTGACAATAAACTATGGCATTGTTTTGGCGACAGAAAGGGGCCAAGGAAGCTGAAGATAAAACCAGGTGTTGGCAGCTTCCATGGATTCCACCTCCAGTTGAGGAGCCTCCTTCAGAAGAAGAGATTGCTAGAAAGGCAGCCATAAAGGAGAAACAAGGTCAACGGCTGAGAGAAATGGCTGAGGCAAAGAGGTCATCTAGGATAAACGAACTAGAAAATGAATTGCATGGTTTGGAATTTCTTTTAGAGCAGCTTGAACAAGTGGAAGAGGATGATATTCCATCTTTTCTGTCAGCAACTGGCTATCTCTCCAAGCAGGAAATAGAATCTGCCCTTCTGAAAGTTACTCAATCTTTACGAAAATCGAAAGGTGAACCAAAGGGTGACCAAGCCGAATCTGAGGAGAAGACAGACCCTGCTACAAACGAAAAGTTTCCTCTTGTAAATATCCCTGACAGCATGCTGACAACCGAGCAGGTATGCTTTTATACTGAATGGCTGCCTTGTCATTTTGAACCTTTAACTGGTTGTGCTTATAAGATGTAATCCAGCCTTCTGTCCCTCCAGACCAACAAGTGGCTAACCTGTTGTCTGCAATGTGGAACGAAGATTTAACCTGGACCTAGAAACAACAGGGAACAGATTGCATATTTTAATTATCAAGTCATCGTTACACACACCTACTCATATAGCCATATTCCCCAAGACCTCTACATTGCAAATTCTTTGTATGTTAAGTCTGAAGTTTATGCATAATCTATCATTTATATTTCTTAGGTCCTATTTTTGAGTATTGACTATTGTTTCTAAAATTTCCTGAATTGGAATGATAGAGTTTCTAATTGACACAATACTTGCAACCTCATGGTTGCAGCACTGGGTCGGAAACCTGATGGATAACAGCTCTATTCGTTTTTGTTAAGCTTTCTGATCTAATGGTAATCACTCACTTTGTTTTGGTCACATGACAGCTCAAGGAAAAAAGGAGGCAGTTGTTTCTTAAAACCACATCTGAAGGCCGGCAGCGAGCAAAACAGAAACGCTCTGAATCAGAATTAGAACTGGAAAGAAAAAACCAACAAGATGAAGAAAACCGCTTGTATGGGTGGGTCTCGGTTTTTTCTTTCATTTTTTCAATTGCAGTCAGGTGTCCAGGAGAAAAAGAGAAAATCTTTTCCAGTCAAAAGTAAATCTCCGTTATGTTAAGTTGAGTAGGGTTGTTAAGGAGAAGCAAGAGAGTAAAGAGGATAGAAAAGCACATCCTGCTGTATCTAAATAATTGATTCCAAGTATAACATTAGGTTTTAAGAAAGCTGGCTTTACTCGATGCATGAATAGTATTATAGATTCCCCCAAATGAACATACTTTTCTTTTTTCATTATTTGTCTATCTTTTTATGTAGAGAGAACCCGGAGCTTTATTTAGAACAGCTGCGTGTTAAATACAAAGAGATTTCTGAGAAGGTTGAGCAGCGAAAACGACTCAAGACAAATGGGAACCATACAAATGGAAATAATACATCTGGAGGTGTTGGTCGTGGTGAGAGATTGAGTGCAGCCCAGAGGGAAAGGATGCGCCTCCTAACGACAGCAGCCTTTGATCGGGGAAAGGGAGAAGATACTTTTGGTGCCAGGGATGAAGATTGGCAACTTTACAAACTAATGAGCAAAGATAACGATGATGATGATGACGGGCCAGATCAGGATGAAGCTGAACTCACTCGCATATCTTCCAGGCTCCAGGTCAGTTTTTTGATGCCATGATAGTATATGATAGTGATATGTATCTGAAACAACCTTTTTATTTTGGTATTTATTTTTAATTCAAATACAAGTCTCAATTGACCAATATTGTGGCAGGAAGTTGATCCTACATTTGTTCCCAGCTCAGAATTAGGAACCTCTCAACCTGTTGAAGTACCTCGTATCCGTCCTTTGACCAAGGAAGACTTCCAGATTGTTCTTGGGGTTGAAAGGTTTCGATGCCCAGAAATTTTATTTCATCCCAACTGGATAGGGGTGGATCAAGCAGGGTTAGATGAGATGGCTGGGGTCTCAATAAGGAGGTTGCCATCTATGGGCCAAGGTGTGGAGGAAAGACTGACCAGCTCAATATTTATGACTGGTGGGAGTTGTCTTTTCCCTGGTATTGCAGAGCGATTGGAAGCTGGAATTCGGATGATTAGGCCATCTGGATCACTTATAAAGGTGGTAAGAGCATTTGATCCAGTTCTTGATGCATGGCGTGGGGCTGCTGCTTATGCCATTGATCCACAGTTTCTGACACAGACTTTTAGTAAAACAGATTATTATGAGAAGGGTGAAGATTGGCTTCGCAGATATCAACTGCGGTACAGTTTATAGATGATTTGGTCAGGGTGCATTGATGTAAATTATCATTTAACGTTAGATAGATGACTCTGAAGTCAATTAAATTCTAGACTTAACTTTTGAAGTCCAGTGAGTGCATACACAGGCTATTGATATTTGTTCCTATCCAGTTCAATTCATGGTCTGATCCTCTAGTGTTTGTGCAAATAGTTGGCTTTGCTACTATAGATTCTCAGACCCCGAAGTTGCTCAATCAACTGAATTTCAAACCTTTGGATGAAAGAAAACTTCACTTTGGATGGGGTGCATGTTAATCTTTTCGGGGGCATCTTTTCTGAGCAACATCTGCTTAAAGGCCAAGTGGTGTGTAAAAATTAATGGTGGAGTCTTTCGAAATCTATGCGATGCAACATCTTTTCCCCCCCAATAAATGTGTTTATTTTTTTTCCATGAATACATAATTGTTCCCATTTTGGGCACCCTTCGCAATTGAAGCAGTTTGAAACCTCAACGGACCACGAGATCAGCCAACATAATCTATAACAAATAAATAATATACAATCAATTTTCCCAGAGAAGCTCCAAGCAATAAAATAATGAGACTGAGAGCAACGGCTAGTATGGCAACGGCTAGTTTGGCAACGAAGCACTAAAACCAGCTTGTACTGTATTATGAGCTCGATTTATGTCCAATTTGACCGTTGGAGAATGTTCTATTTTCACGGGACCCCCCCGCCTCCCTCCCTTTTCCAAGACTGCTCATTCCTATAAACATTGCCACCATGTACCGTTCCAAATCTTTCTCACAGAGAGAACCAAAGCCCCTAGAAAAAAAAAAAGCTCTCTTTGCTTCGGGAGGAGAGGCTTTCTTTATAGGGAACCCATTATCCATCGCAAACCCAAGATCTCTCAAGGAAGCAAAAAGATCAAATAAGACCCAGAAAATGGATTCACCCCAAGCGAGAAAAACAGGGCTTAATCTCCCACCTGGGATGTCCCAGACATCGCTGCGCCTCGAGACCTTTTCAGGTTCTTTTCGCGCGGCGTCGAACTTGGGATCGCCTCGAACGATATCGAACTTGTCTTCCCCCTCGAAATCGAAATCTTCCATGTGTAGTGACAGATTCATACCGTGCAGATCGTCGTCGAGGCTGCACACATTCGGGTTAATCGAGAAGGCGTCACCGGTTAAAGAAGGCGGAAACGAGGCATATTCGAGGTTATTGAGATTGGAACTTTTCGGGTCTGATTTTGGGTCTTTTTCTCCTGCAGGTCCTGGGTCGCCGATGAGTCCCAGCAAGAACATGTTGCGGTTCAAGACCGAGGTCTCGGGGCCGAATTCTCCTTTCTCTCCTTCGGTGTTGGGCAATGATAGTGGGTTCTCTTCCGAGACTTCTACACCTCCCAAGCCACCTCGTAAGGTTCCTAAGACCCCACACAAGGTAAGCTCTGGTCCTTTTAGTTTGTGACTGCCGGTATAACAAATAGCTGTGCAACTAAGCTGACAGCAACTAAGAAAAGAAAATTACCATGTTAGGCACGGTACAGATTTGAAATATTCTCCATTTGCTTAGTAACTAAGCCGACAGTCAACCCATTGAACTGAAGCACCGAAATGGAAATGAGTTTAACTAAATCTCATCTAGGCAGGGAGAGATGCAAGCCTAGAATTTAGTGGAAAATTTAGAAAGATCAACGTGGAGATTTTATAAGATTGTTGATCTTTGAAGGTTAAATGGTTGCAGGTTCTAGATGCGCCATCACTTCAAGATGACTTTTACTTGAACCTAGTGGATTGGTCCTCTCAAAATGTCCTGGCAGTTGGATTAGGCACCTGTGTATATCTGTGGAGTGCTTCAAACAGCAAAGTAAGTTTAATGCTACTTAGTTGGCAGCCGCCACATATTGAATAGAGAGATTGTGATATGAATGGGTTGCGTATTTCATTTTATTCTGCTGTTTTTTTCTCCTCAGGTAACGAAGTTGTGTGACTTGGGACCTAACGATGGTGTGTGTTCGGTCCAATGGACCCGAGAAGGTTCATACATATCTATTGGTACAAATTTTGGTCAAGTTCAGGTAGCTAGTTCTCTCAACTGCATCTGATCCTTTATTAATCGCATCTTAATAGGAGCCCAGTATTTTGGCTCAGTTAGTTTTTTATAGACCTGAGATTTAGCTAGTATTTTGGCTCCCTATTTATAGGTCTGGGATGGGACTCAATGCAAGAAAGTCCGAACCATGGCTGGGCATCAAACAAGAACTGGAGTCTTGGCTTGGAATTCACGCACATTAGCTTCTGGAAGTAGGGACCGCAACATACTTCAACATGATCTTCGGGTTCCAAATGACTTTGTTGGCAAGCTAGTTGGTCACAAGTCTGAGGTGTGAAGCTTTCGAAAAATTTCCTAGTAGCTCTTTCTATCAACTGAAAGCCCCTCGGTTCCAGCTACTTGGCATTGGCTATACAATCCTTTGTATATACAATTATTGAGCTTTGAATCACACATCCCATAATTCCACATATACTGGTTTTCTTTCCCAAGCCTTGCTATGCTCTTTTTGTAATGGTTCAATGCAACAGGTATGTGGGCTAAAATGGTCCAATGATGACAGGGAACTTGCATCTGGTGGCAATGATAATCAGGTATCAGCACATAGTTTTTTGTTGTTTCTTTTACACTTTACACTTGCCCTTTTTGGTGTCTTTCTGCACCCCTAGTCAATTACTAATCAAATGACTTGCTGGTGACTCCAGCTACTGGTCTGGAACCAGCATTCTCAGCAACCAGCTTTGAGATTGACAGAGCACACAGCTGCTGTCAAGGCCATTGCTTGGTCTCCCCACCAAAGCGGCCTCCTTGCATCTGGAGGTGGAACAGCTGATCGATGTATTCGCTTCTGGAACACCACAAACGGCCACCAATTGAACAGTGTTGATACAGGAAGCCAGGTAATTTTTTCTCTTTGATTTCTATACATTAAAATGCCAATAACTTTTAGGAAGAAGAAAGTTTCAAGGGGCGTAATTACCATGTTATCATGTGAAAACTTATTGTTGAAAGAATTCATGCGCTTATACTTAAATAGATTTTTTCCTTAACCTGCAGGTTTGCAATCTTGCGTGGAGTAAAAATGTGAATGAACTAGTAAGCACTCATGGGTATTCCCAGAATCAAATTATGGTGTGGAAGTATCCGTCAATGGCAAAGGTATTAGCTTTTCGGTCATAAATTTTCCACTTTCACAGTAATCTGTTGCAAATCTTGGTTTAAAATAAGCTTCAAAAGTTCTAGACAATTGAAGTGACTCCATTCTTTGGATTGAATTGAACTTTGACAGGTTGCAACTCTAACCGGACATAGCATGCGAGTTCTTTACCTAGCAATGTCACCTGATGGACAGGTATTTACATCCTTTCATTAATGCAATTTCTGATAACACATACTTGCAGGCAGCAAAAACACGTATATGCACCCAAGAACCAAGATCAAACATGCTTGCAACAATACTAAATATGTCATTGCTTTGTAAAAATAGTAATTTTAACATCAATTGCCTCCTGCAGACAATAGTTACTGGGGCAGGCGATGAAACTCTCCGGTTTTGGAATGTCTTCCCATCCATGAAAACACCGGTCAGATCCAAATCACAACTTGCCATATCATCCTCTGATCATACTTTGACTGCTCCCTAATACCCTCTTTCCCTGTCTCCTATTGTGTTTGCAGGCACCAGTAAAAGAAACAGGTCTTTGGTCACTAGGACGTACCTATATCCGTTGACACCCTTGCGCATACGAAACTAAATATTTTGCACAGGGAAAAAGGGGCTAATTTATGATGTATATTAATATGATACTGTAAATTTATCAGACACCAGACGTGCCGGAAGAATTGCTTGAATTCTATTTATTTCCTCTCTTTTTTGTTTTTTGTCTTTTTTTTTTTAACTTTTTTTTCTTGAACAAAGTCTCAAATCTGTAAAATGTTTCCTCCATATATATATATATATATATATACCCTTCAGCGGAAGTTTAACCTGAAAGTTTTAGTGCTTGTGGCATTTAACCTGAAAGTTTAACCAGTAAAAGAAACAGGTCTTTGGTCACTAGGACGTACCTATATCCGTTGACACCCTTGCGCATACGAAACTAAATATTTTGCACAGGGAAAAAGGGGCTAATTTATGATGTATATTAATATGATACTGTAAATTTATCAGACACCAGACGTGCCGGAAGAATTGCTTGAATTCTATTTATTTCCTCTCTTTTTTGTTTTTTGTCTTTTTTTTTTTAACTTTTTTTTCTTGAACAAAGTCTCAAATCTGTAAAATGTTTCCTCCATATATATATATATATATATACCCTTCAGCGGAAGTTTAACCTGAAAGTTTTAGTGCTTGTGGCATTTAACCTGAAAGTTTAACCAGTAAAAGAAACAGGTCTTTGGTCACTAGGACGTACCTATATCCGTTGACACCCTTGCGCATACGAAACTAAATATTTTGCACAGGGAAAAAGGGGCTAATTTATGATGTATATTAATATGATACTGTAAATTTATCAGACACCAGACGTGCCGGAAGAATTGCTTGAATTCTATTTATTTCCTCTCTTTTTTGTTTTTTGTCTTTTTTTTTTTAACTTTTTTTTCTTGAACAAAGTCTCAAATCTGTAAAATGTTTCCTCCATATATATATATACCCTTCAGCGGAAGTTTAACCTGAAAGTTTTAGTGCTTGTGGCATAATTCTAATTATTTTCCTCTTTTTGGTTTTATTTCGTTTGAATTAAAAGGACTCAAATCTGAGAAGTGTTTCGTCGATGACTAAAAAAGTGAATCCCACTATTAAAAGAATAGTTTTTTTTACACTTTTTTAAAAATAAGGTCCATTTTTGTCCAAAATGGACAAAAATGGACCTTATTGAATCACGTACACATGTTGAATCACGACCAATCTTGAATCACGTACACATGTTCCAGAACCCATCACTAAAAAAGTGACATATAAAGGAACAATTTACAATTGGCTTCGTATAGATTTAATCAGAACGAACTTCCAATTTCTAAGTTAAAAAACTTAACAGGGCTTACCAGGTACCAGTAAACTGAACTTCGAAGTACTTCGGGAAACAAAAAAACAGTACGATTTGGCATCTCAATCTTCTTAAACTTTGAATAAAAATTAAGAGTGACTGCTCACAAATATCGCATTGCAGGTTATAAAATCCTAAATATCTCCCATAACAATGACGGAAACAAAACATGATTTCATTGCGCCTTCCAGAAATCTGGGTTGCCTGCATCTGCGCAAGAAGCAAATATTGAACCAAAAAACTACATCCTGGCATGCGATTGCAAACCTTGACATATCAAATAAATTTCTCTGGATGAAGATCTTGTAGCTTTAGGCCTTAGCCATGACGCCTTTCTGAAGAGCGGCTTGCATATCCGGCTGAATTCTGCAAGGGAAAAAGACCAGGAAAAAAATGTGCCAATGAATCAGCTGGAAAAAAAAAAATATATATATATATATATATATATATATATATAACTGCTTGTGAAATAAAATCCAACCTTGCACATCTTCACTTTCTAAAAGCTTTATTACAAGGTGGCCCCCTGCGTGCAATAGACCATTACTATCTGTATCAGAGGTTGAACCATCCAGTTTATCATCCGGTAACGCAGCCCCACCAACAGCCAAATCAAGTGCTCGCATCCCTAACTCAACTGATAAAGCTGCATCCCTTGTTGTGATTCCCGAAACTAAGGGACACATATCCGAGAGTATTACAGAAAACCCTTTCTGCACAATAGGCAAACAGATCATCTGCATCCCTGCTCTACACACACCCACAGAGATTCCAGAAATGGTTTGCCTTGAGAGAAAGTAAGATTTATCGAGTTGGAAACTCAAAGAGACAATGTTCAAATCCTTGACTGGAAAAAATAAAAACCCTCTTTTCAAACTTGAAAGGATACCATGAACATGGTCTCTTAACTGAGGTGTCTAATGTTTCAGAGGTTCAAACAAAGGCAACAAGGTTAAATGATAACCTGAGAGGCGAGGATTGGGAGCCTCAAATATTTGAGAGAATCAACTACTATTCCGTGCTGCATGGTAATTAAGCATTCTACAAATTAAATTACTATGAAATTCCGTTAGGCCCCAAACTAACGAAGCAAGAGTAGATGCATAGGAGGATGGTTTCATTCAATCTCAAGGAATCCTAATGAACACCCACCAATGTTGAACCAGTTCTACGGTTATTAAGGAGCCCAAAAGAAAGTTACTCAACTACAGGCCCTGCCAACACTAATTGTGTTAACCTCATATCCCCAAAAATATAAGCCAATTAGAATCGCATAGTGACTTCCATTTTATAATACCTGAGGAGAGAGTGCCTTAACTTTGTCTTTGGTGAGGTTCATGACATCGGCACAAACAGTTTGAACCCTCGCATCACAGTGACGAGAAGGAACCTTCACCTTCTGCTCTGCATATTCCATATTTCACAAATTAAAATTACAACCCACCAAAAAAATAAAAATCTTTCTTAAAAAGTAAATTCTTTTACCAACAAACCCATTCATATCAATGTGCTTCGGGAGACCAACACAGAACAAAAACTAAAAAGAATCAAGGAACTAGAAACGACACCTTAAGATCAATGCCCACAACAACCCCACCGCTTTTAAGCGGACCCAAACTCTGGCAAGCTACCTGCAGCATGTAATTGAAGCCAGACCACTATGAAAACCATCACAAGGAAAGACAACAAAGATGCCCTTCAAAACCCATAAAGCAGTTTCGAATTCAAGACCTGAAGCCAAGCACCAGGGGCACAGCCGAGGTCAAGAACGGACGAACCGGGTGTTATAAGTTTGTATTGCTTCTGCATCTGAAGTAGCTGTTCTTGCCCCATCACACAAGCGCACAGGGAGAGACGAGAGAGAGAAGTAAAATTAAGAGTGAAAAGCGGTAAAGAAAAAGAAAAGAAGAAAGAAGTGTAAAGTGGAGCAGAAGAGGGAGGAAGAAGCACCTTGAAGGCAGAGCGAGCGACATAGCCAAGGCGTTGCGCCTCTCGGTAGAAGAAATCGGGTGCCCCACTCATTCAGTGTCCTTTGTTCTCGCAGTCTAAAACCCTTTGGGGTTGAATTGGAAGGGTTTTGCACTATTCTTTGCTGATCAAGTAGTCCGGCGTTTGATACTTGTATCGCATCATATCAATATTCTGATGGGCCACAGCCGAAATCAACCTTTCTCAGAGAGTCCTCTAATTGATTTGCTTCGGAAAGAGAATGGCCCACTTTTCAAACATGGGTTGGATGGGTCTTTAAAATAGGTCTGCCTTGGTACGATAAATATAGTTGGGCCTCCTCCTACATCCCTCGATTCCAGGCCTCTAAAGTTGATGGATAACCTTAATTTTTTATTTTTCGGAACAAGATGGAGCTGGAGGACCTTAATTTTTTTTTTGATTCATTTTTGAGAACGAAGTTTCGAATTTGAGACCTCCATTTATTTTGAAAGCTAGGAGATAAGACATACAGGCCTCCAGACCTTAATTTAAACGTAAGCAAATACGTACAACAGATCATATATAAACTTCACGTTGGTTCATTCATTGTTGTTGTTGAACGTGAAGTCAAATATTTCTTTATTTTCATTTCGTCTTCCCATCTCTCAATTCTATGACTTTCAAATTGAATAATCAATGATCATTCCCCATATAGCTTCTCTTCATCACTCTCTCTTCTGTTGGGTCTCGACTCTCCTCCTAATGACTCGATCTCTTATCTCGTTGTTAGGAACGTAGTGGGGGTAGTTCTGACGTCCCAGTAAAATTATTAACATTTCTTAGCCTCTTAGCAAACTCCAGAATGCGAAGAGGAAAAAGAAATAATACAGAGAGAAATGCAAAACGGGAACCAAAGTTCAACAACTCGGGAATGGATGCCCACTTCACGAAAATTTTATTCGCATATTTCGTTTTCTGATTAGTAAATGACAGGCAAATTATACACTACGAGATGTTCAAAAATAAAACAAACAAACCATGCACTCTAAATATGAAAACAATGCACTTGCCATTGAATTGATACAAACACTGTCTATGAGAAAACCAAACATATTCCTCCAATAACGAGATTAGAAACAATATAATGAAATACCATTGACGTCTGGATACAAATGCAACCCTATGAAGTAGATGATCAGTTACTGGGAAATGCCAAGCAGTGCCGGCAAGAACTTCAAACAAGAACAACGAAGATTTCTTCCTTCCTTCCTTCCTTCCTTCCTTCCTTCTCTCGTAGATGTTCTTCAGAATCCACCACATTTCTACAAACCTGCTAGGCGGCAGGGCCTAAGCATGATCCCTGTTGATGACTACGGTATTTTAAAACTATTTCCTTGCTGAAGCATTTTTGTCAACTAAATGCTTGAGATACAAGATTTCTATGAGCAGGTGAGGTAAGTGGTGCACTTGTCGTTCTTCTAGAAATTATAAGAATGTTTCTTCATCCTACAATTGGAGAACAGGTCTTTCATAGCGTGATGACAAGCAGGCCGTAGTCATACTTTCCTACATGACAAACACAAACATTAAGGTACTAGTAAGAAAGAGAAATGTACATATTTTTTGGTGACTCAGAAATACACATTTTAGCCAGAAAACTTCAGTACCTCGACTTCTGGCATCAGAAAAATGAGAAAAAGATGCCATAGCACACGGGAGCAAGTCAAAGAATCCTATGATCTTCACCTTCAATGAAAATAATTAAAGATCATGCATCTAACCAACAGGTCTCCAGGAAGACAGTGCATAAGTAATTCGTCCCTTCCACCCCTGCAGAAGCCACTCACCATCTTCATCAATCAGAAAATCCTTATGGTAAGACTTTTTGACCCTATCCTTTGCAATGTTCACAATCTCCCGGTTCAAAGGGAGCGGCCTAAACCCACACCTCAAATTCCGCACCTGCCACTGCTTATATGTCTCTGGCCTCTCAATCCTCTCTGAGCCCTCACATGCAATGACATTCATTGCCTCTCGCCCAAAGATTTCCCTCTCAATCAGCAGCCTCTCCTCAATCTCACGACGCACATTAGTCTCAAGCATATCAAACAGAGTAGAGTAGTGGAAGAGAGCCTCACGGAATCTTGTGATAAAGAAGGGTGCACTAAAGGCCCCATTCTCAATGCCTTGTAAGAAAACATCTGGATTCATCTTCCTGATCAGGTTTAAAACAATATCTCTTGGACTCTCTACCACCACCGTCTCATCAAGTAGGTTTCTTAATCTGTACATACAGTTGACAACAAGCACCTCGTCATTCTCAAGTTTGAGATCCTCAATTTGGATGGTGTCCCACTTTTGAGCTATTGCATTGAACTCGAATGGAACATTGAAAGTCTCTGCATATTTTGCTAGGCGGCACCCAGTCTCCTCGACCCTTTCTGCAGGTCTGAAACCAGGATGAGGAAGATCAATCCCAGTAATTCGAAGCTTAGGAGGTCCACCAGGCCTTGACGAGAGACGTTGTATGAGGCCAGGCCATTGGAAACCATAAAGAATACCAAAATCAACTATATGGAGCCTTGTTGCTTTCTTGGCTAAATTCATAATTGTCTTATCTGAAAAGAAATTTGAGAGCCTCCTAAAGGGACATGCACCAAGAAAAAGATGGTAAGCTTTTAAAACATCAGCAGCTGAAGTTGGCCTGGTAATCAGGGCAGTATAAATCTGAGTACCTGAGCCAGCAATGCGTGCCTCAAGACCATTGGCAAAATAGTGGGCTACTCTCTGCATCCCATCCCCAGTAGGAGAAGAATGCTGCCTGATCTGCTTTAGTAGCTCATTAGTGCTCTTCTGGTCATTGGTTGCAACAGCTTGTGCACAAAGTGTCAAGAGAGTTCTCAAATCCACCACATCCCTTTTACCTCCCTGCCTCCTTCCACGGGCCCTTCCACCATTCGACCCTTTGGACCGACCATTCTGCCGCACATTCATGCTTGCCCCGTTTTGCAAAGCTTGGCAAAGCATAGATTCACCCTTTCCACCGTTTAGTAAAACCATATCAAACATTTCCGGAGTCACAGTTGATTCAGAATACACTGAGGACTGCTTGTTACTCCTCCCTCCATCGAAGTTCACATCCACGGGATGAGGATTCTTTTTTCCCCTCATCCCATCCAAGTGCTGACTCTCGTGCTTCTCCTCTGCCTTAGCTACCACATCCTTGGCATCTTCCTTCGACTTAAAAAACAAACTATTACTCTTCAAACCAACCATCGGACCATTTCCATTGGGAAGAAACTTGCTTGCCTCCTCAAATCCTCTTTTAAATTGCATAGCAGAATCAGTCTCACTAAATATGTCAGGCACTATAAGAGTGCTGACTGGGGAATCCGCAAACCCATCTGCAACATTAGTGCTGTGAGATGAGCTACAGGATGATTCAGAGGTAGGCTCCAAAACAATATGTGATGAGTTGGGCTCACCCAAATAACTACTCCACCGAGTATCTGCTACGTTTTTACCTCTAGTACTGCTAGTACTAAATTCAAAACCATTTCTATTTAAATCAAGACTTTCATCCGGGGTTTCAAGTTTTTGATCAACATAAGGTGCCAATCCATGATCGGGTGTCGGAGGATACTTCTCCCCAAGGACCTCGTACAACGATTTCTCGGTGGCTTGCAGCGCCTCCTGAAACATGCAGGCCTTCTCTTCCATATCCTCTTCCATGAGCATCTGGTTTATGTACCTCAAAGCTACATCACTAAAATCACATTCCTCATGCAAATCTCCCCCAGAGTTCACGCTCGAAGTCGATTCCAAATTACTAGGTGTTGGATCAGGTGGCAGCGGAGGAATACATGTATGATTTCGATCAACAAGGGTATTATCCATTTCGAACCTCCTGATAAGATTCTGATTACACGACTCCAAAAACGTCTGATCACCTGCTTTTAATCCTTTGGTAGAGCCATAGAGTCCTCTCGAAGATTTATCCATGACCATCTAGATCGTAAGAAACATTCACAACTCTAATACCCAAAACCCAAGAAGGTATACCTCAATAGAATCTCACAAGTTACAGTGCACTTCTGTTTCGAAGCCCAGAACTAAAACCCAGATAAACATGAGAGACACAATAAAAAGTATATGAAATTGGGTCAAGAAAATTGCCAACTTTGAGCAATAAATCGCATCAGAAGCATAAGTTTAACTTCATTCAATTACCAAAAGAAAAATAGGTTTATTATGGAATCAACTAAAATGAAAGGAAAAAACAAATGGGGATAAAACAATAACAATCAATATACAGTTTCAGGCCACGACTGTATCAAACAGTATTCTAATAAAACTGGACAAGTAAAGGGTGATAATTTTCAGGGAAAAAAAAAAAAAAAATCACTTCTTGCATAATAATTCAGAAGTCTGAGTAGCTGAAATATAAAGATTGTGAACCTGAGCCAGGACCACGGGAGAGAGAAGCCTCCACTTTTGAAAGAGCCGAAAGTGGGGGCTTTTTTAGACGAAACAAAATTAATACTAAGGGAGGCGGGTTTTCTGGGGGAGGGTGATGGCTGGTGAGGATTTGTGAGGATGGGAACAATCTCTTAAGGTAGGGTTGCCTGATTTCTGCCAAGAAGATTCTT
Source organism: Juglans regia (assembly GCF_001411555.2). Taxonomy (NCBI): domain Eukaryota; kingdom Viridiplantae; phylum Streptophyta; class Magnoliopsida; order Fagales; family Juglandaceae; genus Juglans; species Juglans regia. Next base: position 50,539,586 of record NC_049907.1, on the reverse strand, counting down.
GCTCATTTAGACTTGTTTGGATTCGTAAGTGATCTCAGCTCATCTCAACTCATCTCACTACTATTCAGCAACTTTAACTCACAAATCTCACTACTATTCACAACTCATCTCATTACTATTCACAATCCATCTCAGCTCATCTCAAATCATCTTAAGTCATCTTCGAATCCAAACGTCTCCTAATTAACGCGTATGCTTGCGGAAATTTTCGGTTTTCCCACCCCGTGCGTTTGAACGTGGAGATGATAAAATATTATTATTATTTTAATATTTTAAAAAATGAAATTATTTATTATATTTTATATTGAAATTTAAAAAAATTATGATGATGAGTTGAGATGATTTTAAGGTCTAAACAAAGACTATTTGACGAGTTTGTAGTTAGGTCTGTAAATGAATCAGTCTGTTCGATAACCCGCTCGATACTCTCTTGATTAAACTCAAATTGAACTCGGCTCGTGAAAAAAAAAAGTTAATTCGAGAAAGCAGATATATGCTCGATTTGTAAATGACACATATCTAACAAAACTCTACTCGACTCGGTTAAAGCTCTTTAAGGCCCGCTCATTTATGCTTGAATCGACTCGTTAGCTCGACTCGATTAAAACTCATTCATATATTGATAAATATATACATACACACATATATATATACATATATATGTATAAACTAATAATATAATCATATCACTTTTATAATTAAATATATAATATGTAATCTAATTAGTTATGTCTATGTAGTGAATATACTTGATAGGTATATTTTATAATTTGTATAATAATTAGTCGATAAAATTTGATAATTTCATATACTAGTATGTGGGAACCATATATGAAATAAATATATACTATTATATTAAGTGTATTTATTAATAATATATATAGGGATATAATATATTGTTATTTTGGATAAATTTAACTAGTTAGATATTAATTATTTATAATTTTTTTAAATTTTATAATTCAATAGAGGTTCTACTTGTTAGTTGTATAAATTCAATATTAATTAATTTATTAATTTATTATTATTATATCTTATTCAAAAAATAAAAAAATAAACAATTCGAACTCGAGCTCGAACTCGAGTTGAGAGTTAAGCTTATCGAGTCGAGCTCGAATAAAGAATAAAAACAAATCTTGAACTCGAGTATTTTGAGTCGAGCTGAGCTCGGCAAGCCAAAATCCGGTTCGGCTCGGCTCGACTCGATTACAGCCCTATTCGTAGTATTCTCGAATTCATGTAATAAAAAAAAATAAAATGAATCTCTATGAGTATCCTTATACGAAAGAAAATAATAATAATTTGACTGAATGCTTGTCATTTTCTTAATACTTTTTTTTTTTTTTGCAATGTATTTATTTTAGGAAATAAAAAGAGAAAAAGCCTATAATCTATTTGTGCGGAACAAATAAAAAATAAAACAAGAAGAGGAAAAAAAATGAAAATATGATGCCCGTCATATAAAGTAAGAGGAAAAATTTTGTAGAAGGTAATTACATTAATATTCTCTCAATTTCTATGAAAAATAAGGTAATGTCTTTTAATGATAAAATTAATTTGTTTTAGAAACATAATGACCAAAATATATCGTATTTTATGTTAAACGAATGCTATATATTTTTTTAAGTGTACGTAATAAAAATAGTCTTCTTTCTAGGCTAGGCTAGAATCATGTGTGCAAGTTTAATAATATTTCCTGCATGTGATGTTACACTATCACCAACTATTAATTATTCGTAATTTACTAATTGTATATTCATCCTGGAAACAAAGAAGTGAAGAACCTGGAAGCCATAATCAGCAATTAAATCGATGTGCGTATTCAGTGATGTAGTGAGATGTGCGTATTCAGTGATGTAATGAGCAGCAATTAATTTAATATTAAAAAGTATACTCCTAGATAATCTTATTAAATACTTTATTTTTATTGACAGTATAAATGATTCAACTTGAACTCTCTTATATTCAAATATTTTTTTTTATTATAATATAATACATGCTTGATTAGGAAAAAAAAAATTTGATTACTTTTGAAAGAACTGATCAGTTTTAAATGACAAGTAAAAAGAACTAAATTCATTACTTTTGAACATAAAGTTTGTCTCTCACGGATCTTTGAACATGCTCTTTTTTAATGTAGTTTGATCAGTTCTTCACGATTTGATGATCCCCCCCGCGAGTTTTTTTTGGTTGAAGTCTTTGTATCATCAATTAAGTCCATGAGTACTATGAATCATTTCAAAACAACACATGATGTTAATCATGTTGTCATGTTGATTGATACTATGCATGGTTTCCAATAAGCTCACATGTCACATGTGGTTCGTGGACAGCCAGCTAGTTCATTGGTGGAGAACGTATAAACATCAAGCTAGCACGCCGATCGAGTTGCTGTCCCATGACGTTCTTTGAACAAAGACTTTAGTTCCTTGGAATTATTAGGTCTTGAACAAAGACTTTAGTAAGTACTGCGGAGACATGAGACAATTAAACTATACATGCAAGTAAAAAACATAAACATTCAAAAAAAACAAAGCCATCAGAATATATTAGGTCCACTATATGGCATATTCTTTCGCGCGTAAAGATACGTAACACTCACGGTAACAGTAGTATAAACAAAGAAAAATGATATCCAAAGGACAAATCCACTAATGGCCTTTGCATGCAATGTGGGATTATAAATTTATAATGATAATAATAATCAGTTAATAGAGAATTATACATTTCGCCTTGCATGATCAAGAAATTAGCTGATATTTTAAGCAATGTCATTTTTTTTAGAGAAAATATATTTATAACCGTGAATTGTGCAACTGTCGCATAATTGTTTTGAAAAAAGTAAATAAAATATGAGATCCACATAAAAAAATTATTTTTTTAATAGTGAACCCCACTTTTTTTCAAAACGATTACGCATTTCACGGTTATATATAAATCAAATTACTCTTTTTTTTAATTGTCATTCTTAATCATAGTGATTATATATATATAACACATTTTAAAATTAGATTGTTCATTTAAGTTATTGACATATATATGGAAATTATTTTAAATACTTAGTATAATTAGCTAGTTAATTAGTATAGTTAAGAATTATAAAATTGAAGGTTAATAATAATATTTATCATTTTTAATATAGGATGGGGAGAAATTAAGCCAAAAATAGACGTGTTCATGCTAGTACTAATTAATTACCCTATTCATCCGCATGATCATGATGATCAGCATAATGACGATCGACTATAACCAAGCAAGCATGATTCATGAACATCTATTAATTATCTTAACAAAGAAACGAAATGATTTTATTGAGAAATTGACGTCTGTCTTATTCTATCTATGAGTTAGGTAGTCCGAACAAAACAAAGTCTATAAATCTTCTTAATCTGTTTATGTTAATTAATCGCTACTATTTTTTTAGCGATGCTTTGTCACAAAGACAATGATGTATATATGATATTTGAAACTAAACTGATCGATCAACTGGTCGTCATCATGTCCTTGTCTGTATGCAGCAAGCATGCCTTCATGTAAAAGATAGACTTTCATTAGTCATATGCTCGGGTTAGGAAGTGATCTATCCTTTTCCGGCTAATTACCATATTCTCCTAATTGCAAGAATGTGAATTTGACGGTCCGTTTAACCGTCCATTCATAATCTTATATATCTTCTTCTGGTTTCATTCATAGCATTAATAGTGAATTACTGGTTATACTTTGGTCAAAATTTAGCTAAAGAATTCACTTTTTTCATTATAGCTAGTCAGTTTTCATAAAACACCAAATAAAAATTAACTCTATTAATTAATCTCTATTTCGTTAAAAATTTATTTTTATTCTTTATTTTTATTTTTTTATTCTCGCGCTAATTGTGATAATTATTCCTTTTTAAAAAATACACAAATTAACATACAACAATGCAAAAAAAAAAAATAGTCTAGATTTTTATTTGGGATAGGGTCCTTGGGTTTCTTGTTTTGGATCTCTAATTATAAAAAGGCCAAGCTTATTGAGTCTAGTCTTTAAATACTTGCAGAATAATAGACCAAAAAAGAAATAGAAGAACAAAAAGAGGGAGAACAAAGAGAAAAAGAACTTCCATGCTAAAAATATTTGTAATAAAATAATAGTAAAAATAAATAGTCAGTTCCACTGGCCATATTCGGCCAGCCCAAATAACCAACAAGAAAATAGCTGTAGATTTAACTAATTTGATGCTTGCTGTATTTTGAACTCACGAGCCAAACTTTAATTAGATTTTACACTTTGTTTAGTTTACTACAAATGCTATCATCATCCTATAAAATTATCTCGCTGAATAAAAAGCAATGATGTGAATTCGATTTGATCCAAATTATATATGTTTGATCGCTCACTTCTATTTGCAAATAATGCAAACGAAGTTCCTACCACATAACAGTCAAGCTAGGTTTAGATATCAAAATCATTTCATTTTATCTCATTTCATTGAATTATTACAATTTTATCAAATTTTTAGACAAATATAATAAACAAATCAATTTTTTTAAATCTCAAAATAATAATAATATTAAAAAATAACATTTTAATAATATTTTATTTAATTTTCAACTTTTATCTCAACTCATTTCATGTCAATTCACTATCCAAACCTCATCTCAATCTCTATACTCTACTTGGCATTATCCTATGTGATAGAATAGAAAAACTCAGAATCGATCGGGCCGGGTGTTAATACCATTTTTACACCGGTCAATAGGAACTCAACACAAGAAATTTATTTGTCTTACAGTAGATTCTATCTTATTGAATCAACTCTACTCCTCTCCTTGTCCTCTCCCCTCCAAACTTGTAGTCATCGTCCATTTCCAATTGTTTTGGTTTTTTTCTCATTGGGAATCTGGGACTAAAGGAAAACCAAACCCTACTAGACACTCGAGCCCCGCCCTCTGAAGCTCAAACCCCTCCCTGCTACTTGGTAAAAGTTAATGCCAATAGAGAATCAAAATTGCACTCCACAAAGAATCAAAATCTCACATCCACACTGTTGGTTTTCTAAGAAAAACCTGGTACATGTATGTCAAACAAATGAAGGATACTCAACTATATTATTTAAAATAAGCACAAAAGAAATATTTGTTATACAACAAGGGAAGAAATGGAGTTGGAATGTGGACATTGAAAGGGGGAAACATCAATTTGCATACGAAATGTGGACTCTGCAATTACAGCTGGTGAAGCGGCGGTACGCCGGTACCTTGGAAAAAAAAAGATCTGCAGATGGAGATGAGATTGCTCTGGATCTCTTTAAGAGCCTCTCACAACGCAAGCAAAAGTAATTTCAATTACTATAGAATTAGAGAGAGAGAGAGAGAGAGAGAGAGAGAGAGAGAGAGAGAGAGAGAGACCATTTTCCTCAACTTGCAATCTGATTGTTTTGGTTTTTTTCTCACTGGGAGTCTAAGACTGAAGGAATAGAGACGGGGAAGGAGGCCGACGAGGGTGGGGGAGGATGAAAGAGAGAGAGAGAGAGAGAAATCGGGCACACAAAGGGGAATACAAAAAGAAAAATGTGATCTGCTGCATGTGGATCTATTCGCTATGTTGCTGAAATCTATATGTGGCAGGTGCTCATTCGCTGATGTAAAAATGGGTATGACACCTGACCGGTTCCAAGCGCCTCCCGTGATAGAAATATGGAAGACGATACTTTTTTTCAAAGCAACTTTAAGGCCCCGTTTGGATGTTGGAAGATACTAAAATCAACTCAGTTCAGTCTAATTTTAAACTGAGTCTAACATTCAAATACAATGAAACACCCAGTTTCCAAATCACTAAATATCACTAAATATCATTCAACTTAAAACCTCTTTACAAGTGGGACCTACAACTTTTTTCAACTCAACACCTCTTTATACGGGGAACTCACAATCTTTTTCAACTTTCTATAAATACATCTAAACTTATCTTAATATCTAAACACTTCTAAACTTATATTAGGTGGACCATACAAAACTCACTCTACCATTTCAACTAATTACTATTCATATAAAACTCAATTCATCTTAACTCAATTCAACATCCAAACAGGGCTTAATTTCCTTAATGGGGAAAGCGAAAATTGAAAGTACATATAAATTTACCAAAGTTATGCAAATGGGATGCCAACCTCACAAAGCCAATCAACATCTAGTTAGCTATTTAAATTATACGGTGAGATTTATTATAATTATAAAAATATGACAAAATGAGTAATATTGATGTGTTTGATGCATCAATAAATTTTTTTATAGTCAATAATGACTGGGCCAACCTCCCATAGTTACGTTATTGTGGCGACCTCGATCCCTACGTGTGATCTGGTGGAAGTCATGACATCGGGATGATGACTATATGGATCACGCACCCCATCGCCATATGCTTAGTGTGTGCAACATAAATAATTGTAACAAAAAAATAAAAGGCAGTCAAAACTAAGTACCATAAAGATTTAAACCTTACAACCCAAAAAGTATATCCTCCAATAGGCTAATACAGTCATCCAACTGAAAATATAAATAAAGCGGTAATAAATCCTACGACGAAAATGGAAGAAAGAAGCTCCAACAATCGCTCATTCAGTGAAGCCGGTCCTTCTGGCTCAAACTCTCCCTCTTCATCAAAGACTACTGTAGGTGGAAACACCACAGAGAGATTATGAAATCTCAACAAGTAAACAACCAAACAACATCCAAGAGATTAAAACATATTAATACAATCAACACGTCCATAACCATATAGTAAAACATACAAAAACAAATCCACCCTTTTTCCCACAAAGACACATTTAATCACTCAAGCCAAAAACCTCATTGGCCCAAATATAACAATTTATTTTATTATGCATGCACCATAATCTCCCTTATAGATTATCCGCACACCTTGGCTTTCTTCGTCACACCATGAGTAACGTCCGTACATGTGATTTTGTAACGAGTGATATCCAGTTCCGCGCCCGGCACGTACATGATCAAGCATCCTCTAGCCCCGCCAACGAAGGGCCATGGAGTCGGTACGAGAGCATTACCATCTCGTCCGAGCCTGTTGTCGCCCGACAACAACCCAAAGGACGTCACATTAGTTTATTATGCTCCCGAGTGACCAGAGATCCATTGAGATAATGACTCATCTCAACTTGGGGTCGTAATATGCACGCACTCACCAAAATATTACCAAGACACGAAAACCCAGCTTTCAAGTCATGCCACATGGCAGAACACAGTACAGTGATATAAACAGGTTGAATAGCGATAACATAAAATGCACAAATGCATGATAAGCAGTAGGATGACATAGCAAATCACTCAATAGGCACATACAACCACAATAAGCTCAATCATCCAATTTCACTATCCACAATTCACAATCACAACTATACTAATTTTTTCATCCTCCTTTTATGGCCCAAGGCCCAAACCAATCTCGATTACAGTTTAATTTTTCAATGTTCCACTGGGCCCAAGACTCAGCTCAACCAACCAAATTACAAAAAAGTGTTGGTGTAATAATATTATTCCAATCTCAAGGTGGTCGCATCAAAAGATTACTTACAATGCGGCAGTCAAATTTCTGGATACTCAAACACGCACTGGTCTACGGTGTCCTGTGATTGGACAAGTGCGTGCGCCGTGACTTGGTCGAACACTAAACTGTTAGATTATCATACAAATATAAAATTAAAATTAAATGCAACGCAAGGTAGATTTGACTCACCGAGAAGGCGCCAAAAGCGACAAGCAACGACGAAGATGTGGCGGTGCAAAGTAGCAGTGGCAAATCCATGTGACAAAGGACTACCGAGGGTTTCTCGTAAATGGAATGGTGGATCTGAGGTGATGGTGAGTGGAGGACAAGGTTGCTGTGGCGGGGCAAGGTAGAGCACGGCGGCGCCATGGGTTTCAAGGGGCTGGACCGAGGGCTTTGAACTGGAGAAAGGGAAAGGGAGGCTCGGCTAGGCTAGGCGGTGTGGCTAGTGGAGGAAGGCATGGCCAAGGGGTGGAGGTCTGGTGTGCTCGTGGGCGGCGATGCTCTGCTGGAGGCGGTGGTTCTGGGCCGAGATAGGGAGAACCCATGAGAGGGAGGTGCTACTCAGGGAGAAAGGAGAAAGAGGAAGGTTCCGGTGACTGGGGGAAAAGGAGGAGGATGGCAAGGGAAGCTTGTGACGTCGTCGGCGTGGGCTGGCTGTGGTGACGCTGGGTTGCGTGGGATTGAAATTGTGTGTGTTCGTGTGTGGGCGTGCGCGCGTGCGTGCGTGCGTGTGTGTGTGTGTGTGTGAGAGAGAGAGAGAGAGAGAGAGACCTGCGAGGAGATGGAAAAGGATGAGGTGTGGCGACAGCAGAGCGAGGAGGTGAACGGCATGCAGATTCTCTGTAGCAGGAAGAAGAAAGGGAAGAAAGAGAGGCTGGGGGGTTGTACGGTGCTAGGAATGGGGGAAAACACATAGAACTAAGGTTTTCTTTCTGTGGTCAATACGCACAACATAGGACAAAGGGGATGGGCCCTTGTTTACAGCTCAGTTCACTTACACTAGTTGGGCCCGAAATGGAAAATCCATACAAAACACTACACACAATCCACTACACAACAAAGGCCCAACCAAAATTAAAAATATAAGATAAAAATAAACAAATAAATAAAGTAAAATACACAACCATAACAATAATAAAGTAAAATAACAACCAATAATAATAATAATAAATAAAAACACATAAAACTAGGGATCTCACAATTATTTTTTAGGGTTATTTTATTCTCAAATCGATGTATAAAGAAATCATCTATATGGCTTAAATAATGAGATTTGATTTGTAAGATTTATATTTTAAAATTTATTTTTTAAATTAAATTATGTCATGTATGCACTTTTTATTATATGTGCTCTATTTCAATTTTTTTGGTTTTTCCTTTTTGTACATTTATTTTCTTTATTTGATCCGAGCATAAACTCTTTTCCTGTTATATAATCACACCAGTGTTAAGCAAGAGAGGAAGAAAGCATCCCTCCCCAAAAAAACCGTGGATTGAGCAGGAGGGACACAGACGTTGGTCCACAGTACTATTTCATTGTGATCGAGAGCTGACTAACTTGTGTCCAACTCCAAATCAACTAGTTAGTTACTTATCTCATCTGCCTTCGACAACATAAGTATAATTTGATTTCGCCCAATTTGTTTGGTTAGGAGGTTTGAAACAATATCAAACACAGAAGATCGAGACTTTTTTTTTCTAAGCAAGCATATTATAGATGAACTAAAGGATTACATGATACATAGTTTGATAGGGTGTGAGCCCCCTACAATCTTTCCAAAATCAACAAATACAACATAAGAGAAATAAGAAAAGAGGGATCTAGAGTAAAAAATTTGGCTCTCACCCATTTTTTGCAAAGGGAAGCCACTTGAAGCGATTTTTACATAATCCGATAAATAGACTACAAAATTACTGTTAGAAGCTACAGCATAAGCCACGTGTGAGACATACACGCCACACTTTTAAACTGTTTTCTTCTGCCTTCTGATAGATCAACGGTTGGAGAATTTGGTGGTGGGGTACGTGTCGATCGAAGGATGTCGGAAGACAGCATATCGACATATTTCAGTGTATGGACATAAAACTAAAGAAAACAAGGAAATTAATTGTAGAACAAGTTCGGCGAAGCTCCAACCCTCATCTAGCCAGTGAACGAAAAAAATAAAAAACTACCTGAGTTATGGGAGGTTTTTATTGCCCGGAGAGAGAGAAGATCCCTAAAAAATAAAATATGATAACAATAATAATAATAATAATAAAATCGAGTCTTGAATGCAATGAAAGCCTGATGGCCAGATAACTCGAGGAACCGAACCAGAGGTCAACATGGTCAATATGGGCCCATTGATAATATGAGTAATGGTATACGTATTATTTAAAACGGTAATGTGTAAAGAGTTACGATAAAGACCGTATGTAATATGTACATCAAGTTTTGTTGACAATATTATCCCATGTGTTATGAATAATCAGACAAAAGTGTAAGAAGTGTTTGTTTGTCGTAGGAGGGTGATTGTTGATCATAGACGTCATTTCAATTTTAACTTTCAACTTTTATCATATATCATAATTACGATTAATTGTTACGCAACTTCTCAATTTTTATATATCATATTTTTTTTAATTTATTTTTTTTAAATTAATTCAATTTTTTTTATTCATTATTTATTTATTAAATATTTTATAAAAAAAATAAAAATTAAAAAAAAATATAATTTTGGAAAATTATATGAATAATAAAAAATTGTATAAATTTTTTCCATAAGGGTGATGCTACAGCCCCCGCTGGGGGCTCCTGCTGGGGGTGTAGTGTTATTTTATATGTGTTTTATTTAAGTAATTTTTTATATAGATCTTTTATTATTTTAAAATATTTTAAAAAAATAAAATAAATTTAAAACATCATTTAGAAAATATTTTCTTAATCAGAAAGTAAAAAAATATATATTAAAAAATACTTTCTTAATCATGAAGTAAAATAAAAAATTATAAAAAATATTTTAAAAAATATAAAATAAATTTAGAACATCATTAAAAATACTTCCTTAATTAGAAAGTAAAAAAAATTCATTAAAATATATTTTCTTAATTACGAAGTAAAATAAAAAAATATTTTTTTATGATTTTTTATTTTACTTCGTGATTAAGAAAGTATTTTTTAATAATATTTTAAATTTTTTTATTTTTAAAAATATTTAAAATTATTAAAAAAATTTATATAAAAAATAATTTAAAAAAAAAATACATAAAAAATACACTAATCTCCGGCGGGAGATATATCATTTCCCTTTCCATAATTACACCCGGCTGCGCCACCTGTGACTGACCTATCAACTGCCCTTATTCAACACTTTGACTTCAAGATCAGCTTACAAGTCATCGACGCCGACAAATTTCAGTTTGCCCTGTTATAATTTTTCTTAAGGTACGTACCCAAGGTTCTTGATTGCGCAACCTAATTTTACTGTTCTCTCTTTGTTCCACGTTCCACCTTACATGCCGCTGGCCATGCGTTTTGCATGTGTTGTATGTACAAAGTCAACACGGGTTTACTCCGACGGTCACGGGCATGATCGAGAGTTTAAGGTCAGCATCAAGGTACCACATGTTTGAGAAAAATTTTATTTGAACATTTTTATAATATATATTGTGTATGATTTGAAATATAAATTTTAAAATATAAATATTAAAAATTAAAGTACGGTTGCTGTATATTATAAAGGCTTTCAAATAATACTACAATATTATTTTTCTAAAAAAATTAAAAACTTTATTCTTCCAAAAATATCTCACTCTTAACACTCCCTCTCATTACTCATAACTCATTCACTTGAATATGATGTGTTTCAATTATTTAATACATAAAGCATTAGATTTTCGCAAATATATAACATGACTTGATTAACACAATTTTATATATTATAGTTAGGGCTTTGCAAAAAACCCGTTAGACTGAGCAACCCGTCTAACCCGATCAGATCCGTACGATAAAATACAGTTTTGCTTCGGTGTCGGGTTGAACTCGATAAATGACGGGGCAGACCGACTCTTAACTTTCTTAAGTGTTTAGACGAAAATCCCTAGCGCAGCAATCCATTTCTTAAAATGAAAACAAGCTTTTTGTTGACGCTGGTTATAGTGGCAGCCTCGTCTGTTGGAGTTGTTACGTTTCTTTTGATTCTTCTGGTTTGGCGGTGTTTTTGTTTCAGAGAGCGTAAAGATTTCGCACCAAAAGCTCCAAGTTCGAGCAACAGTTGGGAGTTTTGCAAGAGTTCAACAAACAATGAGTTTTCATCATCAACCTCGATACTCAGATGTCAAAAGAAGAGGGAATCAGTACGTTTTCGCACGAGGGGTTTCGGTGAAACCTCTGTTTAGTTGGGCTGATCATCCATCACTAGTTAACGATGCCGTTGAGAATGGATGGTCTCAATTTGCTTTCACCGGGAACAAATCCTCGACGACAAGATCAACGTTGCTGGGTTTCTGCACTGTCGATGATCAGGGAATCGAGACCGAGGCTGAAAACAGTGAGCATAAGCCAACCTTCCATGGTTGCTACGTCTGTAGTTAGGGCAGAGTTCTTCTCCACCTCCCTCCTCCACTCGCCATTTCCCACGTTCCAAATCTCCTCTTTCCCCCTAAAAACTCAAGTGACTAGCAACAAACAGAGTGATTTAGATATCTTTTCAGTCCTCCTTTGTTTGTCTGAGCTCTAATTAGTCAAGAGTGTAGTGATGTTGTGTGAATACTAAGTGGATTCGTTTTCGACCCGACCCGACCCGACTATTACGGGTCGGTTTGTTGTGGGCATAGTATGCTGACGGATCGGGTCGGGGCCAAACCCAATACGGGTTGGACGATGTGCAGGCCTAATTATAGTCATATATATATATATTCAAAAACTAAGGTCCATGAATAAATTAATTTGAACCCAAACTCTATCATTTATTGTTATTTTTTAAAAAAATAATCATCTATAAATTGAGATTCATGTAAAAAAATTATTTTTTAATAATAAATATCACTCATCCTATAATATTGTGTTTGATTCTTCAAGGGGCACAGTAAAAACAAAATTGGGACACTGCACTTCTAAAATCTTTGAGAAGGAACAATGAGTAAATTTGGCGTGGCACTCTTAATGTATTACAGGAACCTTTCCCGTATGAACTCCTTGAACAGCATAGGAGCGAACGCGTAATACTAGCGAATATCACTGCTCTGGAGAGCCTTGCATTCCAGATACCAGTTTCTATCCGATTATTGGCTGGCATATTCCGTTTTGAGATGGGCCACAAAAATAAAAAAAGGCCGGGCAGAACAGTGGGAAAGGCCCCAGACTCGGACCCTCGTAAACTTTCTGGGCTACTCTATTTGAGCCCAACCAATCATAAGTGGCAGCGGGAGGGATTGTTCTAGCAGTACAAGGAATTCGTGCTTTTTTTCAAATTTCGGGCATGTAATTGGAATTATAGATTTGGACAGGTTGGTCTCAAAGAGAGAAATCATAAATTTCATGTTCGAATATGCTTGTCCATGTGCCAATGAGCCTGTAACGTAACGTAACGTAACGCTACCGCCATCCTGTTTGCCACAAATCATGCAGCCATCTTTGAATGAAAGGAAGTTTGAATATGGATATAAAAATAAAAATAAATTTGCTCCTACATCACATGGGTAGCAAAGAATCAATTCCAATAAATGATAGTCTTTTCTACGAAGATCTCGGACCATCAATATACATGAAAGAGTGAAAGAAGCTAATTAGAATTACTACACTCTTTCAGCTCTGTTCTCTAAACTTTTCCACATATTACATTCATCAAATTGAATGAATTGAACTAAACAACATTGTAACGTCTGTTAGAATGTGTAACCTTATTCCATCAAATCATTTACAAATGCCAATGGCTCCACAAAGGGAATGCCGGCAATGAATTGAGTGAGTGTGGGAATATTACATGAAATTGAGTAATTTGTACAATTTTCGTTTCCTGATGATCTCCTGTCAACATTTCTTTTTTTACATCATAAAAATTAGATACCTTCAACTCCCTTTCCATCAGCAGCTGGGGTCTCCATGATCTTCAGGGTTCCAGACTGATGCTTTCCATGTTGCTTAACTGGACGTTGAGACCAGTATGAATGGGCAGCCAAGACTCGGTCCAAGAGCTCTTGGGGGACAGGCTCACCCCTTCTTTGTTGTGGCGAGATTCTTGCTGTATGAACCAATGTTTTCCACTTGTCCTGCTCGAAACCACAAAAACACATTATATACCAACAGTTGGGAGCTAGTAATAGGGAATTGAGGAAAAAAAAAACTTGAAAATTTGCAACTTGAGAAAGTTAAATACATACGTGCAAGTTTGATATCAGACAAGACATACGAACATCATAAACTTACATTCACAATCTAAAACTAGCAATTAATGCAGAAGACAAACAAAATAATGAAAGGATATTACATCTCAAAACAACAACTCGGTGACGGCCACATTTTTCAATGACATCAAACAGAGTTTGGCAAATAGCATTTCACTTATGAATTTGTTCCATCTATAGCGAGGACCCCTTCAAAACATATTCTATTAATACATGTACAATAATCCCACAAATCATACCTTTAAGTCCACATAAGTTCGATGGTCTGCATTCTCAAAAGAACGCAATTTAACATCACGCCACCTGCAGAACGTAAAACCCATTAAATACCTAAGAGTTTCTTTCTGAAAAATTAAAAGAATCCTGTAGCAGAGCCAATAAGTGGTTAAAAAACACCACCACACACCTCCCAGTTCCAAGTTCCTCGACTGCATGCACCAATGCTTCTACTTCTGATACAGAGAATGGTCTCCTGGTTCGACGCTGTACGATTTCAGAATGCCTTGTTTTTTCATTCAAGGGAACCACAGCCAGTGCCTCCATGCTCATTGCTGGAAGAGCAACTAGAGCTTTGGAATCCGGCTCTGTTTTGTCAATCGTGTCAATATGGGAGGAAACTGTATTGTCATTACTCTCAACATGGTTACCCAAATTGGTCAGTGGAGGAGGGTCAGTTAACGGATCAGAGATCTCTACAGCAGGATTTGCTGGGGATCTGGAAACACAGCAATATAATATTAGCTACAGTAAAAAAAAAACTCAAAATGCATTATTAAAAAAACAATGTTTCTCAATTTGATGAGAGTCGAAACCAGACCAGAAATCTTGATGCATTTAAAATTACCACAGCTTAAGCTGATTTCATTATCAAAATATCAATGAAAAGACAATTATTGGAAACTGCTCTATCACAACTTGAGAACTAATAAAAACAAAATAAATTTCCTGGTCCTTTTCAATCTACAAAATGATAAACGCATGCAAATTCTAGTTTATCTGGAATGTTTAACCCACTCAAATGCATATAAGATATACAGATTGGTATATTCTTTGGTATGTTCATATGAAGTGTCAACTCTTGGCAGTTGAAGACTTTTACCATTACAACAATCAGCAGTCCCTAAAGGGGCGCTTTGTACTGCTGGTTCGAGTTAAATGGACCTTAAGAGGGGGGAGTTATAAATAAGAAAAAAAATGGAAATTAAGCAAGAGAAAAGCAGAATTGATGACCACGTGGGTTCTATAAAATGTAAAGAACATTTGAATTACCTGGTTAAAAGTTGAGAAGGGTCACACGGTATCAGAGGAGGAAGATCACTAGAGCACAAAGGTGGAGGAATTTGCACAGTACTGGGCTCCAATGTGAAACCCAGAGAATCCATATTGTCTTTATGAGAAATTCCCGTCTGCATTAGTGTTCTGTTATCATTCCTAACCTTCTTCCCTTGAAGAAGAACCCCAACACGTAATCCACCTCCAAGTACAGCAGTTACTGCCTCCATAACAGTCCTCTACAAAAAGGTCAAAGAATGCCATAATTTAGCAGAAAGCAAAGAAATCACTTGGCAACAGCAAACCAAAGACGACATATTCCTGCTGCAACAGACAAGCAATTATCCCCATCAATAAGAAAAGAGTCATGGGGACTACAAGGGAATATTAAACAATAAAAATGATAGATCTGCAAACCATTTATGAAATTTTTTTCAAGGGGACTTTAACATATAACCTCATTAAATTAGTTGTGGGAGGAAGCAAGATTGAAGAAGAGTCTTAAAAAAAGTAAGTGTAGTATTGTGGTCATTGTAGTGTGCAGCCTCGACAATATACTTCTCTATTTTTCCTGTTAAATAGAATATTAGTGCCAAAAGAAAAGAAAGTCCCAACTTTTTTTATACCTTCAATGAACCAACAGTGGTAGTTTCTGGAACATCAATAAAAAGCTCTGGCACCCTGAAGGACTTGATGCTAAACTTCACTGCACAGAGAAACATAAACACATAAGAACCTCTTGGATGCAAGAAGAAATAAAATGAAAAGAGTGAATGTACATCACACACTCTAGTACCATGAGAACTCTTGGAATGGAAGGGAGCTTGATGACCAAGAACGGAAGATGATACCCCATTTGCTGCACAAAATAACTACATTATTAAGTGCCAGAATTGAAACCCAAATCACAACAGCACTAGGAAAGACTGATTAATAAGGCAGAAAAAGACCTCCATTCAACATTGTAGCTACGTCGTTCTTATCTTCAGTCATGCATTTCTCCGGCGAATTAGAAACACTTTCACAACTGAACCCACCATCAGAAATCACTACCGAGCTTTGGTCAAACATTTTCCTCCTCTTAAAGAGCACATCACGCTGACGGTTGCAACAGGGTTTCCTCTTGCGATAAAACTGTTTTAATCCATCTACAAATGTAGAAATCATGAATTTCATTAATGGGAACTAGAAGTAATGACCAAATATGCTTAAAACACAAGCATAAGATATATATATATATATATATATGTATGTATATGAGGCATACTATGGTCAGACGATTTATGAGCTGCTTACCAGTTCTAGAAAGTTCACAATCCTTCAATTTTGGAGCTGCTTTCCAGTATCTGGAAGTAAGTAGTTTCCTTATTCTTCGGTTTGCAACACGTGGTGGAGACCTAAAAGCCTTTGCCTTGGTGCTAGGTTTAAAGCACCTGGAAAATTTTTCATCATCATCTCTACTACCTAACTTAACATCATTCCTATACCTGGAAAAACAAGTATCAGGTGCCAAGTCCTGGCACAATGGCAATTCAACATTGCTGTCAGATTTTATCACATTGGGAGATTTCAGAAACAATTCCATTGAATCCTTTGAACTACATGTATTAGCACCTTCAGTTTTAAACCCCCCAAACTCATTCAGTCTTTCAATTTCATTTACATTACCGTCAAAAGACTCCCCAAAATGTGTGGAGCCTCCCTCTACTTTACTAGAGATCTTTCCAAAGTCGGTCACATTGATACTGACTTTCTGTGAGCAATCAGAATTGTTAACAATGGAATTGCGTTCCAAAACCTCATCACTATCAGCATGTGAAATTTCCTTCAGGATGCACTTGTGACTGTTGTTTTGCGATGCCATCTCAGAGGCAAAAGAACCTTCTCCGCAACTTCCCTGATAGATCCACCCTGCCTTGAATGATTTGCCCTCATCTTGTTGTTCCTGTTTAACGGAACCTTTGCCACTGGCAGGGTGATCATTTCCTTCAGACGCATTACTAGAAGCAGAACTTTCACTTTCCTGCAATAACTTGCCAGCTATAGAAGCCAGTAATTCAAATGCACAGATTTGACTATCCTCAACTTTCTTACACAGACCCCTCCTCTGAAACCAATAACCAAGATTTGTAGAGTTAGAACCAGAATTCAGCTCATATAATACCGGAAACACCAGAGAAATAATAATTGCGAAAAATACTTACTCTAACAGATCTGGGAGCTCTAGGTATAGCAGGGACCCGGAAGCCATTAAATCCATGATCTAGCCTCTTCTTAAACACCATATCTTAGACATACATGGCAACAAGAATTCATCAAACACAAAGAAGCATCACCACCCAGATCCTTCTCACTGCCATCAAATCATAAAAAAAAGACCCATTATTATGGAATTCTCATTAATTAGTTCTAGAAAAAATATTAAAAAGAGTCAAATCCTGGAGTCCTACCAACAACCACGACAAGATAACTCATACTGAGATTGAATGCTTGCTCACAAGCACTAAAATAGCGAAACATTTTTTACTACCTAAAGCAGTCAGGTACACTACAGTATTGGCATAATCCCCCTGCCCCCCCCCCCCCCAACAAAAAAAAAAAAAGGTAAACAATTAACTTAAATCAGTAAAATTAAGGTTACCACTAATTTTGCTGCAATGTGTGAGTGCGAGAGAGAGAGAGCGAGCGAGAGAGAGAGAGAGAGAGAGAGATTTGAGTCTCAGTAGTTTCTTAGCAACCAAATGACCCCATAATAGATCCACATGCAGTAATTGTCAAATCAATTTTCAGATCCTAAAACCGAAAATAGAGACCAAAACGGATCTCTGACAGTTTTAACAAAAATTCCAATGTGCCAAGGTCCTTTGGATCACATGGCATAAGACCTGATCTCTAAATAGGAGAACTAGGTTCCAACCCCCACCCCTGTATAAAAACAAAAAACAAAAAAACAAAAATTTCAATGCATAAAACCGGACCATCCTTTTAGGGACCCCAATTCCAAATTCACGTCGGTTGCCTAATATAGCAATGAATTAAAAATGACACGAATCTTATAAAATCGAAATCCAGGAAACAAATTCCAGGGTTGCCAATTGCACGACATACGAATTCCAAAACAAGGAAAACGTTATAAATTTAATACCCGCGTCTAGGTGCATCATATTAAAAGAGTAAAGTCGACACTAAACTAGCCAATTACCATTTTCAACCTCTGTTTGCTTTACAACAACGCATTATCAGCCAAAACGTATCAAAGGGAATTCTCTCAGAAAATACAGACTCTGTAAAACGCGGAATTCCAATTCAACACCACCAAACAGAACAAAACTTTCACGATCCGATCCGATCCCCACCTAACTTCGAATCCGAAACAATTCCTTAGGACCAAATTGCTTAGAATTTCAAATTTACTATCGAATCTAATCTCCCACAAACAAATTCATCACATTAAGCAAAGATACAACAGAGTTTCCGCGAAATTCAACAAAATACATCCCATGGAAACCCGAAACTACGCGATCACAACAAAAAGACCCCAAATTCAACGTATATAACATCAAAAAATCATATAACACCAATTAACTCACCTCTTGGAAAAAGATCTTCAGTTTAGAATCCATCTAAATTACGTTCAAAGACCAGAGTTTCCATCGAGAACAGTTTTCATGGAAAAACACAATTCCGAAGAAGAAGAAAATATCAAGATCAGAGATTTGCCGCAAATGCAAGAAGATCTATGCAAATTCAAATGAAAACACTTGGAATTCTCTCAGTTTCTCCCTCTCCCTCTCCCTCTCTCTCTCTCTATAAAATTCCTTTCTTTTTTTTTTTATGTTTTTCTCCCACAGAAAAACCCCATATAGAAAAACCACGCATAACAGTGTCTTAAACCCCTTTAAATAAATTGTACCCGCATTATCCTATAGCTTCTGGGCCACACAACCGGACCAGCCGGTAACATGTCATTGATGTAAAACCCCTCCCCCATCTCCACACTCTCTCTCTCTCTTTTTGAACAATCTCCACTCATTTTTTTAGACTAGTTCTCAACCCTTTGTTATTTATTATTCCAGAGGATAGGCTCTGCCACGTGGAGGGCTCGCTGGCGGTACGAAACGTTACGAGATTTCTTACAATTTTTCTTGGGGATAAGAAAAAATAGATAGGATATAATTTTGTAGGGTATAGGTATATCCTGATATGCCTTTTTTTTGGAATTTATTTACGTGTTCTGTTTTTCCATTTGCATCTATTACTACTATTATTTCTTCTTCTTCTTCTTCTTATTGAGATATACTTTAGATATAAAAAAATTATATAACAATAAATTTATAAACTAATGTAATTTAATATAATATATTAAATTATAAAATTATTTTTATTATAAAATAAATCTAACAGATTCAATAAAACTATATTAATTTATATAATCTCTGACTCTTTGTGTATGTAACAATTCTTTTTATATATAAATAAGATTAAGATACTATTCAATTTTTGAATATCTTTTATAAAGGGATGATAAATACATTAAGGTTTGTTTGGAAATAGCCCATTCTAAAATTTTTATCTCATCTCATTCCTGAATATAATTTAAGTAAAAAAATTTTAAACTAATCATTATAACTTTTTAAAACTAATTATTCCAATTTTTTCAAACTTTCAAACAAAAAATAAAAAATAATTCAAATTTTCAAATAAAAATAATATTATAAAACTATATTCTAATAATATTTTAACTTTATAATATTTTTTATTTAGCTTTTCTTCTCTCATTCTTCAAAATTCAAAAAATACTCAACTTAAATTATCTCATTATTGTTTACAACTATTTTATTAGTATTTACAAAATTTTTATCTCATCTTAATCTCCAAACGAGCCCAGAGAAAATTTTTTCTCGATCCAATTAAATGTCCGACTCCATAAACCATCCAACCATAATTTGGCCATACCAGTGTATAGGGTTTAGGGTTTTATTTTTTTAATGAGAAATGCTATACTTATAAAATAAATTCATAAAATTAAATTCGCAGACTATGACTTCGTGTGATGAATTAAATATATTTTATAATAAAAATAAATTTACAATTTGACATATTATATTTATAAGTCACGTTAGTTGTGAGTTTAATTTTGTAAATTTTTTTTGTGATTAAAATATTTATCTTTTTTGGTAATAGTTATAATTGGTTAATTTTTTCAGTTTATGATTGTTGGAAAAAAAAATGAAATAAAAACCGTTCGTGATGAGGGGTACATATTACATATGGTACGTAAGAGGATATTAATCATGCATGTACTGCTGGTCTCAATTTCATCTTTGAATTTTATTTAATTGGATCTCTCTTTCAAAGCGTTTGAGTATTTTAATGTTTAATTCTGACAAAGAAGGTGTTCTTGTTGAATCTAATAATAGTTTAGTTAGGAAGCAATATAGAACGCAATTAAATATTGTAAATATATATATAAGACTCGACTTTTCAGATATGACTTATAATAGATTAATTCGATTAGCTTATCAGTGATAGTCCACAATAAAAAAAAAAAAAAACCTATATTAGTAAAAACACCTGGATGGAATCCATATAAATAATTTATGGAATTTTTTTTTTTTTTTTAATTTTCAAAGTATCCATATATATATGATAGATATAGGTAGCTTTTTGTGTTGTATGCATTATTGATATGAAGAGCTTTTAAGTTTTTAATACCCGTGTATGAGGAGTTTTTCTTTCTTTCTTTCTTTCCTTGGCCGAGTGGGCTGAAGTGAGGCGTGGGTCAATAGCCCCTAATGTGACGTAGCTCTAAATGATAGGTACAACCGTAAATAGAGTCGTATAGAGAAATATAAAGTGAATTGTTATGTGTAGGTTGGCAGATTATTAATAATAAAAGAGAAATAAAAGAGAAATGATTATTATAATCGTGAGTATATAAGTAACGTATAATTATTTAAAAATAAATAAATAAATACGAAAATATAAAAAAATAATAATAATTTTTTAATAATAAACTCTATTATTTTTAAAAATAATTATATATTACTTACGTATTTTATAATTACATATAATATTATTCTTTATGCAAGTTGCAAAAAAGGGAAAAGAAAATAAAAGAAAGAAAAGAACAAGCCACGATCGATGAATGTAAAAATGAGATAAAGCAACCTGACACTTATGATCAAGCGATTTAATTATGTTGTTGTTTTTATAGAGAAGTAATATTGTCATAAAGATATATTATAAAAATAAATTTAGAAAAAATATGATTTTAATATATTAGATCTATTTTATAATATAATTTTATAATTTAATATATTATATTAAATCACATTATTTTGTATATTTATTTTTATAAAAGTTTTTATAACAAAAAATATTTATCTTTCACATAATTAAAAAGAGAAAAATTAAAAAGACGATCATTGATCAGTGCAGACAATGGATATGATCAGCACAGTATTAAATCGTATGCTAACGTAAAGAGGTAAAAGGGACCCCACCACTAGAATTAAGACGTCTATTTTTTAAGTACATTGTTTAATTATGGGATCTAAAAGATTCATGACACCGGCAGCAGCCTGCTCTTTTTTTTTTTTTTTTTTTTTTTTTGTTGATCATGTTTTTTTTTGTTTTGTTTTATGGGATCTAAAAGAGCCTGCTTGATCATGTTTGTACAATATGCGCAGAGAGCTCTATGGTTCAAGATGTCACGTGGAAACACACCCATAATATTTTGGTTTTAATCTCAATCTTTTTTTTTTTCCCTCTTCCAATTTGCATTATTCAAGAGCCTTTTTTTTTTTTTGACAAATAAATGGAGCTAATTAAAAGCAAACTCTGAATAAGATTATTTTTATTATTTAATTTACAAAGTACGACAGATGGAGCTAATTAGGCATGCATGGGACATGACGTTGAGGGGATCAGGGTGTAGAGGGAGAGGCAGAAAGTGGAGGAGGACATGCGAGACGTACTAGTGGCAGTGGATAAGCCAAATAAACTTCTAATTAAGGTTAAGGGCGTCAGTTACAAAGGGGGAATCGACGATGGAGTGTCGCTCTCTCTCTCTCTCTCTCTCTCTCTCTGCTGCCTGCATGTAATGTAAAGTCTTTAACTTAGTTCGGTTTGTCTGTTTGTTTTGATAGGTAATTGGTTGGTTGGTATTTTTTTACGTGGTTCGTCTGTCTAAAGCCTAGAAGATACCGAAACAACAGGGCCCACAGTCGCGGTTGTCCCGTCAAAAGTGTCTACCTTGTAACGGTGTCGGACACGCCTTGTTCAAGGAACGAATACATACGAAATACCTTCCTTTCTTTAGCTTTCTTTTAACCAGCTCATATTTCCCTATGGTTTCATGAAAAACAAACCCAACTTTCGTTTACACCTGTCAGTAAGCGATGAGCTTTGCATTTCCGGGTCAAACTTAATGGCGTGTTACGAAATTGTGTTAGACTTGGGTTGGTCATCCGTTCGATTTTTATGACTTTCCTTTTTTATGTTAATCTGATCAATAAAAACTAAAAAGGGCTGAGATCGATCATCGATGTCCTACAATTCACGACTTCATCAGATATATATATGGATATTAACAAGTTAATAAAAAGGGAAAGAAAATTAAAAAAAAAAAAGTCAAACGAATGATTAGCCTTCAATGGACCCACTTTGATATTTTGTTATAAAAATCTATCGGCAGCCCTTGATCCAAACAATTATGACAATATTTGAGACGTATTAGCTGGAGTATCAACGTGTGTAATTCAATTTCAAGATAAGATTTTTATTTTCAAAATATCTCTTATAGATATTTATTTTTATAATTCATCTAATCTAATAATTATTATAATTTTTTTAAATTTTTACATAAAATAAAATAAATAATTAAATTTTTTTAAAATTTTAAAATAAAAATAATATTAAAAAAATATATTCTAAAAATATTTTATTTAACTTTTAATTTTAATTTCAATTCATTTTATTTCATCAACAAAAACAAACGATACTATTCATTAAACTCGAATAATTGGGACAACACATGAGGTTTACGCAATCTTTTTTAGATCAGATTCTCGTGATAAATCAAGTTTTATTGAATAAGTAGTTTTTATTTTTTTTGATGGATATGAATAGGTAGTTTGTGATTATAAAGATAAGTGTTTTGATTCTCGAACACTACATCAGCCTTAATTTATAGTTAATAATTAGATGGGAGAAAACAACAATAAATAAAAATAATTAACTTTTATTAATAGATAACAAAAGGAGATGAAGAAAATGAAAGAAGATGGGACTGATGTTAATCTCTCTCTCTCTCACCGGGCGGGGAGCTGAGCTTTGGAGATGAAGATAGTTTTTTCGTTTTGGAGAAAATTAAGGCCGTTTTGAGATAATCACTATATATCGTCAATGAGTTTAGGCCTTGTTTGTATTGGTAATCTATCTTAATCTATTTCAATTTATCTCATCTTATCATTATAATTTTTTAAATTTATATATAAAATATAATAAACAATTTAATTTTTTTAAATTTTAAAATAACTTTATTAAATTTCTACATAAAATATAATAAATAATTTAACTTTTATTTTATTATTTATAAATTATCTCAATTTATCTCAACTCATCTTTAAAATCAAACCTGACAATTTTAGTGTTTCACCTTTGTCGGTACGTGTTAGGAAGCCTCATATCTTCATATATATATATATATATATATATATATATACTAGCAGTGCTTCAACGTGCTATGCACGTTTGTCCTGTTGGAAGAAAAAAAAAGTTATTTTGTAAAATATAAACATGTTTTGTCTTAAAAAAAAAAAAAAATCATAAGCAAAATATTTTTTTTATCTAGAGATTGAGGAAGTATTTTTTTAATAATGTTGTAAATTTTTATTTTTTAAAAATGTTTATGATGATTAAAAAAATACATGAAAAAAAAGAACAGAAAAATAAAAAAATGAAATACACATTCAGGACATATTTTTGAACTATTTTTTCGTTAGTTGTAGCAGTTCTCTTTAGTTAATTAAGAATATTATCCTAAAAAATTTCATTTTTGTCTCGCTTTCTTTTTCTCTCTCTCTCACCTTTTTTTTTTTACCTAGTGATTAAGGAATTGTTTTTTAATGATGTTGTGAATTTTTTATTTTTTTTAAATGTTTATGATAATTAAAAAAATACATGAAAAAAAAAAGTGAAATACACATTTAGGACATATTTTCGGACAACTTTTTAGGTAGCAATTATCTTGTAATAATTTTTGTAATATTTTGTGGTGATTTTGTAAAGAGGATTGATGTGAGGATGTAGAGATGAACGAAGAAGGGAAGCGTAAAATAAGAATATTGTTTATCATTGTTCATTACTGTTTATCTTACTATTAATCAGACGATACACACTTTTAAATATAAAGAGATATATATACACACACATATATAAAAGGTTAATTGGCATCCTAATATAGTAAGGTCGGCAATGACAGAAGCGTTAGATCTGCTAGACGACACTAATTAATTAGTTCATATTTTTTTATTTTTACTATACAGATCGGCCACATCTGTCAAATTGAAGAAAAAAATAAAGTGTAATTTCGAATATTAAAATAGTCTAATGTATAAGAACAAAATTATTATTTATATATGTTCATCATTTATTATGAAATTTAAATTATATTAAAAATTCAAATTAATTAGATAGTTTTTTTCTCTTAAAAATGTACAGTAAAATTTCATCATTTATTTAATGATGAAAAATTAATATTTTATAAATTAAAGTTGATTTTTAGTGTATGATATAATAAACAGTAATAGGATATGCGAAAAGAACATGTGAAGAAAAAAAAAACAGCTTCTTTATTATTCATTTAAAACTCAAAAATCAATATTTTTTTTTCACTTTTCCTTTCTTCCTCTCTCATTTCCTACACACGATTACAGTATCACGTTAAACATTGGCATTCACATGGACAAACAAAAAAAAAAAAAAGAGGAAAAAAAATATACTGTTCATACTGTTCATCATACTATTGATGAACAATAATAGAATATGTGAAAAAACATGCGAATAAAAAAAAAGTTATAGAGAATTTTTATGAACTCAATTTTTGCACCTAACAAGTGAAAAGAGATGCGAAGAATTTATATAATGATGATAGTACTTCACTGCATAAATTGAAACAATCCAACCGAAGAAAAAATAATAAGAAGTGGTAAAATGAAGGGTTGATTTAAATCTTAAAAATTTTAATATTTTATAAATTAAATTTGATAATTTATTTATGATATGATATTTATATGTTAATTAATTAATTTAAATCAATATTTAAATTTTTATTATTAGATCAAATTTAGAAATTTATAATGAAGAATTAGATTTAAATCTAAGAAATTTTAATATTTTATAAATTAAATTTAATAATTTATTTATGATATAATATTTATTTATTTTAAATTAATTTAATCAGTGTTTAAATTTTTACCATTAGATCAAATTTAGAGATTATGATAAACGGTTGGATTTAAATCCAAAAATCTTTATTTTTCTCCTCACTTTCTATTTCTCCCTCTCTCTCTC
The DNA here is from genome assembly GCF_001411555.2 of Juglans regia. Taxonomy (NCBI): domain Eukaryota; kingdom Viridiplantae; phylum Streptophyta; class Magnoliopsida; order Fagales; family Juglandaceae; genus Juglans; species Juglans regia. Next base: position 50,513,801 of record NC_049907.1, on the reverse strand, counting down.
TCTCTCTCTCCTTCCGCTCAGCCGCGTCCTCCCTCTCTCACGCGATCTGCTCCCTCAAGCCACCATGCGCCACCGTGCGGTGTCACCGACCGCATCACTGGCTTCCCCTCACGCCGACGATCAAAACCTACCGTCGAAGTCCTTGGCATTTCCTCCTATCCCCGCGCGTCTTCCCTCTCTCTCACCCGATCTCCTCCCTCAAGCAGCCCAAAGCCGCCGTGCGCCACCATCCGACGTAACCGACTACGTCACCAGCTTCTCCTCACGCCGGCGAGGAAACCCTACCGTCGAAGTCCCCTTCGCTCCTCCCTCAGCCGCACGCGACCAACCCGAAATGGATCTCGACGCACGGGTTTCTCCCCGTAGCGCCGCCGTTGGCCACTCCTACGCCACCGCACCAGCAGCAGCAGCATCGTCCTTCGCCGACGACCCCTCCTCTTCCTCCTTTCCTCCAGCCGAAGCCCCAGCTCCTGCCTTCTCTCTTCACGGATCTGTTGGGTTGTGATTTGTGTGTTGATTTTGTGATTTGAATAGAAATTTGTTCGGTAATTTTGTATTTTGTGGTGAATTGTGAATTGTTTAGAAATTTATTTGGTAATTTTGTGATTTGTGAGCTTATTTTGTGGTGAATTTGCAAAGAGGGACGAAGGAGAAATTGTGAATTTGCTGTGAGGTAGAGAGAGACGTTATTTGTGTGGTTATTTTATGGTGAATTTGTAGAGAGAGACGTTATCTGTTAGTTTGTAATTTGTGTGTTGAATTGTGAGGTAGAGAGCGACGCAAGCGGGAGATAAATCGTAAATTAAGTTACTGTTTATTACTGTTGATATCACTGTTCACAGAGCGATAGGCTCTTTTAAGTATAAGGAGATATATATATATATATATATATATATATATATAGGTACTTAAATGATTATAAACCCATGATTCCTCAACAAAAAAGATTAGCCTAATCAATACTCCACTGCCACCATCGGCTCAAACACACATATAATAAAATAAAATGCCGACCACAATGATGATGATGGTCGCCCATTAATTATTCTTATGCATCACAAGCATGCTCCACTTCTATAAATCCACAACGTTAAGGGCTTCTATAGGAATAAATTTATCTCATTTTATTTTATCTCTTTTTCAAACTTATCATTATAATTTTTTTAAATAAATTTTTACAAATTTTTAAATAAAAAATAAAAAATAATTTAATTTTTTCAAATTTATAAATAAAAATTATATTATAAAATTATATTTTAACGATATTTTAATTTTACAATATTTTTTATTTAATTTTTATAAAAAAAATTTATACATTAGTTACTATTCACTTTCAGACTTTATACTTATAATTGTTTTTATAAAATATGAGAATATTTTTTATAAGATATACAGTATGAGATAGTGAATAATAATTAATACATAAATTTTTTCATTTCCAAAATTATCCTCTCATCGAACTCAACAAACGAGAACATCAATAAAAGGAGATCCATGTGTGTAACGGCCGTACAATAATTTAATAGATATCTACCTAAATCGTCCCTACCCATTTGTCCATTTCTCTAATAGTAATTAGCAATAAATAATTTTATACAAAAAGCAAATTCTCATTACATTATCGCCCTAATTGGTATCCTACACCAACATTTGCAAATCTTGAGCCGATTAGATTAGTGGGCATTAATAGTGGCATCGAGGTGTCTGACATTTCACTTTTACAGGCTACATGAGTTTTATGTTTTTGGCTATTAGCGATGATGAAGGAGCATCAGAGTCCGAAAGAAAAAAGGGGACAAAACAATAGTTATTTTATATTAGATAATGTTAACAACGAGCCCAGAGCTCGAGAACACAGAGTTAATTACGAAAGGCAAATGAGTATTTACAGCTAATAGAAGGAATCTTCCAAACAGAAAGCAATCTGCAGTAGTGAAGCGAGACCATCGATCATGTTCTACGTACGTACAAGGAAAGCTTTCGTACCGCCCAGTGGGAGTGGGGATACAGAACAGGACTAGATAAGCCTGATCGATCTAATGTATAGAAATCTAGATCTCTTTTATCTTTGTATTACGTAGATCAGGTCTTAAAAACAGCATGTGATTGCTTGTGAATACAGCATGTCCGTGTTAGCTCCGCCAGCTAGCTGTCTCCCATGAGAGATCTAAAACCTTTTGAAAAAGAGGATGCTTAAGGGTCGGTGCAGACCAAGTACTGTGAGAAAATGCATTAAAAAAAAAATCATTGAAAAGGAACGTTAATGTTTTTTTTAATCCTTTCATATTCATTCTTTGATTTTCTACGTTTTCTTAATTCCTTTATTATTCATAAGACTATCCTAATTAATTTCCCTTTTGTATTCAAACCAAACTATATCATCTCATTTCATCTCATATAATTATTATAAGTTTCACAAACTTCTACATAAAATATAGTAAACAATTCAATTTTTTCAAATTTTAAAATAAGAATTATATTAAAAAATTATAATATAATAATATTTTATTCAATTTTTAACAAATATCTCATATGAAATGCGTAACCAAACAATACCTTAATATTTTTCTCACCCCAAGTTTACGTATATTAAGATGAAGGTTTATTATTATTATTTTTAAGAATGAATTAAGTGGACTTGGTTTTAACGTGCAATTAATGATTGACCTCAATTTAATAAGTGCAAATATTGGGATGGATTTAATAGCCTGTTGCTTATAAATAACGCAAAATGGATAGATAAATTAATCGTTATTTTGTGGAAAAATATTTAATTAAGAGCTAAAATCGATTCAAGATACATTAACCTTCTTAATCTAAACCCACATGTTATATCACCTTACGTTCAAACATCTAATGATCACTGACTAGTGTAACTGAGTGTTAGGTTGACATAAATAATTGGATCTAATTTGTCACTTTCTGCGTCTAACTAACAAACTCATCTGCAATCGGTAAAAATCATTGTTAGTTATCCATTCCCCTTCTCTCTACAGTATATATAGATATACATATATAAATAGCTGGACTAGACTTCAAGTACTATTGTAGCAACGAAAATCAAATCATGCAAATCAAACTACGTCATGACACATTATTATTGGTATGGAAAGCACATCCTCTGCACTGACTTGCAAATTTAATGCAAGCTTTGTTTATGTAATGCTATATAAACCACCTATAATGTCTTATTCTTTAACAATAAACTATTACTTTATTCCAATTTATAAAACACATCCACTATCATCTTGCCATGTTTTATATATACATAATACGGACCCCATGACGTTGGAGATTAGAGTACTCTTGGTGAGTATATGCTTGTTGGATAAGGTCCCGTTGGATTCAGACTTATCTTAACTCATCTAATCATCACAATTTTATTAAATTTTCACACAAATTATAATAAATTATTTGAATTTTTTAAATTTAAAAGCAATAATAATATTCTAATAATATTTTATTTAACTTTTAATTTTCATTTATACTTACTATCTAAATCTTACCTTAAACTAAATAATATTGATCAGGAACTCGTGTTTTTTTTTTCCTTGCGCGGTTAGATTTAGAGTCAATTTGGATTGCAACTTATCTTACTGTTATTCATAAATTTAAACTCATAAATCTTATTATTATTCATAAATTATCTCAATTAATCTTATTTCTGAATCTAAATGGGCCTTAAATATATAAAATTAACGGTTTGGTGGGGGTGTTTGGGCCCTTGGGGGGAGGTACTGGACGAAATGCTCTATGAGATCGATAGGTCTGGTTTTCACTCAGAGTTGGGTTTGAATAGCATTTACAAATTACAAATAGCCATGGGGCAGAAGACCAAGGATTTATGGCCCATAAACGTGTCCAATCGTGCTCATTTTTGAGCTTGAGACAAACCGGCCCAAAAAATTAATGGGTAATGCAATGTAACCGTTCGCTTCTAAAAACTAGAGCAAAGAATTGAAAATGATTATGAAAGGCCCATAACAAAAATGAAGAAGGAAAAAAAAACAAAGATTGTGAAAGAAGACTGGTTCAGTTTTATGAAAAAAAGATTGTGAAACAAGGCATAATAAGAGTAATAATGCCTGAGCATTGCTGCATTCACACTTTTTCAATATGAGTTTAGGAAGGAAATCAGTACAAAACCTCAAAGCTAGTTACTTAGTTGACAATTAATGAATAAAACAACATCATTTCTAATACAATCTTACCGATCATGATTTATATCTCACTACCACTCCATACATATAAGCTACTTACTACCAGTGCACCACGCTTTCTCTTAAGCTAAAAGCAAGAAATATGACCGTATCATGATTCTCTTCGTATCATTTTGCTTCTCCTGAATTATATATATATATATATCCTTATCTTCTGGCATCTTTATGATCTTTATTTTATACATTTAATTGGAGGCTCCAGCGTCCTAGATCTGCTGCAGTACTAAACCATTGATCTTTGAGCGGCTGAGGGTCCTTGTTTCTAATGATGATAGACCTAGATATATAAAAAAAAGAACATAAATATATATTTTAAAGAAAAAATCATTATTTTGGCATCCAACCACTTACACATCGATTGGCTGGCCGAGAAATCACGTCCTGGGAACTCAAAGAATGTCTGTTGTTGCTCCGAAATTGTGCAACATGTGCCTACCTAAGAAGTAAATTTGAAACTGTCTCACACCTACCTTGAGTTGAGTGCAATGATTTTGCAGCAGGACCCATCCCAATATACACTATATGCATCCAGCTGAAGAAACAAAAAAATGTTTTCTCCCCCTTTGGGGGTCACATGAATTCACAAAGCTAGCTTAATTTGTGCATTCGATCGTCGCATTAATTAACACACTTGGCAACGCGCGCTAATGATGCATATATGCCCAAAAAACTATTCAATGATTCCTAAAATGTGCACTACAAGAAGGAACTCTTATTATTTATGTTATCTATTATAATATCCACACACACCACGCACGTAATTATTAAGGGGTACGTACATACGTCATAATTAGAAGGGTCTTTTCTTTAGTTAGGGTTCTTTGCGGCCAAAAGCTTAAAGAAGATGCCTTCATAAATTAAAGCGCTCTTACAGTACTTGCCCAACGGCCAAAGAACTCTGTCTCTGGTTAATTTGATTGAAATGATTTATCTGGATGTTAGTTTAAGTTAGTTGATGTGGTAGTTAGTTCGATCTGCATGGAGCTGAAAGTAGCTAGCTACAGCTGGAAGGGACGTGAGTACTGAGCATGAGGCACATGGGGACCCTCCAAATTAAGCTAGGGATCAATATGCAAATTAAGACCGATCGAAGCCCTAGTAGTTGATCTAATTTGGCCTGCGAAAATGAAAAGGAAAAGTTAAGTTATAGTGGGACTAGTACTACTGGTTGTGGTGCGCGCCTTGCATGGGAGGAAGAAACTTGAAGATATATGATTCTAAATTTGCTTGTTCAAGAAACTTGGAACTTTTCCTTTTGGCGATCGCGTAAAGCTAAATATAGTTGCTGTACATGGACACATTGGGTTTCATATATATAAAGAGGAAACATGAATGTGGTAAATGGTCCCTAGCTTGGTCTCTCAGGCAAAAAAATTAAAGAAATTTGGTCCCTAGGTCTACAAAAGATTGGGCAAGTTTTCAATGAAGCGTACTGCATGCAGCATGCATATGAGAATTCATTTTCTCCCTAATAATCTGGGAGCTCATCAGATTCTGGCATTTGTTTCTTATTCCAGCTTATATATTCATTTGTGTGAATGAGCCTTAACTATATAACTAAACCCAAAAGGAACTTACTCACTATTTTTACCAAATTCTCTCCTAACTATATTTCATTGATAATTTGGGACAGCTTGATCCATTTTGAATGTTGCTACGATCGAGCTTCTTCTTCAACTCTAATTGCCAAATTTGTAACTCGTTATATATCCTCAGTAAGCAAAGATGTTCTGGAATAGTTGGTAGTCTAGTTAAGGCTTCGTTTGAATGTTAATAGTCATATGTAAATAGTAATAAAATAGTTTATAAATATTAATAAAATAATAATAAATTATTTATAAATAATAATGAAATAATATGAAAACAGTTGTGTTATCGAACATATCGATCGAGCGGGAGAGTTCTGCTAGCTTTCAGGTGCTATACAATTCAAGACGAATACTTGAAATGGAAAGATAATAGTGGAGCAGGTACTGGTAGCTCGTAGTATTTAATTAATTAATCATATGTATACAGTTGATTGTGTGGAAGGAAATAAATCAATTAAATTAAAGGATACTGTCTGCAGTTATACCAAACCTTTTTTAAAAAATATGTATTAGTTTTTTTTGAATATATAGCCAGAAATACGCAAGCAGCTAGCTTATCTTAATTAATGTCACCTTTAATTTATATATATAAGAGAATGATATTCTATAGTTTTATAATCAATTTGCTTAAATTATACGTTTATTTGAATCTAGCTAGCGGTCCTATCCTAGGTGGCAAAACCTTCAATTAATTTGGACTACGTAATCTGTTTTCTACCAAAAAAAGGAATAAAAAAAAAAAAAGCACGACTGCCTTATACGCCCGCCCTTTGATCAGCTAGCCTAGCTCCAATATTAGACCTTGATCTGTAGATCAGGCGCCACATGCCTACAACTTAGAGATACTTCATCGATCTTTACTTAACAAGTGCATATACTTGGTACGTGAAAAAGAACACTGCCTACAGTTAAAAAAGTAAATTATGTCGACTACCCAACTTCAAAAGAATAATGCCAATCATGTGATTCCGCAGGCTAGCTAGCTTCACTTACCATATTTATATATATAAGCCTTTCCTCCATTTTTGTTTTTTGTGAAAAAAAAATAAAATTAATGTTATGGGCCCCACTATATTTAAGGTTTTCGATCGTCAATGTTATCATTTTAATTTTGATTTAAACAATTTGATCCAGCCTGTCGTCCATCGAAATTCACTAATTTAGTTTTGATGTAGTATTTCGCAGGCTTGGACGACTTGGCGTTGTTTATGCTCGGGTTGTAACCTACACAGTGAAGAAGGGGGACTTCGGGGTTTGTTGCACCTCCGATACTTAAGTTAGTTTTGATGTAGGAGATGAAAAAAATAATAATAATGAAGATAAGTGTAGAAGTTAACCTCCTTGTTGGTTGCAGGTAGTGTCTATTTATATTTGTCGACCTGGTTTCCATAATAGTGGAGTGTTACATTGTAGGAGATCGTATTCTTATACCGTCTGCTCGTCGAGCTATAAAGCATTTAGGTTTGCTGTGTGTAGCCTGCGCTCTGGGTTGCATTGAATGCGACATCCTTTCTGCTCTAAGTTCCTCCTATCTCATTAATGTGGCATGTCTTCTTCTTCAAGCTTTATCCTATGCACTTGAATGCGGCGAACCTTCTTTCCTAAGTTTCTTCTAGCTTTTTAATGCTTGGTGTGAACTGTCTTGAACATTATTGAGTTGCATTGAATGCGACATTCATTCTTCCTTAAATCTTTCATGTATCTTTTGACTGGGTTTCTAACGTGAACATTGTCCAATCCAGATCTCATATCCAGGTTCAACCCAAGTCTTCCCAATACGTTCGGCCCTACCCAGACCCCATATCTGAACTCTAACTTGGGCCTTACTTCTAGTCCGTCCCAAGGGATTTACTCCCTTCACACCTAGCTACCAGCTTATTAATTCTTTCTTAAATATCATGCAATATGTGATATCATGTACATGATGTATTATTGTTTTCTTCGAACACCATGCATGCACGAGAAAGTTTCCTAATTTAAAATTATTTTGTTATTTAGTTTTTAATTTGGTGGTGTGTATATATATATATATTTATAAAGAACCATGTACGCACGTACCGGATTACAATTAGCATGCATATTGGTCTTTTCAGTGTTTTCACAGATAGGTGAAGAAATTAATATTGGTGGCATTCTCACATGCATTGATCCAGCATGGGTCATGGGTGACAGGTGGGTGCGTGTTGTTCAACTACAGCTCAATTATTTTGGATGACGTGTTGGATCTCGTAGATCTGGTTGGTGGATGAAATGGGACACACTGGCAGTGCCACGCCCCCTTCCAAAAAGCCTACCTTAATGCGAAACCAGTAAAGCGCACCGTCCTAACCGTTTAAGTCCATCATAATCTACTAACTATTATTGTTGCCAATTCCGGTTCGCTTAATACAAATTGGAAAACGATAAACACACAATATTATACACAGTAATATTTTAAAATTAGTAGTATTTTTGTAAAATATCTTATAAAATTAATATCATTTTATAAAAATATCTTTATTTTATAATATGTATTATAAAATATATTGTAAAATGTATTATATGGATATCTTTCCTCGTACAACAATTATAATTTATTATAATCTGATCGTAACTCATGACTAAAAAATACTAAACTGCAAAAGAAAGTAAATAATAATTACAAATCGATGCGTTTTGATACAATACATCCTCACAGTGATTTATTAATGTAGTTCAAGTCATCATCTGGATAACTCACATTATTTATTTATCCACAAACATATATATTATATTTAATCTTCTCCGTACAAACGAATAGGACAATGGAGTGCCATGAGTTTCGATTTTTTTTTTATTTATTTATAGAAAATAGACATCATTTTCATTTTATAAAGAAGTTACATCTTTGACTCAATATTATAAATCAAACTAAATTATTGTTGTAAACTCATCGTACACAAATATATTTGCGACGGCATTGTCTGAACTTCAAACCAATTAATTTGCTTCAACTTCTTAGAAGCATTTTGGATGGACGAAACAATTAAATTAAAAAAGAAAAATTGAGAATAAGTATAGTTTGTTTTAATAGATGATATGAGATTAATTGAGATTAAAATTAAAAGTTGAATAAAATATTATTAGAATATATATTGTTAATATTATTTTTGTTTTAAGATTTAAAAAAATTGAATTGTTTATTCTATTTTGTGTGAGAATTTAAAAAATGTTGTAATAATTATATAAAATAAAATAAAATTAGTTATAAAAATAAACGATACCTAAGAAGGAAGACCAAGACCCAAGCTTCCTACTTCCTAGCGTGTGAAACGTGCAACCGGCGGTCTGGAGCTGCGGTTCACCACTCACTAAAAGAATTTTTTCAATTCGAGCGGATAAAGGGAGCAGCTAGGGGCCAGTCGGGTGAGCTTTTTAATTTTATACCCACTAATAAAAAGTTGACACGTAGGAAGTTCACTAAGTTGAACAATAGAAATGCATGTAGAGTATTCCATTTATTATGCCATCTTTCCCAAAAACCAGATTCACTCTGGCATTTTCCCAAAAACAAAACCCGATCTCCCCCCTCCCTCATCGTTCGTTGTCTCACATAATTTCTGTAAGAAATGAAAATATTGCATGGCTATGATTATTTTAGGGCTAGGCTGGATGTATTCGTTGCTCTATAATGGCAGGGGCTGGGACTGTAGTTGATGAACGAGTATATTTGCAGCTGTGGGTGTATTTGTTTTGTTTTTATAGAAACGATGTAAAAAAAAATAGAAAAATTAATCATATTTACATTTATGTCCAACAGTTTTACCAGATTGACTTGCGTTATTGGGTTGAGACGACTGAGTTGAGACGATGGGTTGAGAATAGGGAGATTTTCGGTGTTGAGATGATGCATAGAATGATGGAGAGAGACCAAGCTTTTGATGGATTGAAACCACTGGGTTAAAACGATGGTGTCTCATGAGAAGAGGGAGATTTTCGGAATTGAGAAGAGAGAGATTTGTGGGGAAGAAGATGATGGAGTGAGACGATGGTGTCTTCTGAGAAGAGGGAGATTTGTAAGGGAGAAGACGATGTGTTGAGAAGAGATTTCATTGGACTCACATTTATAATTAGGCTAATACTCTGTATTACGTGTCTTAATTTTATTAATGGGGTGTAAAACAAACAGAATCATCTGTCCGATTTAAAGTTTTTCTCGCGGGGAAATTGTTGCGGCGGCAATGGACTTCATTTCCCATTTAAGAAAGTGGAAAGCATCAACATCTCCGAGGCCTGACTTAACCAGTAAAATAATTGTTATTGGCTATTTAAATACATATTTACGTTAGCAAAATGTTTTTAAATTTGAACTTTCCATTTTTTTAAAAAAATTGATAGACAAATCACGATTTAGAACAACTCCCAAATGAATTTAATTATGTCAATTACACATGGACTTAATTTTTCCTCTAATTAAGGTATATGAAAATTGAGTTTTGAATAAAACCAATTTAAAAAAAATGATCCAATTATTTTTATGCATATAATTTAGGCCAAAATTGAAGTAATTCTTCAATTAATCGGAGTCAAACGCCCGAGTAAGTAAAACAAAAGAAGAAAGTAAAGATATTTTGTAGAAAAAAAAAGAAAAGGAGAAATCCTTCCTCCTCATACGCCGTAGTTGATAGCACAACTTGCAAATGAAGCAAAGTGGTCTCAGCGTTGAGGCATAGGCCCCCTTTTGTCCCACGCCATCATTCCATCACCTATCTCCATTTTCTGCCCAAAATCCCCCATTGTTATAAACAGCAAAGCCTGAAATCACAGTGGTAATACCGTCCTTTCGAAAAAAGGGTTCAGAGAGGTTGAAAGGAAGTACCGCCACAGAAATGTCAGAAGAGGTAAAAAAGAAAGGAAAAGAAAAGTGACAATTAATTAGGGAGAGACCAAACACCATTAATTAAGGGTCATAATTTCTTTCCCGAAATCTAACTTAAAAAAAAAAAAACAATTAATGATAATTGCCTTCTCAGCTTCCATAAATAGCACCCAACTCTCTGCTTCTGATCACAGCCTCCAGAGTTCAGACCACTTCTACACAGACACAATATTACGGATTGAGCCATATCTCTCTGTATATCTTGGAGCTTTCTAAGATATGGCTATCATGACTGCTATGGCCTGCATTCTTTCTCTGATGGCACTTTTGACTCTGGCTGACGCTAGAATCCCGGGCGTTTACTCCGGTGGACCGTGGCAGACCGCTCATGCTACTTTCTACGGTGGCAGTGACGCCTCTGGAACTATGGGTATTGTATTCCCACTCATTGTCCCACCTCATCAAGTCTACAGGAATTGAAAATCTCTCAATCTAGTACCCTGTTCTTAGCTCTGTTTTCAAGTCCTTGAAGTTTTACTAACCATGGATTTAGGGTCTCATTTTCGAATAAACCACAAAAGAGCAGACACTTCATAGCTGGTTCTCCGGTTTTATCCACTCACCAAGACTCACATTCTTCACTAACGCTAAAAACCCATTTTCGATTTTTTCCCGGAAAATTCATTTGTCATTCTTTCACTCTTATTGGGTAATCTTGGAAAGCTATTTTCTCATATTCATGTGATATTCTTCTTTTTTCTCCACAGGAGGCGCTTGTGGCTACGGAAACCTTTACAGCCAAGGCTACGGTGTGAACACAGCTGCACTGAGCACTGCCCTGTTCAACAACGGGTACAGTTGCGGAGCTTGCTTCGAGATCAAATGCGCTAACGACCCACAATGGTGCCATTCAGGTAGCCCCTCCATTTTCGTCACCGCCACCAACTTTTGCCCTCCCAACTATGCGCTTCCTAATGATAATGGTGGGTGGTGCAACCCTCCCCGGCCCCACTTCGACCTCGCCATGCCCATGTTCCTTAAGATCGCTGAGTACCGTGCCGGCATTGTTCCCGTCTCCTACCGCCGGTAAGCCTCTCCTTTAAACTACGTTTTCTTTTTTAGCTTTCTTTGAACGTCAGCTCCTCGGAGCTCTGTTTTACGCCTGTAAAGGTGCGGACCTCTTAAGAAAAACGATCATGTGACAGGCCGTTGACTGTTTTTTCATCCACTTGTACTGATTTTTCATCCACTTGTACTGACTACTGAGCCTCTGAGCAGTGAAAGTACCACAAAAACTTGATTTCCAAGAGATTTCCATCGTAGTACCTTGAAATTTAGTCAATAAAATCAGAACCGTCCATCAATTGCTGACATATCAGAATCATCTCCTCTTTGTCCTCCGCGATTGTCACGTCCTAATCTTACCACAACGGACAGAGCGCAGAACTGGGCCGGAGCTTGCGTGACGTATGATCTCGACCATCAATCTGAAAAGGGTTCTGGTTTTGACCCAGCCTTTTCCGTTTAAAGAAATACATAACTTCCAATTGAAAACGGAAGGACCAAACAATTATCATTTATTGTATTTTGTCATTATGTCTTTAATAGGTTTAAGAGTGAAGATTTTACACTTGCATGGATGACCAACCATTTTAAACGATTTGTAATCTTATATATATATATATATATATTTATTAAATATTGAGTTGATAATCCGGAAGTTTAAAAAATAAAATAATTTTGATTGTCGTATGTTTTGTGTAGGGTGCCGTGCCGAAAGCGAGGAGGGATCAGGTTCACAATCAACGGCTTTCGTTACTTCAATTTGGTTCTGATAACCAATGTCGCGGGTGCAGGGGATATAGCAAGAGTGAGCGTAAAGGGGTCAAAGACTGGGTGGATGACTATGAGCCGTAACTGGGGTCAGAATTGGCAGTCAAATGCAGTTTTGGTTGGTCAATCACTCTCCTTCAGGGTCACAGCAAGTGACCGTCGCAGCTCCACTTCATGGAACATTGTCCCTTCCAATTGGCAGTTTGGACAGACTTTCACTGGGAAGAATTTCAGGGTTTGAGAAAAGTTCCGAGTTTCCCGCTCGATATAATGTCGTGTTTTTTTAATTTAATATTTTCTGTTTATTTTGTTTTTCTTGGAAAGTTTGATGTGCGGGAAAAGAGTAAGAAAATGCGGGAAAGTGTGTTGGTGGTGGTGAAACTTTTTGACTCTGGGTAGGGGGTGTTGTGATCAATTAGTGATGGTCATGGTGAAAGGGGAAAAAGGGAAAGCAAAAAGTGAATGTTAGGCGCTGAAGTGGCTGCTAATTTATGAAAGCCCGCGGCCTTTCTTCTTCTTCTTCTTCTTCTTCTTTTTTAATCTATACCTATATATATACATGAATGATGAAGTATTTTAATTTAGCGGTGAATCGTTTCAGATTGTGTGCATATGTGAATTTAAGATTCTGAAACATCATTCCAATGCGAGGAAAATGGCTGGTCTTGATTCTGAATTTCTGATAGAAAAATTTATCATTGCGAGATAAGTTCAAGTGGCAGGCAGGCAATGAATTGACCATAATCGTCTGAAATTCTTGCTATAATTTGTACTTCAGCGAGGTTGTGCGGTAGAGGCTCGACTTTTCAAATATCTTTTAACATTTGCATTGGCTGCCTGCGAACATCTGGATTCACGAATGAAAGTAATCCGGCGTTGGAAACTTGAAATTAGTCCATGATCTGTCTATTGGCGAAAAAAGGGCAAATGAAAGTGCACCATGTAATTGGATTAGTGGTAGATTTGAAAAGGGTGAACCAATCACACAAGCAAGTGTAGTGGTACCACAAAATAAGAGAAATAAGAGAATCATGGTCAATGTCTTTTTGGCATTGAGAAATGTTAGTATGTTTCTTCATTTTGATCGTTCATATATTTAATTTTTTTTAATAATTAAAGAAGTGACTATTAATATATTAATATATATTTTTTATTTTTTAAAACATTTAAATATGTTAAAAAATAATTGAAATAAAATATTAAAAAAAAAACAAAGTGTAAATTGCAATAAGCGGCACACAAAGTGGGCATGCCTAGGCGGCATAGTGGCTCCGCTATTCGGCATTTCATGTGAAATAGGTTTGCGATCACAGCCATTAGAGCTAATTCAACAGTCCCATGTCATCAGCGCGACTCCCCTTCCTTCCCACTGGCCATCGTTGCTCAAGGACGCTTAACCTTGCTTTTTAATGCCTAATCGTCTCAAATATTTACTTGGATGCGTTGAAAAGGTAATCAAACCAAAACGGCTAGCTATCTTAGCCTATCCCCAACTCATATCTAAGTCCACCATTTTCTACGATAAATCTTCGTGTTAATTACGTAGTCTATGGATGAGTTTTTTTTTGATAAGTAATCTATGGATGAGTTTTTCGCCAGTCTGTATCTAATAACCAATTGTCTGACAATGTTCAAGCTTTCCATTTGAGTTTACAAGTTGCTGAAGAATTAAAATGACGGAAGCATTTCATAAAGAATATATATATATAAGAAAGAAAAATGTGAGATTGAATTTAGTAGATGAAAACGAGATAGAATAACCCGCCATCTGTGGATACCATTACTACGGTTGTCTAGCCGCTGCTTAATCACACCTGAAAGTAATTATCCGATAATAGTTTTCGATTTCAAACTCGTTTCGAAAATTAGATCAAGTAGCAAAAAGGCTATTGATTCGACAAGAATACATAAACATAAGTGTATTCTCACCTTAAACACAGTCAATTGTGTAAGCATCTAATTTTTGTTTTTTTTAGTTTTGTTAACCGATGCTTTCTAATGAAGTTGAAAGTGTTATCAGTTATCACAAAACATATCAACAATTACAATGCGCCATAAGTCTAAAGAGCATGTATACTAAAACATCAATTGCAAGGAGTTTAATCCCACATACTAGAATACAAATTCAGGTTGTTATTCTTCATCAATCTGGCTTTAAGTGACCCCAAAACTAGGCCTTAGAGTTGCACAATTTAGTGGCCCTGATAAAGTAGAAAGTTGATGCACACTTATTTCAACCAGCCACGAATGGACTAGGGTTTTGTTTTAAACCAATTATGTTTGATGTTTGAATGTATTGTTGATGCCGTGTTTTGCGAGCCTGGGCAACTCCACGCTGGCAACACTCAGACTCTTCCTTGCAAGGAGGAGAATGGAGGAGCTCGGGGGCCGTGGTACCTTTGAAGCTCAAGTTAGTTCAAGGTTGAAGATGAAGAGAGATAGAGAGAGAGTTAGAATGAATAAACAAAGAAGTGTTCAAGAATATAAGTGTGAGTAACCCCCCTCTTGGCGGAGTGGAGGAATATTTATACCTGGTCAAAGTGGGTCTCGAGGTGATGGTGACTAGTCGTGCGGCTCCATATGAGGATCGCACGCCCCTGCTAGCCTCTTGCCTCCCGCTAGACCTACTAAGAGGGCACGCCGCTGACCCTTGGAGTGCATTAAATGTGACGTGGCTCTAGACGAGATTGCTTTCCCTCCTGTAGTGTCTAGGCAGAAGTGTCATGGACGGGAATGCCTCTAATGGTCGGTTAGTTTGCCCTATCGTGTCAGGGTTGGGAGTGTCTTCGTCAGAGGTGCCAGGTCACACGATCTTTCGTCCTTCTGTCAGGGCTCCTGCCTCGTGTTCTCCCTTCTGAGCTGTTCAGGCCCTTCCCAGGTCTCGTATGTGGTCCGGGGCCTAGGGCTTGGGTCTTTATCCCAGGGGCCGATCCCAAGCCCGACCCCTGGGGATTTCTCCCCTCACATGTATCTTGGAACTAATATGAACACCACCCCTTGATGTTGGTTGAATTTGACAACAATAGTAACTCTATCGATAGAGAATCCAGGAAAGAATTTATTTTAAAACATAAGTTCGAGATCTCAAGCTACATTGTCAAATAGGTTTCCATCCGTGAACCTTAGGAATGCAAGGCATTAGCTAGAATGGATGAATACAATCTATTTCAACAAATTTGTTACATGGATAAAAGAAAATCCCCCTACAAGAAATAACTTCATAATTTAACAAGGAAAAAAAAAAATGCCTTAATCGCGTCCCATCGATAAGCAAATGGGCCAGCTCATTCTCCATGGTAGTGTGTTTTCCAAATGCCAAGGTAGCAACTGCATTGCTTCATTTGGAGACAGATATGCTATTTCCTGCACACCAGCAACAAAGTTTTCATGTGAGAAAAATTCAATATGGCTTCGCGTGCTACTGAAATCATGGGTACATTACCTTCTATAACGCGCTATCTAGACTACTGAGGTAGATACAAACTGAGCTGAATGCAAATGCAATATTTGTGGATACTGCTTTTAGAAAATGAAGTTTCTTGTATATGTCTCGTATACTTAGTATACTTAGGCTCTTGCCTATTCTTTTGATCAATAAAAATTTGTTTACTGAAAAAAAAAATAAAAAAATAAATAAAATTGAAGTGACATGCCCATTTTTTATTATGAAAAGACGCACCTAAAAGCAAGTCAATAACAACCCAAGGAATGCTGCCTAGTGTAGGTATTAAAAACCTGGTCAGTAAGGTAGAAAAGGCTAAGCTCAAATATATTCATCAGCACCACTAATACCTATTCATTTATCAACCCTTAATTTTCTTATCAAAAGAAAATTATCAGCCCATAATGTCTATAATACACTATTCGAAACACTGACCTTTAACTCATTCCCCTTTTGCGTTTAGCTATTCTCCATTGGTTCAGTATAAATATGACTCCTTCTTCGAGTGTAGCTCTTTTTCCCTCCCTGTAGTTCCACAATTCTGATGTTATATACCGCCCACTTGGATTGTATTCATTTATCTCCATTAAAGCTGTAGTCACAGCCTTGTAAACTTCATCACCCAATTCGTTCCTCAGACCTTTCAATTTATCATCTTCAGCATCTATAACATTCTGAAACAATAACATTCATTTTAAGTAACCCCATCATGTGAAAAGGGTGGCAAAGTAAATACGGACCATGGTAATATTGGAATAGAATTGCCACTAATTAGTGAAGAGCTTTAATAGTGAATTAGGCAATATAATCCTTTATATTATTTCTGGGAGTCTGTAACACTAAAAAATTGTACCAAAGTGCACGCCCGGACCAAATTAACTAGTGCAGATGCATATGAATACGTATGGATGGCAGAAAGCAAATTCCTGATAAGCTACATGAGAGGACCTCGACAAATGACCAAACAGACATGCAAGCAGCTCGTATGTTCAGGCATATCATTGGCAAGGGAGTTTGCCACTGTAGCTCACAAATTCAGACTATCTAACCATATAAGCAACAGAATATTTGGCAGGCAAAACCAAAATAATCCAGAATAGGAACACAAACGTCACATATAGAACGGGAATTTTGGATAACTGACAATAACAAAAACCCAGCTGCTTGGAAAGGTACATCTAAGGGAAGTTAAAGCTGTCAAGTTGCTCCTATTTAGGAACAGCGGCCATCATTTCAAGAACAGAATACATATGTTGATGTGGTCTGCACATCTGGCAATAGCAAGTATAATGCACTCAAAATTTGCAAGTGTCCAGCAACTTCAGCTTTCAGGCATTAACACTTCAGAACTTCAAAGAATCATAACTAAAAGAAGAAAATTAGAGAAGACCGCGCTAAAGAACCCTTCTCATACAGTTGGAGGCTTTTCTCGCCTGGTCTGCTCAATTCGGTGGGCAGACACACATATTTGAGTGTAATCAAATTCCTTTTTTCATCCTTAGAAACAAATTATTATGCCCGACTAGCAAATATAAAGAAATGCAAAATATATCACACCGATAAAAAATAACATGTGCTATGTACCGTGGAACAGGTTTATTAAAAGTAATATCTAGAAAAACCTGATCTTATGAGATTTAAGAATAACACCTGATGTTTCCCTTCAACCATGGTAATTTTAAGAGGATGCCAGTCAGGGTCTTTCAAATATTCTTCCCATAATGAGCACAGTTCTGATGCTCTCTCATCTGCTTCATCCTCGTTATACTTTCTCTTCATTGCTTGATGAAATGGCTTATTGTCAAGTTCTCCCATTCTCTTAACCCCAATATCACCATGACCTGCTATTTCATTCAAGCCCTAGAGAGTAAGAGAATTAGTCTTTCCTCACAAGTCATGGGAACTTGTATTAACATTAATACTGTATATCAGAACACAAGGAAAACTCCAACAAGCCGGCGCATGATCCTCGGTTTAAATTGATGTCATAGTGTAGAATACTGGCAATTCAAGTATTCCAGTTAACTCATTAACTAGTAACTACTATTGGTAAATAAACACCATTTTATTTCATCCACATAATTACAGCATCTTTCTGCATAACTTAGATAAATGAAGCGGGAAAAGAACTTACACTAATTAATTCTTTTCGAGCATCTTGCAGCTCAACATTGCTCTTGCGCTCCTGCACTATTAGAGCTTGGTTCAGAGCTTCTAAATGGTCAAGTTCTCCTTCTTTTTCACGCAACTGTTTAAGTACTGCCTCCACCTTTATCAGAACTTCTACATCTTCATCATCTCCCATGTGCTTCATGACATTTAATTGCCCTCTCAATCCCTCTATTTCCAACTCCAGTGCTTGTTTTGCATCTAGTTGCTTTTCCAGTAGAATTATTCTGTTATGAAGTTTTTCCTTTTGCCTCTGTGTGAAACCAAGGGTAACATATAACTGGTTCAAGTAAATGTTCGTGTTATTGTTTAAACACTAAAAAACAACTAACAAACCTTCTGATCTTCAGCCAGTTTCAATACATTTACATCAGCCTTTTCCTGCTCCAGAGAGGCCAATTGCAGGGAGCTATTTCTAATGGCATTCTGATAGAAACACAAAAAGAGGCACGGTCAAGAATATCTCTTGCAAGCATGCATAAAGTCATTAAAAAATTCAACCAATGCTGCAATTGGTTGGATAACCCTTAAACAAATAACAGGACTTGCTTTGATGATAATAAGTTTGAAATGTTTTGTGATCATTTTGTGGTTAAAGTGTTTCTCTTCCATTTCTAGACAGGATTGAGATATTGGGATATCCATTATGAGTTAGAGAAACTTGGCCATTTCTTTCATACTAAAATTTTCGTTGACCCATGAAATTTTAATCTTAAAAAATCCTAGAGTAGTAGGAATCATTGAACTATTAGAGAAATTGTGACAGTAATCAAGGCCAAAAATACTTATACCTTTTCAATTTCTTCAGCAAGCTTCCGGCTTTCATTTTCGTTATGTGCATCACGCTTTTCCAATTCTATCCCACGCACCTCAAGTTCTTTTTTGTGAGATTCCAGTTGCAATTTAATCTTTTCGTGGTCATTAAAAATCCTCTGAAAGTGATCCCTTGCACTCATTTGTCTTTTTCTTATATCTGTGATGCAAACAAACATGGCATAGAATAATGTCACCAGAACAGCCTGACACGAGAAAGGAATGTATAGTAACAAATCCAATATGGTGAAATCTAGCTGTAAATAGCTAAATACGTCTTTTATTTTACCCAACAAGTGCAGTATATTGGATCATGACCTAGTTCAGGTAATTAAAGAAAATAAATCTCTATAACAAAACGAACCTTCATTATAAGCTTGAAGGAGCTTATCTTTCTCTTCTATTAAGTTCCGAAGGGAGACTGAAGTCTGACTACATCTTTCCTCCATCTCTTTCACGTGCCTGTTCTTCAGCTCAATAGTGCTTGTCAGATTAGATATAAGTTTATCCTGTTTCCGGGCTTCTTCCTCCATAATTTCAGAAATGGTTCTAACATCTCCAATCTTTCGTAGGTGGTCCCCAACAATTTCGGTTGAATGGTAGTCATCTGCACGAGCAACCCAAGCATAGAGACCAGATTTTTGGCTATTCTTCGCATACCAGTCCTTTTTCCCATGATGATCTGCCTCATAAGCTCTCTCAAATGACATAGCATTATGTAACCCAGGCCAATCTTTGTGGAATTCCACAACAGCACTTCCTGAATGACCCCGAAAATTCCAGAGAGGGTGGACTCTTATTGGATTGAACCCTCTACTTTTCAACTCGTCTCTCATCTTGGATCCGCTTTCTCCAACATATCGCCCCTCATCTGTTCGTCTTGTAGGAATGTTAACAACAATTCCTGTCCAAGGCCAAACAATTTTCTCATCGTGGTCACAGTCAATTGGAGGATCACTCTTGCCAGCAGGTTTTGATGGACCCGCTAAATCATTTTCCAAATATTTCACCAAAGCAAGGTGATTAGCCTTCTCTTTTGTATTTCTCTTTTCTGAACTACTTTTTCCCACCCCAGAAGCATGCTGAAGAAGTTCCTTATATTGATAAACCCGCTTTTTCTTCTTTGGGCAGTATGGGCAACAAAATGTCTCGTCCGAGTTTTTGAAGCTGTGATTCCCATTCTTCAATTCTTCATAAGATTTACCTTCATACTCATCAATTTCAGATTCACTAATATCTGTATCTTCGTCTGAGCTGCAACCCATTGCAAGTCCCCTAAAAGTTAAAAAGTACCTGGAATTAGGCAAAATAAAAAGAAATCAGCTTTCACATTTTTTCTTGCAGAGAATTGCCATTAGTCTAATTACTTTTCTTCGTGGACTAGTTCATTGAATATGACCACTAAGGAGTCAAATTAGCGTAACCAGAGCATAAAGAGAGCAGGTGGACATGATTAAGGGTAATATGGAACCCTTAAAATCAATCCAAAATCTTGCTAAATACCCCTTTCATGGCAAGCAACTGATGATAAAAATTGGACAATCGGGCTTCACCAGCTCGGCTCTGACCCAACACTACAAAAACATTTTTCTAAATTACTTTTGCATCTGTTTTTTTTTTTTTTTTTGGTAGAACCATGGGATGTTGAAGTAAAGAATTTGTGAGATTTTCATTACTTGAAAAACTGTTATTACATGGGATCCTTTTATAGACATAGAGTACAATAAATGGAATATTCTAGAGCTAATGCTATAGATTCATTTGCAGGGGTAGAGAGGCACGACGCATGCACTGCATATTTGTTGTAGAGTTTGTTACGTGGAATTGCTCAAGTCCTTGTGCTGTGAGGATTGCAGGCTGAAGGTCTTTGCAAGGGCAACTTTGTCCTTAACATCCCCCCTCAAGTCGAGCGGCAAAACTTGGAGATGAAGACTTGAACAGAGTGATGAGAACCGAGCTGCTGAAAGAGGTTTTGTCGGGAGGTCTGCGAGCTGGTCTTTACCAGAGATGAAAGCAACACATAGGGATTTATTTTGAACTCGCTTACGCACGAAATGGAAGTCGATTTCAACATGTTTAGTTTGTGCGTGAAAAACTGGATTAGATGAAAGATATGTTGCACCCATATTATCACAGTAAAGAAGAGGAGCTTCGTGTAAATTGATCCCAAGATCCCTACATAGGTGCTGAAGCAAATAACTTTAGCTGTTGTGTTTGCGACAACTTTAAATTCGGCCCCAATTGATAAATGTGCAATCGTTGGTTGTTTCTTGGAGGACCATGAAATGAGATTACAACCAAGAAATATGCAATAACCACTTGTTGATCTTCGATTGTCTGGACACCCAGCCCACTCAGCGTCGGAAAATCCAGTGATTTTGGAAGTGGACGAGGATGACAGTTGCAAGCAAACAGTAGAGGTATATTTGAGATACCTGAGAATGCGCTTCACTGCCTGCCCATGGGAGACTTGAGGAGTATGCATGAATAGGCATACTTTGCCAACAACGAAAGCAAGGTCCGGTCGGGTGAATGAGAGGTATTGCAAGGAACCAACGGTGCTGCGATACAAGGTGGGATCTTAAAAAAGATGCCTAGTGAAGGCACTAAGCTTTTTGGAAGTAGACAGGGGATTTTACAGGCTTCGCAGACTACATGTTAGTTCGATGAAGCGAGTCATTGATGTACTTATGTTGTGTTAGGAGCAGTCTGTGAGAGTTGAAGGTTGGCCTCGACACCCAAAAAATAGTGCAAAGTTCCCAGGTCAGTGATCGGGAAGTCACTACGTAGAGCAGGAAGCATATTAGAAATGTACTGCATAAAGGAGCCTGTGACCAATAAGTCATCAACATATACTAACACAAATGTTGTAACTCTTGCAGATTTATTAATGAAAAGAGCAGAAGAGCAGAAGAGTTAACAGAGCCCAGATCAAGTAAGCGATAACTGAGCTGTGAATACCATGCACGGGGTGACTGTCGAAGCCTATAAATTGCTTTGTTTAACCTACAAACATGAGAGGGATATTGAGGATGGGAGAACCCAGGGGGTTGGGACATAAAAACAGTTTCATGAAGTAGTCCATGCAGAAATGCATTCTGCACATCATATTACCGAATGGTCCAATGTTGAGACACAACAAGAGCAAGAACGGTGCGAATTGTTGTAGCCTTAACCACGGGGCTGAAAGTCTCTTCAAAATTGATCCTAGATTGGAACCCTTTGGCAACCAAACGTGCTTTGCGACGTTCGATTGAACCGTCGACAAGCCGCTTTGTTCGGAACACCCATTTGTAGGTGATAGTGTTAGGAGCTTGAGAAGTTGGTACTAAAGACCATGTTTGGTTAGCAAGTAGAGCATGAAACTCTTGTGCCATAACAGCACGCCACTAGGGGTACTTGTTTGCAATTGTGTAATTTTCTAGAGTCTTAGGAACAGGGCTTAAATCAGTGGCAAAAGCACGGGGTAGGGGCCATTTTATGGTGCCATCATGAAACTTACTTGGGCGTAGGGAGTGGGTACGTAACCGAGTAACCATCGAGTATGCGTGCTACTGAGAAGGTGGGGAAGGTGTGCTATGTGTGGGTGACAAAGAAGGTGGTGGTGAAGAAGGAGGAGGACCAAGAAATGATGAAGAAGACAAAGAAGTTGCTGAGGATGGATTGGACTCGAAATGAGGCAAAAGCACGTAAGTGCGTTTAGTATTGGACGTGGGCTTGGGAAGAGTTGAGTAAGGGAAGATGGATTCATTGAAGCGGATGTCTTTGGAAATGTAAGTTCGGCCTGTGGAGATGTGATGACAAATGAAACCTTTGTGAGATGGGCTTAAGCCCAAAAACACACAAGATAGTGAACAAAAGGAAGATTTGTGAGGATTATAGGCACTGGTTAAAGGCTAGCACTCAGAGCCAAAAACCCATAAAGTAGAGTAATCAGGGTGAGTGTTATAAAGTAAAAAATAAGGTGAGGAGTTTTGTAGTGTATGAGATGGAAGCATGTTTATTAAATAAACTACATGCAAAAATGCATTGGGCCAAAAATGGAATGGGATAGAGGAGTGCGCAAGAAGGGCAAGGCCCGTGTCAATAATATGACGGTGCTTTCGTTCAACGATGCCATTTTGCGTGTGAGGACATGTAATTCTATGAACAATGCCACACAAGTTTAAGTAATTAGAAAATGGCCGAAATCCCCACCCAAATCGGATTGGAATTGCTTTATTTTTGTGTTAAATTGAAGTTCAATACTGGTTTTAAATTTAACAAATGTGTCAAAGACTTGAGACTTTGATTTTAAAGGAAATAACCTGTATACCGAGAATAGTCATCTACAAATGTGATATAAAATTTGTAATTATCAATAGACACATGAGAAGAAGGACCCCATAAATCCGAGAAAATAAGCTGAAAAGGAGCAGTAGATTTATTTAATCTTTTGTAAGCAGAAAATCTATGATGTTTTGCCTGTGCACAAGCATTACAAAAAAGATTTATAGTATGCTCATAGGGAAGATTATGCTGCCAAATGATAGTTTGCACAAGTTTGAGAGAGGGATGACCAAGTCTACTGTGCCATAAGGGAACTGAGATATGAGCGTTGAGAGCAGATGGAGATGAAGCAGAATGTCATGGGATGGAGTAGAGGCTGTTACTGATTGTCCCTTGAAGAAGAAGCTTCCCCGATTTGCATTCCTTAACAGAAAAAGAGTCAGCAAAAATTTGAAAGAAAGCATCATTATCGATGCAGAATTGTCGTATTGATAGAAAATTCTTTTGAAAGGAGTGAATACAAAGCATGTTATTGAGCAGAAATATAGATGAAGAATGATAAAGAGGCTGAACTCGAGTGTGAGATAGGCACTATGGAGCCGTCACCAACATGAAGCTGCTCACCACCACGATACTCAGTAGCATGCAAATTGAGGTTACTCAAATCATTAGTTATATGGTTGGTTGCGGCGGTGTCTGGATACCAGTTCATGTCCGAGGGATAACTTGAAGAAGAGAAGTTTGCAGTGATGGGTGAGGTAGTAGTATAGGCTTAATTAAAGTGATAAAGGCAAGTGAATGCCAAGTGGCCCTGCCGATTGTAGACTTGACAAACCAAACGTTGGTCAGTAGGTGAAAATGAATTGCTACCATTGTTACCTGTGTAATTGTTGCGACCCCGAGTAGAACGACCACCACCATTGTGACCTCGATAGAAGTTGCAACCACCACCACGAGGCCCTCGGCCACGTGAGTTAGTAGGAGATTTTGCTGTATAATTTGCAAAAGGTTCCGTAGGGAAGGTGCTCACATTAGAGTGATGAACCAACCTTGCTTCATGGGCCAGTAAGTGCCCGAGCAGCTCCTCAGGAGAAATAGGCTCAAGCTTGGTGGAGACAGAAGTAACAATAGCATCATAATTGGAGCCAAGTTCGGCAAGAAGATAAGGAACAAATTCTGCAGGTGGTAAGGGTCGGCCAGCTGCTGTCATGGTGTTAGCAAGAGTTTTAGCTTTGCGAAAATAAGTTGTAATGGGGTTTGAGCCTTTCTTAAGGGAGGCTAATTGAAACTAAGTTTGTAGAAGGCGGGCTTGGGAGATTGAGGCATAGGTTGATTGCAGAGAGAGCCATATGGCTCTAGCAGAGGTACATCCAACAACTTGTGCTATGAGTGGCTCATAAAGAAAGGAGATAAGGACGGACATGACTAATTGATCTTGTTGAAGCCAAAGGTCGTGAGCTGGGTTTGGAGTGTTATCATCGAGTTTTGGTTTTGGTGGAGGGCAGGAGCCATCAACATATTTATACAATCGTTGGCCATGAAGGTAAGGACCAATTGAACCTTCCATAACAAGTAGTTATCAGGGGTGAGCTTGATAGAGATTGTATGAGAAATATTGGGTTGAGGGAGGGTGGGAGAGAAGAGGAATCGGGTGAGGAAGCCATGGACGTTTAGTCCTTTAGAGCTCTGGTACCATGTTGAAGTAAAGAATTTGTGTGATTTTCATTGCTGTGTGATTTTCATTACTTGAAAAACTGTTATTACATGGGATCCTTTTATAGACATAGAGTACAATAAATGGAATATTCTAGAGCTAATGCTACGGATTCATTTGCAGATGTAGAGAGGCATGACGCATGCACTGCATATTTGTTGCAGAGTTTGTTACATGGAATTGCTCAAGTCCTTGTGCTGTGATGGTTGCAGGCTGAAGGTCTTTGCAAGGGCAACTTTGTCCTTAACACGGGACAACCTCAGACCAAAGAACATTGAATATAACACCAAGAACTACATCTTAAACGAATTATTCCATATAATTGGGAAGCCAATCAACCCTATCAAGCTCAATGTTTTGAACCACTGACAAAAACTTGATATAATCTCGCATTTGAGACCACAATACTGTCACATAATTGAGCGGCCTCGGACATTCAAAATACATGAAACCAATAATAGAGCAGTTATTCTTAACTAGACCCAAATGATCTAATGCCTAAAACTCGTTACTGAATTATTAAAATGCAAACCATAATCAAGAAGAAGTAAACGGATCGGCGAAAAGGACCATAGAATTGACTTTTACAGAGCATTCTAGAGCCTCAAACTCCAAAAGCGAGACACAGAAGGAAAATCAATCCCACGAAAGATAATACATTTAGGACATATAATCCAATCAAGCTCATGCATGCATAGAAAGAAATGGAGCCGAAAATGTGAGCAAGGGAGAATATCACCTTCAAAATTGGAGCTACCTGGGGGATCTCTGGTTACGAAAGGTGTGAGATTGCAACCCTGTGAGCTCCCTCGGAAGAACTGGGAGATAGGGTTCTAGGTTTGAGTCTTTGACCAAGGAACAGTGGCGACACAGTTGCGACTAGCGTTTGGTGCTGTGTAGGATGCGCACCCTGCAAGAGGACAACAAGCGTGAATTTGAGTGCGTGTGGGACTCTGGGCAGCGAAAAGACGATGCGATATAAACGCGCGATTGGAGCGCGTTCAGTTGTTTAGTTGAACTTGAAGTGCCAAAGTTTGTAGTCTGTACTCTTCTTTTCTTTTTTTTCTTTTTTTTTATTGGATTGTAGTCTGTACTCTTACAGTAGTAGGAGACAGTGGATGCTAGTCTGGGGGCGTCTCCACTGCCTAACCATGAACTGCCAATTGCAATCCCTTCTAGATTTTATGGAGCACATTTCGAAGGAAACATACACATATATATATTTGGAATTATTTTCTTATTTCGAACTGCCAATTAGTTATGAAAAATAAAAAATGCACATTATTTTTAATATATATTACACAATTATATATGTTTTAAAATGAACGGTAGTTTCGTAAAATACTTTATAAAAATAATATTATTTTATAAAAATACCATCATTTTAAAACATGTACTATAAAATATGTTATGAAATGTATTATGTAGATATCAATACTCCTAAGTTATTAGGGTGTTTGCTAAAGAGTACTAATTCCTTTAATTTATATTATTCACTGTCTATTTTAACGTAATATATTGTATGATTTATTAAAAAAATTTAAAATATATATTTAAAACAAAATGATACTTTGAAATATAAAAAGATGAAGACTAAAAATTTAGACTTCCTCTATCCTTTTATGTTTGTAGATTTTTTTAATAAAGCACGTAGTACCATATTGTAGTGTCACATCAAGGAGACAAAGTAAGTAGTATAATTTTTTTGTTTATATATATAAGTAAACGATTGTATTAATAGAATATGCATAGCTTAAGTACACACAATGATATACAAAAGAAAACACCTATTTAGGAAGGAAAAAATGAACTAAGAAAATTATGCAGGTCTAAACCATTAAAATCTATAACTATAGCCCATAAGAATAACGTTCTAACAAAAGAAGATCTAACATCATCAAATGATTGCTCCTTGTCTTCGAACGTCTTGTCATTCCACTCTTGCCATAAGTACCATAGAATACAAATAGGAACAATCTTCCACGCGGTCTTAGATTTGTCCAACAAACCAAGAGCGCCTCCACTATAACCCATGCTACCTCTAATCTGCTGAACACCTTAACCAATAACGCTCTAAGCAACATCACAATGCAGTAGAAGAAAATCTACAATTTTACCACTTTTCTTGCACATGTAGCACCAGTCTATTAGGATCACTCCTATGTCTTCGCAAATTATCTTTCGTCAAGATCTTTCCCACTGAAACTGTCCATGCAAAGAAAGTCGTTTCGAGAGGCACCTTATTACGCCAGATCTTCTTCCATGGAAAATGAGTGTTCTACACTTGTGTGAGAGACTTATAAAACGATCGAATCAAGAATGTGCCTTTACCTGCCAGTACCCACTACAACTGATCATTTCCTTGGATGCTCAGTCTTACAGAATACAAAAGTCAAAATAATTCCTCAAAACTACCAACTTCCTAGTCTTGAGCCGTCCTGCTAAAGATTATGTTCCACTCTATTTGATCCCCAGTTATCGCCATCAAATTAGCTACTGAAACTTCTTTCTCACAGTCACATGCCATCCTAAATACTGAAGGTAATATATCTTTTAATGTATTATTTTCACACTATATGTCGCTCCAGAATTTTATTCTAGAATCATCTCCCAACACAAGTCTAATGTGAAGAGAGAACACCTCACTTCCCCAACTAATATGCTTCACAACCCCCTCCCCCCCCTCACACACTTCCATATTTATAATCAATCACCGGCTTCTATAGAGCTTCTGGTTCTGTGTTATATCACCACAATTGTTTCTCGAACAGTATAAATTAAAGAGCATGGTAACATTTATTTTACTAAAATCTCCTCTCCACAATTATCTTGTATTCTTGATTTTAGTTAATTTAATTTTCTTATGGGGAAAAAATAAATATCTATATATTTTATTTTAGTATAGTTTGATCTAGATAGTTGCCCATCAAATTGGAGAAATTTCAACCAGATGGAACACTACCAGTCTACCACCTTAATTTTAGACAATGGCCAAACGTCCGAGATGTTTATTTTTGTGCCAAAAAACATTAAGGCTTGGGTTGGATAGCAAGATGCCAAGAACCACACATCTATCTCATCTCATCTTTCATTTCATCTCATCTTATATCAATATTCAAATAGCATAAACACAAATACTTTTCAACTTCAAATATTTAACTTATTTATCTAATCATTACAACTTTTCCGAACTTCCAAATAAAACATAAAAAAAAAATTCAATTTTTTCAAATCACAAAATAAAAATTATATTTAAAAATCATATTATAACAATATCTTAAGTTTATAATATTTTTATTCAATTTGTTCTATTTCATTTCTCAAAATTCTATAAAAATCTCAACTCAAACTATTTAATTACTATTTACAAATCATCTCATCTCATCTCACTATCCAATCGAGTCCTTAATTCTTCAAGACTTCAAATACATATAATATTCCGTCTCTTATTGATTTATCTCATTCTTAGCTTATTTAATTATTTGATGGTTTTAATCATACTAAATAATCGTCACTCTAGAGTTATACAATTGCTTCAGAAAACGATCGAGTAGTGGTACTCGGCGGCCATTCGAAGTTAATTTGAATAATTGTACCTTTGCACTGTATTTGGTCGCCATCATAGTTGATATTTGTATTGTCGCATTGGAATTAAGCTCATAACTTTTACCATGCATCTTCGTGAACGTTATATATAATAATATATATATATATATATATATATATATATAAGATGCTTTTATTTTTAAGCCGTCCCAAAAATAAAATCCAATTAATTTCCTGCATTATTCTCAATTTTAAATTGACTCTAAAAATGAACTCACCTCTCAATTAGAGAGTCAAGAGACCAGACAAATGACACGTGACCTGAAGCGAGAAAATTTCCCTAAGAAAATCTTGGTCGGAAGGAAAAAAAGAGGAAGAGATCAAAATCGCCCTTGGAAGCTCGATCATTCAGGCTATGTTTGGTTGTTGAGCCAAACTCAATTAATTTCAAATTAATTATTAATGAGACTCACTATTTTTTTTTTTATTTTTTATAAAAAAAATTAAATTTATATCAACTTATTTTATATATTTCAACTTAAAAAAATTGTTTGTATCCCCACTCATCAATTTGAGAATTAAGATCATGAAAAGAACCGGCTGCCGGCCAGGTATACTTAATTACTACTTTGAAAACGAAATAAGAAAATGAAATGAAATTAATTTAATTATATGCCAGTTAGCTTGCTCATTAAGAAAGTGAAGTATATATATTATAATTTAGATGCAGGAGGAAAATATTGGCAAAAGAAAATACCACGAAGTTTCTTAGATCTATGACTTTAATTTATATATAAGACCTTACTTATATATATATACTCGATCGGGGCGTTAATGAAGAAGTGAAGTAGCTAGTCTTCCGTGGTTTTAATTCCCTTCCAACATGACAATATATATATATATATTTATATATAGTCTTATCTTGACTTCACCCTATATATACCTAAGATATTTGTCTTTGTTTTAGAACCCTAGCTTTTTTATTTCTCAGTTCACCTGAAAATTTTACAGACTTGTTTTCAGAACTCCAAGAAGTCCATGGCACTACATGAGGAGCAAGTATTTCACATGCCCTTGCTGGAATAGGAGGAAGAATCTCGCACGTACAACTCTGGTATCATCCCACGGTTATGACTTGTTGATCGCCTAGCTTACTCATATTTGTTGAATATACATACTTGCTACTTGCTTTTTTGTTTTTTTATATGTATCTCCTTCTCATCGAAGATCATATATATCATCAAGTTGGCAGCCACTGCAAGATCGCTTGTAGTAATTCTTCTTCGTGGGTGGAATTTCATTTTTTTGGATCGTTGTCGAATCATTTATCAGATTACTTATCCAAATTTATGAACATTAATTTTTTTTTCTTGAATTGTGCAGGAATTCTGAGATTGACAAACATATAACAGGGGAAACGCCAACACTGGACAAATCAAATATTCTTAGAAAACATGACGAAAATCACCGAGATAAAACATTCTAGCCACCGACACCAGCTTAAATTGATGTGCTCCCCAACACCTTATACGTGCGATGGCTGTAAAGAACTAGGGTTTGAGACATGTTACCAATGTAACAAAAAGCTATCCATATGTAACTTTCATCTTCACGAAGAGTGCGCTTTAGCTTCTAGTTGCTCCACAAAACACCCATTCTTCAAGGAAGGCAACTTCATATTTCGTGATAAATCTCCAAGCCCTAAGCATGCCAAATTTTGTGTCGCGTGTGGGAAGCAAGTCCAAGGGTTCAGGTACCGGTCTACGCGTAAGAAAGCACATGTCCTGCATCCTTGTTGCTTGAAGCTCCCAGCAAATATAAATGATCGTGGAGTGAATCTAAATCTTGCTAAAAAGACCCCCTCAAAGTGCCTAATATGCCATAACAAGAAAGTTTCAAAAGAGATTGAGGGTTGGGCTTATGTCTCCACCTGTGGCAAATACTACTACCATGTGGCTTGCGTCAAGGACTTCTATCTGGAAAACTGGAAGAAAGGTTATTTCCACCAACAAAATACCTCGAGTTTAGTGGTGCAGCAAACAAGCTTAACTAGAAGCAAGGTTGGTAAGAAGGGCTCGTCAATGATAAAATTGGTTCTTGAGCTCATCATTTCTGCAATTCTCGGTAATGCAGTATCTATTGCTTTGCAGCCTCTATTCTTGAATTAACTAGTCCCCATAAATTAAAAGATGCCCCACGTACAAGGAAGTCTTAACTATTGGCACTTTTGTATATTTATATTTCCTCACGCAAGAGTCCAGACATCCTTCAAAATAATCAATGCATTATCAAGATGTACTTCAACTTTTAAAGATATTTAGCTTATCTTAGCACCATGTAATTTCCATATGTTTTGTATTCAGTTGAATAATAAAAGTTGTTTCCATCATTTCCCTTCTTCTATTTTTCATTTCAATCTCTATATTATATTTCAAAGTCTGTCAAGACAAGGCGTTGCCGTGATTTGATCGTAATCGATCCTTCAACAAATATTGGTCGTTCTGGTCAATTGTCGTGACAGGTTGCATCGACTCAACAACTACAAGTCCTTGTATGGACTCGAGCAAATAGGTGCCGCTTTAGTTTAGAGTTCAAGATTTTTCAACCCCAAAACTATGGACTGGGTTGCTATATCAAGACAAAATGATACCATATGGGCTGCCAATGTTAGCTAATGGGCTTGGCTTTAGGGCGCTTCTGGTGACTTAGTTGGTGCCCCAAACTCTACACCAGCTAACGTGAAACGTTCATTTACAAGAATAAAAAGACAATTTGTCCGACATCTCCCTCCACACTAATTCCTTTATTAATCGTAGGAATATAAAAAATAATAAAGTTATAACAATTTTACAATTACTTTATAACTTTATGTCAAATGAAAGGTGATTATATAATATTAAATTTATTTTTAATGAACGGATATAATTGCATTAATTAGTTATATAATAAGTTGTAAAATAATTATAAGTGTATTGATACTCAATTTATTTTGTCTTCCTTTATTTATTTTTCCTTCATTAGGACAAGTAATTGTTGGTGAAATACACAATAATAAAATAAATATTACAATGAAATTAAAATTAAGATAAAATCAGTTTAGACTGAGGCACGAAAATCTCGCTCTCTTTAAAGAGATTCAAGCCATTTGCGGTATACAAATTTTTTTTCATATGAACCGGTGCAACATAACTCTTCTTGACTTGTCTCTTCTAGGATACAACAGCCCAATTGATCGTCGTATAGCTTTTTCAGATTTGTTGAGATTTGATTAACGCTAATTTTTGAGATAATCTTTACTACACATATTTAGGAATTTGTAATCCCTTCATTCAAGGGAATTAGTTGACATTTATTTTATTTCCTTGTTGTTCAGATCATGATTTGATCTTGTATATGTGTATATATTGTAGCCTTTTGACATATAAATGTAATAACAAATGCACAGCTTTCTTAATTTTTATTTTGTCATGGTATCAGAGCAATGATCCTATTACTTTTGTAAATTTCTGCATACTCTAACTAAACATGTCTACACCTGCGATTGATTCAGCAAATCCCCTATTTCTTCACCCTTCTGATCATCCCGGCATGATCCTTGTTCCAAAAGTCTTAGATGGAACAAATTATGCCATGTGGAAACAATCAATGTTGATCAGCCTTAATGCCAAAAATAAATTGGGATTCATCAAAGGAATCGTTACCACTCTAGATGAAAAGGATCCCAAAAACTCTTTATGACAGCGTTACAATGATATGGTACTCTCTTGGATATTCAATTCTCTAAATCAAGACCTTATAAATAGTATTCTCTATGCTGAAACTTCCTCAGAAATTTGGACAGATCTTTAAGAACGATTCTCTCAAAGTGATTTTTCTCATCATTATCAAACTCAATGATCCATTGTTAAACTGAAACAAAATCAAGAATCCATTTTTTCTTACTATACAAAGATGAAAATGTTGTGGGATGAGTTAACCACTTGCAGCCCCTCAATCACATGCACATGTGGAGGACAAAAAGATCTACAAGAAAATGAAGAAATAATTCGGCTTGGTCAATTTCTTATGAGACTCAATGAGATACTTTACTGTAAGAGGACAGATTATGCTCATGCATCCTTTACCAACTGTCAAAAAGGCATATTCACTTATGTGAAGAAGAAAAGCAGCGAGCTCTCACTGAAACAAATAGCAGTGATCTTATTCATGCCATGAGTATCAATACTTATGACAACTCCAAGGAGTCACAACCTGTGGCTTCAAGACAACAAAAACAGTGGTCATCCTCTCATTCCAAGTCTCAAGGCAATTGAAAACCTCTTCATTGATCTTATTGTGAAGGCATTACTCACACTGTGGATCGATGTTACTTTCTCAATGGGTTCCCAGTTGGTCACAAACTTCATGGCAAAGAAGTTCAGCCACCTAATCGAAGTAGAAAAGCTGATGCTCACCAAGCCAGTACAGAAATAATTTCAGACTCACACAAGCCCTCCATCGAACCTACTCCTCAATTCACTTATGAGGAACTTGCTCAAATCAAAGTCTTTTTCCAAGCAAACTATACAGGTCTTTCTGTCCCTTTCTGTTCTTCCTTTACTGCACAAAAGACAGCCTTGAGTCACTGGATCATTGACAGTGGCGCCACTAATTGCATAGCCACATTCGTTTCAATCACCTTTCCTCTCTCTTCTCAAGTAACCTTGCCCAGTGGTGTTTGCTCTACCATAACTAGCATAGGTTCCACCTAACTTTCAAACCATATGCATGTTAAAAACATACTTTGTGCTCCATCTTTCCATGTCAATTTATTGTCAATTAGTCAACTCACAGCCACCTTAAATTGTTCTATTCACTTATTTCCTACTTTTTGTGTATTTCAGGACCTAACTTCGAAGAAGATGATTGGTTTAGGGAAGCAACTTAATGGCTTGTACTACTTTGTGCCATCAATAAAATCTGCATCACCTACCAAACCGATCACTTATCATGTGGATTCCACTCCAAAAATTCCCTAGCACCAACGGTTAGGACATCCCTCCAAGGCACCTTCACAGTTTTTTAGTCATGTTATTCCTTCATTTGTATTTAATTCTCAACATTCGTGTGAAACTGGCTATTTGGCTAAGCAAACAAGGCTATCTTTTTCTTTTAGTACTATTCAAACCTTAAATTCTTTTGATTTTATTCACTATAATATTTGGAGACCCATTCAAACTGCAACTCATACAGGGGCACATTATTTTTTAACCATTGTCGACAATTATACTAGATTCACCTAGATATTCCTAATGAAATTCAAGTCCGAAACACAAGGGTTACTGAAAACCTTCATCTCTTTGGTCAATACTCAGTTTAATTGCCAAATTAAATGTATTCAAATTGATAATGGCTCAGAATTCATATCCATGAAATCATATTTTTCCAATCTTGGCATATCATTTCAAAGTTATTGTCCATCTACACCTCAACAAAACAGTGTAGTTGAACGAAAGCATCGACATCTCTTAAACGTTGGCAGGGCCTTAAGAATTGATGCTAAACTTCTATTGCAATTTTGGGGGGAGAGTTTGCTTACCGCCTCCTACCTTATCAATCATCTTCCTACCCCTGTGCTGCAACACAAATCTCCCTATTAAATGTTGTATAACAAGCCACCCATTTACTCTAACTTGCGAGTTTTTGGATGTTTTTGTTATGCAACAAATATGCACCTTACTCACAAATTTGACTCTAGCGTCAGAAAATGTATCTTTGTTGGCTATCCCATTGATCAAAAAGCTTACCGCTTATATGATCTCAAAACTCACCAATTCCTGTTTTCTCAAGTCGTGATGTCATCTTTCATGAGAGAATTTTTCCTTTTTCATATCGCAGAACCTTCACCAGCTACAAACATTTCCCAACCTTAGATAATTGAATACCCCACTGAGTCACCTTCTCTTATAAATCCCCTTACTTTTCCATTACTTGAGACCACTTCCACAGAAAATTCCTCCTCTATCGTCTCATCACAAGCACCTACTCTTCGTAGAAGTGAACGCACCAAAAAACCATCCATTCTTCTTCAAGATTTTCATTGTGGACAAGTGGGTACAATGTCATCAAATGCCATCTCCAACCAGGAATCTTCAAAAAGTCATGTACTCGGTACCCTTTAAGTAACTACATTTCATATGATTCTTTATCTTCTAATCATAAACACTTTGACAATCCTATTTCAAGTGTTCTCGAACCAACCTCATATGCACAGGTTAATTAGACCCGAAATGGCAAGAGGCCATGCAATGTGAACTTGATGCTCTTACTACTCAAAAGACATGGTCTTTGGTTCCTTTGCTTACTGTTCATTGCCCCATTGGCAGCAAATGGGTATATCGTATCAAATACAATTCTAATGGCACGATTAGACGTTACAAAGCACGGTTAGTTGCCAAATGATTTTCTCAACAAGAAGACTTGGATTACACTGAAACATTTGCACCTGTTGCCAAGTAAACAACTGTTCAATGTATTCTTGATATTGCTACCACCAAACAATGGCCATTACA
The DNA here is from genome assembly GCF_001411555.2 of Juglans regia. Lineage (NCBI taxonomy): Eukaryota > Viridiplantae > Streptophyta > Magnoliopsida > Fagales > Juglandaceae > Juglans > Juglans regia. Next base: position 50,478,818 of record NC_049907.1, on the reverse strand, counting down.
TCAAATGGATGTGACCAATGCCTTCCTCCATGGTGATTTAGAGGAAGAGGTATATATGACTCCACCACTGGATTTTTGTCGATAGGGGGAGAAGCTTGTATGTTGACTGCATAAGTCCCTTTATGGACTTAAACAAACCCCTCAAAATTGGTTTGTGAAATTCTATCATGCTATCAAAAAGGCTGGTCTTGTTCAATCACATTCAGATTATTCTTTATTTGTGAAGACTAAAGGTCCATCTACAACTATGGTGCTCATCTATGTAGATGACATAGTGATAACAGGCAATGATGCAATTGCTATACAAAGTCTCAAAGATTTTTTGCATCAACAATTCCATATCAAAGATCTCGATTCTCTAAAAAATTTTCTTAGCTTGGAAGTTGCAAGGTCCAAAGCAAGTATTGTAATCTCTCAAAGAAAATATACCTTAGAGATTATAGATGATGTTGGTTACTTGGGTGCTCAACGTTCGAAATTTCCAGTGGAAGTAAATCTAAAGCTCACGGATGATCAAGGTGATTTGTTACGTGATCCAAAGCGTTATAGGAGATTAGTTGGACAATTAATCTATCTCACAATCACAAGACCAGACATCACATAGTCAATATCCTAAGCTAATTTATGCATGCACCACAAAAGCCTCATTGGGATGCTACTCTTTGCATTATTAAGTACGTTAAAGGAAGTCCAGGTCTCGACTTGTTATTTTCATCTAGCAATTCTTTCAACTTGAAGGCTTATTGTGTTGCAAATTAGGCAAACTGCCCTACGACTCGAAGATCAACTACAGATTATTGTGTGTACTTGGGAAATTCATTGATTTCATGGAAGGCCAAGAAGCAGAAAACAGTCTCAAGATCATCCTCGGAAGCTGAGTACAAATCCATGGCAGCAACAACTTGTGAATTAACTTGGCTCAGATTTTTGCTTAATGACATGCAAATTTCCACAGGACCAGTAAAGTTATTATGTGATAATCAAGCTGCACTTCACATAGCAGCAAATCTAGTATATCAAGAGCTCATCAAGCACATAGAACTCGATTGCCATGTTGTAAGAGAAAAGATACAAGAATGTCAGATTGTTACAGAATTTGTTCCATCTCATTTATAGTTGGCAGACATTTTTACAAAAGCTCTTGGAGGAAACGTTTTTAAGGACTTAAGAAGCAAGTTGAACATGCTGGATATACATGCTCCAACTTGAGGGAGAGTTTTAAGATTTGTTGAGATTTGATTAACATTAATTTTGGAGATAATCTTTACTGCACATATTTAGGAATTTGTAATCCCTTCATTCAAGGGAATTCGTTGAGATTTTATTTTATTTCTTTGTTGTTCAGATCATGATTTGATCTTGTATATGTGTATATATTGTAGCCTTTTGACACAGAAACCTAATAACAAATGTACAGCTTTCTCAATTCTTATTTTGTCAAGCTTAAACCTACTCTATACAAATAATTGAGTTCAAAACTCTATTCAAATAACACCTCTCTATTGTTTGAAGAATCTTTCAAAAATATATGCACACTTCTTTTGTTTCTCCTCAATCAAACTCTTCTATATTGTACGCAAAATAACAAGTCTGTCAGGCTCTTAAAAACAGTCTTACGTGTTATCCCCTCTAGGTGATCTTTTTCAAATACAAGAATTAATTGCCAAGTAATTAAAAACTCAATAAAGCTGCAAGGAATTATGAGTAATTAGTGACAGAAACGTACAAGAGGCTATAAAATGGGTTTTTACTATTTGTTTGAAAAATAGACACTCACCTTGTACGTAAAGAGTTTCCGATCGAAGATCTAATATTCCAGCTATGAGGAATTAACACCAGACGTGAAACGTTCATTCACAAGAATAAAAAGAAAACGGCAACAAAATAATTGAGAAGCCAACGTTAATACATATTACAAAAAACAATTAAAGCTAAAATCGTCTGGAGTTTGAAAGAGTCTGCTGAAAGCAAAGTAAGAAATTAGAGCATGGTTACACATTGACCAGCCAATTAACGTTATCAACCATAATGTTTTTTAAAAACAAAACTGATCAACTTTAAAAGAATTAAAAATAAAAAAAAACCATTAGTACTAGACAATAAACAAACGTTACAAATAATATTTATTAAAAAATATAAACAGTAATTAATTAAGACCATTTGAAGTTTTCTACGTTTATACCCTGACACCTCCTTATTAAAAAATTGGTTGGTGTTCAACCTACCTAGTTTAATTATCTCCAAGTGGGTGGGGTATCGAGAAAAAGACATGAGATATATCCATTTTCAACTTCGATCGAGGTATTCAACTACTATCGTATGATTTGTGTAACGTGCTCTAATTAGTCGTGCATAGACAAAGAAAATGAAAAAAAACAAAAGGGTAACGTGGAAAAGAGTATCGACGCGTTGTTTTTTTTTTTTTATACATGGAGAGGAGGAATTCAATTGATTTTTAATTTTTTTAATGAAAAATTAAGATATTTTTTATTGACTTAAAGGACCTAACGCGTTGTTGAAAGATTTTTTTTAAAATAATTTGAATGATGCCAATTAAGAAATTATTTAGATTGAAAGAGCCTCTCAATTTATTTAATGTTATTATTATAAATTTTTTAAATTTTTAAATAAAATATAATAAATAATTTAATTTTTTTAAATTTAAAATAAAAATAATATTTTAATAATATTTTATTTTATTTTTTAATTTTTATATTATATCAATTCATTATCCAAACCGAAGTTGACTAGTCTACCGTCTGGAAGTGGCCATGGGGCGGGGTTGAAGGGGATACTGTTAGTGACGAGAGTCATGACTAACTCAATGACCTCAGCCCCTTAATTTGGGTATAAATCACGTACATATTTGAGACTAGCTAGGAGTTGTAGGCCGTATGATTGAAATCGTCGGGCTCATGATTTCGAGTACTTAATTAATGTTGTTTGTTTAATATTCGGCAACTTGTAAATTATTATTAATTGGTGCGATGAGTCGCACTGGAGAAAAAAAGAATGGTGATATTTTTATAAGTTGTTTTTTAAAAAATATCTCTTATTTAATACATAATTATATAATAATTACAAAAAAATAGTAATTATATCATTTTTCATAATTTGCAAACCATCGGTCTATGTGGAAGGACGCCTATATATTAAGGCAGGTTGGCTGATCTTTGAATCAATGACAAGCTAGCAGCTTTAAGCTGTCAATATATATATATATTTATATATATATATATTATGGTGGATAAAAGGTCTAATATAATTTATTCCAGCAAAACATTTTTTTTTTTTTTTTGCTCAAAAAAAAAGTGCAAATTTCATATTAAGAATAATGATAAATAAAAAAAAGGATAAAAAATGTGCAAGCCAGCTGGCTCGGTCCAAGAACCAAATAATTAGAAGCGGGCGGGCTCTTGACCTGATGCATGGTTAAAAGTCATGTTGATCAGGTTGCTAATTATGATCGATAAAACAATGGGAGTTAATTAATATTTAGTTATTAGAACATTTTAATAGGTTTCTTGTATAATGTGTCCAATTAATTAGAGGTACACTTAATTCTTGCAATTATCGATCATTGCATTAATATTTGTGACGTTCTTAATGAATTGTTTTCAGCAATCGAGATTTAAGCAGTGAGATATGTGCCTTCTTCATTAATATATATTCAACCGTAAATTAAGGTTGTGAAATAGTAAATTGTCATGAGATCATTTTAACGATCGAACTGCATGCACATTGTGATCACCTAGATTGAGGTCTTTAATTAAATCATTAACGGCATCAATCATGTTCAGACAAGAATGAATTAATCACGTGAAGATCATTAAGAAATCCAAAAATTACCAATAATTAATAATCAATAAGTCGACGTTGACCACGTACAGACAACACCACGAAGTTGGGTGCATGCATCATGTGAAAAGTTTATAATATAAATTGATTTACAAGTAATTAAGGACAGAATATTTGAACTAGCTAGTCTTGCAAGTTGTACGATTTTGATGCTTTCCCAAATTAAAAGAATTATATCTAGCTAGCAAGGAAAGTACCACGAATTTGAGAAGAAATTAATAACAGAACAATTCATGGTTTATATATATATATATATGACTTCAACCTCCTTGCTTTTTCATATTCGAGATCATGAGTTTGCTAGCTAGCTAGCGACCGCTGCATATATCGATCACCGGCCAATTTGTTTCTTCAATTGCGAAATCATCTTTTTTCCTGGTAAGCACGTACGTATCTGGTATCGAATGTTTTTTAGAATTGACTATATATTAAGACAATTCATATCAAATTAATCCCAATTCATTTACGTTTTCGAGCAAATTGCATATGTGCATGCCAGGTAATTGGGAATATTTTGAGATCAGAGATTGACAAACAACAAAAACTCCAGCAGTATTGATAGTCGATTACTCAAGTCAAGCTACTAGTTAGCTTCTGATATTGATCGTAAAGTATGGTGATCATTACTGAGTTAACGCACTCTAGCCACCCAGACCACGTGCTAAAGTTGACAAATCGCATCGAAACACCTTATAAATGTGATGGTTGTAAAGAACAAGGGTTTCATCCTTGTTACCAGTGTCACGAAAATGGGTGTGACTTTCATCTTCATGAGCACTGCGCTAAGGCTGATCACAGCGCACCCATCACCCACGCATTTTTCGACAACATACGGTTCATATTTCATAATAATTTTCGTCCACAAAGTCGTATTAGTTTGAGTTTCTGTGTTGCGTGCGGGAAGAGCGTCCAAGGGTTCAAGTACCAATCATTCTGTGGTAAAGCACACGTAATACATCCTTGCTGTTTGAATCTTCCGCTCGCTTTGTCAGCTCCTCAAGGTGATCAGGAGGTGAAATTGAGGCTACTTAAGAAGTCCAAATACTGGCCCACCTCAAAGTGTCTAAGATGCCAAAACAGGAAGATCTCAAAAGATATCCATGGCTGGGTTTATGTCTCCACCAGTGGCGATTTCTGTTACCACGTGGCGTGCGTTCAGGACTTGATTCTGGATAGATGGAAGACCGATCAACTCCAATATCCAAATGGCGATCCGGGAAGGCAAACCTTACAATTGGCAATTGAGCACAATAACTTACCTCAAAGGAAGGTTCGCAAGATACAATGGGTGGTGATAAAAGTGGCTCTTCATCTCCTTATTGGTGCAATCTTTGGAGAAGCAATAGGTGGGATCATTGATCTTATTTTCTAGCTTTTATTCTCGATCAATTTATAACTAGACCCGGAAATAGAGAATTAAGTACTCTCAGCGGGCAATCCCATTATGCATGCATGTACGTTCTAGTCATCTACGTATATGAATTACCAACTTTTCTTTGTATCTAGTCATCTACATACGCGTGTACATGACGTCTTATCGGCTTTTCAAAATTCTATGTTATGCATAAGTTACAATGAAATTTATTTCCGAGTGGATATTGGTGGTGAGCTCAATTTTACTTTCTCGTGTTAGCTCTATTCATTTGCTCAGATGATTATAATTTCAATATTTTAACCATAGAATGATTTTTCAGAATGCTACAAGAAAAATGAGTATAATTTGTTAGAAAATATGTTTATGTTAATAAAAAATATATGATTATCAATAATCAATTTTTTTGTAATATGTGGGTAGCTTCTCAGAAAACCTTTTTTTAAAGGAAAAAAAAACGTTATTTACCATTATTTTTATCATAATTCTTTCATTATTTCTTAATATGATATTAAATAATTGGTATATAAGTAAAAAGTATAAATAGTTTTCTAATAACTTGATGCCACATCAAAAACTGATGAACAAATGATGATTAAAATGGTGATAATTAGCAACACTTATCCCCACCAAAATATTGCACGGCGTTAGCTTATAATATGAGATATATTATACATTCATTAGTCTTCTAATTTTCATATTTTTATCATTTGCTAATGTGATATTAAATGATTGCCACTTTAAAGGAAGATAATTAAAAGGACGGTTAACAAAAATCTTTTAAAGGAAATTTTGTTCTTCATTCTAGTTTTTATAGTCTCCAATTTTACCAGCTAATATGTCAAATCTTAAGTAGTTTTATCTAAGTGGTTGAACTAATTTAGGGGTGTAAATTTAAACCGAAAAATCAATCCGGACCGGTTGGACCGGTTTTGAACCGGTCCGGTCCGGCCTGGAACCGGTTCTTGAATTATGCAAACTGGCCAGAATTGGTCCGATTTCGGTTTTATGAATTCCGGGACCGGACCGGACTAGTGGGGGGAAAAAATATAAAAATTAATATTTTATATATAAGTTTTATACAAAATTAATATTATACAAAATATTATATATATAAGTTTATATATAATATTAATTATATGTGAAAATTTTATATATAATATATATAATTATATATGATATATGAAATAATTTCATATTATAATTTATAAAATGAAAGTTTAATCTTAAAGATAAAAGTTTAATTGATAATATGCTTTAAACATAAAATATATATATTAAATTATATTATATATAGTCTAATATATTATATAGCTATACTAATATATAAGTTTATAACTAATACTAATAGTCTAATCTACACTATAGTTATAGGTATACTAATATATAACTAATACTAATCACTATAACTAAATCACTATAGTCTATTAAATGTATTACATATTTTAGTAGTGCAGATTTTGTACTATAGATTTTAGTATTATTACAGATTTTAGTAGTGCAGATTTTGTAATATGAACATATTTTTAGAATAGATTTTTTGAAGTATTTTTTTTTAATTAACATATTTTTTTTTAATGACAAACTTACATTTTAAAAAATGGGAAAATTGGACCGGAAACCTGTAAAATTGGTTTAGGAAGGTAACCGGTGCGTAATCGATTTTAGAAAATGCAAAACTGGTACATACCGGTTCGGTTTTAAATTTTATCTAAAACCAGACCGGACTGGAACAGTTACACCCCTATGAACTATGAATAATAGTATTATCCTTTTATATAATAAATATATTTACAAGTCTTTTGTTGACACACTTAATATATATAATAATAATGTGTAAGTTGGAATATTATTTGCACAAAAAATACTGATACTTTGATTATTTTATGAATGCAATGAATCTCATATGTATACACAGTCTCGAACCTAAAATTAACTATTTTTAAAATTTAATTTCTAAATTAAATTATACAATGTAGATAATGTGTGATGTAGATGCCTTAGAATAGCATTATTCTTTAGAATATAAGATCCTCCAAAAGTTGCTTAATTTTAGAGCTTGGGCCTGATGTTTTGGGCCAACTCTTCATGATCCAATCACATGTCAAGCTGGCCACGATACGATATATGCACTAATCCAGCATTAGAACTTGCACAAAAAAGATAGGGACCAGGGTAGCAAGAACCTGCTACTCCAGCAACCAAACAGACGCAAAGTGCACGCCGTCTGGCGTCTCCAAATTTTGTGTCGCGTGTGGGAAGCAAGTCCAAGGGTTCAGGTACCAGTCTATGCGTAAGAAAGCACATGTCCTGCACCCTTGTTGCTTGAAGCTCTCAGCAAATATAACTAATCGTGGACTGAATCTAAACCTTGCTGAAAAGACCCCATCGAGGTACCTAATATGCCATAACAAGAAAGTTTCAAAAGAGATTGAGGGTTGGGCTTATGTCTCCACCTGTGACAAAAACTGCTACCAATGTGGCTTGCGTCAAGGACTTGTGTCCTAAAAACCGGAAGAATGGTTATTTCCACCAACAAAGTACCAGCAAGCGGGCTTAACTAGAAGACAGGTTGGTAAGAAGGGCTCATCAATGATAAAATTGGTTCTTGAGCTCATCATTTCTTCAATTTTCATCTATTGATTTGCAACCTCTATTCTTGAATGGCAGTAACGCATAAACCATGCATTATAAACAAGTAACGAGCCATGCGGTTACACGGGATGAGGAGGTCAGCTCCATGTGGGGGCACCTGCATTTAACAAGAATAATTTGGACGATGCCAATTAAGAGATTGTTTGGACGGAAAGAAATTCTCAATTTATCTTATCTTAATTATTATTATAATTTTTTTAAATTTTTACATAAAATATAATAAACAATTTAATTTTTTAAATTTAAAATAAAAATAATATTTTATTCGATTTGTCTCAACTCACTGTTAAAACTTTCCATAATTACGTATGAAGCGGTTGACGGACTAGTCTACATAACGTGTGGAACTGGGGCGGTGTTGAAGGCGTACTGGCAGTGACGAGAAGCATGACTAGCTCGATGACCTCGGCCCCTTAATTTGGACTAGCTAATTGGTATAAAAGTACATATTTGTCTTAAATAATAAGGTCAACTAAATTAATTAGAAGTTGTAGGCCGTATGATTGAGATCATCGCTCGGGCTCATGACTTCGAGTACTTAATTAATGTCGTTTGTTTAATATTCTGCAACTTGTAAATTATTATTAATTAGTGCGATGTGTGGAGAAAAAATGCAATAAAACATTGAAGAGGTCTATTCGAAGTTACTGTCGAGGCTATTAATGCTGCGTATAATGGTCTACGTTAATACGTAGTACCTACGTTAAGCAGCCTACATCAAACCTTTTATTTTCTGTTTTTGTTTTTTCTCCGTCAAAAACATATTATATATTAAAAAATATTCCAAGGGGACCGCAAGAGTAACGATTATATGGTACTTACAATTCTTTCTTATCATTTTTATATAATTATGTATTAAATTGAAGATATTTATGCAAGAGTGGTATTATTTTTATAAATATCTCTCATTTAATACATATATATAGTTATATATTAATTATAAAAAAAATTGTAATTATATCATTTTCCATAATTTGCAAACCATCGGTCCATGTAGAAGAACCCATATAATAATGTATTAATGTGTCCAATTAATTATATATAGGTATCTGGAAATTGACTACACTTAATTCTTGCAATTATCGATCATTGCATTAATTGTGACGTCCTTAATGAATATTTGTTTTCAACATGAATAGAGTACCCGGCCCTCTAATTCGAGATTTAAGCAGTGATATATGTGCCTTCTTCATTAATATATATATATACAACCATAAATTAAGGTTGTGAAATAGTAAATTGTCATGAGATCATTTTAACGATCGAGCTGCATGCACATTGTGATCACCTAGATTGAGGTCTTTAATTAAATCATTAACAGCATCAATCATGTTCAGACAAGCTGAATGAATTAATCACGTGAAGATCATTAAGAAATCCAAAAATTACCAATAATTAATAATCAATAAGTCGACGTTGACCACGTACAGAAAACACCAAGAAGTTGGGTGCATGCATCATTTGAAAAGTTTATAATATAAATTGATTTACAAGTAATTAAGGACAAAATATTTGAACTAGTCTTGCAAGTTGTACGATTTTGATGTTTTCCCAAATTAAAAGAGTTAGATCTCCGGCCACGTGGGGAGAAAAATTAATTTGTTAGCTAGCTAGGAATGTACCACGAATTTGAGAAGAAATTAATAAGAGAAAGTGATTAACAGAACAATTCATGGTTTATATATATATATATATATATATATATATATATATGACTTCAAACTCCTTGCTTTTTCATATTCGAGATCAGTTTGCTATCGAGCTAGCTAGCTAGCGACCGCTGCATATCTGGATCAATTTGTTTCTTCAAATGCGAAATCATCTTTTTTCCTGGTAAGCAAGTACGTATCTGGTATCGAATGTTTTTTTAGAATGGAGTACTATATATTAAATACAATTCATATCAAATTAATCCAAATTCATTTACGTTTTCGAGCAAATTGCATATGTGTATGCCAGGTTAGGAATATTTCGAGATTAGAGACTGACAAACAACAAAAAGGCCAGCAGTATTGATAGTCGATCGATTACTCAAGTCAAGCTGCTAGCTAGCTTCTGATATTGATCATAAAGTATGGTGAGATTTACTGAGTTAACGCACTCTAGCCACTCAGACCACGTGCTACAGTGGACGAATCGCGTCGAAACACCTTATACATGTGATGGCTGTAAAGAACAAGGGTTTCATCCATGTTACCAGTGCCACGAAAATGGGTGCAACTTTCATCTTCACGAGCACTGCGCTGTAGCTGATCATGGTAGACCCATCATCCACCCATTTTTCGACAACATACGGTTCATATTTCATAATAATTTTCGTCTACAGAGTTGTATTAGTTTGAGTTTCTGTGTTGCGTGCGGGAAGAGCGTCCAAGGGTTCAAGTACCAATCATTCTGTGCTAAAGCACACGTAATACATCCTTGTTGTTTGAAGCTTCCGCTCGTTTTGTCAACTCATCAAGATGATCAAGTGGTGAACCTGAGGCTACTTAAGAAGGCTAAATACTGGCCCACCTCAAAGTGTCTAAAATGCCAAAACAGGAAAATCTCAAAAAATATCCATGGCTGGGTTTATGTCTCCACCAGTGACGATTTCTGTTACCATGTGGGGTGCATACAGGACTTGATTCTGGATAAATGGAAGAATGATCAACTCGAATATCCAAATGGAGATCCGGGAAGGCAAACCTTACAATTGGCAAGTGAGCACAATAAGTTACCTCAAAGGAAGGCTCGCAGGATACACTGGGCGGTCATAAGAGTGGCTCTTCAGCTCCTTATTGCTGCAATCTTAGGAGAATCAATAGGTGGGATCATTAATTTTATTTTATAGCTTTTATTCACGATCAATTTATAACCAGACCCGTAAATAGAGAATTAAGTACTCTCAGCGGGCAGTCCCAATATGCATGCATGTACGTTCTAGTCATCTACGTCTATGAATTACCTTTTCTTTGTATCCAGTCATCTACATACGTGTGTACATGACGTCTTATCGGCTTTTCAAAAGTCTATCATGTTATGCATAAGCAGCAATGAAATTTATTTCAGAGTGGATATTGGTGGTGATCAGCTCAATTTTACTTTCTCGTGTTAGCTATTTTTATTTGTTGAGATTATTATAATTTCAATATTTTAACATACAATGATTTTTCTATTAGCATGCTACAAGAAAAATGAGTATTTATTAAAAAATATATTTATTTTAATAAAATATGTTTATTTTTAATAAAATTTATATGATTACCAATAATCAATTTTTTTGTAATACGTGGGTAGCTTCTTAGAAGACCTTTCTTTAAAGAAAAAAAAGCGTTATTTACCATTATTTTTTATCATAATTCTTTCATTATTTCTTATAAGTAAAAAGTATAAATAGTTTTCTAATAACTTGATGCCACATCAAAAACTGATGAACAAATGATGATTAAAATGGTGATAATTAGCAACACTTCTCCCCACCAAAATATTGCACGCGCTGCATTAGCTTATATTATGAGAAATATTATACATTCATTAATATTCTTCTAATTTTCATATTTTTATTATTTGTTAATGTGATATTAAATGATTGCCACTTTAAAGGAAGATAATTAAAAGGACGATTAACAAAAATCTTTTAAAGGAAATTTCGTTCTTCATTCTAGTTTTTATCGTCTCCAATTTTACCAGCTAATATGTCAAATCTTAATTGTAGTTTTATTTAAGTGGTTGAACTAATTTAGTGGTGTAAATTTAAACTGAAAAATCGATCCGGACGGGACCGGTTGGACCGGTTTTGAATCGGTCCGGTCCGAGACCGGACGTTCTTGAATTATGCAAACCGGCTAGAATTGGTCTGGTTTCAGTTTTACGATTTCCAGGACTGGACCGGACCGGTTGGGAAAAAAAATATAAAAATTAATATTTTATATATAAGTTTTATACAAAATTAATATTATACAAAATATTATATATATAAGTTTATATATAATATTAATTATATGTGAAAATCTTATATATAATATATATAATTATATATCATATATGAAATAATTTCATATTATAATTTATAAAAGAAAGTTTAATCTTAAAGATGAAAGTTTAATTAATTATATGCTTTAAACATAAAATATATATATTAAATTATATTATATATAGTCTAATATATTATATAACTATATTAATATATAAGTTTATAACTAATACTAATAGTCTAATCTACACTATAGTTATAGGTATACGAATATATAACTAATACTAATCATTATAACTAAATTACTATAGTCTATTAAATGTATTACATATTTTAGTAGTGCAGATTTTGTATTGCATATTTTAGTATTATTATAGATTTTAGTAGTGCAGATTTTGTAAAAGGAACATATTTTTTGAATAGATTTTATGAAGCAATTTTTTTTTTAATTAACAGATTTTTTTGTTTAATGACAAATTTACATTTTAAAAAATGGAAAAATCGGACTGGAAACCAGTAAAACTGGTTTAGGAGGGTAACCGATGCGTAATCGGTTTTGAAAAATGTAAAACCGGCACATGCCGGTTCGGTCCTAAATTTTGTCTAAAATCAGACCGGACTGGACCGGTTACACCCCTATGAACTATGAATAATAGTATTATCCTTTTATATAATAAATATATTTACAAGTCTTTTGTTGACACACTTAATATAATAATAATGTGTAAGTTGGAATATTATTTGCACAAAAAATACTGATACTTTGATTATTTTATGAATGCAATGAATCTCATATGTATACACAGTCTCGAACCTAAAATTAACTATTTTTAAAATTTAATTTCTAAATTAAATTATATAATGTAGATAATGTGTGATGTAGATGCCTTAGAATAACATTATTCTTTAGAATATAAGATCCTCCAAAAGTTGCTTAATTTTAGAGCTCGGCCTGATGTTTTGGGCCAATGTCCATTTTGGGCCAACTCTTCATGATCCAATCACATGTCAAGCCAGCCACGATACGATATATGCACTAATCCAGCATTAGAACTTGCACAAAAAATATAGGGATCAGGGTAGCAAGAACCTGCTACTCCAACAACCAAATAGACGCAAAGTGCACGCCGTCTGGCGTCTCCAAATTTTGTGTCGTGTGGGAAGCAAGTCCAAGGGTTCAGGTACCAGTCTATGCGTAAGAAAGCACATGTCCTGCACCCTTGTTGCTTGAAGCTCTCAACAAATATAATTGATCGTGGAATGAATCTAAACCTTGCTGAAAAGACCCCATCGAGGTGCCTAATATGCCATAACAAGAAAGTTTCAAAAGAGATTGAGGGTTGGGCTTATGTCTCCACCTGTGGCAAAAACTGCTACCAATGTGGCTTGCGTGTCAAGGAGTTTTGTCCTAAAAACCAGAAGAATGGTTATTTCCACCAACAAAATACCAGCAAACGGGCTTAACTAGAAGACAAGTTGGTAAGAAGGGCTAATCAATGATAAAATTGGTTCTTGAGCTCATTATTTCTTCAATTCTCAGTGATGCAGTATCTATTGCTTTGCAACCTCTATTCTTGAATTAACTAGTCTCTATAAATAAAAAGATACCCCACGTACAAGGAAGTCTTAAGTATTGGCACTTTTGTATATTTATATATTTTCTCATGCAAGAGTCCAGACATGCTTCAAAATAATCAATTCGAAGGATGTCAATCGATCCTTCAGCAAATATTGGTCGTTCTGGTCAATTGTTGTGACAGGTTGCATCGACTCAACAACTACAAGTCCTTGTATGCACTCGAGCAGATAGGTGCGTGCCGCTTTGGTTTGGAGTTCAAGATTTTTCAACCCCAAAACTATGGACTGGGTCGTTATATCAAGACAAAATGATACCATATGGGCTGCCAATGTTAGCTAATGGGCCTGGCTTTAGGGCGCTTTTGGTGGCTTAGTTGGTGCCCCAAACTCTACACCAGACGTGAAACATACATTTACAAGAATAAAAAGAGATTTTGTCCGACATCTCCATTTATTCCTTTATTAATCGTAGGCATATTAATATTAAAAATAATAATTTCATAGTAATTTTACAATTACTTTATAACTTTATGTCAAATGAAAGGTGATTATATAATATTAAATTTATTTTTAATGAACCGATATAATTGCATTAATTAGTTGTAAAATAAATGTAAGTGTATTGATACTCGATTTATTTTGTCTTCTTTTATTGTTTTTCCCTTCATTAGGACAGGTAATTAATTATCATTTGAAGTTTTCTACATTAATCGATAAGTCGATCGACGTTGACCACGTACAGAAAACACCACGAAGTTGGGTGCATGCATGTGAAAAGTTTATAATATAAATTGATTTACAAGTAATTAAGGACAAAATGTTTGAACTAGTCTTGCAAGTTGTACGAATTTGATGTGGTCCCAAATTAAAAGAGTTAGATCTCCGGCCTCGTGGAGATCAGAGTTAGATCTAGGAAAGCACTACGAACTTGAGAAGAAATTAATAAGAGAGAGTGATCAACAGAGCAATTCATGGTTTATATATGACTTCAACCTTCTTGTTTTTTCATATTCGAGAGACGACTAACAAACAACAAAAAGGCCAGCAATACTGATAATTGATTACTTAAGACTGTTGAAATTCCTGCCCAAGTAAGTAGTCCACAATGGCTGCTTAACTCTCAACTACCTATTGAATGCAACAATAAATGCATTCATACATGTAGACGATATTGATCATCGCCTATAAATTGAAGCTCCTTGCGAGAGTTTCAGATACATCTAAAGAGAAAAGAAAAGAGAGAGAGCTGAGAAAACTCTGAAAGAAAATAAGAGAGTTTAGTTGAGTAGAGTGTGATCCTCCTCCTCTATAATATTTTCTTGTGTTCTACTATTTATTAGTGAAACTCTTTTCTGTAGATGTAGGCAGTTGCCGAACCACGTTAAATTTTTAGTGTCATTGAGTGCGTGAGTGTACTCTTTTATTACCGCTTTTATTCCTTCCGCGGTGTTGATTTCCCCAACAAAGACATGCTGCTAGCTAGCTTCTGATATTGATCGTAAAGTATGGTGAGATTTACCGAGTTAGAGCACTCTAGCCACCCAGAACACGTGCTAAAATGGACCAGTCGTGTCGAAACACCTTATAAATGTGATGGTTGTAAAGAACAAGGGTTTCATCCATGTTACCAGTGTAACGAAAATGGGTGCGACTTTCATCTCCATGAGCACTGCGGTGCGGCTAATCAACACAGCTCCACCACCCACCTGTTTTTCGACGACACACTGTTCATATTTCATAATAAAATTCGTTCACAAAGAAGTATTAGTTTCTGTGTTACGTGTGGGAAGGGCGTCCAAGAGTTCAGGTACCAATCTATGTGTAGTAAAGCACATGTAATAGTTAATACATCCTTGTTGTTTAGAGCTCCCGCTCACTTTGTCAGGTCATGATCAAGATGGTCAGGTGGTGAGTTTGAGGCTACTTAAGAAGGCTAAATACTGGGCCACCTCTAAGTGTCTAAGATGCCAAAACAGGAAAATCTCAAAAAATATCCATGGCTGGGTTTATGTCTCCACCAGTGGCGATTTCTGTTACCATGTGACGTGCGTTCAGGACTTGATTCTGGATAAATGGAGGACAGATCAACACCAAGCTTCAAATGGCGATCTGGGAAGGCTAACCTTACAATTGGCAATTGAGCACAATAACTTACCTCGAAGGAAGGTTCGCAAGATATTCTGGGCGGTGATAAAAGTGGCTCTTAATCTCGTTATTACTGCAATCTTAGGAGAAGCAATAGGTGGGATCATTGATCTTATTTTCTAGTTTTTATTCTTGATCAATTTATAACCAGACCCGGAAATAGAGAATTACCGGGCATCCCCAATTGTATATGAATTACCTTTTCTTTGCATCCAGTCATCTTCGTACGTATAGGCCGGTCTTATTGGCTTTTCGAAAGTCTTGTGCATGTTCTGAATAAATAGCAATGAAATTTATTTCAAAGAGTGGATGGTGGTGAGCTCAATTTTAATTAATTTCTCGTGCTAGATCTTTTCATTTGTTCAGATTCAATATTTTAAGCATAGAATGATTTTTGCATTAGCATGTTATAAGAAAAATAAATATTTGTGACGAATTATTTTCGATCAGAATGATTATTTATGACGAAAACAGATTTATTTTAATAAAAAATA
Source organism: Juglans regia (assembly GCF_001411555.2). Lineage (NCBI taxonomy): Eukaryota > Viridiplantae > Streptophyta > Magnoliopsida > Fagales > Juglandaceae > Juglans > Juglans regia. The sequence goes on along the minus strand of NC_049907.1, from coordinate 50,462,761 downwards.
ATCATTTCTGCATGCTGTTAATACACGCACAGCTTCTTAGAAGACCTTTCTTTAAAGAAAAAAAAAATGTTATTTACCATTTTTTTATACCATAATTCTTTCGTTATTTCTTATAAGTATAATATCAAATAATTGGTATATAAGTAAAAAATATAAATAGTTTTCTAATAACTTGATGGCACATCAAAAACTGATGAACAAATGATAATTAAAATGGTGATAAACATTAATGCCCTCCCCGCCAAAATATTGTACGACATTAGGTTATAATATGAGAAATATTATACATTCATTATTATTCTAATTGTCATTATATTTTTATCATTCGCTGAGTGATATTAAATGATTGCCACTTTGAAGGAAGATAATTAAAAGGAGGATTAACAATAATTTTTTAAAAGAATACTCGTTATTCATTATAATTTTTATTATCTCCAATCATACCATCTCATATGTCAAATCTTAAGTAGTTTTATCTAAGTGGTTGAACTATGAATAATAGTATTATCTTTTTATATAATAAATATATTTACAAGTCTTTTGTTGACACACTTAATATAATAATAAGGTGTTAGTTGGAATATTATTTTACACAAAAAATACTGATACTTTGATTCTTTTATGAATGCAATGAATCTAGGATGTATACACAATCACAGAATTTAAAAATAAATTATTTTTAAAATTTAAAATTTATTTTTTAAATCAAATTATAATATGTGAACGGTATAGGTATAGGTATATGTGTTACAATAACATTACACGAATACAAGATCTTCCCAAAATTGCTTAATTTTAGAGCTTGGGCCCGATGTTTTGGGCCAATACCCGTTCTGGGCCAACTCTTCATGATCCAATCACATGTCAGGCCGGCCTCGGTACGGTATATGCACTAATCCCGCATTAGAACTTGCACAAAAAACGTAGGGACGAGGGTAGCAAGAACAACCAAACAGACCCAAAGTGCACGCCGTCTGGCGTCTGCTCTCCTCGCTAGTAGTTGCTACAGAAGCGCAGGAAAGTTAAGAGAAAAAAGGAAAATCTCAAATCTCCGCATCGGAAAGAAAATGTTCCCCCAATTTGGAGCCACTGCGGAGACTCTGAGCAAGGCGTCGACGTTGGTGTTCCGGATCGGAACGGACGCACACCTGTACGATGATCCGGAGGATGTCAACATTGCTCCGCTCCTTGAGAGCAAGTTCGACTCCGAGAAGTGCGAGGCTCTCAAGCGATTACTCGCTCTCATTGCCCAGGGATTCGACGTCTCCAATTTCTTCCCCCAGGTCCCGCTCTTCACACCCGAACGCTCACTCGGTTTTTATGTTTTCTGCTTGATTCCCGAGAATGAATAAGAAAAGAAAAGAAAAGAAGAGAAATTACAAGTCAGAAAATTAGAGTTGATCGTTATTTTATGAATATCTCCCCATGATTTATGAGTGTGTTAGTTTTTGTTACTTATTTTTAATAAATCCGGATTAATCGAATTGCAGGTTGTTAAAAACGTGGCGTCTCAGTCATTGGATGTAAAGAAGCTGGTTTACTTGTACCTGCTCCATTACGCGGAAAAGTACGTCGACTCGTTGATTTTCATTTTTCACGCTTTAATTTCTTTCAAATTTGACAGATTGTAAATTTGAGTATTTTAGTGGTAGTTCTGTAAGGTTTGCTGCGACATTCACTGAATACATTTTACTTTTTTTTTTATAAGTAAAAATTTATTAATATCAATAGGCATAACCAAGTACACGGGGTGTATACAAGAAAAAATAGCTGAATTCATATTACTGTATCACACACGCACTGCGGCACTTTTAGTGGGGGTTTGAAGATTTAAAAAATGTATTATTATATATAGGTTTTAATTATCTCAGGCTTACATTGCGTGGTGGTGAGTGGGAAAAGAACTTATGCTCTATTTATTTCTATCCAAGCATGTGAATAAGGCGTTTAGCCTTAACTGTTTGGTATTACTTACTTGTACTCATTTGATCGTTTAGGCGTCCAAATGAAGCGTTGCTATCTATTAACTGCTTCCAAAAGGACTTGGGGGATCCAAATGCTTTGGTGCGGGGATGGGCACTTCGAACCATGGCCGGAATCCGGCTACATGTAATTGCACCTCTTGTTCTGGTGGCTGTGGGAAAGTGTGCTAGAGATCCTTCTGTTTATGTTAGGAAATGTGCTGCCAATGCTCTTCCCAAGCTGTATGATTTGCGCCTAGAGGAACATAACTCTGCAATTGAAGAGGTCTGGTAACTTGTATTTTAAGTAATGATATCTTTTCCCAGTTTCTTATATTTTAGAAGTAGATAATATATTCCTGGGGACGAACATAAATTGAAAGGGGTTTGTCCCTGGTTTTGTGCCCTTTGCAGATTGTTGGCATATTGTTAAATGACCATTCCCCTGGAGTACTTGGAGCTGCAGCTGCAGCATTTGCTTCAATTTGCCCAAATAATTTTTCTCTGATTGGACAAAATTACCAGAGGTTATGTGAGATTCTTCTCGATGTGGAAGAGTGGGGGCAGATAATCTTAATTGGGATCCTTTTGCGCTTTGTAATAGCGAAACATGGGCTTGTTAGAGAATCCATTATGTTTTCTTTGTGTTGTACAGAGAGTTCCAATTCTGGAAAGGATGGTTCCCCTACCGAAATTTCAATAAAAGAAGACCCAGGATTTTTGTGCAGGGGTAATAACTTTGGATTAGACGTTGACGTGAGCGGGGATAATGACTTGTTAGCAAGCATGATATCCAGGTGTTATATTGAAGGGCCCAATGAATACTTATCACGGTTAAGTTACACAAATAGGGGTCCTGAACTGAATGTTGCCCAATTTACTTCTGGAAAAAGTAACAATGACATGAAGATCCTGCTGCAGTGTACATCCCCATTGTTATGGAGTAATAATAGTGCTGTGGTACTTGCAGCTGGTGGTGTACATTGGATAATGGCGCCGAGGGAGGATGTCAAAAGAATTGTCAAACCACTCTTATTTGTTCTAAGATCATCCAGTGCCTCGAAATATGTGGTACTTTGTATTTCCTTGAATTTTTTGGTACATGTATATTTCATAGGTTCCTTTTATTTGCATCACTTTCGATTCTTATGCATCATGGCAATAGATATTGCTATTGTCTTATATTTTTTTTTTATTTTCAGTATAGTCTGGAAGATGGTAGGGTGGTTATGTTACTTCACTTTTTTCAGGTTCTCTGCAACATTCAAGTCTTTGCCAAAGCTATGCCTTCTCTATTTGCTTCAAACTTTGAAGACTTCTTCATATGTTCTTCAGATTCTTATCAAATAAAAGCTTTGAAGCTTGAGATACTCTCTTCCATTGCTACAGATTCGTCCATTTCATTTATTTTTAAAGAATTTCAGGTTAATTCCCCTCTTTTTTCAATTGTGGCTTTTCAGTAACATTTAATAGACAGGTGGCCTCCTTTTGGAGGAAGATTTGTTAATGTTGGGCATTTGTCTCTATAAAACAGATTGAGCAATGATACTTATCAAAAAAAATAATAAAACAGATTGAGCAATGAAAATTTGTTAATTTTCTGTGAGCTTTACTGTTTAGATTGTTTATTCACAACAAATGTTGCGTTAAATAATTTTTTACACTTCTTAGTTTTGGCAGAAAGCAGGCGTATTAACATTATCATCATTAAAATAGAAAACATAGTCATCATTTGATGGAGTTCAGTTTTTGTTGGGTAATCCACAAATAACTGAAGTCAGTGATGTGTTACACCCCCTGTTTGTTCTGTTTGTTTTTGCTTTAATCAGATTGTTTAATTGACCGATAGAGGTTTAAGATAAAAATATACTTGTGTACAATCAAGGGGTCTGTGGTTTGTGGATTAGATCTAACCTGCATATGTCCCCAAAATTATTTTGTAGTGTGTATCTTTGTTTGGTACATCCCTTTCACCTTCCTGGGATTTTAGTGCACGAATTGATGCTTATCTTTTAGTGTGTTGCTAGGATTATGTTAGAGATCCAGACAGGAGATTTGCTGCTGATACTGTTGCTGCAATTGGTTTATGTGCACAACGACTTCCAAAAACGGCAAACACATGCTTGCAAGGGCTGTTGGCTCTGACTAGACTGGGTCTGTTGCCTGCTACTTGTTTTATTGTGAAAAATTTTATTTTTCTCCCTGCTTGTTTTGTTAAAAGCAACATTTCACAATTCAGAATTTTTGTCAAGTGACATCGAATCTGTGGAGGGAGAAGCGGGTGTTTTGATTCAAGCAATAATGTCCATTAGGTCAATCATAAAGCAAGATCCACCCAGTCATGAGAAGGTATCTTTACTTTTCTGTTGTCAAGATGGTGTCATATGTTTCTACCGTTCCCTATTCATTCTATCTGAATAATAAGATGTTTTAGAGCAAGATCCACCTAGTCATGAGAAGGTAAGGACCGCATCGAGTGGGAATAAGACAGCATGGTAACACATTTAATATTGGAGATCATTTTCTGCATCTCCTGGGTCATTTCGGGAAAGTTCAATGTAATTTATTTTTCTGTACTGTTGCATTTATGTTTGCCCTATTGTTGTTTTGTTGAATCTGATGTTACTTGGATGTGCTTCGTGCCTTTTTTTTCATTACTCTACTTAGTCTAGCTATTAGTATTTCCCCTCATTCGCATGCTACCAGTTATCTTATCATTTCAGTGTATGTGTTATTAGTGCAGCCTTAGTCTTATATCACCTTTTCTGTTGGACTGTCAGATGGCACTGCATATCTATGTGACCAGTACTTTTATCTTATATGTTATCGAGTGTAGAGAAAAAGAGGCTATAAAAGACCATGTGGTAAATTTTTTTGGTGAGCTTCTTACTGAACAAGTGGGATGGAGGCCGACTTTGAATGGGCTGGTTTTTGGTACTATAGAATTGGAGGAAGTCGCAAGGATGGAAAGGGCTTTTGAAGAGGAAGAGGTCTATGATGTAGTAAAGAAAATGGCAAAAGATAAGGCCCCCGGTCCGGACGGTTTCTCCATGGGTTTTTACCAAGAATGTTGGGAGGTGATAAAGGGGGATCTCATGAAGGTGTTTCAAGAGCTCTTCTCGGTAGGCAAATTTGAGAAAAGCCTCAACACCACGTTTCTTGCTCTAATCCCTAAAAAGGTAGGGGCCTCTGAGATTTCTGACTTTCGGCCTATTAGTCTAGTGAGTGGCACGTACAAGATCATTGCTAAAGTACTTGCTAACCGTCTAAGTGGGGTATTGGGACAGATCGTTACTAAGCCCCAAAATGCTTTTGGGAAGGGTAGACAAATACTGGATGCGGTTCTAATTGCTAATGAATGTCTGGACAGCCGTGTGAAAGCGGGTAGCCCAGGGTTGATGTGCAAGCTAGACATGGAGAAGGCATATGATCATGTTAATTGGGATTTTCTTCTATATCTACTGGGTAGGTGTGGATTTGGAGAAAAATGGAGGTCATGGATCAGATGGTGTATCTCCACAGCAAGATTCTCTGTGTTAATCAACGGCAGTCCAGAAGGTTTCTTCCCGAGCTCTCGTGGCTTGAGACAAGGGGATCCATTGTCTCCATTACTTTTTGTTATTGTTATGGAGGCACTAAGCAGGATGATTTCAGCCTTAGTGACTAATGGTTATATGTGTGGCTTTCAGATTGGAACGGCAAGTAGGGGTACCACTACCATCTCACATTTATTATTTGCAGATGATACGCTTATTATGTGTGAAGCTGAATTAGATCAACTGAGGGCTGTGAGGGCATTGTTGCTTTGTTTTGAAGCAGTGTCTGGTTTAAAAGTGAATTATGATAAATCTGAGTTGGTGCCTATTGGAGAGATTCAAAATTTGAGAGTATTGGCTGGCATACTGGGTTGCAAGATAGGGTCTCTCCCTATAAACTATTTGGGATTACCTTTGGGTTCAGCCTCGAGGGCGATTTCTATTTGGGATACAGTGATTGAAAAAGTAGAGAGAAGATTGGCAGGTTGGAAGAAAATGTATCTGTCAAAAGGGGGCCGGATTACGCTTATTAAAAGTACGCTCTCTAATTTACCCACTTACTTCTTATCCTTATTTCCTATACCGGCTAGTGTAGCGGGACGTCTTGAGAAGATACAAAGAGACTTTTTGTGGGGGGGTCTAGGTGAAGAATTCAAATTCCATTTAGTCAAGTGGGAAATGGTGTGCCGTCCGATCTCCAATGGTGGTTTGGGTATTAGAAATTTGAGGATGTTCAATCGGGCACTACTTGGCAAATGGTTGTGGCGGTATATTAAGGAACCGGATGCCTTATGGAAGATAGTGATTGAGAACAAATATGGTAGTCTTGAGGGGGGTTGGTGTACTAGAGATGTTCGAGGGGCTGCTGGTAAAGGGCTATGGAAACACATTAGGAGAGGATGGGTGGTTTTCCATCGGCACACAAGATTGCAATTGGGTACAGGTACAAAGATCAGATTTTGGAAGGATGTTTGGTGTTCCGATAATGCTCTACAAGACAGGTTTCCTACACTTTTTATGATTGCAAATGCTAAAAATGCCATGGTGGCGGAGGTAATGGAAGTTGAAGGTAGAAACATCCAATGGAATATCAATTTCTTGCGAGCAGCACATGACTGGGAGATGGGTAGTTTTGTAGACTTTTATAGTCTATTATACTCTTGTCGCCCAAATACCCAGCATACAGATGATTTGTGGTGGAGTCCAACAAGGAAAGGGATCTTCACTGTTAGCTCCTTTTACAAGGTACTTACACAAGTTCCTGACAGACAATTTCCATGGAGAAAGTTTTGGCGCAATAAGGCTCCTCTCAAAGCTTCTTTCTTTGTTTGGACAGCGGCTCTGGGGAAGGTACTTACTACGGATAATCTAAGGAAAAGAAACATAATTATAGCTGACTGGTGTTGTATGTGTAAAAAAGCGGGTGAATCGGTGGATCATTTACTTTTACACTGTGAAGTAGCCAGGACTATTTGGGATGCGGTGTTTAACAAAGTAGATTTAGCGTGGGCTATGCCAGAAACTGTGGTGGATGCTTTGGCCTGTTGGACCACAATTGGAGGTGCGAGACAGATTAAAGAGGCTTGGAAGATGATTCCAAACTGTATTTTGTGGTGCTTATGGCAGGAGCGCAATGAGAGGATTTTTGAAGACAAAGAGAGATCATTAGCGGAGCTAAAATTGTTATTTTTTAGGACCCTATGTACTTGGGCTAATGCTGTGGTCTTTAATGGCACAGATTTTCATGAGTTTTTAGTTTCTAATGCTCCCACCTAATTAGGCTGAGGGCATTAGAACATTTGTTTGTAATTGACATTTGGCTGGATGAATATATTCTTATTTTACTTATCAAAAAAAAAAAAGATTGTTAGATTTGTTTCTCTTACTTGCGATTAAGGTTCAGTTGAGTTATATCCTCAAATCACTAATCCAAATGGTTCTTATCCTGTGTACTTGGGCCATGCCTCCTTTCCTTATGGATAAAAACTCTTGATTACCTATAAAATAAACTAATTCAAATGGTTCTTCACATTTCAGTTTGATTTAGGGGATGCAGAGAATTTTGTGAATAGTAGTAAGATGGTTTGTGAATAGTAGTGAGATAGTTTGAGTTAAGTATTTATTGGATTTTGGGAAATGAGAGAAAAAAAGTTTAATAAAAAATATTATAAAGTTAAAATATTGTTAGAATATAATTTTTTAATATTATTTTTGTTGTGGGATTTGAAAAAGTTGAATTGTTATTTATTTTTTGTTTGAAAGTTTTGGAAAGTTGTAATGATTAGTTTGAAAATGTTTGTGTTTGAATGATGTTTGGAAAGGAAATGAGATGAGATAAGATGGAAATTGTTTCCAAACATCCCCTTAGTCTCTGCAGCACATATGTTAGTGATGTGTATGTGGAATTGCCAAGTATTCTTCGATTTTAAAGCAACCTTCCCTTTATCTTTCACAGGTTATAATTCAGTTGATTCGTAGTTTGGATTCAATCAAGGTACCTGCAGCCCGTGCGATGATTATTTGGATTGCAGGGGAGTATTGCTCTTTGGGGGATACAATACCCAGGATGTTGACCACAGTACTCAGTTATCTTGCTTGGCACTTCACCACAGAAGCATTGGAAACAAAGCTCCAGATACTTAATTCTATTGTGAAGGTATGTAAGAAAACTCTTCTATTACTTTAATGTCATTGACTAGTGTATATGCATATGATAGCTGAGAACATCTTTTTGCATTTAGTGTCACTTGCTTTCATCCCTCCTCATTGATTTATTCTACTAATGCCACATTCGGATGAGGGATTTTGATGTAGATTTTACTCCAAGTTGCAATTTGGATTAACAAGAGAATTGTCTAAAAAATTTTTTAGAATTTTGAAGTTGGGATTTTCAAGCATTTAATCTCAAAGTTTAAATTTTACGGGAATGTGTCATCACACGAATTCCATTAATATCGCCATTTGTATACCATTACTACTCTTCACCCTGCCCCACTATTGTTGTTGCAGTTGCCACCACCATGCTTTCACGGCCTGTTGTCCCCACGACGTTTATCATCACCGCCGCCACCGTTGGCACTTCAATCACTATCATTGCCACAATTGCTTTCATGTTGCTACCCCCATCATTGTTATCATTGTTTTCACCATCCCCATATTAGCAGTGCCTTTATGTTGCTGCCATTGTTGCACTCACATTGTTGCCACCACCACCTTCCTCCTTATTATCAACCTTTCTATTGTCACCTCTGTGACCACCATTGCTGCACAATAAGCACTGCCTTCATCACCATCATAACAATCATGTTATAGCAACACTGCCTTTGTTGCCAGCATTTTTGTGTGCTGTAGCTGTCACCTCCATTACCATTTTTAACATCATCACATTACATCACTCTTATCAGAAGTCATTGACTCCATCATAACCATCATATTTATAACTACCATAACACTTTGTTTTCTTAAATTTTAATTATAATCCAAATAATGGATTTTAAATTGATTGAATTGAAATTCACATCAGTTTGGAATTCTAAGAAAAATTGAAGTTTTCATCCTAAATCTTTGTTGCTAGAAATGTGTAAGGAGTGTGATGTTTGGATATAAGTGCTCTTCCAAAACCATATCCACGAGTTCCACGCAATACCCAAGTTCCATCTTGGGTATTGCGTGGGTGATGCCTAAGAGGGCATTGGATCTATTGGCTTGTTGGAATGGAGTAAGGGGAAATCATCAAGTAGTGGAGGTTTGGAGGATGGTGCCTTTATGTCTTATGTGGTGTATATGGAACGAGAGGAATGGTCGTTGCTTTGAAAATAGAGAACGCTCTTGGGGGGGTATTAGAGAATTGTTTTACATATCTTTGTTACTTTGGGCTAAGGTTATTGTATTAGAGGGGGGTTAATTTTAATGATTTGTATGCTTCTTTCTTTCCTAGTAGGCTGTAATTAGGTATATCTCTCTTGTATACTACCTGTGTATTTGGGTTTTGCCTAATTATGATGATCAATAAACTTTTCTTATAAAAAAAAAGTTTAATTTTTCGTTCTTTATGTACCTTGGTGTATTGGGGGAGATTTTAACGTGACTAGGTTCCCTAGTGAAAGATCAGGGAGGGGCACAATCTTGCTATGGTAGAATTTTCGGATCTAATCTTTGAATTGGGTCTTATGGATTTACCTTTGATGGGAGGTGATTATACTTGGGCTAATAATCAAAGCTGGTCAAGATTGGACAGATTTCTCATATCTCCTTCTTGGGAGATTCATTTTCCAGATTTGTGTCAAAAAAGGCTTCCAAGGATAAGCTCAGATCACTTTCCGGTTATGTTGGATTGTGGCAGCATTCAAGGGGGTAGAAGGCCTTTTAAGTTTGAGAATATGTGGCTAAAAACAGAGGGGTTTGTGGATTTGATTAGGCAATGGTGGAATTCTTTTCAACTACAAGGTACTCCTAGCAATGTGTTGGCTGGAAAATTAAAGGCTTTGAAGAAGGAATTGAAGACATGGAATGAGCAAGTATTTGGGGATGTAAATTTGCAAAAGAAGAATTTATTTCAAGAGTTACAAAGCTTGGAGGGAGTAGGAGATGAGCTAAACCGAAAAGGGCAAGTGGTTTCTGAATTAGAAAGGCTGCTACTTATGGAGGAAATTTCTTGGAGACAAAAGTCAAGGGCATTGTGGCTTAGGGAGGGGGACAAGTGTACAAAATTTTTCCACCGAGTTGCGAACTCACATAGGAGGTTTAACACTATAGAGTCCATGAATATTGATGGAGTCACTTCTAATGTTCAAGCTGAGATAAAGGATCATGTGGCTGGATATTTTGTAAATTATTGTCGGAACCTTATGTGGAGGCCTACTTTAGATGGACTAACTTTTGAGACCATTGACCAAAGTAGTATGGATTGGCTAGAGAGACCATTTGAAGAGGAAGAGGTTCAGCTGGTAATCAGAAAAATGAACAAGGATAAAGCTCCGGGACCGGATGGATTTACTATGGCCTTTTTTCAGACTTGTTGGGAGGTGGTAAGGGAGGATGTCATGCAGGTTTTTCAGGAATTTTACAGTTTGGGCAAATTTGAAAAGAGCTTGAATGCTACTTTTATTGCACTAATCCCTAAAAAGGCGGGTGCATTAGAGGTACAAGATTTTAGGCCTATCAGTTTAGTGGGAAGCATTTATAAAATACTTTCCAAAGTCCTTGCTAATAGGATGAGCACAGTTATGGATAAGATTATCTCCACGACTCAGAATGCCTTCGTTAGAGGGAGACAAATCTTGGACTCGGTCCTTATAGCAAATGAGTGTTTGGATAGCAGAATCAAGACGGGTGAACCAGGTATCTTATGCAAACTAGATATGGAGAAGGCCTATGATCATGTTAACTGGAACTTCTTGCTCTATATGTTGAATAGATGTGGGTTTGGGGAAAGATGGAGGAAGTGGATGAAGCATTGCGTGTCAACGGCCCGTTTCTCGGTATTGGTAAATGGTGAACCTGTGGGCTTCTCCAATAGCTCGAGGGGCCTAAGACAAGGGGATCCATTATCACTCATTTTATTTGTTCTCATCATGGAGGCTCTAAATAAAATGGTGTCGGCTGCGGTAGATGGGGGATTTTTTTCAGGATTTTCAGTGGGTGATAACAATCATGGGTCCATCATTATTTCACACCTTTTGTTTGCGGATGACACATTGCTGTTTTGTGAGGCAAATGTAGGACATGTTCAAGCTTTGAAGGCTATCTTACTTTGTTTTGAAGCGGTATCAGGGTTGAAGATTAACCTTGCTAAGACGGAGATGGTTGCGGTGGGGGAGGTTGGTAACATTAGGGGGTTGGCGAACATTTTGGGATGTGTGGTTTCTTCGTTGCCATTGAGGTATCTCGGTCTTCCGTTGGGGGCTCCTTTTAAGGCTAAAACAATTTGGGAGGAGGTGGTGGAGAAAATAGAGCGTAGGTTGGCTGGGTGGAAAAGATTGTATTTAACCAAAGGTGGGCGTATCACTCTTATCAAGAGTACTCTATCTAATCTCCCCACATACTTTTTGTCTCTTTTTCCCCTCCCCATCAGCATTGCAAATAGAATAGAGAAACTTCATCGGGACTTCTTATGGGGTGGAATAGGAGACGAGTTTAAATTTCATTTAGTAGGATGGGATAAGGTTTGTACCCCTTTGAGAGATGGAGGATTGGGCGTTCGGAATATGAGGGCTTTTAATAAGGCTCTAATGGGCAAATGGTTGTGGCGTTATAATAAGGAGAGGGAAGCTTTGTGGAAAGGGGTGATAGACATGAAGTATGGAAGTACTCGGGGGGGAGGGGGGGGTGTTCTAGAGAGGGGAGGGGGGCATATGGTGTGGGGTTATGGAAGTTCATACGGAAAGGTTGGTGCTCCTTCGTTCGTCATACTCGGCTATGTTTGGGGAATGGCAATCGGATTAGCTTTTGGCATGATGTGTGGATGGGAGACACGGCGTTGAAGGAGGCTTATCCCCCTATTTTCAGAATTACACGGGACAAAGAAGCTATGGTGGCTGACTTGAGGGTTATTACTAATGGCATACAAGAATGGAACATTAGCCTTACTCGTGATACACATGATTGGGAAGTGGCGGAGCTGGTGGAGTTTCTTAACTTGCTGTATACTGCTGATATGGCTATCACAAATGAAGATGAGATGGTATGGAGACCTTCTAGGAAAGGGATTTTTTCTGTACGCTCCTACTATGAATCTTCTACCATACAACAGAGGCAGATTTTTCCTTGGAAGAACATTTGGAGGAGTAAGGCACCTACAAAGGTGGCTTTCTTTGTCTGGACAGCAGCTTTAGGGAAGATTCTGACTATTGACAATCTTAGAAGACGGGGTTTAATTATCACAGATTGGTGTTGTATGTGTCGAAATAGTGGTGAATCAGTGGACCATCTACTCTTACATTGTGAGTTTGCAAGAGAAGTTTGGAATTATTTCTTTTGTAGAATGGGTATTGCATGGGTAATGCCGGGAAGAGTGGTGGAACTACTAGCAAGTTGGAGAGGGATTACTGGGACACCACAGATAGCAGCAATGTGGAAGATGGCTCCTTTATGTATTCTTTGGTGCATTTGGTGTGAAAGAAATGATAGACTTTTTGAGGATCATGAACGTTCCTCAGAAGAATTTAGGATTTTTATGTGGAAGACTCTTTTTATGTGGGCCATTGCTTTAGATTTGCATGGTCTCAGCTTCCATGATTTCCTTGTAACTGTTTTTAGTTCCTAATTAGGTGTATTCACATGTATACTTCCAATGTACCGGGGATATGCCTACTCTTTGATAAATAAAATATCTTATTACTTATCAAAAAAAGTCACTCTATATGCAGACACTCATGCTATTGATTTTTTTTTTTTTTTTTTTTTACTTATGAAAAATTCAATTCACTTAAAAATTCACATGCTCATTCTAGTAAAGATTATTGGCTGGTGAGTTTCTTTGATTACTATGACATGCATTGAGATTTGCAAGTTTCTAGTATGCATTACATATCAATAAATGATTTAAATTGAATTCTCAGATTTTATATTTGTAAATAGGTGTCGTATTTTTTTAATTAACACTTAAGGAGCGCTTTCTTCTATTTCTCTTCCACACCCCCTCTCAAAATTGTGTGAATTGTGGATGCTTTCCCACTGCTTCTTGTGGAGTTCTTCAAAATAATTTGATTTTTAACTTGCTTGATTGTAGCACTTAATGAGAAAATTCGTGCTTGGTCTTTTAATTGGCCATTTCTACAGGTATTATTATTTGCAGAAGGAGAAGATCTTTGGAGCTTCAAAAGAGTCTTAAATTATGTGCTTGAACTGGCTGAGTGCGACTTGAACTACGATGTTCGTGACCGTGCACGTTTTTTAAAGAAGATTTTGTCATCTAATTTAGATCCTCAAGGACTCGAGGAAGAAGCAAATATTATTCCCCAACATAAGGAGCTATCACATGTACTTGCAGAACACATATTTGGGGGACAGACAAAGCCAGTTTCCCCTGAACCCATGAACTGCCGGTTTTATCTTCCTGGTTCTCTTTCACAGATAGTTCTCCATGCAGCTCCAGGGTATGAACCCCTTCCAAAACCTTGTAGTCTGCTATGTGATGACATCAACCTCTCTAATGTATGTGAAGGGACAAATGCCTTGGAGAGTGCCAAAAATAGTGACTTCTATGACACAGATGATCATGGCTCATTATCTGGGTCTTTGGATGAGGAAAGCACTTCTGATTATAGTCGCCAGGATTCCATTACCAAATCAAGCATCAGCTCTGGTGGTGATGGGACCAGCTCTGCAAATGACGATGATGACAACTTGGATCCACTGATTCAGATTTCAGATGTTGGCAATGCTTGTGAAAATCAGAATGGAGTTTCTCACTCTGGGTCTGCCGATTTGGGGGAATTGATATCAAAGAGAGGTCTTGAATCCTGGTTAAATGATCAGCCTGCTTTATCCAGTGCGAGTACATCAGAACCAAGTCAAGTCTCTATATCTACAGCAAGAATCTCTATTGGGGATATTGGACGCCAGGTTAAAATGAAGAGCTACACACTCTTAGATCCTGCAAACGGAAATGGGTTGAAGGTGGATTATACATTTTCATCTGAAGTTTCGACCATATCCCATCATCTTGTATGTGTAGAAGTTTTCATAAAAAATTGTTCTTCAGAGGCCATGTCTGACATTTTTTTACAAGATGACGAATCTATCAAACGCTCTTATTCTGCAGATCAAACAATAGTTGCCACTGACAGGTGATTGTTATCCATAACTGTCAATGGATGTTGGCCAGTTCTTTTTTGTGGGTTTTATAGTGTGCTGTTCCTAGAGATTTTACTCATGTCATTGGTTGCATACATTTGACGTCAACATATGAGACCCTATGTTTGGTCCATGACTGAAGTCTAGATAAATTGTTGATCATAAAGGTACAATTATGATTTTTAATGCAAAATGTGATCTGGTTTTGGGGCGGGAAAATTTTGTGCCACTCCCTTTGTTCCATAACTTACTGTTTTACAAAAATTACTTTTTTACTGAAACCAAAATTACTTTTTTACTGAAATTTAGTTGTTTTTAAAATCAAATTTTAACTTCACCAAATTTTTTATCATGGAGATATTAAGGTGACCAGATCCACCTTAGTTTCAGCCATCACAACCGCAGTTTCACAAAAATCATTTATGATTGTATACACTCAACAGTATCTCTGTGACCACAGATTTTTCCTCCTCTCCTCCCAATCCCTCCTTATGCTGGGATTTAAAGCACTTTGTTGAATCTTTCTATCTTGGTGCTGCAGCTCTTTGGAATCCCATAATGACATACCAATTATAGTTTCTATGGAAGAGATCACTTCTCTGGAACCTGGTCAGACAGCAAGGGGGATTATCCAGGTTCGCTTCCATCATCATTTATTGCCTCTGAAACTCGCCTTATTTTGCAATGGCAAGAAGCTTCCAGTTAAGTTGCGGCCAGACATTGGATATTTTGTAAAACCACTTCCAATGGATATTGAAGCCTTTACTGATAAAGAATCTCGTCTCCCAGGAATGTTTGAATATGCAAGGAGGTCAGTCACCATATTGAATCCTCTTATAAGTCACCACATTGAATCCTCTTATAGTGCTTTCTTTTCTTCTTTTTCTTCCTTTTTTATCTTCTTCAGTTCCTTGTACTGTCTCAGAGGTGGTTTTAGGTTCACAAATAGTGATGTTCAGGTTAATGTCAAACTAGAGACAGAAATTAGGCAACTATTTCTGTGTGAGTGAGAGAGAGAGAGAGAGATGTGAACTGCAATATATGACTACCAGGTGGATAAATGGTGAATGCATTCGTTCTCCTTTTTCAATGCTTGGGTTTCAATCCTGTTACTCATTATAGTGGGTTCCTCGTTCCATGCATCCAATGAAGTCTACCCTTCTTAGGTTTGCCTTGGCCATGGGTAGGAGATGGTACCGCCACCTTCCTCCCTTCTTCTGCAGTGCATAAGAAAGAAAATGATATAAATGATTTGCAAATCTGTCACACATCAAGATTCATTGATATATGGTTATATATTGATTTATGGAGACAGTTCTGTTTCTACTGCTGTTCTATTAATTGCTTGATAATGGGATTTCAGTCGTCTTATACTACTATTTCCTTATAAATTTCAATCTTCTTTCATTTTCTAAATTGTATTCTCTTGCATTATCCACAACAGTTGCACGTTCACCGATCACATAGGGGAGCTAAACAAGGGCAAGGACGAGAACCTAGTAATAAAAGACACCTTTCTTGTAATCTGTGAGTGCCTAGCATTAAAGATGCTTGGGAATGCAAATCTTTTCCTTGTATCAGTGGATATGCCGATCGCTGCTAACCTGGATGATGCATCTGGTTTACGCTTACGATTCAGCAGTGAGATCTTGAGCAATTCAATTCCCTGCTTGATTACCATTACTGTTGAAGGAAAGTGCTACGACCCATTGAAAGTGTCCATTAAAGTCAACTGTGAGGAAACTGTATTTGGTTTAAATATGTTGAACAGAGTTGTGAATTTCTTAGCCGAGTCCTCTCAAGCCCACTTATAATTGGCCGTATTGGGACAAATGTGAATTTTTGGGAAGAAGATAGCTGGTAAACTCAAAGAAATTGACTCATTGTTTAAAATATATGGTTGAATTTGTTATTTCATTCCAGCTTTTTAAACATTCTTGACTTTCTTTATACCAGTATTATAATGTAAAATAATCACATTCCAGAAGCCACAAAGGTTCACATTTAATAGTAGAAGCATGCGATAGTTTGGATGTAAACCTTGTTTTTTATAATTTCTCCCTATCTACATTCCTCCATTGAAACATTTTGCATGAAACAGTTTGGGTGGAAGCCTGGAATGTGATTATTTTGTGTTTATGAAGCAATTATAGAGCGTAGATAGTTCTGTAATTTTGATCTCGGTAGAGTTGGCACTTGAGCAATTACAATAAAATTATTTTCATAATATTTGCATGCTGTACAGGACATTGCTATGCTGCTTTGATTTGCAGTTCCTTGGAAATCGGCAGCTACATGGAATTCCTTGCTCTTCTTCTTTTCCACTCACGAAGGGAATAGGTAGCGGAACTCAGATTCATAAGGTTGGATTTCAACCATTCTGGAAATAGGAGATCTTGTTTCCCCATTTAGGCACTCCATCATCAATCTCTTCAAGGACCCAGAACGAGGCAATTGGCTGTAAATCCATTCTAGTAGTGATTCCATGTCATCTGCGAAATCTCTCATATGCCATTGCAAAAGCTTGGGCACTACAATCTTTCTCTTGCTCGTCACTCCCACTGAAGCTTCCAAATACTCTACTTTTGCCCTCCCCAGTTCATTCACCACTTCATTTGGGGTGTATACTCTTATCTGCACATTGGGGAACTTTTCTTTTCATCGACCTTACTGAGTTTCTACATGTTACTCCAAAAACAAATTAATGGGAAATTTTGTTTCAGTTAAATGAATTGAGAGTGAGTTAAAACTCACTGCTGGTGAGGACCAACTGCCTCGGCATAGAGCAAATGTCACATTGGGTTCTGGATAGCCCAGACCATACGCATGGCGTAGTAGTGTTTCTTTCTCGTCCGGATGGCCCTTGCAAGTAGATCAGTTGAGTTCGTTAGGCAAATATAGAAAATACCGAAGGAATTTGGGCAACTAACACAAATTTGACTTTGGTGTGAGGTTATGAAGTATAAAAAAAACATTTGTATTTTAAATCCCAACAAGTATTTTTTATCTTTAAAACGTTTGTAGAAATATAACGTGTACTGATGAGATAACATTCAGCCAGCAGATGTTAATCTGGCATACTTGCTTTGGTTCCCATGGATGTCGGAGAATAAAATGCTCGATAGCCAAAACATTCAGTACTATTCCACCCACATTCACAACGGCCTGTGTGAAAATGAAACCATCTTATATCAGCACAATGATTTGGAATTCTGAGTTTGCCCAAGATTAGGATACCCAGAGAGTGACATACCTTATTCATAATCGCCAGCAATTTAGCCTGTGTCGAAGGTAGCCCATGATCTAGAAATGCCTGCAAATTGATGAGAAATCATAAGTGAACTAATAGTGCCACATCTAACTTATCTGCCCAATGTGATCTCGTTGTAGGCTTAGGATTTTCTTAAGGTACATGCATTATGCAGGCATTGTAGACATTTATCCAAAATGCTAACTTCTGTTTGTAGGTCAAAAAAGTCAAGTCTACATAAGATAGCTTGTGCATCAAAACCCTGCCAAAAGAGTGAAGAAAGCATGAGATTAATTGGTTGGCTTTTGCTTTATAAGTAATTATCAATGTGTTTAATTATCCAGAACCAACCTGAGTCTCCTCATTGCTGGTAAGCACTCTGATAATCGGCTGATGTCTAACGAGCTTCTTGTGATTTGGATGAGGTTCTTGTATTGCCCAACATCCCTGACAGTGCCATCGAAATCTGACAATACGCTGTAAGGATCAAGATTTGAGGCATTGCCGGCAAATAGGAGTGTGGGTGTTCTGCAATTGAAAGTGGTCTTTGCCACGAAGCCTTTTGATTTCATGCAGGCTAGAGAGAGCTTTGGAGCTATAACGGATCCTTCTCTGTCCACGGATGTATGGTTGAGCTCGAGAAATATGCTGATTAGGCATTTTATCAGTTTCTCTGACAGTTCATTTGGTTTCTCCAAACCAGTTTCTTTATTGATATGGCATTGGTTTCGGCTCAATCTCCTGGTATGCCTCCTTGACATATGATATTCTTCTGTTCATCACGCCCAAAACCAATAGAGGAAAACAAATAGTGAAAGGAAAGAAGATGAAGAATATAAATATGCATTTTTACATAAATAATAACGTGTTACTTTACATAAACATTATTTTTTTGGGAGGGTTTACATAAAGATGTTTCAGCATGTTGTTGGCATGTAACAGGACCATCCAATCTATGGGCCCACTATTTTCGGAGGTCAAATGTAATCTCAAAGGAGGATCTTGCTGATGTTAATTTCAACCCCTAGTGTAAGAGCGAGGTTTATGAACAGTCTTCTAGGAAAAAATCTTTAGCTTACCTTGGGATCTTGTAGAAGACATGCTTAGGATTTCTGATACAGAACCCAATGATGGTCTTCTTTCCTTTGTGATTCTTTCTTTCCTGAATTCATCATAGTTTTGTGATCTGGATCGCTGATCATTAAGCACAGCCCGGTTCTCTGGTCCACATAGTAAGTGACTGTCTTTTGGTAGATCTCTTAAATGCTCGATTTCTGTTCCTCTGTTCTGTTCCCTCTCCTGGTACAACCGTAGTTTTAGTTCCTCAATTTTTCTCTCCAACCATATTATCTCTTCCTGAACCACTACTAGTTCTTCCAGAAGCACCTGAACCTGCATTGTACATTAACATTACTCTCTAAGCACATGCAGGGCCTAACTTACCTGCATTGTACATTTATTTTACTCCCTGAGCCCAGGTAGGGCCTAAAGTTACTGAGCTATGATTGTTATCCTATTTTGCTCATACCTGAGGTGGAAGCAATGAGAAAAGACTTGGGTGGGAGGAAACTGGCCCCTCAAGTGCAAAGCGCAAAACCCTGTTAAGTGCCTGTTCCCCATTTAGCTCTCCTTGTAGTTTCATGACCTGCACATAAATATGCTTTGAGAAAGTTATATTTTCTTTGGATTCTAATACGAAGAAAGGAAGGAAAAGAGCACAAGTTGTCACCTCTTCCTCGAGGTCGAGTCGTTTCTGCTGCTCCTCTCCTCGTTGCATTAGTAGGTCTTCAAATTTCATTGCACACTCAAAAGAGGAAGGAACTCTTATAATATAACAGTCTGAGACCAAATAAATGAAATGGTAGGGGATTAGTATGGTGGGTTCGTGAGTGCCACTAAAGTATATATGTAGGGCTGAAAAGGGTACACCCCAAGAAGAAAGAGAAGGAGAAAAGCATGAGGGTGTGCGGTGGAAGGATCCATTTGGCTGCTGTGATTAGACAGTTGGTATTTTGCGGTATATTTGTGTAGTGCATGGCCATCCCATGAATACCCTCTTAAGTCATAAATAAAGTATATTTTCATTTATGTCAACGGTGGGTTGGGAGACGTGAAGCCCATGAACTAGAACAGTTAAAACACTCTGGAAAAACGTAGAAAAATGAAAAATCAATTATGCCAAAAACCGCCGTCTGTGGGATTCGAACCCACGACCACGTGGTTAAAAGCCACGCGCTCTACCGACTGAGCTAAGACGGCTTTGACGATATTTATCGTTTTAAATTTATCTTGATGTTTTGAACGATGAAATTTGGTGATTTTCGTGAATTTGACTATCTGAGGGTGCAGTCAGGACCGTAGTTAAACCGCCAACATTCTAATATCGATGTTATCTATAAATGTTATATCAACACACCACCATTGCAAATGCAATTTAAGCTACAAAGCCATGTTGATGTTGTTTAAGATTGAAAACAAGATGTACAATCACAGATTAACATTGACTTGTACGTGGCTGTTTTTGTTACAATAAAGGAGAAGCTCTTCAAATTACAGGACTAAAAAGATGTCACCATTAGTCTGAGGTGTGGGAGGCAGTGAGAATGGTCGTAGTGGACGCTTTTGATTTATTTGAACTTTGTGGAGAAACAACTGTTAAAAAATAAAAACAACGACGATAACCTTTTCTCGAATTATACTATATGCTATATCCTCGTCTTGTTATGCTGAAAGAACCTTATCCATCAAGCTTAGATTAGTTTTTATTATTTAAAATGAAGAAATTCAATGATTGATTGGTAATGGTAATACCTTGTCAATACAACGAGATGAAGGTGTAGCCCTCATTTTTATTTTATTTTTTTACAAAAAAAATCCACTCACTGATCGAATGGGGCATGAAGTTAATACATATTAATAGATCAGAAAGACTTTCATTGCTACTTCAGTTGTATGATATCTTGAAAATTCCATGTGGACCAAGGCAGCAAGGGAACTAGTAGTGGTTGCTCTGCTTCCATCCCCCAAACTCCTCTTCATTATATTTCTCTTCTACCTTCAAAATCGAACAAATAAATGAAACCCACGTCAATCAAACAAGACGCTAGCACTGTTAAAGATGTCACATTTTCGTTAGATCATGTATCACTCTGCCAATCGTTTCCTCCTGCTCGCGGAAAACATTTAACATCAGTGTTATTTAGTAGTATTTACAAAAACCCAATACATCCTAAATCCACCATCACATTGTCAATCCCATACTTGGAGATGTCAAGTACTGTAGCATCAATTTCCTTCCTTTTCAATATAATTTTGAAAGCTTTACAACCAGCTTTCAGAGTCCATGAGATTTACAGATACCTTTTTGGTGAAAGTGACGCCAACTTCAATCTCTCCACAATAAGTTTGGTCGACTCGAACCACGCTATACTTGCGAGGATGTAATTCAGCAGTCCCATTCTCCACTCCTACTGCTAATAAATCCTCCACGTAGATGCTGCACTTGAAAAAATTGATCAAGCATGAGAGAGGAGACTTAAAGAACAAAGATGTATGTGCCCATCAAATGTTGTTTTGGTTGTGTATGATGAGATTAGCATATCAGTTTGACCTATTACTACATAATCAGCACAACAAATTAACTAAATTTTTTTGAAGAAATTAAGAAATATTTCTGTAAGTCTTGAAAATCTAAACTACTGTAAACAATAAACATATGCTGTAATAATATCTTACGTGGCTTGCCCAATGAAGTCGTCAGTAGAGAATGTGTCATTATCCATGATTTTGAGAATGAGTTTGTACTGGTCCCCTACCCCTGGATACTCTACCCTGAATGTCAATTTCTCATTCCACACTGGAGACGCACCTTGACCTGCACCGCCGGTATATTTTTCTTAGAATTGGCTGAAACTGTAGAAGAAGCATACATATACTGCTATGCATATAAGCATTTGCCTTGGTTCTTGGGGATTCTTGGTTTGTACGAGTATTATTTATATTGGTATTTCCCTTTGGTGAATTCATCAAACAGTTTGAAGTTTCGAACTTTTAACTTAAAATACTGTGCAAATCTAAAGGAGCATGTCAAAGCTTGGAATAGAAAAAAAAAATGTCAGTGGACAGTAGCAATCAATTTTGCGACCCAAACAATTAACCTTAAAAACAAGAAATTTAGCGCCTCCAATCTTCATGTTCTGTTAGCTAAAATGTTGAATTGGCCTTCTTTTTATCAGAGGGAGTTGTCTCCACTATATCCTATATTTAAGGTTTAAGAAACAATATTAGCTTATTAACATTGGTTAGTGCAGAATTTCCGTAATGACATACCTGAGCATTCCCTTGATCAGTCATAATGAATAAGATTAGCTCAATATCAATTACGTTAGCAATGCACACTGTGTGGTGCTTCCGAGAAATAAGTGTGAAGTTGGAATCGAGACAGAACTAACCTCGGGCCACGCTGCTCTTGCGTTCTTGACTTTTGTATTGAATCAGAACATAAGGATCCATACGACCTGCAATACATCTCATACAATGATAAATTTGCCAGGATTTGACGTGACTATAGTGGGTCGGAGGTCATATCAAGATCAGTGAGGATCCATTGGAATCAATCCTTCAATTTTACCCAAGACTTTCATTAAGATTAATACGTACAAACTAGTGTAAACTTCGATAAATTTCGTAGATGTTCGTGATGATGATTCACATGGAATTGAATGATACTTTATATTGGTTAAAACGGGAATCAGTATGGTATTTAATATGAAGCTTTTGAACACCATAAATATGGAGGACAAACCGCAAGGCGCAGCAAAGGAGAAAAGAAAAAGGGGAAAAAGATGCACTTGTTTATATGTAAAATTATACCGAAGAGATCAGAGTCTCCAAAGCCTTTTGCATTCACCAGCAGCACCTCCATTGTCCCAATTGCCATCTCTGTCTCTCTTCTCTTCTATTCTCTCTCGATGAAGTTCAATTTCATCAAAATTCCAAGAAGCGTCTCTCAGCATGACTCTTGCATGGCTTACATATACTATCGAAGACTTGCAATGAGTAGTTGAAAAACTGACCAACGGGGAGGTCAGGATTTAAGAATGAACAAAGGCAAGATTGGCCAACTTATGGAATTTTCCTCCTATTGATCAATGCTATGAAATATCAACTGCCCGGCACGTTTGACTTGGAAAAATAAATAGAGAAAAACGAATGGAATAAAATGGGGGCAACCAAGGAATGAAGAGTCATTTTAAAAAGGATCTTCTTGGAAGCACTCCATTTAATAACGAATACATTTGACCCAACTACTAAAAAGCTACGGATTAAAATTTTTTTAAAAAAATGATTTATAAAATTCAGTTAAATATAATATAAAACGGTGCCAAGTGAAACTGTCGCATTAAAAAGCCAATGACCAGGCCAAAGTTGGGTTCACAATTTCACATTGATCTTTCATTCACCTACACGCGTGCATTGAAGGATCACACCACATTTTTTAAAATTTTTTAATTTTTTAATTTTTTAATATTTTCATTATTCATATATTAAATTTTTGATAAAAGAAAAAAATAATAAAAATTAAAAAAAGTGTGGTGTTTGAAAGTTGTATAAATAGTAAGAGGTTGTGTAAATTTTTTCCTAATATATTACTTCACAATTTTGTTATGCAAATTCCAATGTAATTACAAAATGGTAGTTGATTAAATTCATCGACTTCAACAGACGTGATAATTTCACAACAAAATCTCAACTCCGGTCTTCAATACAGCAGTCACCAAAACAGGTTTAAGCACTTGTGAAATATATGTGCGTGCTCAACATACAAGTAATTCAGATCATTTTTTATTTTTATTTTTTAATTTGGTGTGTTTTGGTTGGGCGGGGGGTTGCATTAAACTGTAAGCCACGCATGCCAAACAAACGACCGGAAATTATATAATCTCTCAACACTGAATTACCAAAGTTGAAGCACAATATAGATGAAATCAAACCATCAAACCTCTATGGGTCGTGTCCGAGACATGCAACACAGATTCTTTTGCTTACTTCCTACAGTTCCACACAGACCTAAATCCACGACCTACAGTTCCACACAGACCTAAATCCACGACCGTTCCCAATATGCATACCATTGGAACCAATGTTACAGTATGAAAATTCATCTCGCCTTTCCCTTTCCCTTATCTGCTGCGCCTGGGTGACAAGTCCGCAGACCTAGACCTGGATCCAGAGGGTGATCTTGAGGCTCTACCAGGCGAGGACCTCCAGTGACCACGTGATTCCTCGGCCGCATATGCTGATTTCCTATAACAACATATTTGACATAAGCATATACACAGGGAAAAAAAAAATACACAATTATTTGACGAGTGCTAGTTACCAGAAATTTTACATAAATACTGCCAGGGATGCAGTAAAAGCCACACAAACATGGGCTAGCCATCAAACCCATTTAACCAACCCCCACACAGGCAACATTCTATGAGAGGTCAACTAAAATGACTTGCAAGTGACCAGAAACAATTTCTGTCTGTATCCATATAATAACTATTTAAAACACTCAATAGCGCAAGTCATTTTTTCCTCTTTTGCAATATAAGTTCCACAACATAACAAGTGAAAGGCACTTAGAATCCAGTTTGGAAATTATGATAGCTATGGTGTCCGTTTGCAATCACTTCATCACCATGAAGCAACACAGGTAACAGTACACCTATGCATTGAGCAAGGTACAGGTAAATAATTCAAACAGTTTAGACAGATTCTGAAACTTACTCGCGATGCCCATTGCCATTTTCATTTTGATCAACAGCATTACCGTAACCTGGAGAATAAGACCTGCCTTGATCAACATCTCGCTCTCTTCGAGGACCTCTTGGTGACCGTGGGTGGTCTGCTTGCCTTCTACTTGGGGAAGCCGAGTAGTCACCCCTTCGTCTTGGTGCAGGTGAGTAGGACCTGTTAATTCAACAATCATTTACAAACATGCTAACCTGCCCAACTGACCACAGGTATAAAGATTATGGTAGTTTGGGAACTTGCAAGCGTACCTTGAGCGGTATCGATTTCTAGAACCGGAAGGCTGGCGAGGGGAGCGTGAACGGGATAGTGAACGAGACTGAGCACGCCCTGAGAGATATCAGGTTCAAAGAAGAATATTTTAAATAGGAGTTGCATAATTGTTTTTACAAGTATAATCGGAGTTGCATAATACGAAAATGAAAAAAAATACAAAGCTTTCTGCAGACCAAAATATGACAATAAATCGACAAAAATCATAAAACTTTCAGCTTCGTAACTTCAACCTCTAATCATTAGAATCTCACCAAACAATTCATTTGGCAACCATATTTATAGGTAACAACTGAGTTAGATACAAGCGGATTGCAAGCCAGGTGCCTAACTGTGGGTCCATGAAAATGCTACTCTCAGCAAACAATAGCAGCTGAGCTAGCAGGCATCTTTGAATAAATAACATCCAAATCTCTAGAAAGGAAATTAATCTTATCAATAAGAGCATAGCTATTGACAAGAAAACAGCTATCATCTTCAAAGGTTTCGATTAATAAAAAAGTTTTAAAACATTTTAATTGCTACAAACTAGTTTCAAAGTTGAAAACAAATGAAGTATTCAGCTTTATTGGCCTTCAATGAGAACAAGATTTTAAAGAGAGGCCATGCCAATTGGATGCAATTCATTACTGATCCATTAAAACTTCAAAACAGTAACTTAGTATGGAAAGAGGTGCTTAGTTGAAACCCTAGACATCAAGTCTTT
This sequence comes from Juglans regia, assembly GCF_001411555.2. Classification (NCBI taxonomy): domain Eukaryota; kingdom Viridiplantae; phylum Streptophyta; class Magnoliopsida; order Fagales; family Juglandaceae; genus Juglans; species Juglans regia. The sequence goes on along the minus strand of NC_049907.1, from coordinate 50,437,438 downwards.
TCCAGGAATTTTTCAGGCATGGGTTTTAAAAGCCTCGTACTTCCAAACATGAACTTGAGCTTCAGAGGGGGATACCTAAATCTGTCGATCTCCCTGAAGTTCAGGACTGGTTACAAATGGACCTACTCAAACACACATACCGTGCTAAAATGCAATTACACAGTTCAAAAAGCGCCTGAACACAAAAGTTCCTAGTTTACAGCAGGTACTCACCATGAAAAAGAGAGAAGGAAACACTATTTTTTAAAGTAAGATGAAATTGATTATTTGGGGCCAATCATCTTAACTTGCAATCTAAACTACCCCAATTTTCTTAGAAAAGTTAACAGATTACATGCATTAAATGCAACTATCCCAACAAACGGGAATCTTAAAAATGAATCCAACAAAAAATTAGAACAGTAGAGAAATCTCAACTGTAGAAGGTGCACAAATATAACATGGCAGTACTTTAATTGATATTTGAGAAATTTGTCATATAGCAGTACAAGTTAATACAGATTATAGAAGTACTGTAAAGTAAGAACGTCAATTGTAATAAACAGAGTACCATAATAAGATGATCGCCGTCCTCCATGGCCCGAAGGTCCTCTGCATAGAGGACAACATAAATGAGAGGAATCACTAAATTAATATATATAGTGTGAAAACTAACACCTGTAGGCAGAGATAGAGATAGAAAGCGGTAGAACCTACCTAACCCTAGTCCTTCGACGCATCTCCTCTGGCCTCTTCCTTGTTTCAGCAGCAAGAACCACAGATATCTCTCTCCCAGCAAAAATTTGCCCATTCATATGATATTGAGCCTCTGAGGCTTCATAAGAATCCACAAACTGCACAAATGCAAACCCTCGAGGTTCCCTAGAAAGAAGACACAGAAAAGCTTCATTGATGTAACGTTAAATCTGCGCAAACATTGATTTGTATGAGGGCACTGACTTGTCACAAGTAGCATAGTAAGATACCGCCACAATGTCTTATCTGGTATACCTTTCTTTATACATCTAAATACCAGCTCCGAAGCACTTCCAGATAAGTGCATGCTGAACTTACTATAAGCAGCTAAAATCCAAGCTTAGTGGCTTCCCTTTTCTTTATACACAAGTATGAAAGTCAACTTCAAAAGTGGCAAGTGACTTGAAAATTCTCCACATTCTTGTAATTATAGGATGCACTTGAAATCAACGTTCCCACAAACAAAAATCCCTTCAGGTACTCTTCAATTGGTCAAGAATAAATCTTCCTCCCCATCAAACTTCTATTGGGTGTGTAATTATATAATTTCTCTTCATAAAGGAACATTCTTCATTTGAAGATTACTCTTAACATTCTCGGGGGGACCAACAAGTTAGGCAATGATAAACAGTAGGTCTTCATCAAAAGTGGGGCTTGGGCTTGTTTTAACTTCAAAACATACCCCCTGACAAACCAGTTCAAATTTTAATTCACTATGGAGATGAAAAATAAACCTTCATAAATAGTTTACAATGTAACTCACTAGACAACTTTTTGCATCCGCAACTTGTGAACCACTTATGAAAAAATAACTCGTGAACGAACCTTAACTAGAGATGCCTAACAAGGAAAACAAGTAAAGAGGAGAGTCTCAAACAACTAGCAATATAAATCCATCCTCACCAATCTTATGAATATGATCGCAAAGAATATCAACATGAAACATAAACAGCTAATTCCCATCCACATCACAAGTCGTTTTTATCAAATCAATGATTTCTTTCAACAGGTAAATAAACAGATAATGTAGCTGTTTGACAGTTTAGATAACCCATTAAGAACTTAAAAAATTCAACTACCAAATCACTCATTTAGCATAGGACAATGAAGCAAAGAAAAGCTTCATCAGCATGTTAAAACTATAAATGACCAGCATTGTAATGTAGAGGGTGTCGAATTGTCATGCAGAATATAACATCAAACTCTTTCGAAATCAACTAGCTAGATAAAGCAAGGAGACTTGGTAAGCTCAAGCTTGTTCCAACTTCCAAGTCCAAGCAAACCGAGCTCAACACCCAAAACTTTGCTCAGGAATTTCCACCACTACATTGTCATACAGAATAACTGAAAATTGAATGAATTGACAAAAATGTTACAAAAGAAAACTTCTACAATGCTCTGCTATTAAAAAATTACCCCGAATAATAGTCCTTTGGAATATAGACATCCCTAACAAGTCCAAATCTCTCAAATGGAACTCGAAGTTCTTCTGGCCTGCAAACAGGAATAAAGTACATAACCGACTTGTCTTGATCCTTGACAAATCAACAACACCAAATGAGAGATCTTCTGCCACCAAATCAACTATAAAGTTATAAACAAAAACACACCCAGGTTCACCGTTTATTAGAACACAAACCCAAAAGCAACAGAAAAAATTACCTGCAATCCAGTGGAATGTTGCGGACTAAAAGGCTTCCATGATTCTGTTCCTTGTGCCTACCGTACCCACCACCGTATCCCCTTCTAGGAGGGCTTCTCCCTCGACCGCCATATCCCCTCCTAGGAGGACTATAGTATGGCGGACTGTACCTCCTCATGATGGTTCCTAACATCACAAGCATGGCCCATGTGAGCCTAATATATACTAGTTCCCAAATTTTACTTGCTACAAGAAATCTCCAATCCCATAACGAGTAAGATAACTTCAAATAAAAACGGCATGATATTTAATTATATGGTAGCATTTATGTTATAGGGCAATAATAGGCAATGTGAAATTTTGAAGCCGCAGAACCTGATTCCAGATCACATGCCAAGGCAAAAGAAACCCTAGATTCCCTACCTGGTTGCCAAGAAAGAATTTGACGCGTTGAATTTTCAATTTTTTGTGGACATAGAAAGCAAAACCTTTAACTCAGCCAAGCATAACAAAACTATTTTACCAACTCGACTTGGACCTTGTCGTCTCGAATCGGATTTTTTTCATAGATCAAAAATCAAGCCTAAAAACAGAACGAAAGATCGAAACTTTCGTTTCCTTTCCCAAGAATTTAAACAGCGGAAGGCAATTCGTTTGACTTTGAAGAAAATCGCGGGACGAGAAAAAGACGCAGAAAAACGGAAAAGATAAATAGATATACCTCGAAGAACAAGAGACTCGAAGAGCAAAGAAAAACCAAAATCTTTGACTTAGATCCGAAGTAAGTGTGTCGAACTGTGTCGCCTATTGTGCTTTTATAAAAGCCTGGCATAGGAATTTTCCAAGATCGTCATGTTTTTAACCCTAGGTATACGTAGAACAAATTGGGCGGGTCGATTCGGTTCGAGTCTTAACAAAAAAAATGTCGGTTGGACGGGTTGACGGACCCTGTTTGGGTAAAATAAAATAAGGCCCAGACGAGTTGGGCTTTTCTTTTCTCTTTTCTATTTTTCGGCTTGCTTAAATTTTCATCGAGATAAAAGACGGAAGGGACATAATCAAGGGATAGATCCAGTATTGTAACAAATATGCCGTACAAAAATATTGCCATAAGTTCACCATCAAAAAACCAAGCCAACATATTAGGAAAAAAAAAACGTTACGCAAAGTTCACTTAAAATATATCAATATGATCGAAAATAACAAAATTTCAAATAAATAGTGGTATTATTTAAAAAAAAAAAAAAGTAATATTAGATCATCAAATATGGCGAAATCTGAGCCTCTAAAATGAGTTAGATCTTCACCATTCAGTTCAGTGCAGTCGGATGCTACTCTCCAATCTTTACAACTTTTTATCTCTTTGTTGTACTTAAATATCTTCTTGTTTTGAACTTTTTGTTTTTCCCTATAGGATTATAAGTTCTATTTGGACTCATTGGGCAAGAAAATACGTTACGTGTAAAACGCCCACCTTCCCGGACGCCCTTCTAACTCTCTCCTAGTGTTACGAGTTTCAACCAATATACTCGACGTCTCACGCCAATGCTCTCTCAAATACCCAGGTGGTACAAAGATCTTTCACAAGAAAACTTTCATTCAACCAAGAAAATGGCTGCATTATAGAAAAGAAGCCAGAACCTATGTCATGAAATTTAAAGAAAACAAATGGCAATTTGCATAGAGTCAGGTAACAGTTGTTCTTGAGATGTGAAATGGCCGTCGGCAGTCCAGAAAGAAGTGGAGCATCATTGCGGTCTCTATGGATGCAATTTACATCTAGAGGAACTAGCTAGCATAATAATCAAATACAGGATATAGATTGTACGAAGAAAGGAGTCAACTCGCTTGTGACTTTGCAGGCCATCCACAATCCAGCAGTTCAGCATATATAGTACACCGTTCATATACACTTCTTTTCTAACATCTCATCAATGTACAATGTGTATAAAAAGCATTTCTGCACTTGATTCAAAACAAAATTTCTATTTCTCCCGCAACTAGGAGAGGGAATGATCATACTTAAAAAAGGGAATAATCCCAGCTGCCTTGTTGTCAAGCACAATGCACCTATTTTAGTCGCGCTTCAAACTGATCAAGGAAAGAGAACATGGAAGCATATATCCACATCAACATGCAACTGCAACATCTGCTTGAGATTGCAAGTTTTCAGATTCAGCGAGCAGAGGATTCTTCTGGAATTTGTTTCTCAGCTGACCACAAGCAGCACTAGCATCTAGGCCCCTTGTTTGCCTTACGCTGACAGTTATTTTACGTGATTCCAAAGCAGCTGCAAATGCCGCCACCTGCCAAATGAAATAAGAACCATGTATCTATATATAATGGTGCAAAATCATTCAAACGATGAGGTATCGAGGCATATGCATGCCGAAAAAGTGTGCATAATAATAGCATGATATGTTCAACATACAGCTTTCCTGTGTGGCCGCTGATACTCAGAGCCTTCTATTGGATTGAAAGGTATCAGGTTTACATGATTACCACGTCCCCACTCATGAAGAAGTTGTGCAAGTTCTACTGCGTGCTCTGTTGTATCATTGACTCCAGCTGCCATTAGTAATAATAATATTTAGAACACTGTCATTGACTTGATATACATTTTTACAAGTATGAACAGGGAGGGACTGGACAACCAAAGTTAAAGAAAACATCAGTACCTAAGAGTGCATACTCAAAGGAAACCCGTCGACTGGTATCAAGGAAGTAGTCCCTGCAATCTTTCATGATTGCATCCAGAGGGTAGGATTTCGCACTTGGCACAATTGCTTCCCTAAGTTTCTGGTTAGGGGCATGTAAACTGAGGCAAGAAAACGCGAAAATGAAGTAACAATTATATAATCAGAAAAGATATTGACATTATAAAAGTATTCACAAACAATGGGCTTCTTCATAAGCTCATATAAGTTATAGAACAGGCCTAAAGTAGACCCCATAGATTTTTGCAGAAATGGGCAAAATGAGGAGGGACAATACTACACCAGCCGATTTGAAATCAATACTCTAGACTTTGATTTATAGCGTCAAATACTCTAGGGCTTAATTGGTAGGCAAAATTCACTATTTTGCATCAGCATCTGCTGGGGTAAAATTTATTCAACGGCTGAAATTCAGGGTTGCTTAGGGGACCCATTGTATTAGGGACACATGTCCCTCATGTCCTATTATGGGATACCTGTCTCACATCCAACAGGTCCAGTTCCTGTTACTGGACCCAAGCCAAACCCAATGCCACTCAAATTCCTGATCTTAGTAAAATTTCAGACAGATTTGCTATCGGCCTATCCATAAAGGGTCTCTCTCTATTTCACTCACTCACTCTCTCTCTCTCTCTCTCTCACACACACAATTAGAATGACTACTCAGATAAAGCCCCTCAAGGCCTTGAACCAAATATGTAAAGTGGAGAGTGGAACACATGTACTCTCAAATAGTAAATAAGGGTGAACAACTATGGCATACAGCAGGTGTAAGATACTAATCTTTAGTCAATTTATCAATAAACAATGTGTGCTTCAACAAAAACAGACGATTACTCACAAGCAAACAACATCATCAAATGGTAAGCAGAACTATCCACTAAAAATTTCTTATTACAAACGGCATACCTGACAGCCAATGTTGACTGAAGTTTGTGAGAAGCCAGCTTTCTAATTGTGTTTGGAACCCCCACAGTGGATATTGTGATCATTCTTTGCCCAATTTGCACATCCTTCAAAACAGGAAAGACCCACCAAAACAAAATGGAGTTCTAATAAATTGCAAAGAGTTTATCTCATGTAAATGGGAATTTCTAGGAGTCAACTCTAACCAAAGTTAAATTAAAAGAAAAAAAAGTTAAACTTCCAAAATGTTGTCACACGTGAGTATTGTATTGAAGGAAACAGTTGAAAATAAGGTATGTGAAACAGTTGCAAACATACCTTATTTAAGCACCGGTGTGCTTCAAGTACTGAGTTCAGATTCAACATTGGCTCGCCCATTCCCATGAACACCACATTTGTCACCCTATTCTTGAAGAGCTCCTCAATAGCTAATACCTATGCACACAAACGTATATACAACCCATTTGGCCATGCCATAGAAACTAGAGCCCGCTTGAATACATTTACATTTTAAGCATATTATAACAATTACAGTTTTTTTTTATGTTTTCAAAGTTATTGATGTACCTAATCCTACCGAAGAAAAACAATTGATGTATCTAAATCCCACCTTAGAAACTTTGATTCCAGAATTGTGCGTATCATAAAATATTAAAGATGCTTGCCACACAGTGAACATGGAAAGGACATCAAGACAAACCTGCTCGATGATTTCATGCCTCTTAAGGTTCCTTGAAAACCCCCCTTTCCCAGTGGCACAAAAAGAGCAGCGCAGTGGGCAGCCTACCTGAATATCCAAACAAGAAGGTCTAAAAAACGAAGCTAGAATAAGAATCTCATTAAAAAGGTGAGGGAAATTTTGGCACAAGCAGATTCACAGATCAGAAAATCACCTGTGATGATACGCATGCTGTAAGACGCATTGAACCTTTATCATCCTCAACAGGTATGCCAACGGTTTCAATCAGTCTGTTGTCCTCCAACTTAATCAATAGCTGCACAGTCCATAGAAAACTCTATAACGGAATGTTTTTAAATCAAAATGTGAATAAATATTTCCACTTATCATATCCATAGATGCACTTGCCTATCCAAATTTCATGATAATAATTGAAACGGTGGCATCCCATCGAAGCATACAAACCTCCTCTAAAAATAATATGAACAATAGAACTCTAGCATCATTGGAATCGCCAACCAATAATTCATTCCAACAGAAACCCCACACTTACATAATCCCCTCCAAAAAATGAATTATCATAACACAGTTGGAATAAGAAAAGATTTCAATTTATCGCCTTTCACCTTAACAGTCCCATCAGCTGCAGTGACGGTGTGATAAATGGGCGACCGCCCAACCTTCCATCCAGCTTCTTGAAGATCATTCCTGAATGCTTGAGGTACTACAATATATTATAATAATTGTAGAGAAAATACATCATATATAAGTCGCCCAATTATTTAGTGGGAGATTGTAACAGTAAAAAAAGTGTGGCAAGAAAGGGAAGGACAGTATGTCTCACAATGACTGAAATCTTCAATTTCTTTGACCTTTCTCTTGTAAATAAGATGATGCAGTTGCTTTCCTCTATAGCTTTGCTACAAAATATCATTCCCAAATAAAAAACTACGAATACAAAGTACACCCGCAATTCCGAAATATATTTTGGAAAATCTGAACTTTAAAAAGTTATTATCAATAACTTTTTAAAGCTCAGGTTTTTTCTTTTTCTTTACCTGACCGAATTCACGACATCACATGTTACTCAATTTCCTCCAGTTTCTAGGCAAACAAACAGAGAGAAAGGCTTTTTTTTTTTTGTTTCGTTTATTTACCTGACCGAATTCGAGGGCGAGCTGTTGGAGCTCATGTTCAGACATGCCGAGGAGCACCTGCTGCGAGACGGCATGGGAAGCCCGTGTAGCGGAGAGAATAGAGAGGCCGCGGGAGCGTGAAAAGACAAGGGAGCGAGGGAGCATGACACGTGCGAGGGGAGCGGAACAAACGTGCTGGATAACAGCCATTGAAGTGGCAATCATTTCTCTGTGCTCCGTTTGGGGAATGAAGGCGGAGGACTGGAGGAGTACAGACAATATTACGAGAGTGGGATTTTTCTACTTAAACCTCAACAATTTTTCAGGTTGAAGTCGATAACAGCCTCTATATTATTTGTTGTCTTGTTTAGTTTGGGTCTTTAGGACGACTACCATGATATGGGCCATATGGCCTCTTGGAAGTTTGGAGCAGGACCGCTTCCCAAGCGCACTGGTGACGGTTGGATGGGTATTGGGCCGAGGCCTTCTGTTAGTATGATTTGGGCCTCAGTCAGAGTTATTTGGGGTTCGAGATCTGGGAAAGGTTCTCTCTCTCTCTCTCTCTCTCTCTCTCTTTCTGAATATCCTGGGAAAGGTTCTCGATTGCAGAAGAAAATGCCAATATGTTCCTTTGAAAGGATGATTAATTACTGTGAACAAATCAAAGGCCAAATCACCATTCTAAGTATGTTCTTTCAACAGAATAATTAAAAATAAAAATCATATTATTTTTTTTCCTTTGTCAGTACGAAGCATTTATTCATTCTCCAATTTGGTCATATCATTTGCTGGAGCAAAAAGAAAAAAAGAGGAGGAAAAAGGCAGTGGAGCTATGAAGTATGAAAGTTAACACGATTTTTTTAAATCATTAACAAAACAAGAACTGTACAGAAGTCAATAGCGGTAATACATACGCCGAGCACAAGATATGATGTTCATCCAATCAACCATCCGTTTATTCTTGCTGCTTCTTTTTTTTTTTTTCCTCTTTGGGAGTGAATAAATATAATAAAAAAGCATGTGCCGAATGCTTTTTTCTTGTTTCATATATGAAGGCGAGAAGTAGATGGTCTGGGATAAGAAGTAGCTTTCTCATTGCAAGCTTCATCGGCACTCATCCTGCGATGTTTGGAATTGGGACCGCTGCCAGTTGATTTTCGAGTAGAAATTCGGTGGTGTTCATTTTGAGAGCATCCGACGTCATTCGAATCATGAAGTTGCTCCAATATTCTGACCACCTCAACCATGTTTGGCCTGAACTTGGGTTCTACTGATAAGCATTGATTTGCAAGGTTGGCTGCTTTCAGTGCTGCAGAGAATGAATACTGGCCTTGGATACGAGCATCAAACACTTCGAAAACTTTTCGTTTGCTGGTAAGGTAAGGCTTGGCCCAATTAACTAGATTGTGTTCTCTACCTGGCCTGTTCTTGTCCATTGCTCGTTTGCCAGATAATATTTCTAGGAGAACAACCCCAAAACTGTATACGTCACTTTTGCTAGTTAAATGACCTTCATAAGAAGAGGATGAACATAGTATCAGATCCCAATACAGAAAAGTGTTTGGTAAAATGCGGCATTCATCAAGGGATCTATAATCCATTCAGCAGGTACCATATTAAAGGCTATGTTTGGAAACCCAAACATTACAAACATGTGGTGCAGAGCGAGAAAGAGAGGTTTGTGGAGTTGGATTGATGGAGGACTTGACTTTACAAGGCTATAAACAGAGTAAGAGTGAGAATACTTGCCGGTTCTTAAAATGCGACGGGTTCTAACCAATTAAAATGGGCAAGTTCCTTGAAAAGACAAGTTTGGATGAAAATGTAAAGTTCTTTTACTTTCTGGTTTCAAGATTTGGCATTAGAAGCATGTATAGAAATAAACAAATACAGTTGCAGGTTCAATGGTGGGTTACCAAATTTTTGCAGATGGTATTTACGACCAGTAAAAAAGAAACAAGTGATGAAGTCATTGTTTCTGGCAATGATATTGGAGGACAACAGGTAAACCTTATGGCAATAGTTCAGGCTTTTAAACTATAGGTGAACCTGATATATGCTGTAAATTTTAAGGTACCTGTAGCCATATACTCGGGCGCTGCATACCCATAGGTCCCCATAACCCTTGTAGAGACATGGCTTTTGTCGCCTGTTGGACCATCCTTGGCCAACCCAAAATCGGACAGTTTCACATTATAGTTCTGTCATTTATAATGAATAAATGGTGAGAGCATGTTCAACTAAAATCCTCCAGAAGCCATAGAAGTTTAACAATTTGAACAGGTTTAACGTACACTGTCTAGCAGGATGTTAGAAGATTTGACATCTCGATAGATCACTTGCACTTTGTCACTGTGAAGAAACGCTATGCCCTTAGCAGCACCTAGTGCGATCTTCATGCGGTGGCTCCAAGAAAGTGGTTGAACATAAGAAGACCCTATTACAAGATGCTTAAGATTCTTGATTATGATGTTAACAGGTATGTTTAAGATCCTAAACAATGTAAGTACATTTAAAATCCAAGAAGTAAATAATGCAGAAGGATATATAAATTACTCACTCCTAAAAAGATGATTCTCCAAGCTACCACGGGCCATAAATTCATATACCAGAAGCCGGTGGTCATCTTCCAAGCAGTAACCAACCAATTTCACTAGATTTGGATGATGCAGCTGCCCCAGGTAATTTATTTCTGCCTATATTTAAAGAACCTCCACGAAATTAATCAACGTGGATCCTGAAGATAAGTGTGCAATACCATCTGTTTGCAAAAACTACCTAGAGCAAGAATGGTTGAGGATTTTCTGATGAATTTAGTAGAATTTTTTACAAGTTCAATCAAACCCTTGAAAAGTATTTAAATTTTAAACCATTACAAGCCAATGCACATTAGTTTCTGAGACACTAGGCTTCAAGCTCAAAGAGGTATCAAGAAATGCTCAGAAGCCAAAAAAGGGTAGAAATTAAACTCACCAACCATTCCTGGTGACCCTGGAAACCTTCTTGGTTAAGCCTCTTCACGGCAATAACCATACCAGTCCCAGGCTTGGCAGCTGTAAATAAACGCTCATCGATCCATCCTTTAAAAACACAACCAAAACCGCCCTCACCCAATACACTATCGGGACGAAAGTTCCTGGTGGCTGTTTTGAGTTCATTAAAGGAGAAGCTTCTCAAATTGGAAGACTGCAAGATCTCACCCTCTGTCCGAGGAGTTGTAGGCACTGAGACAGGTGAAGCCTTGCTGCTTGTACTACTCAAATCGTTCCCTTCTTTGTTTCCATATGTGGAGTTCACATCTACACGGGTCAATGCCATGAAACGAGTAAATATAGCAATTCTAACATATAAACGAGAACTCCTCATAAACTTCAAACCAAAAAAAAAATAAAAAATCTTCAAATTGACACAATACAAAGCTTAGACTCTGTTGGTTGCTCATAGAACCATGGAAAAGATCACAGAAAGTTCATATCGCTAGATCTATTCATCGGCTGGTTTTCGAGAAATCCTAATCTGACCTGAATCAAGCCCAGATATATAGTTGGACAGCAAACGAATTACATAGAGATTTTGAATTAAGATTCAGAATTTATTTTCTTGCATTCCTTTCATTGCTCAGCAGTATGTCATTGTTTATATAGACCCAGATTTAAAACCCAAAATAGCATCAATGTTCAGCCACAGCAAGAGTAAAACAAGTCAAGATTCCATCCAATAGAACAGAAAGAGAGCAGGTAGAGGTGCTGAATTGCATGGTTCACCAATAAATAAAAGTTAAGAGTATATCATGAAAAACTCAAAGAAAAGCCATAATTTTAGAAAGGGTGAAAGAATTAGACAAGCGAAATATTGAAACTGCAACGATACCATTGTGAAGAGGGCTCTCAGCTTTGATCCTAACGCTAAAACACGAGCCCATAGATTCGAAAGCTTCACTCCTCTCTCTCTTCTCTACTCTAGACTCTCTGCAACTTCTTCAGCGTTGGATAGCAAGCCAAATATGAACAACTTGAAGCAGGGAAAGTCAAACCGACCAAACCCCTGAAGTGAAGGCGAGTATTCAAGTGTGAGAGCAAAAGCTTTACTATCACTTGCATAGAGAATCGCCAGTTAAAATGCTTCAATCCTCTCTCACCTGAGTCACCTCCCTCTCCACGAGACATATTGCATGCAACTGCTTCATAATAATTAAAAGAAAAACGAAAAGAAAAGAAATCGAGTGTAAATATGTAGCAGGAAAAGTCAAAGCAACCAAACCCGTAAAGCAAAACAGGTATTCGAGTGTGAAAGCAAATGCTTTTGTGTAAGATTTAGCTGTCACTTGTATATATGACCTGCCAACTGAAGAAAAAAAATAAACAAATAGAAATAAAAAGAAGAACCGAGGTAAAGCAATGTACTGAGAAAAGTTGTGAAGATCCTGGACTTACGTGCGTGTTCATTTTATTGGAAAGTTCTTTTTGTCAGACCACCGAGAAGGACAAGCGTGAAATGGTTGACTTATCTGCAAGTGGTGTAGGGGGGTTGAGAAATTGGCATTGATTGTTGGAGCTCTATCCATTTTCTTGTTAGCTCGCTGTTTTTTTTAGGAAAATGCTAGAGCTCCCGCTGGAGCTCTAGTGTTTTTTTTATGTGTATTTTTTAATTCTTTTTTTTATGTAGATGTTTTTAATGATTTTAAATATTTTTAAAAAATAAAAAAATTTATAATATTATTAAATAAGACTTGCTTAATCACGAAGTAAAATATAAAATATTTTTATATGATTTTTTATTTTACTTCTTGATTAAGGAAGTATTTTTTAATAATTTTTTTTTACTTCTTGATTAAGAAAGTGTTTTTAATAATGTTCTAAATTTATTTTATTTTTTAAAAAATATTAAAAAAAATTATATAAAAAACAACTTAAAAAAAAACACATACAAAAATACACTACAGCCCCAGCGGGAGCCCCCAGCGGGGGCTGTAGCACGATCCTTTTTTTTATGCAAAAGACGACTACAATGCATGAATGCAAGGATTCTCAGCCACGTTGGATTAATCACCATAAAAACTCTCTTAAATTAAGCCAATTTGGGTAATCTGATTATTTTTTGTTTGATGTCTGTAAGTACAGGCAACCCGATGATAAGTCACATTCTGCAAAAAATACAGCTTAAATGTCCATTCAGAGGCGTAAAGGCTATTAGTATTTTTTAAGTATTTTGCGTAAAGCCTTTTTTTTTTCTGCCACCAATATTATATTGCGGCCTTATACAGTGTACCAAGAAAATTTTATTGGCACCCATTGTTTTTTTTTTTTTTTTTCTGGGCAAGATAGTAAAGAAATGGGCGCTGTTTGAATCAATGACATTCTTTAAACAGTCAATGTCATCGTAGATGTGAATAGTCAAATGTATTTGTGGAAAATGGAAACCATATAAGAAATCAACGCAAATGCCATTTTCCCTCACCAAACTACGAGTTGACCAATAAATAGAAAGAAAGAAAATATTTTTCTGTACTTGTGAATAGAAGATTCATTCACGAGTACGTGTATTTTGTTTGGTACGTATTCCCTGACTCTCGTGCACCTACAACATATAGTATAGGGATGAATCTAGAACGACAGCATCCCCCTATAAATTAAATAGAAAGAACCGCCACATGTTGATCAATCATTCACCTTGAACGTGTAGACAAACATACTTTCGCAGAAGAATAAATTTTCACAACTTTTTTATATGAGAAAATCTAAATCACACTCTACTGTTTGTAGAGTCCCTAGCACACTCAACGTGCTGGGGTGAAAAAGAAAAAAAAAAAAATTCTTTACAATATGCTGCGGCTTCCGACTGCTCCCAAGCATTTCTCTTTTTATATTTCACATTCCATATTTTTTTTAATTTTTTTTCTTTTATCAAATATTTATTATATGAATAATAAATAAATAATTAAAAAAATTAAAAAAAATAAACTCAAAAAAAATTTAAAAAAATATTAAAAATTTAAAAAATTTAAAAAAATATAAAATGTGATGGAGATTATGTAACAAAACTATTTGCAGAAGCTCCCAAGATGATAATTCTCGAGTTTTGTGAGCAATACTATGTAACCTCACATTCTCCACACATCATATTTTTTAAAATTTTTAATATTTTTTTTGAGTTTATTTTTTTTAATTAATTCAATTCTTCTATTTAATATTCATATATTAAATTTTTTATAAAAGGAAAAAATAATAAAATTAAAAAAATATATAATTTGTAAAGTTGTATAAATAGTAAGAGGTTTGAATAGATTTTTTCTTTCAAACTACAGCCGTTTTTTAAGAAATAAAAAAAAAATATCAAACATAGACAGCCAGCTTTCGCGGCAAGTTGTCCTGCGAGAGAAGGAGCATTGGATTAATAACAAAAAAAAAAGTCATTGCGCAAGGCATTACGCAAGCCAATCCTAAAGCTATATCATATGTCACTGAACTGCTTAAAAGCAAGTCCAACCTGGCAGAGGAAATGCTTTCCCGGTGCAATTGACATAAAGTAATCTCAATAACGACCCACAAACAGATAACCAAACCAGGTCCGACTCCAAAAGGAAGCTTTCCTTCAAAACTAATTGCAAAAGCGAAGTCACGCCCACCAGAGATCGTGTTATGCTCCACCGGTTCAGGTGATATCTACAACACATCTCAAACCAAGACCAAAGACATCATATATTTGGGTGGGATGCGATATTTAGGAAGTTCACTCTCACGCAGGTTCCAACCATGCAATTTTAACAACCATACACTGGTTGCAAACTTGCAAGGACCATGGCCCATGGGTACAAAGTAAAGACCGATTAGAAATTTTCTTTTTTCTTTTTTCTCTTTTTATGACAGGTCAAAAGAAATTTCTTAAAATAAAGCGAGAAGGTATAGCCTAAATACACATAGAGAGAACAACTAATTACAAGCTAGGGAAAAGACGGACTAGAAATTGACAGGCAATCGGTTCTTAAGTCGTTCGTAGTATGTGGGGCCATTTCTAGTTGGCCACCTTCACCTTAAAAGCATACACAGTTACACACACAAACAAATATATTATGACGTTTCTAATGAAAGTCGGTTCTTTTGTCATAGCTTCAGGGACGGGAAAATAAAATGGTAGTCTAGATACCATTGTACCAAATCAATCGCTTCCTCCAGGACACAATCGCAAGCATGTAGCCAAAACACGCAAAAGCATGTACAGAACAAAGTTTCTGGATGTCATACGCAGCATTAGTCATTTTTATTCGTAAATATTATCCAGCCGGTGATGCTGATTTGGATACAAACAGAACTTTCTCAAAAAAAGTAATTTTAAAATTTCATCACATGGATTTATGTCTCCCCATTCGAAAGCTAGAGGGTCTCACCTACTCAAACCCAGTACAAAGCTTAGGCACTTTTCTTAACCTGGGCAGACTTGATAATGTCAATGAACTCCGGCTGTAGAGAAGGCAGAGATGGAAAACATAAATAAGGGTGTGAAAAAAGAAGAGTTGTAAAAGAATAAACACCTAAGCAACAACACTATTACCTTAAGAGAAGCTCCCCCAACCAAAAAGCCATCAACATCGGGCTGAACAGCCAATTCCTTGCAGTTTGCCCCATTCACGGAACCTGCAACAGGTATGCAATTATATTAATGAAACAACAAAGCAAAATGGGAAGAACAAATGCTGAACTTCTTTAAAAGAGTGTGCAATCCCCACCCATTGATGAAACAAAATGAAAACACACAGCATGATCTGGCCTACAATAAGCAGAACATTGACAAGACCAGGAATGAGAAAATAAAAAATCCAAAACTTTATGGCAGACTGCAGTGTTGGCAGAGGCACAGATTCACACTGCCCTTTACTTCTGGATCTCAGTGTCAACCAAATTTAGTGGCGCCCAAATGACTTTTTCAACAGGCTAGGAAGCAACCGTGTCTACTCATTGCCCTTCGTTATCCAACAATCACAGACCTTGCCCAAAAATACTGTTATACCTAAATCGTTTGCAATCATTCTATAGAGAGAGAAGAGAATAGAGGACATCTATGGCTTCCATGAAAATTTGATAACAAAATACATAATTTCTGTTCTCTGATTTATGATGTCTAGAGAAAACCAAAATGTCCGCCCACAAGACAAATGGAGTCAAGTTTTTAAGGAAGCTAGATGTCCACCGAAAATATATATTTTTCGCTCTATCAGGGGGAAAGAAAAAAGATATGGAGGTTGCTCAATCAGGTGTTAATCAAGTTGATAGGTAGGCAAACGCATTCCAGTCATATAACATATCCCAAATTTGAACAAGCTGGGTATGTCCTAAATGGGCAAAAGCTAAAGTCAGCCACATAATTCATAAGTCAATGCATTTGACTTGTCTTCTAATTGAGAAAATGACAACCGCACAAAGGACAAAATCAAGTGCAATGAGGGATAGGATAAGGAAGAGACCTCCATAAATAATGCGGGTTGTTGCCGCCACTTCAGAACTGGTATTTGCGTGAAGCCATTTCCTCAATTCAGAATGTACCTGTCATATAGTTAAAAACCTTGTTTCAAAAAACTGAATGGTTAAGAAAAGAAGGCAACTTGAAGCAACAAGACCCACCAAACAGAAGAAATAAAAATTTGCATACAGATATGACCAAGAATCTCACGATTGTTAGTCAACTATGGTAGCACAATGCCCTCAATGTTTATCCTTTACATTTAGTATGTACAGAGAGCCAAATTTAGAAACCAAGGAGCACCTTTTTCTAACATATTTCTCCTATCAAAAGCATCATATTTACTTTCAGTATATTATAGAAACCCCTCTTAATTAAATGTGAGACTGACAAAAAAATGAAACTAATGAATTCATAAGATGAAAGCCTTACTTCCTGAGCCTGGGCTGGAGTTGCAACCTTCCCAGTACCAATAGCCCACACAGGCTCATAAGCCAAAACAACATTGGCCCAGTTTGAAACTCGTTCTGCAAGACAAATAACACCAGACATGACGATGACAAAGAATCAATGTAATCCTCAGAGCATGATTAACATGGTGAGCACAATGCACATAAATTTTAATACAACATAGCTTTCAATGAATACACGAAACATGGAGCCAGGCAAAGGAAAAATCATTTGTTAATAGATTTGGAACTCCCTCACGAAATAGTATTGCACTCATTATTTTATCTATATTATTTCGACGGCAAAGAACCTTTAGAAAGAAACTAAGGCACTATAGTAAAAAGACAAAAAGAAAAAAAAATTATAAAAGCACGATTACTAAACATAAGTACTTGTGAGACAACTTGCTTTATGGAGAAATAAATTCCTGTAGGACAGGGTAAACAAAGAAAACTTTGAACTGAACAGAATAAGCAGTGCCTCATTAAGGCCACATTCTAGTTTGTGCAATTACTTTAGATCGACCTATTTACCAGCAATTGCTTTAGTTTGTGCAGCAACAACATTCACAGTAGATCCAGATTCTCGCTGCTCAAGAGTCTCTCCAACACAGGCAATCACCTTCAAACCTTGTGCAAGTGCATATGCGACCTTATCTCCAACAAACTGAAATAAACCATTGAGAATAGTAATTATTACTTTAAAGGTACCTTAATGAATGTAAAAATAATGAGCACTTATAAAGTTGTAGCCATGATAAAATCAAATGTCATGACCAAAACTTGAGAAGTTAAGTGTTTTTAGAAACCAACTTACCTCATTTGACTCGTTTAATATAAGACGTCTCTCAGAATGACCAAGAATAACCCAAGGAATGCCCAAATTGACGAGCATCTCTGCACTGCACGTGGATACTAAATCAACTTTGCATGTTTTTGAATAAATAAATGCACACACATTGTCTGAGTAATGAAAAATCAGAATGAAAGATGGACCATGATAGAAATTTTGCCAACACATGAGCCACAAGGCTAAAATGGAGAATTCAGAGAACAACCATTACATTACTAAACCTACGCAACATTATTTACATCATTTTAAGTAACCACTTTGTTAATGCCTAAATTCGCATAACAGGTCGGAAGGAATTATTTCCGGCCCACAATGGTGATTCGGATTTCGATATGGTGCTCTTCACGTTCATCCATAAAATAAATAGTAAATAAAAATAGATAAAGAGAGACACAGAGATTTACGTGGTTCGGCATAAAAGCCTACTTCCACTGGTTTTTCTTCCACTACACATAGTGCCTCCACTAGATCTCTCTCAAAGGAGGCCTCGTCTTCAACCTCCTGAAACCCTAGATTTTTCTATTGTATTGAGCGATATGTAAGGCCATAAGAGATTGTAAAATCATCTATCATAGTGGATTTTGTCCAACAAAAAACCTATGGACGAAGGCTTTTATGCCGAACTACGTAAATCTATGTGTCTCTCTTTATCTGTTTTTATTTACTTATTTACTATTTATTTTATAGATGAACGTGAAGAACACCGTATCGAAGCCTGAATCACCATCATAACCCGGGAATAATTCATTCCTCCCTTCCGTCCTGTTATGCGAATTTAGGCATTAACAAACTTAATAAAAAAAGTCAAGATTCCTTTAAGAAACATTCTTCATTAAATAATTATCTCAAAAAAAGAAAACTTATATGTTTAACTAAAAAAACCTCGAAAATGCATCACAAAGTCCAGACATTTCACAATACAACCCATAGACCACGAGAAGATGAAAAGAACTACAGGATCATAGCATACCTGACCTCCCCTGTATAAGCACCTCCTTTTTTGACCCAACAATTTTGTGCCGCAACATGGAAATCAGGCCTCAACAAACTTTTTACCAATGGAAGAAAAACAAATGGAGGGCTTACCACAACCTCTGCAAGAACGTGTTTTCAATGCATTAAAAAAGCAACGAAGCAAAATAAATGTAGTTACTTTACCAATAAAGTGAGGATAAGTGTGGAAAATTTTGTCACATGCAAATGACAATAAGAAATAAGAACAACAATAACATTATTCGTCAAAATAAATATTTGAAAATTATAATTACAGCAGCCGGATTATATTATCTAACCGTGCCACTAAATTTGGATTAAAATAATATGGAAGTGAGAACTTCTGAAATCTTAAAAGATTAGCTGTTCCGTGGAACACGAAAAAGTTTCACCCGATGATAAATAAAATATTAACAAGCCGTAGTGAAAAAGAGTATATATTACAAAAAAAAAAAATTACGGCCAATACTGAAACTTTTATTACTTCCAATATTCAAGTTTCATTTCAAATAATGTTCTCCCTCATGCTGCAAAATCTAAAACCATAATAGCAAATTATGTATCATGCAGACGCTCGTAGTAACCGTAATACTGCAGAAATGAGCACCAAACAGCAATACTGATACAACAAATAGAATCCAATCATTCGCCTACCCACGACATCGTGTGGAGGCACTTGGGCTTCATTTAGTGTGGCCACTATCTTCTTCACCTCCTCAGTGGTTCCGTTCTGCATCCACAATCACGTTCAATTCAAGACAGGAAACACAAAACTATCTCTGTATATGTGTGCATTGTTTTTACCAAAATAAATAGATGAGCAAGCAAAACATTACCAAAATCTGCTCGACCGATAAAAACAACTAAAAAAAGTTATTGAACAAATAAATTATTCGCTAATGGCGGAGAAAAAAGTAAGATCGAACCAGCCGATCAAAAATATCAACTATTTAGATAGTTGCAACTTTACAGCACTCAATTTCACTTTCTCCATATTCTTTTTCTATCATACTCATTTTTCTATCGGCAACCAAACAAATAAAGAAGACTCACGCATTTCCAGTTTCCGCCGATAAAGAACTTCCTGGCCATCTTTCACAAATGATCGGAATTCGCAGAGTGTGTGCTGGCGATGATATCTGGATAGTTTGCTGGGCGATGATATCTGGGTCGGGGTTGAAGTGAAATTACAATTAAAGCCTCGAGTGTGGAATATGCTGTAAGCATCAGGCATCTATTGGTGTTAACGGGGAAAAGTGAGTCGGTGACAGCGGATGGGATGGGTAGTATCGTCAATAGAAGTAAAATGACGTGGTGGTCGAGATGAGCGCATGCAATATTGCAATCTGCTCACGCCTCACGGTCCATGTGGCTCTAGCCACAGGTTTTTGGGTCACAAAAAAGTGGGTGGTGATAATCGGATTGGATGAAGGGCCGCTGAACCCACGTAAATCTTACCTCCTTTATGGGCCACTTGTGCCTATCTCTTGAGACATTATTTGCAACAAAACACCCTTTTTCAATAAAGAAATATTTAAATAAAATGTTAATATGGAAATATTATTTGGCATAATATAGACACGTACTCATTCAATTAAGCATGCTTCGGTTAATTTGGAACTTGGCAAGATAAACCGAAATATTAAGCACTATATCATACTAACTAATGGGAAGATGCCACCATTGTTAATATTATTCACAAGTTTTTATGTGATCGTTACTTATATAAGTTCTTGAAATATAAAAAACTAATTAATTTTTGTTTTATGAAATGATTGTTGTATTCTCTTTTTTTTAATTAAGATAAAAGCCTCTTCCTTTTATTTTTTGTAGCTGCAGGTTGGAGTTTTGGGTAAGGAAAATACTACTCTTACTGTTAGTTTCTATCGCTAATTTTTACCGTTGTAAGTTTTTAATTTTTTTTTTATTATTATTTTTTACTTAATGATTAAGTAAATATTTTTTAATAATATTCTTATTTTTATTTTTTTAAATATATTTAAATATGTTAAAATATATATATAAAAAAATATTAAAAAAAACACATTCCAAAAGCTCTAGCGGGAGCCCCAGCGGGAGCTCCCAGCGGTGGGAGTAGCACCACTCTTTGGGTAATTGCCTAAGTGGTGTTACCCTTGGGTCAATATATACATACCACTCCTTATGACTAAGAAAGCTACTATTGAGACTGAAAAAATGAATCGATAGTGATGCCTAACTGACGTGGCGCTATTTGTTATATTAAAAAAATTAAATAGTCTGAGAACCCGTAACCCTAAACAAAGAGATTAGCCCTCACGCCTGCTTCCCTCCATATGTTGTAAATGGAGATGCCACACTCTTTTTTTCATTAAAATCTCAATGTGGCCAACCCAGATTCTCACATAAGGGGGAAAAAAAAGAACACCAAACCTACAAATTAATCTCCATAGTCGTAATGAGTTTGCATTGACCCTAGCTAACTGTTGCATGCTTTGGAAGATCTGGGCATGGGATTAGCCCACACGGGGCTGCGGCTTGATTGATGATGCAGCATCATTTTCTTCAATGATTTATTTTGCTAACATTGATTCTGTGAGTGATGAAGGGAGGGAGAAAGAGAGGGAGGGATGGGGGAGAGGGTTTACGGTTAAGTTGAGTTGGGGTCTCAGGTTTTCGTACATCTATTTCGTTTTCTACCATTTTTCTTTTTCTTATTTTTTTTTCCTTAATTTTTTAGAAAATTTTTTAGCATCAGCAACTATTTAGCAGCAGCCGGAGTACACCTTACGTGTCAACAGGAAAATTGTTTTCCCTCCTCTCTCAGTTCTGGACACAACCCACTTCAAATTCTTTTTAGTTCCTTCCCCCCCAACCCTCGCATCGCCTAGCTGGACCACAACTTACGTGTCGGTGCTTGCCTTTACAACCGCCATGCTTCTCATAGAGTGCATGCCGATAAGAGCCTGGTGGTGGGAGTCTTGGCCAAGGAAGACACTAAGGTTCGGTGCAGTTGCAGAGAGTTCTCGAAGAACAGAACCTCCAAGTAAAAGCAGGAGGCAACAAAGACCAAAGCATCATCATCGGTGGTGGATAAAAAGTCGATGAAAGAGGATGCGACTTTCTTGGCATGGTCAACTTGGGCGTAAATGGAATTGAGGGAAACCAGTTGTTTCAATTGGTCGAAGAAATTGGAAGAGGTGGTATGTATGAGGGTTAAGGAGTCGGTGTATGAAGTGGGGAAAACGATGGCGTTGTAAGTATAGCGATGGCAGTGCTGAAGAGCACGCCATTTGGCGGACATGTTTAACAAACTAAACAAATTGGAAGGAACCATGTTTCAATGACAAATGTGGAAACTCATTAGTGAGACTCTCGTTCACAAGGAAAAGGATGACGATTATATTTTCTTAAATTTGATATCTGGTATGGCTTCTTTTGCTTTTAATGCTAACACACACACACACAAATTGCATATGGCAGCTTGAAGTTGAAGAGGTGGTACCTTAACGAGTGGGAAAGGAAGGTTAGGGAGGAAGGTTAGGGCGAAGAGAAAAAAGGAAATTAAAAAAAAAATTGACACGTAAGGTGTGCTACAAACCAACCGTGAACGATAGCTTATCTATAAAAATCCTCATTTTTTTAATATAAAAAATAGCGGTCATGTCAGTTGTACACCATTATTGATCATCACTCTCAATCGCACATCATTTTCCTATAACTAATATATGTTATTTCTCTCACCATTCCTATTAAAAAAGAGGATGCATTTACAATAAGTAAGATTCATGACTTTATCATCCTATTTATTATTAATCAATAATCATGAATTGGTACATTCAACAAAAAAAGATCTGAAGAGAAAAATCTTAGTAATTTTAAAGTCAAAGAATGAGAGGACAGAGTCCAAATCTACATATAAGCTCTGGATCTGAACCCAAACCCACAATTAGGGGTGTAACCGATCCGGTCCGATACAATTTTTGGCAAAATTTAGGATCGAACTGGTATATACCGATTTTACATTTTTAAAAACCGATTACGCACAGGTTACCCCCTAAACCGGTACATCCAGTTTTACTGGTTCCGGTCCAATTCGATCAAATTTTTCAGTTTTAAAGTATATATACTAATTTATATATAGACAAAGTATATTACTAATTATAATATATTATTAGACTATTAGTATTAGGCCATAAAATGTAAATTATAATTAATATACATTATATACTAATGTATATTAGTATTACTAATTTATTAATGTATTATATACTTATCAAAAAGAATATATTGAGCATTTATTACGCCATAAAAATTTGGTAATAATATTTGAGTATTTTGTTTTTTTGGTAAATAATATTTTAGTGATCTTATTTCCAACTTTGGTATATAAATTCAAATATTTTGATATTTAGGATTTTTTTTTCAATTGATGTGATTTATCAATTTCAGTTTATTTTTAAATTTATTATTATATATAATATAAAAAATATTATATATAATATTAAAAAAATAATTTAAAATATATATTATATAGAACCGATCCGGCCCTAAAAAGCCTATAATCAAAACCGAACCAGTTCAGGCCGGTTTTGCCATTACGGAAACCGGTTTGGAATGGTCTGGTCCAATTTTTCGGTTTTATTTTACACTCCTACCCACAATGATTGGACTTATCCCATATAGCACTATGAAAAAAGATCTAAAATCTCCATTCTGAGAGCTAAAGGTAAGGGTGCTACCCGCACCCTACCCCCGGCATGAGTGGGGGTGGGGTTTGCTCTCCGGAATCTAACCCTACACCCAGGGGTGGGGCCCCCCGTCATGGTGCTAGGGGGACAGATTGGCCCCTGGTTCGTCTGCCCTCCACCCACCTAGGGCAGAAAACAACTGGAAAAGACCAAAAAATAAAAAACAACCAGGAAACAACAACAAATCTACAAATATATCCCTAAAATTCACGAACATATCATTCTATAATAAACTTAATAAATTACAAAGTACAAACGCCATGGCACACGGCAAAAAAGAAATAAAATATTTGTCACAACAAGACCACAGTGTGGTCGTGGGTATGAGAAAATGAACTAGGCCACGAATGGTCGTGACCACGCTGTTAGCTCTCTGGTTGTGGCCATGAACAGGCCATGCCCGTTTCTCATGGAGACCCGTTCGTGGGAACGAGTCTCAAGCTCCTATTTTTCTTGGGAGTTCTTGAAGTGGTCCATAACTTCCCTTTGAGTCTCCACCACGTCCATATAGCAGTTGGAATGTTCCTCATGATCAACTGAAATCGTGGAATACTTGACACATAGCCACCGAAAGCTTGATAGAAGCTTAGTTATAAATACTTCGGTTTGGTCTCCAAACTCAACCACTCAATCATCTTCAGTCTTACACCATCAAAATAGAGTGAGTAGAGTTTTAGAAGTGCCCAAACGAGAGAGAAATAGTGACAGAATGTGAGTAAACATCGATGGTCGGAGGTATGATTTATTGGGCATTTCAGTTTTCGATTCTTTTTAAGTGTTTAATTCCATATTTTAGAATCTTTATTAAGCTATCATTTGGTATCAAAGCCCAGTTTTATCTCTGACTTGGTGTTTATACATATGCTCTCTTTCCCTCTGATTTGGCCAAAAAATTTTGAAAATTTAAGTTTTGATTTTTGGTCGATTTTGGTTTGAAACAAGATTAGAAAATCATGTAGAAACTATTTCTAAGCTTTATAGGATTAAAAACATAGTTTTTGGCGTCAAAAATATTATTTTTGAGTTGCGTCTGCAACTGGGTCTAAAATGAGTCGGGTCTGCAACCGGGTTTGAAATGGGTAGAATGGACTCGGCTAGAGGTTGAAAACGAGCAAAATTTGAAAAATATAACTTTTTTGCAGTTTTTTTGAAAAGTGCCTTTTTTTTAGAATTTTCTGAATTTAGGCATTTATTTGGAAATATGTTTAATTTTTGCTCAATTTTTTATGCATGTAATATTTTTTGTTTTAATTATATGCAATTTGGATAATTAAATTGTGCAAATTTATTAACTATGCTCATATTTAGTTTGCGTGAATTGATTATTTTAGCTCTAAATTAATACATGCAATTTTTGGATGAGTATATATAGTTAAAAGCATGAAATTAAATTTTATGCATAATATTATAGTTTTAATTATCCAATGCCCGAAGAACGATTTTGAAAGAGAACAAATGAAGAACATTCCATATATTTTTTATGTTGGAAGCCTAATATATGCTCAGATCTGCACAATACCTGACATTGCATTTGCTGTGGAAATGTTGTGAAGATATCAGATTGATCCAGGTTTAGACCACTGGAGAGCTGCAAATAAAGTAATGAGTTACATTCAATGAACCAAAGACTATGACAATCTATAAGTAATTAGTTACTCAGATTCTGACTTTGATGACTATGTTGATTCAAGCAAATCAACATCATGATATATTTTTATAATGGCCGGTTGAGCTGTATCATAGAGGAGTGCCAAGCAAACCTTGACTGCCACTTCCACTATGGAAGCCGAGTTTGCCTCGTGTTTTGAGGCTACTTGACATAGTGTATGACTTAAGAATTTCATTTCTAGATTTAGCATTATGGATTTATCTCTAGGCCATTGAGAATGTATTATAACAATTCAGCTACTGTTTTTATGGTTAAGAACAACAAAAGTGGGAGTTGAAGTAAACAAATCGATATTAAGTATTTAGCAATAATAGAACATGTTAAAGAAAATAAAGTGATCATTAAGCACGTCAGCACTAAGTTGATGATCGCTGATCATTTGACTAAAGGCATGTCACCATTGAAATTCAATGATCATGTAATGAATATGAGACTTTGTTCCATTATGTAATTTTTCATTATATAGATAATGTTATTTTAATGAAATTCTTAATTATTGCGATGTATTTCTCGTATTCATGTGCACCTTAATTTAATTTTGAGAAAATTCATATGTGTAGGACCAAGAATAAACATAGAGTTTATTCATTAAGAAATTGTTGCAACATAAATTATAATATTTAATAAATAAATACATAGAAATATATGGAAGGTAATACTTGTCATTAGAGTACTTATCGCCACGATTCATGTATTTATTACTTAATACAGATTATCGATAAGTTTAAGATGAGACATTAAATTAGAAGTGTGGACTAAGTGGGAGAATATTAGCTCTCTGGTCGTGGCCATGAACAGGCCACAACTGTTTCTCGTGGAGACACGGATCTCCAGCTTCCCTTTTTCTTAAGAGTTTGAAGTGGTCCATAACTTCCCTATGAGTCTCCACCACGTTCATAGAGCAATTGGAACGTTTCCCATGATTAATTGAAGCTGTGGAATACTTGATATATAGCCACTGAAAACTTGATTGAAGCTTGGTTATAAATACTCCGTTTTGGTCCCTAAACTCAATCACTCAATTTTCTTCTGCCTTACACCATATAAATGAGTGAGTAGAGTTTTGAAAGTGAGTAGGCATCAATGGGCGGAGGTACGATTTATTGGGCATTTCAAATTTTTATTCTTTTTCAGTGTTTAATTATTATTATTATTTTTACTTGGGATGTAAGTATAAAACCAAATCGATTAAATCTCAAAACGATGCTTGCCATTTTATACTCAACAATTTGTTTATATATAGATATTTGATCATCTCCTCTCTAAACACCGCAACTTTTCTCTCTAAACCTAGCATCTTTCAGACCGGCTAGAGGGGGTGGGAGCTTCGGCTCCTTCCCCCTTCACTCCTTCCCGCTCCCTTTCTGTTTCCTTTGTCTTTTTGTTTTGTTTTGTTTTGTTTTGCTTTGGTTTTTTTTTTTTTTTTTTTTTTCCGTTTTTTCAAAGGCTAAATAAAGGGAGAATCGCCGTTCATGATCTTCGGGGTCTCTATAGACAACACGCGCCCCACCAGGAGGTTGCCCAGCCGCCGATCTACACGTCCACCGAACACGGCCCCAACTGGAGTGGAGCGTAGCCTGCACGCGCAAGACGAAAATTTCGAAGCTCATCGGCGCGTGGCCCTCATGCGCCACGAAGGAGCTCTTTGCCATTGCAACGCACGGCAACTCTCGAACCGGCGACTCTGGATCTTCCAAGACCGACCATTTGTTTTCCCTTCTGAGGCATTTTTGTGCACTGTTTCTCCCTTTTTACAGTGTTTTTAATGTAATTTATTTTTGCATTGTCTTTATTTTCAAGAAAACAAAAAACCCAAAAATATTTGTCCATTCGGACTTAGGCCCAAAGGGTGTTGTCCCCCCTCCGCTTAGTCGGTGATGTTGGGGTTTGGTTTCTCCATACCCCGTCCGATTGGTTATGGAGTTTTGTATTTCGTTACTGCAATCTCTGTCAGGAACAGAGTTGTGCTATCTCTTAGACTTCGGTCTTTAGAGATAAGCCGTCTGGACTAGATCGTGTCAGTCACAATAGTGTACTGGGATTCTACTAATATTTGTAATTGACTTGTTGTTTAAAGTCAAATTTGTATGTCCTCCTTAAATGAATGGAATGAGATCCGTTATTATAAAAAAAAAATTTGTTTATATATATGTACTATTGGACTAGGCTGAGACAAGGTATAATGCTGGCGTGCTTAGGCCAAGCTTGATCCCGCTCCTTCAAATATTGTTGGCGAGATTGCCTACGTCACCCAGGTGGAGCCAAGGCGGTGGACAGCAAGGTGGCTGCCCTGCCGCCAGCCCTACCCAAAGGTAAAGGAAAACAATAGTTTTGTTTGAATTATGGTACTTTCATTACAATTATTAAAAATAAGAAAAATACTATTAGACATAAATATATTTTACAAAAATAAATTCATAAACTAATGTGCTTTAATGTGGTTTGTTAGATCTATTTTATAATAAAATTAATTTTATAATCTGAAAATCTACATCAAGTCATGTTAACTTCTGAAATTATTTTTATATAATTCTTTAATGGCTAAAAATCTCTACAAATAAATTAATAACTATCTGAGTAATGCTATATACAGTCGTGGAATGCGTAAATGCTGAGCAGTCGTTTTGAAAAAGAGTGAGATTTACTATTAAAAAATTAATTTCTTTTCATATGGGTCTCGTATTTATTCACTTATTTCAAAGCGACTATGTGACACTTGCACACTTATAACTGCAAATATCATTTTTCTTATTTTTTGAAGAAAATTGATAACTATCTTTTTATGCTTTCACGTTAGTGCACTTTTGGACCTTTGGTATTGTGTTTGGTACTTTCTTTGTAAATAGATTTCAGATTCGTCTGTTTTTATGGATGAAATAAAATGAAATGAAATAGGTTGAGATTAAAGTTAATAGTTGAATAAAATATTATAATTAAATATATTTTTAATATTATTTTTGTTTTGAGATTAAAAAAAATTAAATTATTTATTTTATTTTATGTATAAATTTTAAAAAATTATAATAATTAGATGAGATGGAATGAATTGAATTGAGATAAATTCTTAATTCTCCCCTTCCCCTCCGTAGGTAAAATAAAAAAAAATGGAAAATTTGAACTTTCCCTCCTTATTCTAGAAAAGGTTATGATTTCTCGATCCAAATTTCAGTCACAATTTCGGGACGCAGTATCATATCCATCTCTGCTTCTAGTTTCTGCCAGTCTCTCTTTTTCTCTTTTTTTTCCCCAGCTCATCATCCTCTAATTCATCGTCATTCCAGATTCGGACCCTGTATAGCATAAACCCTAGATCCACTTACAAGTACAGATATGGCTGGCCAATCTGACCCTCACCAATCACTCTTCTCTGCCGAAGAGGTCGGTGTTTAGACGCTTGCGTGTGTCGATCCTTTCATTTTATTTTGGTTCTGATTCAAAACTTTTGTGCGCAGGTCGAGTTCATTGCGGAGGACGAGACGGTTGAAATCATCCCCAATCTCAGAATGGATGCTCTCAATTTCATCTGTGTATTTACCGTTCCTCCATTACCCTTCATCTTCATCTCTCTCCCCCAGTTGAATATATTACCTGTCAATGTGGTTGAGCTGTTTTTGATACAATGACAGGGGGATTTTGGTCCATTTTTCCCACAAATAGCTACTCAGGTGCCGCTGTGGTTAGCGGTGGCTTTGAAGAAGAGAGGGAAGTGCACTATTCGACCTCCACAGTGGATGTCAGTTGGTAAGCTTTTCCCAACCCCAATTTGTTTGTTCAAACACAGATATAGACAAACAAGCGGTAATATGAAAGGGGAAGACAAAGTAATTATCGTACATGTTCATTTGGCATCTCAAAGTTATAGATCCCAAATAAAAAAAATCTACAGTCTACATTTTGGATGTTAGCCTAATCCTTTAAAATCAACACAAGATTGAGTATCATCGTGCATCTCTGGCCAGATGATATTGGAGAGCTGGCAGATATGTACTTGCAGGGTTCTAACTCTTGCTGAAAATCAAGGGTTTGTATCATTGTATGGTTTTGGTTTTATATATGTTGAAGTCCATGCCCTGAGCAGTCATTGTTGACTGCTCAGCGCTTAACCCTCAACCCCCAGCGCCCAACCACCTAATGAATGCAACAATTAAATGCGTTCATACGTGAAGTAATGCGCCTATAAATTAAAACTTCAGACGAGAGCATCATACACCCAAGGAGAAAAGAAAAGAGAGAGAGCCGAGAGAGCTCTGAGAGAAAAGAAGAGAGTTGAGTTGAGTGGAGTGTGATCCTCCTCCTCTGTAATATTTTCTTGTGTTCCACTATTTATTAGTGAAGCTCTTTTCTGTGGATGTAGGCAGTTGCCGAACTACGTTAAATTCTTGGTGTCACTGAGTGCATGAGTGTACTCTTTTATTACCGCTTTTATCCCTTCCGCTGTGTTGATTTCCCCAACAAGTGGTATCAGAGTGTTTGTTGGAAGAAGTTTTTTACAGAAAACTCGGTTTTAGTGTGTAGCTCAGTTTTCAAATTTAAGCATATCACTGTGTTCGTCTCATCCAGACAAGAAAAGCGGTGGAAACCAGAGGCCAAACGGAGGCCACACGCGCTCCCATGCGCCGTTTGAAGATCGGAGAGTGAGACCCACTCTCGACACGCGTCCCACGCGCCAAGTAGAGTCTCTAGCGCGTGATTCCCACGCGCATACACGCGCCACACGCGCTCCAGAGAAGACTTGCGCGTGAAGTTCACGCGCCCTGACGTGTTCTTGACTCCATAAAGCGCGTGAGGGACACGCGCCTACGCGTTCCACGCGCACCAGAGGAGTTCAGGCGCGTGAGTTACACGCTCCTACGCGTTTTGTTCGCGCCACGCACTGCACGCGTGACAGAGTTCCTGTTTTGGTTCTTTTGCTCATTCCTTGTGCTATCTGAGTCCGATTTTGACGAAACAAGACTCGTTTCTAACAAAATCAGACGTTCCGGACACAACGGTGCTGTCCATTTTTTGATATTCCACCTCGAAGATCCTGTACTTGCATTTTGTATTTAGAACAGTCTAAATCCATGGAGGATTCAGCATCAGGCGCCATGATAAAGCTGACTGCCTCAAACTACAGTCTTTGGAGACCTCGAATGGAGGATCTCTTGAACTGTAAAGATCTGTTTGACCCTTTGGAAGATGAAGGGAAGAAGCCAGATGAAGTTACGGATCAAGTGTGGAGAAAGATGCACAAGAAGACTATTGGTCAGATCAGGCAATGGATTGACCATAGTGTTTTTCACCACGTGGCCCAGGAGACGGATGCATATAACCTCTGGAAAAAGTTAGAGGATATGTATCAGGCTAAAACTGCTCGAAACAAGGCCCTCTTGATGAGACGGCTTGTTAACTTGAAGTTGAAAAGCGATACCTCTGTTGCAGAGCATACTAGCGAGTTTCAAAACCTAGTTAACCAGCTCGGGTCCGTCAACCTGAATCTTGGCGATAAAGAACAAGCCCTGCTACTTCTCAGTTCATTACCAGACAGTTGGGAGACGCTGGTGGTCTCCCTAAGTAACTCTACTCCAGATGGCAAACTTACCATGACGATGGTTAAGGATGCCCTGTTTAATGAGGAGGCCAGACGAAAAGAGACAAGCATGAATCAAACTCATGCCCTTGTCACCGAGAGTAGAGAAAGGCCTCAAGGTAATGATAGAGGGAGAAGTGGAGGCAGAAACAGAGGGAAGCCTCAACCACGTGGAAGGTCCAGCAGTAGCAGGAACCAGCAGACGGGTAACATAAAATGTTACCACTGTGGCAAAGAAGGCCACATGAGGAAACACTGCCGCAAGTTTTTAAGGGAGCAAGGTCAAAGCAGTAAGCTGAAGAAAGAAGATGGTGAAACCCTTGTCACTCTTTCTGGAGATGTGGCAATACTCTCCACCAGTGACGAGACGTGTCTGCACGTTGCAAGCCATGATGTTGAGTGGGTGGTAGACACAGCAGCATCATACCACGCCACTTCCCACAGTGAATTTTTCACTACGTACAAAGCAGGAGACTTTGGTACGGTAAGGATGGGGAATGCCAGTTCCTCGAAGATCGTGGGTGTTGGCGAAGTGCAGATAAAAACCAACGTTGGTTGCACCATGGTGTTGAAAGATGTTCGACACATTCCTGACCTTCGGCTCAACCTGATTTCCGGGACAGCCCTTGATCGACAGGGCTATGACAGCTACTTCAGCAAAGGCACTTGGAAGCTGTCACAAGGTGCCATGGTTGTCGCCCGAGGACATATTTGCGGTACGTTGTACAAGACCCATGTGAAGATCGGTTCTGATAGCCTCAATGCAGTGGAAGACGAGGCATCACCGAATCTGTGGCACAAGAGACTCGGACACATGGGTGAGAAAGGGTTGGATACGCTTGCGAAGAAGGCACTCATCAAAGTTGCCAAAGGAACAGCGTTAAACCCTTGTGAGTACTGTTTGTTTGGCAAACAATGTAGAGTCTCGTTTAAATCCTCTACGAAGAGAAGATCAGAGTTGTTGAGTCTGGTACACTCTGATGTATGTGGTCCCATGGAAGAAGAGTCATTGGGAGGTAACAGATATTTCGTGACATTCATTGATGATGCTTCACGAAAGGTCTGGGTATATGTTTTGAAGTCAAAGGATCAGGTCTTCGAGCACTTCAAGAATTTCCACACCCTAGTGGAAAGAGAGACGGGAAAGAAGTTGAAGTGCCTGCGAACGGACAACGGAGGAGAATATGTCTCCAAAAGGTTCGCTGCATACTGCGCTGATCGCGGTATTCGACATGAGAAGACGGTCCCATATACCCCTCAGCACAATGGTGTAGCCGAAAGAATGAACCGGACCATCATTGAAAGAACAAGATGCATGCTCAGTATGACCAAGTTACCAAAGCCATTTTGGGGTGAAGCTGTTCTAGCTGCCTGTTACCTGATCAACAGATCACCTTCTGCACCACTGGAATTTGAAATTCCTGAGAAGATTTGGTCTGGAAAAGATGTCTCTTAC
This sequence comes from Juglans regia, assembly GCF_001411555.2. Classification (NCBI taxonomy): domain Eukaryota; kingdom Viridiplantae; phylum Streptophyta; class Magnoliopsida; order Fagales; family Juglandaceae; genus Juglans; species Juglans regia. Next base: position 50,405,450 of record NC_049907.1, on the reverse strand, counting down.
TCTCACCTGAGAGTATTTGGGTGCAAAGCCTTTGCACACGTATCCAAGGAGCTGAGACAGAAGCTCGATGTCAAGTCAACTCCATGTATCTTTGTTGGATATGGAGATGAAGAATTCGGATACAAGTTATGGGATTCAGTGACAAAGAGAATTGTCAGAAGTAGGGACGTTGTGTTCCATGAAAACCAGAACATCGGAACTGAAGCTTCATCAAGAGAGCTTAGTTCCGATACTCCAAATCCTGCACCATTACAGTCCGCCACAGATAATGAGGAAATGCAGGATCGAGATCCAGAAGCAGAAGAAGAAGCTCAGGGTATTGAGCAGGGGGAGCAAGAATCCTCTCCACCAGCAGCTGGTGTACCACCACAAGGGTTAGATGGTGACGAACCTCCTTTGGTTGATGAACCAAGAAGATCGGCAAGAGGCCGCCTACTGATTCCGTCGAGGAGATATCCGGAATCAGACTATATTCTGCTTACTGATGAGGGGGAGCCTGAGAGCTTCCAGGAAGTTCAAACTCATGCTGATAGAAGCCTATGGGTGCAGGCAATGCAAGAAGAGATGAGTTCTTTGCAGAAAAATCAGACCTATGAGTTGGTGAAACTTCCTGAAGGAAAGAAAGCCCTAAAGAACAAATGGGTATTCAAGCTGAAGAAAGATGGCCAAGGAAAGCTGATGAAGCACAAGGCCAGATTGGTTGTCAAAGGATTCCAGCAGAAGAAGGGAATCGACTTTGACGAGATATTTTCTCCGGTGGTGAAAATGATGTCGATCCGAGTCATACTCGGATTGGTAGCCAGCTTGAATTTGGAACTCGAACAGATGGATGTGAAGACAGCCTTTCTCCATGGAGATTTGGAGGAGGAAATCTATATGGAGCAACCAGAAGGGTTTGCAGCTCCAGGGAAAGATCACTTAGTCTGCAGGCTGAAGAAGAGTCTCTATGGCCTCAAGCAAGCGTCGAGGCAATGGTACAAGAAGTTCGACTCATTCATGATGAGTCATGGTTACAAGAGACTTGTTGCAGATCAGTGTGTCTATGTTCGAAGGTTCCAGAATGACAAGTTTGTCATACTCATTCTTTATGTTGATGATATGTTAATCATTGGTGAGGATAGGTCCATGATTAACAAACTAAAGAAGGAACTATCCAAGTCCTTTGACATGAAGGACTTAGGCCCAGCACAGCAAATTCTGGGCATGAAGATTGTTCGTGATAGGAAAGTCAAAAGGGTGTGGCTATCACAACAAAAATATGTTGAACAGGTTATTAGACGTTTCAACATGGGAGATGCTAAGCCAGTCAAAACTCCACTTGCAAACCACTTCAAATTGAGCAAGAGCTCGTGTCCTTCTTCAAAGAAAGAGATTGAAGAAATGGAAGCAATCCCCTACTCTTCAGCAGTAGGAAGCCTGATGTATGCAATGGTTTGTACCAGACCAGATATTGCTCATGCTGTAGGCATGGTGAGCAGATTCCTTTCAAATCCAGGAAAGGATCATTGGGAAGCAGTCAAGTGGATTCTCAGGTACCTGAAAGGTACATCGAATATGTGTTTGTGTTTTGGGGGAGCTAAACCAGTTTTGGAAGGCTATACAGATTCAGATATGGCAGGAGATCTGGATAGCAGGAAATCTACTTCGGGATTTCTCTTCACCTTTGCAGGAGGAGCTGTCTCTTGGCAGTCCAAGTTGCAAAAGTGTGTTGCTTTATCCACAACAGAGGCAGAGTACATTGCCGCAGCGGAAGCTGGGAAAGAGATGTTGTGGATGAAGCGTTTTCTCCAAGAACTAGGAGTTAGTCAAGAGGACTACAAGGTACATTGTGATAGTCAAAGTGCTCTAGACTTGAGCAAGAATTCAATGTACCACTCCCGCACCAAGCATATTGACATCCGCTATCATTGGATACGCGAAGCGATGGAACAACAGCTGTTGAAGCTTGTGAAGATCCATACGAAAGAGAATCCAGCGGACATGCTGACGAAGGTGGTTACAAGTGAGAAGCTTGAGCTATGCAGAGACATAGTTGGGATGGAGAACATATAGGTAAATGGGCATGGAGGGGGAGAATTGTTGAAGTCCATGCCCTGAGCAGTCATTGTTGACTGCTCAGCGCTTAACCCTCAACCCCCAGCGCCCAACCACCTAATGAATGCAACAATTAAATGCGTTCATACGTGAAGTAATGCGCCTATAAATTAAAGCTTCAGACGAGAGCATCATACACCCAAGGAGAAAAGAAAAGAGAGAGAGCCGAGAGAGCTCTGAGAGAAAAGAAGAGAGTTGAGTTGAGTGGAGTGTGATCCTCCTCCTCTGTAATATTTTCTTGTGTTCCACTATTTATTAGTGAAGCTCTTTTCTGTGGATGTAGGCAGTTGCCGAACTACGTTAAATTCTTGGTGTCACTGAGTGCATGAGTGTACTCTTTTATTACCGCTTTTATCCCTTCCGCTGTGTTGATTTCCCCAACAATATATAGCCAAGTCCTTTAGGCGTTTATGTGATTATTGGTCATGGAAGAACATATCAAAAGCAAGATATATTATCTTTTGGGAACTCTAATGGTTGCCAGGGAGATCTATAGGATACTTCCTATCAACTTAGTAAACCATCCAGGGAGAAGTGGCTGTATGAATATTTGCTGGCCCTCTCAGCAATGAAAAAATATTTGTAGGAACATTCCAGTATGCAAATGTGGTTATCTGCAATACAAATAGAAAATCAATGGTGCAGATTCAATAAGACATGCTTTTTCATTCTGTTCCAAGTCAAGAATCCTGGTTCAGTTTTATCAATCTGGCATTTTTGTTTTTATCCAGGTTTGTCAGTTTGATAATGTTTCAAATTGTGGGCTGTCAAGGTTTAAACTTAGTTAACCATACTTTTTAATATTGTAGCATTGGTTTCTTTTACTTTTAGAGTATAATTCTAGCATCACCTGTTATGCTAATGTTTATATAGGTTCAACTGCTCTAGGTCTCTATGGTAGCTTTCTTCAAATTAGCTGTTAGCACTACAGTTCCTGCAAAGGTGCCAGTTCAATAAACTGGCTGTTCATCCTTTTTTTCTTGGGTTTCAATTAGTTGAATGCCACATTTACCTATTAAAATAATAGTTGAATGTCACATACCTTTAAGTCCTAGAGTATGGCTATTATTCATGCTGTTTAGTTTGTGTCTCTTTGAAACTGATAGGTTTTATATTTTTGCAACACTCAAGTAAAATTAAGAAATGGGTTCTTATCATTTCATGCTTTGTGGAAACTAGAAAAGTTGACACAGGTTTTGGAAGCTGAGCGAGATTCTCAACGAATGTTTGAGCAATTACCATTTCATTACGTAGAAATCTCCAGACTTCTTTTTGACCAGTACGTATTGAAATATTTTTTACCTGCCTCTATCTTTATCACTTAATGATACTGATGTCAAACATAAATTTGTGGATGACAGTGCACGTGATGACATCCCCGATGTATACATGGTGAGTTTATGATTCTCTAATCTTGCCTAGATGTGCATTTAATCTTTTGTATAGACTTTGATGTAGATATTTTATGTAGGCGAGGTCTCTTATTGAGGACATCAGAGATGTAAGGTTTCATAAAGTCGAGACTAATTTAGAGACACTTACTGAGCGTGCATTTGCTTTGAAGGTATACATTTTATTCCCCTTTGTGAATCTACTGATGCTGCATACTATTAATTGTATGTAGTGGAATCTAGTTTAAGAGCTTGTTTGGATAATGAGATGAGATGAGATTTCACATCATTTCCTTCTCAAACACAATGTTTTTCAATTTCAAATCTCCAACTTTTTCATCTAATCATGACCTAATCATTACAACTTTTACAAATTTTACAAATTTTAAAAGAAAATACAAAAATAATACAACTTTTTCAAACTTCAAAACAAAAATAATATTAAAAAATAATATTTAAATATTTTTTTAACCTTATAATATTTTTATTCAACCTTTTCTGTCATTTCCCAAAAGCCAATAAAACATTTTAACTCAAAAATCAATTTTGAATTTTGAGATACTCCAAGTGTCCAAAAGAGTCCTAAGTTGGAGAGGGTAGAATTCATTGTTAACGTCAGAAGGAAAAGTAGTGCAAGTGTGAAGGTTATTGTCCTCTTACTTGCTTTGCATCTATAACCTCTTAAGTTAAACAATTCGTAGTGATGATTTCAACCATCTAACAATTGACTCAGTCTTGCTGTTTTGTATGTGCAATGAAGTGCATGCAAGATTGAACCTACAGTGAGATTTCTATGATTTTGCAGTGTCAAACGGAAAGAATAGGGAGTGAGAAGGAGCATAAATTCACCATTTGACAATTAGGGTCAACTTGATCTCGCGTTAACCTTCTCAATAGATAACTGGACGTGAAGTCCACTTTTCCAACTTAAACCATGCGGTTGATTGCATGTATGCCTCATAAACTAATGTAAGCAATACATCCAAACCTAAGAATCTTGGTGAAGCAGCCCTCTGTTTCTATAACAATGGAAAAACAAAACAAATGCCTAAGTTATGCTACTACCTGAAAGAGACTTGATGAAAATGTCTGTATAATGGTTATTCTCTCTGGTTTTTCTATAACTTGTAGCATGGAGTGCGATATTGTTTTTGTTTTCTTACGAGTAATTTGATTCACTGTTTAAGCAGTTTATATGTGAATGTGCCTTACTGTGTATTGGTTGAGAGAATGGGGAGCTAGAGGAATGATAATATATCTCTAGTGGCCATAGTTTTTCTACTCTGATTTTTGTTCTCCTAATCTTTTTTACCTGAATTGCAGATAAATAATCTATCTGCAATGGAAGTGAATATAGTTCGCCCATTTGTCGGGAGAGCCCTACAGGCATTTTATAAGCACGATAGTCTGGAGCTGATACCAGATCAAGAGAGAGTGTCTGATAGACGGCCACAAGTAGCTAATAATGCAACAAGAGTATGTTCTTGTTAACTTGCCTTTTACCATTTTATTTATTTTCTTTTATCATTTATGAGGATAATAGAAGGTTTCCCACAAAGCTCATTGTCTTTGATTACTTGGTTAATGTAATCAAAGCATGTCTGAAGGTAACAAAGTGGTTTGCTAGCCTATTACAAAATATATTATTTTCAACAGATGATAGTTCATTGTCTAATTAGTCCTCTTGTTTTCCAGCGGCATCTGCGGCGATAATATCATCTCGTCTATTGACTATCCATCCTGATCAGAAAACAATACTTTCTGCTTACTAGTTTGGAGGTATACCTGTCCTCATAATCTGACTGATTTTCTTTGTTATAATGAAATAATATCCTTTGAGTTCAACTCAAACCCTTCACGCTATTGATTAGTTTTATTTTCTTAATTAGCTACAAAAATTTTGATACATGTTGTCGCAGTTGTGCTATTTAGCACTTTTTATGTTTAGGGGTGATGAACAGATTGATATATTTAAAAAAGAGAATGCATTTGTGGGAAGTTATCTCTGCATTAGTGGTCCACTTTGCCAAGCCACCTATGCCTTGTCATATGGTTGAGGGCTCTAGAAGGTAAAGTCAGCGTGTGGTTGAGGTAGCAACAAGACTTGATTGTTGTGAATTTTGGGATGACTTTAGATAGAAGTGTTCAACCCGAATTAGTTGGATTGCAGTGATATGTTGACTGTTCTGCGCTGTTTAGTACCATATCATTTGCACTGCAATCTACATGTCTATTGCTCGTAGGGCTGAGCACCGACGGTTTCGGAGTTGGAGGGCCCAACCTCTGACTCCGACTTTGTCGGAGGTCGAATCCAACCTCCGACTCCGACATGTAGAGAATCCGCTCCGCCTCCGACTTTGACTTGTTGGAGCGGAGTCGAATTTTTTGACTTTTTTTTTTAAATTTTTTTTTAACTTTATATTTGACCCACTTTTAAAAAAAATAAAAATAAAAATTGTGGGCTTTCAAATTTCAATTTTCTCAAAATCACAATCCAAACTTATTAAACTTTTGATTATAATAAAAAAATACAACTAAATAAAACAAATAACATACTAACATACATTCAAAAATTAAAAATAAAAAGAAAGTCCTATTTTTATATGTACTCTCATCATCCATGATTCCATATCCACATCCAACTAATCGCTACAATAAACACAAAGACCCCGTATACAAGATGAAGATTAAAAAATAAGGCACCGTATAGTTACTATAGTATACTATTATAATTACTATGAATCTATTTTTAATTATATTATATATATATAATATATATTATTATATATATGAATATTAAAAAAAAAGGCACCGTATATGAAATGAAGATTCAAAAAATAGTATTACTATTTTATATATAATATAGTATTAATATATTATACTATTAGTCTATTACTATATCTAATAGTATATTTACTAATACTATAGTATCATACTATTAGTATGTTAGTGATTTAATATTATATATATATATATATATTAAATCTCTAATCTCTTATACTTGATATATATATATTAATATATATAAATATTAGTAATACACTAATAGTATTAGTATATTAGTTTAGTATTAGTTATACTAGTAGTGATATTAGTTATACCAATAGTTATATTAGTATTAGTTATTATTAATACTATATATAGTTATAGTGATTTAGTATAACTATATTAGTTATAGTGATTTTAATTTAGTATAATTATATAATACTATTAGTATAAGTCACTATACTAACTATATCACTATAGTTAATAGTATCATATAGTAATATAGTATTAGTAATTAATACTATAGTGATTTTTGTAGTAATTTATATATAGATTTAAAGTGGATTACTAATAGTATTAGTATTAAACCATAAATTTAATTAATATATTAATGTATATTAGTATTACTAATATATTTATCAAAAGAAATATGTTGAGAATTTATTAAGTCAAAAAATATAATTAATACAAGATATTGTTATATAAAATTTATATGAATAATACTTTAGTTATTATACATTAGTATTATATGTTATTCTAAATTTATAGATTTGTGTTTATCCATTAGTATTATTTGTTGATGTTATTATGCATCTTAGTGTTTATAGTATATTATATATACATTAGTATTACATGTTATTATATTTATACATTAGTAGTTTAGTGTTACAACTTACATGTAACATGGTAGTAATATTGTAAATTTGTAATAGTATGATATTTACATATAGTCATATACTAAATTATTATTATTTATTAGTCAATTTAGTCTATATATTGTAGTATAAATATATTATTTAACTAGTATATTATTGAGTTTAACTAATTACATAAGATATAGTTGTATAAAATTTAAATGATTAATATATAGAAAAATACATATTTTTATAAAATATGTATAAAATCGGAGTTGGAGGTAGAGTTGGAGGACCAAGTCGGAGGTGGAGGCGGATTGTCGGAGGCAGATCGGAGCGGAGTCAGTTCTTCAATGACTCCAACTCCGATTTCCAATAGAAAAAAACTCTGACTCCGACTCCGACTTGTCAGAGTCGGATTTTTGTTCAGCCTTAATTGCTTGATACCTGGGTTGTGGGTTTGTTGTTGAAGTTTCTGTCTATTTGTATCATATTTTAGGTAGCTCAACGTGATCATCAATTTGTTTGATATGTTGTTTGATTCATGGTTATCAAACTTTCATTTGACAAATAATTAATTGTTTGGAGAGTGATTATTGTTCAAATTTAGATCTTTCACATTATTCTAGAGAAGATAAATTTCGTTGAATCTAATTATGGTTGTCTTGAAATGTCACCATTGCTGGTTTTTGGTGTTGAATTTACAATATTTGTATGGTCAAGAAAGGCCTGAAAAAGAGTCATTGAAAAAATGTTATTTGGAGATGAATTTACAAGATTTATGGTTAAGAACCGTGGTAAAACGGTTGGGTGGCTTTTGCTTTTTCGTGATTATCAAAATGGAGCTACATTTGAAACTCGTATGATGTTAATGTGTTGTACCTTTTCCGGTGCGCGTTACTTCTGACGCCGAACTGTACGGTAACAGTTATGTTATTTAGGGCTCGGCATGCCCTCTGTTAACAGAATACTTTAGTACCCAAACCCAAACTTAGAAAGGAGTATTTGGGTGTTAAATGTTCCGCCAGAAATCCGAGTTTTAATAGTATAAATGTTTGGTTTGGTTAAACAGATTAGATAAGATAAGATAAAATGAGATGAGATTAGATAAAAATTAAATAAAATTTTTATTCTAGAATTTGAAAATTTTGAATAATTTATTATATTTTATATGAGAATTTGAAAAATTTATAATGATTAGATAAAATGAGATAAGATGATGGTTTGTATAACTAATCAACCTAAATCTAAACTTAGAAAGTTTATTGGGTAACACAGACATAATTAGTCTAATACTTTGCTCTAGAGCGATTATGACTGTTTTGAGCAGCACCCAATAACAAACTGACATCTCACCATTAAACAAAAAAAAAAAAAATTCCTAAGGATGACTACATTAGATTATTATCTAAAATACCTTAAAACGTATTTTCCTTCATTTCCTCTTTGTTGCTATCTGTTGTGCCCCTTTGTTTTTCTCCATTAGTCGTCGCCGCCAGCCAGTCCGAGGTTCAACCAATGATCTGGGTTTCGAGTGGGTGAGGGAGCTGGATTCAGTGCGGTGAGGTCCCATTCTGGATCTAATGGATGAGCTACGTGGCAGAAGTACATTGAAGTTGTCAGCTCTTTGGACTGACAGTTTGGAAGTTATTCTCTTAGTTTAAATTATGTTTGTTTCGTGATTCGTCAATGTATGTCAGGTGTGGCATACTTGTTAGACCCTCACGTTGAGTTACCTCTAAAAGAGTCGCACATGCCCTCGTTATGATGGAGACATGCACTTTGGTGAGTCCACAACTATGTCTTGGCTCGTAAGGTGACACGTGGTCCCTAACAATACTGTGCATAATAAATTATTTTAGAAATAAGATTCTTTCTTGCTTAGGGGAAAGGGGGAGATGTGTTCGGATCCTGAAGAAGCCAGGGTAGACAGCGCCAGAATGTGCCTCATGTTCCAATACGTGTGGCCCACCCGAAATTATGGATAAGTTAAAAGTTGTGTTGCACATGCAGGTGGGTTTTCTAGGCTTTATTGTCACGGTAACTTCGACGTAGAACCCATAAAATTAGGGCAAAGGATGCCCCGTTGTACGCGACTCCGAGGGGGACTATTCTATCCAAGAATGTCTGCACCTCGTTGTCTTGCATGAAAACCTTGTCACACCGACGAGATTTGGTGACAACTACGGTCCCTTTTTTTTAAAAATTTTCTTGAGAATAATAATTAAAAAAGCTCTCTTTTAGGGCATAACTTGGTTGTTGGGGAACTAATTTTGTAGATTAATCTACATTTTTTAGCACCCAGAATTGTTTATTTGTCTAAGAGTACGTACTTAGCTGTGCTTTAAATCTTTTATTATTATTTTATTTGTTTCTTTGACGGAGCAATTAATTAGATTCCCTCTTTAAGGTTTACTTTTCTTGTAATCATCAGATTCCATTTTTAAAGAACGAGCTCGCTCCTTCAATATTAATTAGCAATAAAGAAAGTAAATCCAGTGAGATTGGTGGTTCATTCATATCCATGAATTTCATGTGAACAAGTTTCCACAGGCTTGTTTAAAAAATAACTGGCTTTTAGCCAACATATTATTTTTCCAAATACGAATGAATACGTCCATTTCAAGGGCCAACTGCCTGGCTTAGAGCCAAGCGGTGGAGTCCAAGGATTTGGATCATCGATTTGAGAAGTGATGTAACAATTTGTGTTTCTTATAGCTCACGGATCGTTTGAAGTTGACCCGACCTGGTGGTATCAGTTAAATACATCAATCACGATTGGGGTAAACATGAGCCATCTATCTATCTACCTATCTATTTATCTATGTTTTAGTTCTCTTTATACTCTAGGTCGGGTCGAAACAGTAGTCACAACACCTTAAAAAATGTAAAACTAATAAAACGGGTACTCGTGAATAGTGATAAGGTTGTTCGAGGTATCTTCTATCTATTTAGGCATAAACATGAGCTTTTAGCTAAGAAAATTTAATTCAACTAAAACTCTACAATTCTCCAAGATCTAACCTTTGATACAACTGACTTTTGTCTAGTAATTAGCGTGACACAGTCTCGTAAAAATAATAGGAAAGAATAATTTTATATATTACAATATCATCTTATTTTTATGTTAATGTAATGAAGTAATATTGTCTATTAATTGTTGAATTATTTTTTAAAATATTAATAAATGATTAAAAACTCTGTAAATTTGATGAAAGTAAAAAATTAAAAAAAAAAAAAAGCGAAATGGGAATTTTTTTAAAAATAATCAAATATGGTTTCTCGTTGTCTCTCCCAAGCAGTAGTTGAAGCAATTGATACGGGCTAGGTGGCTGTCCTTGGGAAAAGAGTGAGGAGAGTTCAATATGTACCTGTCCTGCTCTGAACCCATCTTGAGTAGGAAAAATAAAAAAATAAAAAAGTAGATGCCTCGAACGGAGTTTCTTGACAATGAACAGTTGATTCGACTTCATCAACTGCATAGCACCAACCCCATCCCTGAACCTTTGTGTCTTTGCCATGCGGACCGAAGAGCTTGTGGGCTCAAGTTCCATCCAGGAGAATCATAGGATTCTTTCCCATGGTCCTTCCTACTTTGCCGACCACCCCATCCATAATTTATTTTTACATTAAAACTATGAGCTGGGGCTGGCCTCTGCCTCTGGTGTCCTTAGTCGGCCATGATTAATTCCTCTAGTGGCAATTGTCGCTGTCTCCTTTAAAGTTTTTTTTTAAATAATGAAAGATACTGCTACTGAGCGTGTTTACCCCACCCTATCCCTATCCCTATCCCCGCGAGAGTGTGGCGCGTGTCCACTGGTCAGACTCATGTTATTGTTGGAATTTTGCAAAGGAAAATGATTTATTTACAACACATTTTACAACACATTATACAACAATGTGTTAAATGAGGGGTATTATTGTAAAATCATCTTATAAAAATAAGATAATTTTACAATAATGCCCCTCATTTAACACATTGTTATACAATGTATTATAAAATGTGTTGTAGGTGTATCACTACTCTTTTGCAAATTCCACCCTACTCTGTTCTCTTCTATTCTCACGAAGGAAACATCCGTCTATCTTCCTTTCCTGATGTTCCGGGCGCACCGCCAGTAATAGTACGAATATCGGACAACTTTTGTCCGTCCGATTATATACTATTCCATGTGCAAATTAGATACAAACTATCTCGTCGTCTGACTGTACGGCAACTCTTATCTGGGTATCCAGATAGCCAGTGGAATGCTTTTATTTCATCCCTGTGTTTTCGGTTTTCATTTATATTTTTAAATTAATAATTGATATAAACAGTAAATAATTAAGTCAATAGTATAAAATTGATATAAAGAATCAAATAAAACTGATATAAACACTACAAAAATTGACATAAACAGTATAATGAATTGTGCAAAATTGACATAAACAGTATAAAATTATGTAAACAGTATATTTTTCTTTTTCTTCCATCCTATTTCAAGATTATTATTTTTCTTTGTTCACGCTTCTTCATTTTTGCCGAAATTCACTATTTTAATTTTTGGTGAGAATATAGAGTGATTTCGTTTAAAAAAATATATTTTAATGTATAAATATATTTATGGTATATTTTTTAATCAATTATAAATATTAATTTTTATTAATATATTTATAACTATTACTCATTAATTATAAAGTGATTTTCAATTATTGGTGAGACCTATATCTTTATCAAATCTTAAGAATAAAAAATTATCTCATTTTATTTTATTATCTAAATACACTTTTTTTTTTACTAATCATCTAATCTCATTTTAAATAAAAAATTTCACTATTATTTAAAATATTTCATTTTCATTTTATCTAAAAATGCGTAATCAAATGAGTACTTATATGTGCATAAACCATCTTAATGTTATACGGTCTTCTTAAAAATAGGTGCATAAACCATCTGTCATCATCTGTGATACTTTTGTGATACCGGTAGGAAAACAAAATTAATTGAATAAACGATAATAATAATAATAATAATAATGATACAAAAATAAATAAACGCTTAAATTATTGGGTAGAATTATTAAGAGGGCGAATTTGCATGAGGAGTGGCGTGCCGCGGAATAGTGCAGAGGCGCCTGATCCAAGTCACCGGTCAAAATGAAGGGATGGTAATGTAATTGTGTGACGCAAGAGGTGGATCTCCCGTGTGAGTCGCGTCACGTGAGTCATGTTCCATTCACAGAACAATGTCCGTTTATTTTCAGTCGTTTTCTACGTTTCCTTCAAGTTGTAATGGCTTGGACCCCAAACCAATTACACTTTTGTTGCCTTTTGAAATCAACATTATCATTATGCCCCTGACATGACATTTCCCTTATTACCCCCACTTCTCAGATTTTTCCTTTCTTATCAGCCAACTAAATTAATAGTGTTATTTAACAACATTATTTCTGGAGTCGTGGTCACAGATAAGGTTAGGGGATGTTTGGATTCGAAAGAGATTTCAGCTCATCTCAGCTCATCTCAAGTCATTTCAACTCATCTCACTACTATTCATTACTATTCAGCAACTTTAACTCACAAATCTCACTAATATTCACAATTCATCTCATTACTATTCACAATCCATCTCAACTCATCTCAACTCATCTTCGAATCCAAACGTCTCTTTTTTTTTTTAATTTTTATATATTTTATATTCTTAAATATTTAAAAATAAATAAAAAATTCACAAACACTTCATTAATAATTAAGTAATAAAAAATATAATAACAATAAAATATCAATCAATGACTTTTATAGTGCATGCAGTATTTTCCTTATTTCTTATTATTTGTTCAATTACATTTCAATCACCTAATCAAAAAATCATCTAACACATTAATTGATATAATTGAAAATAATAAAATTCAGGAAAAAAAAAACACCTTTCTTAATCATTTAGCTGAACTTTTCCGAAATTTTGATACATTATTTATTAATTGGTTGGCAGGAGACATTGTCATATTTGTAGTCATATGTAATCAATTACTTTTTATTTTTTGCTAGATGGAATGATTAATTAATTGGTTTGTAAAAGACATCACTGAAAGAAATGTAAATAATCTTTTTTTTTTTTTCCCTAATATTCTGACTTCTATTCATAGCTTTCCTCCAACGATTTTCCTCATTGCTCTTAATAGTGGTTTGCTTCCTTCATTTTCCCTTTTTGTTTCGTTTGTTAGATTAACAACTTTTCGTTTTTCTTTTTGGGGGTATTTTCTTATCTTTAATTTAGAGATTTAAAAACTAACCAGCCAGGGAAAAATGTCAATTACTTATTTATAGGACTGTTTAAGGATTAATTATACTTTATCTCCTTAAATTTTTATTCAATTCACAGTGTATCTCTGAAATTAATAATTACATCAAAGTGAAACTGCTTACTTTCAAAACTTATCAATCTTCCATTTCCATCTACTAGTAGCGTCAAATGTAATGGAAAGTGTCTTCACGTGCTACTCACGTGTATAATATTTACTGTAAATATATAATTTTTATCTAATTTATTATCATTGACCATATAAAATATAAAATAATATATGTTATCAATTAATAATAATTCATACATAAATAACTATATATAAAATGATTTGATACCTAAGTTGCAAACAAATATAAATAATCTATATACACGATAAAATTATCTGATATTCATTAACAATATATAAAATGTATAATATTATTAATAATTATGTATACTAAATAGTAAAGTTTAAGTTAGTAAGTAGTAACTATCCATCATTATTATTTTTTTCATATTTTGTTTTTCAAATAAATTAATAACAAAATTTTTATATAAAATATAATAAATAATTAAATTTTTTTAATTCTCAAGATAATAATTTAGTTTCAAATTAAACAGTTAAAGCTCTGGGACATAAATATTTATCATTGTAGTAATTAAATATATTAATATAGTTGAGTAAGAAAGCAAAAGAGCTTTTGTTTTAAGTTTGTGGCAACAATTTACTAAACCCGGAAAAAAAATGTTCCCAAAAAAGCAATGGGAAGAGATAAGAGAGTATTTCAGTTTTGAAAAACCAAAAAAATCCAGAAAGCATATTTTAGGTACAAAAACGAATATCCATGTATTTCCCGTCCATGTTCATTATCCGTCCCTCTTTATCTACTACGATAATTATCAGGTATTTTTAGAATATGACGTAAAATAGGAATAACAAATAATGCAATATGCTACACATTTTCCTTATCCATTTCGTCTGAATTTTCGGATAAGCCACAGTCCAGTCCGGAGGCACTTTACGTGGTCCATGCCATAGGGTAGTTCCGACATTTCGTTCGCTTCCCACTTTCATTATATGAATTCCAATTCCAGTTCTTTTCTTTCGCCTTCCATTTTCCATCCTTTTTGGGTTTCTGCAGAAGACGCAGCGGCGGCAGCAGCAGCCACCGAGACACGCGTTTTTTCTTTTTTCTTTTTCCTTCTTATCGCACCAATTCTCCCTTTTTCGATTAATATTGGAAAACGGAAACGAATATAGATTCAACGCCACAATACATATAAAGCGAAAACGTTTCTATTCTGAATACAAACAAAGTATACGATTTCTATTGGTCTCTATTTCTGTATGTTTTTTTTTTTCCCCTGAATTATAGAGCTTCTTCAACCTAGGGTTTCGGGAAATTATTCGGTGTACCGCATGTTCTAGCGTCGGTGATGATGGCAGTCATCACGTATCCCGAGGGGAAAGAGGAGTCGTTGTAATTGTGATCGGGCGGCTGGGCTCGATCGAAACGACTCCGTGGCCGGTGCTAGCATGGACTGTCGGGTGTGCGTGGCAACCGGGGATTGGTTGATGGGCGGTGGTGGAAGTGTGGGCCAGATCGGAGGAGCTTTCAGCCACGAGAGCGAGCACGATTTGGCTCTCATGGTTAGCGATTTCTTGGAGAATGGGAGTGGTGGGGCAGAATCTCGGTGTAGCAGTGACAGCGATTCCGCTTTACCCGATCTCGCCCACCTCGCCGAGAAGATTCCGGTAATCTTCTGAATAAAATTTCATTTGCCCAACCTGTTAAAGTTACCCAAGTTTTGTTATTTTTTTTTTTTACATTTGACTTTCATTGATATGTGAAAAGGATAGTCGAAATCCCGAGTAATTAATTACAGGAAATTCTGCTCATATTGAGTTTTCAGAATTGGCTAAACATGCATTTATGACGCAAGGCTTTGATAATTGTTAGTTTCTTTGAACTTTGGGTCCTTCCTCCGAACTAGGACATTTTGCTAATTCAGTGATGGGAAGGCGATTGCTATTATGATTACTTAATTAAGATTTAAAAAAGAAATAGAAAGAAAAAGGTATCCCACAAAGTTGTTTGTCAGAGTCGGTCAATATTTATTGCGATTATATTTCTAGCTATCATCATTCAGTTTTCAACATTTTGACCCTTGATGTTGTTTTTGGTTCTTACCAAATGCAAGGAATTTTTTGTAATGAAATGCTCTTTTACGGCTGTTTTCATCTGTTTCGGAACATATTTTTTCCTTTCCCATCATGAAGTACTCTAAAAAAGTGTATTAGTCTAGGTACCGTTCTGGAAGATGAAAGTATGTTACTTGGCAAATGATTGATTTATATCTAACTACAGTTGAATTGTAATTTGGGGACGTGCTTTTAACATGTATGGATCCTTAAGGTTGTTGTTTTGTTAGTTATGACTCTTGGGCCTTCTTTTAGTTTTAGAAGTGTCGTTTGTTTATTGCGACATATTGATAGTTCATACCTACTCAATCTGTGGTTCTTTTCTATTAAGGACCAGGTGTAGTACTGTTTTTCACTTATGATTTTCTTGTAAATAGGTCCACTCCATTGTGTTTTAAATATATAACTTAACCTACGTACTTCTGTTGTTTTTTTTCTTTTGAAAAGAATTAGCAACTGTTATCAGTCTGAAACTGCTAGTATTTTGCTGATTATCTGTCATACCACAGTTTTGCAAAATCTCAGTGGCTCAGTATGAGAGTGACTTGCTATCGGTGGTTAATTCTCTTATATTATCCATCAATGAGACCGACCTTCATTTCATCAAGTCGGGTGCATGCAATGCCAGCTGCATCAGGTTTTCCCTGGTTAAGCTTCTGAGACGTTCTGGTTACGATGCTGCTGTATGTGCAACTAAATGGCAGGGCAGTGGCAAGGTCCCTGGAGGTATGCTTTATTGAACTTTTAAACCACAAATCTTGCCTCTGCACAAAAAGATTCTCTTAATCAAAATAAAATAAATAATTTTATTTAAAGGATGTAGAGGGAAAGGAAAGGAATCTTTGTTTTAATTGCATATGATCGGGATTTTACCTTCTGGAGTTTGTACAACCATATTTCGGTCACACACCACCTACATTCATGCAAGTTGGAGTTGGAATCTATTTTCTGAAATAAAAAATTGCATCCATTTGTAGATCACAGCTTTTGTAATGCAATTCATATTTTTTTTTTTTTGGGTAATGCTAATTACTGTCTTAGGATGTGCAAGGTTGCAAGTCCGTGCACACTTTTTTTGAAAAAGGATGGAGTCTACCATTTAAAAATTAATTTTTTTTTATATAGGTCCCATACTTACTTTTTTCAAATGGAATACATGAGATTTGCATACCTTATAATTAAAAATATCATTTCTCTCTTTTTTTTTCCTTTACATAATCATTTTTAATTTGCCATGTCTAGTAAATTAAAGCGGGGTCATATGCTTGTACAGTTATTGCCCTCTTGCTTCATATGAATGGTCTAGAAGGTTCCATTGGTACAGACTGTCTTTCAGTGGCATATAATCATATGAGAGTACTTGTGTTAATGATAAGTAGTATTGACCATCTTTGATGTTTTCTCTTTGTGTTAATAATATGGCAGGGGATCATGAATACATTGATGTGGTAAACTACAACAGCAGTGGAACCTGTGAGCGTTTGATCATTGATATTGATTTCCGAAGTCACTTTGAGATAGCTAGAGCTGTTGAATCATATGATAGAATATTGAATTCTCTTCCAGTCATTTATGTGGGCTCCTTGACCAGGCTGGAACAGTTTCTTCAAATTATGGTTGAAGCTGCCAGATCTTCTCTCAAGCAGAACTCAATGCCGCTTCCTCCATGGAGATCCCTCGCATATCTGCTGGCTAAGTGGCAGTCGCCCTACCAGAGACAGGATGAACAGAATAATGGCAGGAATAATTTTGTCGACCATAAGCAGTGCAGTGAACACTTGAAGAGGCTGCAGTCTTTGCTTCAATCTGAAATGGAAGTGGAGCGACTGTTGAAGCCCATAAAGAGTGATAATAACAGGAGGCGGAAGGTGGATCAGCGGCGGAGGCACTATCTTTAGGACTGCTTGAGATGTACAGAGTCTGGCCTTGGAGATGAGAGTTCCTTTGAAGAGGAAAATTTTATGGCGGCTTTCTATTTACATTTCTTTCTCCCCTAATAGTACTAAATAAATGCTGGCCTGCAACCTGGACGAAGGGCGGGTATCACAGTCATTAAATGATAGCAGCAATAAGCTAGCCATATATATATCCTGGCGGAGATATTAATTAATTTTTCCCGATTATGATGCAAATCCAAGGTTATAGGAGTTTTTTTTGGAAGCGGAGCTGGTTCTCTCTTAACATCAGCAACAGCCAACAGCCGAATTGGGTAGCATGTGGCTTGAACACGGTACATGCTGCTCTTGTATTTGCCTTTTTTCTAAAAAAAAAATAAAAAAAAAATCAATGTATTCCTTGCCTCTTATTTTTTGTTGGCCTAGGGAATTTTGTTTACCATATATTGTTTCCTTTTGTTCTATATCTTTTCTCCTCAGAATCTCTAGTAAGTACTTGTATTATATTTCTTTCCCAATGTTCAAATGATGATTGCGTGATTAATGATACAAAATTTCATATATAATTGAATAATATAGTAGCTTCTGATGCTTATAACAGTACTTTCTACAGCTGACTCGGTTAATATTTATTTGGTTTTGGTCACATTTCTTTTTCGGTCGTCTTACCTAGTCTTTCATTAAATGGTCACATTGCCGCATGTGGATCTGCCGTCACATCCGTAATTTGTCTTTTGAGTCAATAATATTCATGAAAATTTAAATATGCTAGCTATTTGGGTTGTGTTATTATAACGGCATTAAATGTAGAGATAAGATGTTGAAAATACAGCTCATGGATTTTTATATTCTTCTTCAGTTATTTAAGGCCACTCTTTGAGATCTAAACAGACAAAAGAGAACACTAGGAAGTAAATTGTGATTAGCAACATCTCTCAGTACGTAGAATTGTAGAATGGAAGAACGGCATAAAATAATGAACTGTCGAGAGTTTTCTAGGGGGTTGTGTTATTTCAATGGGTTATGTTAGGGAGCACTCCAATATTTGACGATATTCATTAAAAAAGAATTCGTATTTTGAAATTAACAATTGATTTTTGTTGATATATAGTTGTGAAATGGTGTCTATATTAGTGAAATGATAATTTGTAATTAGTAGTGAAATTGTTTGAGTTAATATGTTTTATTGGATTTTGAAAAATAAGAGAAAATGTTGAATAAAAATATTAAAAAATTAAAATATATATATATTGTTAGAATATAATTTTTGTTTTGAGATTTGAATTATTATTTTTTTTTTTGAAAATTTAAGAAAGTTGTAATGAGTATTGTGTAATGATTAGATGAAAAAATTGAAGAATTGAAATTAAAAAATGTTTATATTTGAGTGATCTTTGGGAATATAACATGCGATAAGAACGTTGGATATTCGATAGTGAGTGAAAGTAAAAATGTTTGTAAATAGTAGTGAAAAAATAATGAAAAAATAATAATAGAATATTAAATAGTAGTAAAAAGTAGATAAAAAATAATGAATAGTAATAAAAGTATGTGAAAAATAAAAATAAAATAAAAAATAATAATAAGAGTGTTTGAGAGTCTTTGAGGTACTCTCGTTAGCCAAACCTAATTGCCTGTCATGTGATTGAAGGTTTTGGTTCTAATATATTCCACCATAAATTGGTCTTGAAAAATCAGACCGAGGAACATATTGATCTTAATTTGAGGCTCCGATTGAACCGCGATGACTGATGAAATGGGTTAGATAATGCAGTGGCTGCCCCTACATCTTCTGCATGGATTTCGCTAATCCCCGCCATGTGCTGAAAGGATTAATATCTGAAATCCCAGGATGAGTTCTTGCGGGGATTGGAACTTAATTGTTTCATATATAATATATATATTGTACGTTCATACATACCTTTTTGCATGCTCGACCACTGAATCTGCATTAATTACAAAACAATATTATATCGTGCTTCACTACTTCATATCATGATTCGATCTGGAGAGGAATTTTAGCATCTCTAAACCTGGATCTTTTTTTTTTTTATTGAAATCACTGTCTCTTTCCCTTTTAGTTTGCTTCAATGACTCAAGAGAATTCCTATGCTCGCTTAATTAGATTATCGGATTCTGTATGTGAATCTGATACCAGTAGATGTTTATTGTATACCGGACGTACCGTACGTATCTCCGCAATATTTTAGTACTTGAATATATATGAGGAATTTGAGAGAGAGAGGACTCCGACCAAGGGGGGATGACCAGATATAATCCCGAGATCAGTAGATCATGGTGTATTAATTCTTACGACACCTTTTTTCTTGATGAAGTTATTTGCAACGAGCTTTTCTTCGTTCATATAATGCTCAACGCTTGACGAAATACCTCTGCAGATGGAGTTGGGAAAATTCCAACATTCAGCTCGAAAACCATGCACGTAAACAAAAAGGCTCGTGGAGTTTGAAATCTGGGTATATACAAATTTGCACAGCTTTTTAGCTCTGTCGTCCTCGGTAAACGCAACTTAAGCTTGCGTATCAGCCACGTGGGGATTTTGTTGCAGTGACTGTTCGGAACCTTCGTACTTATTGTTCCTCTGGGAAGGTATATATATTGGTGCAGTAACCTTAATTTTGACACTCTATATGTTGAGACATCTGCAGATCATACCAGTTAAAACTCTGCGTTCCGGATGAGCGGCTCATATTAGTGCAAACATATATAGATCTCCAAGTGTCGTATGGCTACGTTTAAACGTTAAACTGAGTTAAATTAAATTGAATTGAAATAAAAGTTAAAAATTTAAAGTTAAATAAAATATTATTTTTTAATATTATTATTATTTTAAGATTTAAAAAAATTAAATTATTTATTATATTTTGTATTAAAATTTTAAAAAATTATAATAATTAAATAAGATTAGTTGAGATAAATTAAAATGAATTTGAGATCTAAACTGATCACCTTCTAGCCAGTAGCTGCGTACACCGCAACTAAATTTGGTCGTATAAATCTATACGAAATTACTTATATAAGTCTAGGTCGTATAAATCTTGTGCAAAGGCTTTTGAAAAAAAATTGAAAACTACTAAAAAAAAAAACTCAATTTTCAACGATGGTATTTTTTTTAAGGGTCTCTACAGGACTTTCACGACTTAAATATGTAACTAAACATTATTCTTGAAATACAAGTACCACGTATAATGTGTGACACTCGGACTCAACATCAAGTCCATGTCAAGAAGCGTTAAATAATTTTTTTATTATTTTATATTTAAGGTGGAATTTGAATTTTTATTAAGCTGATAATTAAATTAAAGCCCATTTAATATTTTTGGACCAAGTGAGCCCTAAATAATTAAAAAGTTACTTAAAATTTTATTCTAAAAGCCTAGCCCAACTACTCAACAATTCTATGCACATTTCTTCCTTCCCTTTCTTTCTCTAGGGTTTCAGCTGTCTTTATATATATCCATCTCATGCACATGTAAAAATCTCCCTCAACTAAGATTGCCGCACATCCAAAATTCCTTTAGTTTTCTTCACCATATATTTTTCCCATGTACAAGCCGTTTTGAAAACTACAACTATCAATTGAACCTCCCACAACCGATTACTACCCACGTAGGAAACAAGCTTCCACCTAGTGGTTCACCGCTACCATAGAACCCTGGCCTCCACCATAGGAACAACCAACAGAGCAACCTCACTGTGTCCTTTATTCCAATGATAAAGCTACAGTGTGACATTGCACCTCCTCACACCACCACCTTACTCCACCCCAGTCGTGCCCAACCACCCTCACCCAATACCAAACGGTAACCACCGTAGCCTAGCCTCAAACTCACAAGTGGAGCCATTGCAAACCACCATCACCGAGAGCCAAGTATGTTGAAAAACCACTCGAACCCCTCTATCCAAACTCAAGCCCAGTGTCATCGCTACCTCTACATTACACCACTGTAGACCCACATCACCCCAACATCGCCCAACACCAACCCGCAAGCCTTCACTCACGACATGCACCCCAACACTCCTCCTCTATTCTAACCACCCAAAAATAGAGCACTAGCTCCCCCATTGTACCCACAGAGGTTGCAAGCCTCCACATCTCAGCCAACGGTGGAAGTTGCTACGTTTGGTCGCTGCTGCATAGTGAGTCCCCATTACTGAGCACCCTGAGCATAGCCTCAACTCTCTTGGTAATCTCTTCCCCCCACACTGTACTCTCTCTCTCTCTCTCTCTCAATGCCATGCCACCGCGTTGACCACCTTCGACCTCCGCCCAACTCACTACTATGTTGCGTGTCCCTTTCTTTTTTGGTAAGCCTTGTTGCCCCTCTACCCACGTACAATACTTCCCTAGTAAAATGAAAGTGATATCTTTTAAGTTTTCCTGTAAAATTTCTTACGCATATAGTAGAGAAAATTTGATTTAAGATGATATTACAATTATGACTTTGATTTATGAGCCAAATCATAATGTGTTTTGAACTTGTATTTTGTTGGACTTGATTTTAAGACGAGCCTAAGTTTGACGGCAGAAAACTATTTTGTTATTTTTAGTGGGCTTCGTCTTACTTTATATTAGCCCAAAAGGTTTGTTTAATAGAAAATATTTAAGGATTTAAATTATATTAGTTGGTATTAAATTTTATGTTTACAATTGAATTTCAGTAGTAAATAGTAAGTAATTAACCCTATTTTAAACGTTTTAAATCTGATCAAGTCTATTTTTGTTAAACGAAATTTTGCTGTTTACTTTAAGAGATTTTGTTATAATTCTGTTAAGTAAATACTAAACTGAAAATGTATTTTACATGGGTTTAGTCTTAATATTGCAAATATGTTAGTCATGCACTTTATTTTACATAAATAATTTAGAGTTTAGTAAGCGGAGAAACTAAGTGAATATCGATTACTTTGGGAAGTAGTAATATTTTAAGGTTAAGAAAATTTTAGATTTTAGAAAAGAAAAGTTATTTTAGTATTTTAGGCTTCAATATCAAAATGTGTGTTTAATTATGGATTTAAGTAAATTACGTGTCTATTTTATAGGTGACGATTGATATTCGTTTGGCACAGTCATAGAAAAGATTCAGAGAAGTAAAAAGTTCAGGTAAGTGAGATTTCTATGCTAGACTTTGCATTAAAAAAAATAATTGAGATTGATTTTGAAAATATGCATGTTTGTTTTGAAAAGAAACCTGAAATAAGTTATAACCTCATATATATGTTCTATATACTCATGAAATATGTATAAAACGAAAGTATTTTTGTCATGACTGGTGTAGACATGAGCAAATTTTTTGTTAGCGATTATGAAGATGCTTTGATTCAATTTTTGAAAGTTCTAGAATGATATGAATTTGTTTTATACTCTGTTTGATATGATATTACATTTGAAAACCTTTGAAAACCTTTCAATTTTTGAAAGTTCTAGAATGTTTTGATTAGTATCTAATTATGATTTGGTTTTGATTATGTTTCAGATATGTTCTGTTAAGGCCCTGCCAAAGGTATAATAGTAGTATACAACCTTGCCACTAGTATAATAGTGGTATACAGCTCTGTCACGGGTATAATAGTGGTATACGGCCATGCCGCGTGTATAATAGTGGTATACGGCCTTGTCGTGGGTATTATGATATTATATGAAGATGATGTCTCAGATTATATATGCCAAAAGATTTTTAAATATGAACGTTTCTGAAAATTTTGCTCTGATATTTTGATAACATGTTTTGATTTTACATTTTGAAAGCAAATGTTTTGATTATGCATTCTAAAAGTAAATATTTTGGTCTGCATTCTGAATTTTGTAAATGTTCATATTTACATACTAATATATATTCTCTGCTTAATGAATTGTTGATAACTCACCCTTTATTTTCATAATATTTTTCAAAAAATTTAAATATTGTTCGTGATAATCAAGATTATGGAACATTGATGAAACGATTTAAGTATAATGGATTATGCATAGAAGGTTTCTATGAGTATTGGCGAATTTTGTTGTGACTTGGTATTTTGGGAGGTTGATTATATTGAGTTAGTTGGTTTGAAACAATAATTTTTATATGACATTATGAATTTCGAGTCTATAAATATATTGTTAGAATGTGAGTTTAAGTGACATGAAGTAATTCTACGACCCCATCCGGGACCGGGGTGTTACATAATGAGTGTCAATACACACTCCTTCAATTTCCTGATTGATCTACATACTCCAGACGAAGTATTTTCAAAAACTGTTTGTTTGAAAATACTTCGTCTAGAGTCACTCTGAGAGTCTGAAGGAGAGTTTAAGCAGCTGTTCGGCTCATCCCAATCAACTTAATTTCACCCCAAGTGTGAGACTATTCTGACTCTTAGAGGATCAAACGGCTGTTCAAAACACAACTATTTCAACGATGCAAGTTGGACGCATCCCAAAATGTCATTCACCGTTACATGTGCAAGCCTGGGCTTGATAGCCTTTGAGTCTTCGACTAACAAACAAGAAACAAGGTCCAAACGAAACCATTAACCCATTCTGGTTAAAACAAAAAAAACGAAGGAACTCAGTTTAATAGAGCCCAAACTCAATAACCCATATAATATGCCTCTTGACATATCACCTATATATGGACCTGGCTAAATGTGGCAACTGCAGGCTGCCATCCGCAAATTTAGAAACCGCTTGATGCGCTTAAACACCGAGCGATCACTCCTGTCTTATCCGTGTATCGTGTACGTGATCCGCGCATAAACTTCAACTTTCTCAAAAAAAGAGTAATTATTAGGTTCATACACCAGAAGACTTGGTGTTAAACGCAAGTCTTAATTAAGCATACGACTCTTGTTAGCTGGAGCCCGACTTGGAATCGCTATCCAAGCGCCTTGTACGCTAACGCAATCGTTATCACCCTCGATCTCCTTTCTTCCCCTGCCACACTACATATAAATATACAACACAAAGCTGCCCTTGTTTTATCTCCAAGGCTCCTCGCCCGCAAAGCATGGCCATCTTTCACCCCATGCTCCCCCTCCTCCTACTCCTCCACCTCTCCACCACCGCATACTCCATCGGCATAAATTATGGAACTCTAGGAAACAACCTTCCCCCACCAGCCCAAGTGGCCAACTTCCTCAAGACCCAGACCATCATTGACCGCATCAAAATCTTCGACACTAACCCCGACATCCTCAGGGCCTTTGCCGACACTGGCATCTCTGTCAGCGTGACTGTTGGCAACGGGGAGATCCCCGCCCTCGCCAACCTTGCCAACGCCCGCCAGTGGGTGGCGACCCACATCACCCCGTTCCACCCGAGGACACGGATAAATTATATAGCTGTTGGCAATGAAATCATGGCCACCGCCGACAAGAACCTCATCAGCCACCTCGTCCCCACAATGAGGACTCTCCACCAGGCCCTTGTTCTCGCCGGAATCAAGACAATTAAGGTTTGAAGGCTTGATTTGATCATAAGTTTATCGAAACTGATCACTACGTACATATATATGTTTTGTGCGACTTTTGAGCGATCAAAGCTATAATATCGAAGTATTGTCTTCTCCATTTGATACCAGGTCACATCTGCTCACTCTCTTGGAATACTTTCAATCTCCGAGCCGCCGAGTGCTGGCAGGTTCAGGCGAGGCTACGACCGGCTCGTATTCGCGCCCATGCTCAAGTTTCTACGTGAAACCGGGGCACCCTTCATGGTCAACCCCTACCCCTACTTCGCCTACTCCCCGAAGATGGCGAACTACGCCCTCTTCAAGCGCAACCCTGGCATCCACGACAAGAACACCGGCATTACCTACACCAACATGTTCGACGGCATGATGGACGCCATCCACTCAGCCACGAAGGCCCTCGGTTTCGGGGAAGTGAACTTGGTAGTGGGAGAGACAGGTTGGCCCACCAATTGCGACGGCTACGAGGCTTGTAGCACGACGCATGCGGCGTTGTTTAACGGGCACTTAGTTAGGCATGTCAGCTCACGCAGGGGTACGCCGTTGATGCCCAACCGAATGTTTGAGACCTACTTGTTCTCCATGTTCGACGAAAACCTTAAGCCCGGTCCGACAGCTGAGAGGAACTGGGGGTTGTTCAGGCCAGATTTCACTCCCATTTATGACATTGGGATTATGCGCAACCGGCCGCAGCCGCAGGTATGATAATTCACTGCTTGTTTTGTCTCGTAAAGGAAAGAAAAGAACAAGAATAACTTTTTGAATTTCTTGAGGAAATGAAGTTGGCTTCCTTTTTAGTTCTTTCAGACTTTTCTGTTCCCGAGCTTTAATTTTACCGCACGAGCTGAGCAGATCTCGTTGTTTTGGTAGTGTAAAATTGTAAATTAATGTCGTTTCATTTACGATCGATCGTAATTATATCCTGTAACATGCATGCAGCCTCGTCGTGGTAATAGACGAGCACCCGTAGGAATTAAGAGGTGGTGCGTGCCGAAAAGAGATGCAAGCAATGCTGCGTTACAGTCAAACATAGACTACGTATGCAGCTCAGGGGTGGATTGCAGGCCCATACAAGCTGGGGGAGCCTGCTTCCAACCCAACGATGTTAGGTCCCACGCATCCTTCGTCATGAATGCTTTCTATCAGAAGTCTGGTCGCCATCCTTACAACTGTGATTTCTCCCACAGTGCAGTCCTCACCTCCATTGACCCAAGTAAGCCTGCTTATATGCTTGTTCTTTTTCCTAATTTCTAATTAAAAGAAATCGGGTATAGTAAATTATCAATCATCTCTTAAGAATTCAAAACAAACATTATTGATTAATGATTAGATAATATATAGTAACGGTGGTTTTAATTGAAATGATATGTTTAATATATATATAGCTAGCGCGCGTGCATTCATTTAAAATGCATGCATCTTATTAGTAACTGTCTATAAATTGAATTGATAGCTTCTTAAAATTAATGTGTCACATCCATTGGGTCTGAAAATGACAAAATTTATTATTTCTCTAATTCTTTGAATTGATTTCACAAGTCTAATTTAATATTACTCCTTAATTAAATTAATAATCATTTAAAATATGTCACATTATAAGCATGCATGCATGAGTACTGAAAATGTTATATGCAAAACTTTAATATATATTATTTTTGTTGATGATATTGTTCAGGCCATGGCACATGTAAATACGTTGCATAAGAATTGAAAAAGGATCAGGATGCGGGTCATATATGTAAGGCTGACTGCATGGGAGCTCGTCGCTTATAACCTGCGCGCATATACATGATATGTATACTTGACCGGAGAAACTAATGACCTTCAATTATTTATTTGTTCTATTGTTGGATATTTAGCTGTAACATTGCATTGTGCATGAAAGATATATATAACCGTACACATGAGAGCCAGCTTCTATATATATATATATATATAGTTTCTGCATGTTGTGTTAAATATTAATCCGGTTATCATATTATATATAAATATGACTGAATATTGCTAATTTAATTTGTATTAAAAACTAATTGGGTGGGACTAGTACTCCAATACATACAGTACATTTATATATTAATTAATAGAAGAAGATCGACCAAGCAGAAATTAAATCCCATTTATATATATATATATATACTAGTATATATATATAATAAATTATTATACTTCACGGGAATAATAATTCCTTGCATGAATGTTCCAGTAGTCCAGAAATAGGAAGTTTCAAACATTCTTATAAATATATATTGGTGATGGCTACGTACGTACACTTGCTCATGATCAAGCTGGAAATTAATTAACTTGGAAATAAAGTAACTCATGATTTCGCGACAAGTGCAGATCAGATCATGATGATAAATCATGCAAACCTAATCAACGTGCCTATCAAACTTGCTTCGCCCATCTACATTATTAATTAAGAACTCTAATAATGAATTAGTTTGTTAAATTATTGTCGTTTTGCACCTCTAGCTAGTTTATTTTCCCCCATTTTTTTTTGTTCTGTTTTAATCAAAATATCATGGCTTATTATAGCTATAGATTGATGCGGATCACGTCTAGATTTAATCAGCTTGAAAGCCAATTAAGTTAGTATATAATATCTTCGTCTAACGAGTCTCATATGCTCCTCCATATAATTATTTAGGAGGGCTAAGGTAAATGTAAAAAATTGTATAAAAAAAAAATGATATAATTCCATAAAAAGAAGTGAAATGTAACCAATAATGCTAATTGAACTGGTCTTTCATTAAATAAAATTCATTAATTTTTCAGCAATTTATTTTTTAATATAGACTACTAAATAATCTCTAAAAAAAAGTCATCATTCATTTTATTTCGAAACATTGTCCTTTATAATGTTTATTTAACAGTTGCCATTAAAATTGAAGTGTTAAAATAAGTAGACTCAATTTATCAACCAGTCCATAATAAACATTGGCCTTTTCAGTAGTTTTTAATATCCAACGTAAATAAAAAATTATAGAGCAATCTTGTAGATCTGAAAAATAAGGTAGGTAGATCAAACTTGTAATGTTGCACGATGTGATTTCGCTTTATCGAATTTGGGGCAAGACGTACAACTGACCATTTTTTTGGGAGCCAACTTTTATGGAGTTTTTAACATAACTCTTTTTTTTTTAATTTTTTCTGAAATTTTGGAGGGCCCGGGCCCCGCCTACAATATTCGTCCCAGCAGTTACAAGGACCTCTACCATTGATTTCTCTACAAGCATATATAAAATTATATTTTTTAAAAATTATTTTTACATATTAAAAAAACTTCTACATTAAATTATGCATCTTTAAATTAAATAAAAATAAAATATTATTAGTTTTTATTTTTTTCTTAATTTTTTTTTTCTTTATATACTTCACAATCCCGTTCGATCATTTTTAATTTCTTTGTTTGAGTTTCTATTGAGAGAGATCAAAGAGTAGGAGATAAAAAAAAATAGTAAAATAATGTTTTGAGAGTGAATAGTATTTTTTTAAATTTAAAAAAATATTATTCATAACTATGTAAAATATTGAAGATGCATAATTCAATACAGACTAATTTTAAGAGATATTATGTAAATATGAAGAGGAATATGAAGATGTATAAATCATTGTCAATACTCTAAGAGTAGCACTACAATTATCAAAAATTCATCCCGATTAGTGCATTCATTTTTATTTTTATTTTTTTTTATGTATTATTTTTAATTCCTTTCATTTTTTTAAATATTATGGGATCACCAGCAGCTCTTCTCGTCATATGTGCTGGATCATCGGAATCGCTACTACAAGATCTTTTAGCTTTGACTTTTGTGGCTGAAAATGGACAAACTTGTTACTTTCACGAGACGTCAAAGTCTACCGTAGTTGATCTAAACTATAATCCATCATTTTTTGTTATTGTTTTCCTTATTTTATAGTAACAATAAAAAAAAATGAGTTTGTTTCTTGAACAGTTTATCCATAGAAGTTGAATCCTTTATTTTTATGAAATGTGAGGTTGAATATCTGTTTAGACAGAATACTGTCTCTTAGACCAGTGACAGACCTACTTTATATCCAAGGAGGCCATCCCCCCCTCCCCCCCCAAGTTTTAAAAAAAATCAAAATATACCTTATATTTTATTTTTAAGTCTATAAATATAGCAAATCCCCAAAAAAAAAAAATTACAATCCCATATGTTCTTTAAAATTTTTAAAAATTTCAATATACCTAAAAATGTATTTCTTCAATTTGTTGCCTATTGTTCCAAAATTTTGTATAGTTTTTATATATTATTTATTTTTCAGGATATGGCCCCCCAAAATTAAATTAAAATTAAGTTTAAGAAAAATAATAAATATTTTAATATGGATCTCCAAGTTTTTTTTGTTATACAATATTTTTTATTATACAATATTAGATTTCTTAATATGGATTCTAAAGTTAAAATATAAGAAAAATCATTTAAGATTGGTGAGAAGTTTTATCCTGATCTAGACTTCATTGAGTAACAAAATATATTTAAGGTCTCAATTATAGCATTATATGCTAAATGTGACACAAAAATATTTAGATTTTGCATGAAACTTGATAAACTAACTTACATATTAGAATGAAAGATGACCTTTTAAAATATCACTTAATAGTTTTATAAAGAAAATAAATTCAAAATATTTCATTATAAAAATAATAATAGATTAATATTATTCTATAAAACATTATCGTCAGAATTTTGAAATATATATTAAGTTGTATTTTTTAGAATTTTATTTCTCTATCTATGTAACAAATTATTGAAATCTAATTTTATATATTGTTATATTTTTATGATATTTTAGTTTTTATTTTATATAAATGTGTAACACAACAAAAGAGTTGGCTCCCTTATAAAAGTTATTGGTTTCGTCACTATCACGTTTGTTTATAGAGAGTATAAATAATAAAAAATTTATATTAATTTAATAATATATTGATAAAATTCTAAATGATTGATATAGAGATATTCACTCATGTATATAGTTATAGATGTAAGTTTTTTTGGTAAATGTGATGAATGAATAATAATATTTCTCTTAAAAAAAAAATATTGTCCGAATCATCACCGACACCCTTGACATGTAGCATTTTCTTAATTAATGCAATTGCAGACACATAATTAATGCGCTGACAGACTCAGATTGCCACAATATATATATTTTTTTCTAATAATAATAATAATAAAAAAACGGTGATCTTGTTGATCACCAAATTAATGAATTATATTCACACGATTATTAGCTGTAAATTTCTGCAAGAATACCACTTAATTTTTTCTCGATCGTTTTATATATAATTGATGACTATTGGCAGCTTTGGTGTGAATTAACTAGATTTAGACATAAGCTTACTACTCAAGCTGCATGATGATAGCTAGGCTTCTCAATGAACCCCGAGCAAACGTCGCTGGATCCCTTAATATTAGCCAACTAATTATGTACCTCTCATCAATTGCATGCGATAACCGACAAACTTACATAAGAAATCTTAATGGTAAAACTTAAAGAAAAAAGAAAACCCTTGATCATCATCAAATGCATATATCTAATATATATTCTTTTTATTTTATCTCTAATTATTTGTTCAACATGTGCAATGAAATTCTCTCGACCTTTATTATAAAAAAATAATAATAAATAAAAGCAGAGTATTCCACGAGGGGAAAAAAAAAACTGGCTAGCCAGAAATTTTATGCTCGATAGGCCCATTCAAGTGGCCCCTCTTGCTAGAATGATTGCTTTTGGTTGGTCTTCTCAGGACCTCTGAAACTTCTCGCGCATGGAATCATTAAAGGCAATGGCGCCTTTGGAAGGAAACAACTGTGATGAGAAGACTTTTGGGTTGTCCATCGAATGAGGTAAGCCAGCCTTATCTCTCCCCTCTGTTACATGAGAAAGAAGTACCAAAGGCAACCGCTTCTTGTTGCCCGTTCCTCTCTTTGTAACTTTGTAGGTTACATTTATTTTTTACTCTAAATCCTATATTATTTTTTCTTCTTAATTGGCATGCTTAGTCGTTAGTTTGACTTTGTAAGAAAATATCTATACATGATGTTGCTATACGCACGCAAATGGGTTCAATCTAGGTGACTGAAATATTGCATTGTGTATGCCGTCCAATGCAAGGACTTTAAAAAATGGCCTTAATTATGATTGCGGGAAACAGGATAGTACTTCTTGATTAAATCAATTTCCTATATATGGGATACCATAATGTGGTCCCAAATCCTCACTTAGTGTGCATTATGCCATATTGAGAGGGCAATCATCATTTTCGAGTTCAAAATCATCTAACTGCACATGTAATGCTTATTTACTTTGTTCTGTATCAGCTTTGAATAGTTTGATCTGCCATTGGCTTTGGAAATGAGTTGGGTGTAACCAAACATGACAAGTGACTTTGAACATATTGCAAAATCTCTGCCATGTCCAACGATCAACTCTATGGATGGTTGTGATCAAACAAGACTTTGTAGCAATGCAACACCCGACACATCCATGGTGAATGCGTGTTTTTGCATTTTTTTGTCCTTTTTTGGTTTTGGGTGGGGAGGAGGTTGATCAGGTGCAAGGACAAGGGTGATGCATAAACTGATTGACCGATAAAGGAACTACTAATAAAAAATAAAAAAAATGAAAAGAATGATTTTTTCTCGAAGAAAAAGGGAATGTACTCAAGAACACCAACCTAGCTACGCCCACTTTTGAAATAGGATGTCGCTAATAAGAACCATATACATTTTGACAACATGACAAGCTAGATAAACTTAATAAAAAAAGGAATAGAAAAAGAAAATCAATATTATGTGAAGTGGTTGTCAATTACGTAGTACCCCCTCTTTCTACATCTCTCTCTCTCTCTCTCTCTCAAAAGAAGACAGAAAAAGAAAAACCCCTGCATTTGTATTCCATCAAAAGCTTTAGATTGGTTTGTTCTAATACACAAACAAAACCCACCACCAAAACGCCCGCCCAACGGATAGACCATGGAACAAAATGAAAAGAAGAAGAACAAGAAGCAAAAGCACCAGCACCCAAATGACCAAACCACAAAACCAAACTCAGATTTCTCTTTCAAGCCGAGCTCCGACGTAAAGGGTCTCCGGTTCGGCGGCCAGTTCATCGTGAAATCGTTCACGATCCGGCGGGCTAGGCCTCTTGAACTTCTACAGCTCCTTTCTTTTCCACCAACTAACCCCAAACCCAACAACAACAACAATAAACTCCCTTTTCCTTCAACCACTGCTTTCTTGCCCACAAACTTCACGATCTTGGCACACCATGCCTGGCACACCCTCACACTAGGCCTCGGCACGAAGAAATCCAAAGTACTTCTATTCGTCTTTGAATCGGAGATCATGAAGACGGCTACAGACCGTGTTTGGCCATCGGAGATACCGCTCGGACAAGTGAACAAGAGGCTTATCAGGGGCTTGACCGGGTGCGAGATGGCTAGGTTTAAGTTCAGAAAAGGTTGCATAACGTTTTATGTGTATGCGGTTCGGCAAGTGGGCTGCTTCGGGTTCTCATGCGCCGATGATCTAAGGACGATATTACAATCTGTGGTTGCGCTCAAGGATTTTCTTGACCACACTGCCATGCTCGCCATGCCCAACCAAAGAAGCATTAGCTATGCGCCTCCTGTGGCCATGGCTCACTAGGCAAATATATTTTTTAAAAATTTTTCTAAATCCATCATCGTCGTCGTCGTCATCATCTTCTTCTTCTCCACGTCTTTATCATCAACAACATCATCATCTGCGTCATATTATTGTAGCCTTTTTTTTTTCCTAAAATCTGGTTGACTTCTTTTGGAATTTTTCTTACTATGATTATGACGGGGGATTGGTTCATTTATTAGAGATCTTGTAATAGCTTCATTGCACTTCTTATTTTTCTCTTTAAGATCAAAGAAACTGCATTTTAGTATGAATAAATGCCACTTTGATCTATTCTAGCGAATTAACTACAGTCTCTTGTATGTTTATATATCTGTTTATTTGCAGTGTGGCACATGTTACTGACCTGTTCTGAGTCTGAATTGGAGGTAAGTGACAGATCCAGGCGTGGACTCTATTATATATTCTTTTCTTGAATTACAGTCGTATAAATATATAGTTATTTTTCTGACCCTTTCTTTAGAGAAAATCAATGATCATCAAATATTTCCTCTGGGTTAATTTCTGCTTGATCATCAAATATTCTATTTTTCAACGTTCTTCCATTTTTCTCTATCAAACAATAACACATGGCTATATATATCAAAACCCAAAAGCAACTTGAGTACTAATGTGTGGCTATTTGCTTGAACACTTTCCAATATCCGGGATCTTGGTGCACTAGATTCGATCCGTCCAGTTGCCATAGACGTAAGTGTTAATCTATCATGTTTGTATCAACAACATAACATCATCATGATAAACCCCTTGGCAATATTGAAGTGCTTAATTAGTGTACTGTTTTATAAGCGTGACAGATATCATGTTTACTATTTGATGACGATGTTAACAGTAAAAACTGAACATGAGTCCAATTGCATATGAATACATGAAAGAAATCTTTGCACTGCTGGCCGGTATCTCACAATTTCAGGTCCATCCAAATCTCCATCCCTCCGGCAGTACTGCTCTCTTGTAACTTGTGCTGAGATGTATAGTCCGTGAACTCAAACGTCGAAGCTCCACATGCATCCCGGTAATTGGTTTAGAACACGTGCCCTGGTGTTACTAATTTAATTACTCGTTATATAAAGCCAAGTTTCTCGAAAGGTTAAAAAAATACTTTCTGGTAAATATGTGAACTCAAATTCCTTAAGCTCTGTAATGGATGATGCATGCAATGATGTGTGATGCATGGATGGATGCGATGATAATGATTATAATGGTCATCAGAATTGTGAGGGAAAAGGCTGTTTGGCATGATGGAAAAAGCAGAAAATGGAGTGAGGTGAATGGCCAGCTTCTCCATTCCAGGAATTATGGTCTACAAAAGTGAGGGAAAAGTAAAACTGTTCTTTTTCTTGTTCCCACCTCTGTCGTGGTCTTAATCATGCCACGAGATGGACCCATTCCACCCACTTTTTTTTTTTTTTTTTTCACAGGAATCTTGCTCAGCTCTGTCATTCTGGGGTAGCTTAAATAAATCAGCTTTAAAGGAAGTCATGTACAGTTGCATTTACAGGAATAACATACAGTACAAATAGGAAAAATTTATATATATATATATATAATTAGAAGTTTTCATTGATTGTGGATTTTATTTTAATTCTCTAGAATGCAGGGTTTTGCAGTTAAAGCCAATTATATATTTAGTGATCTTTGATATTTACAAGGATTTATGCACTTCCTCAACTCATGATCATGTATAGATCATTAATTAATAGAAATCATATGGAATATGGTAAAGGGTGAGTGTTTATATTATAGGAATGTTTGTCCTGACAAGATCAAGTACATGATTGGGTGGTGAACGCGATATAGATAAATTCTTTGAAGTTTGGTGACCAGTGCGTAAGTCTTAAGTTTGAACTTTTGAATGATTGTAAGTTATGAGCTAATTTGGGTTCCTTGTCCTGCTAGCTACTTAGAACCCAACAAAATAAAATAACAGCTAGCCGCGTTTGCTAATATATATAATTTCCATATATAAATTCATCCCGATGGAGAGTAAAAAAATGGTGGAGGAGTAATTCTACATACAACTGTAAAGTGCGTAACCGTCGCGTAATCGCTTTGAAAAAGAGTGGGGTCCACTATTAAAAAATTAATTTTTTTCATATGGATCCCATGTTTGATTTATTTTTTTCAAAGCGATTGTGCGGCAGTTACGCAATTAATTTTTTTCATGTGGATCCCATGTTTGATTTATTTTTTTCAAAGCGATTGTGCGGCGGTTACGCAATTCACGGTTGTAAGTATATTTTTTCATAATGATAACACCTAAAACCTACTGTTTCAAATTAAAAAGTTAATTTAGTCGAAGCAATCTCTGCTTTGCATAGCATCATCACAATGAAAATTGATCGTACGGGAATTAATACGTTATAAACAGCTTTTCACTTACGACAAATTAAGAGACATGTACCAGAACCAAAACTGAAATAATTGAATCTAAATTCAAAAACGCCCACCGTGGGGCTCGAACCCACGACCACAAGGTTAAGAGCCTTGCGCTCTACCAACTGAGCTAGACGGGCTAATTTGCCTCTGGTTCCGGTTAACTATTACTTGTACTTTCTGATCATGGCCTTTAACCATGTCGAGGAAGGAGTACCTAACTACCTATAGCTGCCCAATGCGCAGTCGGACTCTGCAAGCGAATGGGGTTTCTATGGTCGTTGGTGGCGCTGTTCCTCGTCCCCATTCTGGTCGCTGTTGTTGGCTTAGTTTCTGCTATCTTTTTCGAAGCTTATCGGAGAAGAATCAACAATACGTACGTCCCGATCCTCCACCAAAATCGCAGAAGTTTTCTCCCACTTTCGAAATCTATTCCTTTCCTGCTCAACCTTTCTAAATCATGTTTTATCCATTTTCTTTTCATTTTGTTTTATCATTCTTTGTTAGGCATGTAGAAGCTCCCGCAGTCTTCGAGGGCCCTAATTCGTCGAAACAGGTAAATCTACATTGCAAAATGCATACATATTTATGTGCGCGCGTATGTTTTGATGTTTCGGCACTATTTGAAATTCTCTAAATTTCCTTACCAGTTATTTTGTGGTTTTTAATTCGTTCGTGTCTTGAAATCCAAAAAATTATTTATTTATTTTTGATAAGTAAGAAGGAAGTTTTATTGATATGAATGAAAATAGGCATGACCTATATACACAAGGAGTATACAGAAGAAACATCTAAATACATTCTAAAAGCGCTAAGTTAAAGAAAAGAAATCATGCACATTGTTTCCATTAAACACAATGGCCGAAAACCATAGGAGTAAAGTGTGTAGAAAAAAATTCTGAAGGTCCGCCATTGTTTGCTCTATCTTCAAAGCACCGCACATTCCTTTCCGTCTAAATACACCATATAATGCATAACGAGATCATCTTCCATTCTGCTGCCACCTGGTGACAGCCTTCGATACCCTTCCAGCGAGCAAGTAGATCAACCACCTTTGATAGCATAACCCAAGCAACATCCACTTTACTAAATATCCTATTCCACAACGCTCTTGTTACCTCACTATGCAATAATAGATGGTCCACTGATTCTCTATGTTTTTTGCACAGATAGCACCAGTCTATCACAATAAACCCCCTCTTCCTTAAATTTTCCGTGGTTAGGATATTCCCAAGAGCAGCAGCCCACACAAAGAAAGCCACTTTGGAAGGTAGGCTAGACCTCCAAATGCTTTTCCACAGGAAAGATACATTACCTTGTGAAGCCAATATTTTATAATATGCCTTAACTTTGAACTTCTTGCTGCCATTGGACCTCCATTGAATCCTATCACCCTATGCCGTTATACTTTCTGAGGAGTATATCAAGCTGAAAAATTATGAAGCGGTAGACAATTTCCAATCATGGCTATCCTGAGTGAATATGATATTCCACTTATGAGAACCATGGAAAAACACAAGCAAATCTGCCACCGAAGCCTCCCTATCAACTGCAATACTATAGAGTGCTGCGAAGACCTCCAAAGAGCGCTCTCTACACCAAATATCCTGCCAAAACCTGATTCTAGTGCCTTGTCCAACCACAAAACGGATATTAATTTTGAAACACTGCCATCCCCCCTAATATATCTCCATAAACCCACACCATACCCCCCGCCCTCCCTCACTACATTGGTACACCAATCTCCCCAAGCACCTCTGTGTCTAGAGTCAACAACTTCCTTCCACAACGACTCCCCCTCCAAGTGGTACCTCCATAGCCATTTCCCCAATAACTCTTTATTGAAATTACTCAAATTGCGCACACCCAATCCTCTACTTGGCAGATTAGATAAAGTGCTTGTGATCAATATGAGCCACCCCCCCTTCGATAGATACGGTTGTTTCCTTCCAACCAACCTTTTCTCCACTTTCTCAATAACCTTGTCCCAAATAGCTCTAGCTTTAAAAGTCACTGCCAAAGGGAGGCCCAAATATTTCATAGGCAGAGAAGACACTTTACAACCCAAGAGATTATCTAGGCTATTGATTCTAGGCACCACACGCACTACCACCATCTCAGATTTACCAAGGTTTACCTTAAGCCCCGACACGGCTTCAAAGCATAACAACAGTGCTCGTAAAGCTTGAATTTGGCCCAACTCCGATTCACAAAAGAGTAGTGTATCATTTGCAAATTAAAGATGTGAGATCATGATAGAGCCATTAGTATCATTACCCACGGAAAATCCAGTTAAAAAACCACCATCAACAGTTGCCTTCACCATCCGGCCAAGTGCCTCTATAACAATAATGAAAAGAAATGGAGACAACGGGTCCCTTTACTACAATCCGCGAGAGCTGTTAAAGAAACCTGCAAGGGTTTCATTAACTAACATTGAGAAGCGAGCGGTAGTAACACAATGTCGAATCCATGAAATCCACCCATCATCAAAGCCACACCTCCCAAGTAAGTAAAAGAGAAAATCCCAATTTACATAGTTATATTCTTTCTCCATATCAAGCTTGCATAGAATGCTTGGTATGCCCTCCTTCTACCTATGATCCAAGCACTCATTGGCAATAAGAACTGAATCAAGTATCTGCCTCCCCCGAACAAAGGCATTATGAGATTTTGAAATAATTTGCTCCATTACCAAGCTTAACCGATTAGTAAGAACTTTCAAAATAATTTTGTAAACCCCGCTCGCCAGGCTTATAGGGCGGAAATCCTCGACTTCCATCGCCCCATGTTTCTTCGGTATTAAGGCATTTCTCAAACTTTTTGAAAGCATGGAATTCAAGAAAGACCTGCATAACATCACATTTCACAATCTCCCAACAATGTTGAAAGAACCCCATCGAAAACTCATCCAGCCCAGGAGCTTTATCTTTAGCCATACTGCTAATGACCTTATGAACCTCATCTTCTTCAAAAGGTCTTTCCAACCAGCTCGCACTCTGCATATCAATATACTCAAAAAGCAAATCTTCGAGCTTCGGCCTCCAACAGGTCGGCTTCGTGAGCAGGTTCTCATAATAACCAAAAAAGTTTATTTGAAGCAATCAACGGTGATCTATGTCGGGGAGAACGCATAATACAGGATTTTTAAGTTTGAATGGGCTTAGTTGATGGGAATCTTATGTCACTGTTGTGAAAATGAGTCATGAAATGAATTCCATTCTAAGCAAGCAATTTGAAGGTGCATAAGTTCCAAAATTTATGGAAACAAAAATGTAGCATGTAGTTGATGTCTACAATTGAATCTTGTCGTGCAAAAAGTTACTTGGGCAAACTGAGATTTACTCTAATTGAATACAAAGGTCGCTTGGTTCTATCAGAGTCTCTATCACTGTTTACACGTGCTTGTTAACTCAAGCAGAGATTGTTCAGTATGTTATATTTCTATATTTTGCTAGTAAAATGGCCTAGATAATGCGCCCTTTTTACAGAATATTACAGTTTCTTGTTTGGCCTTAGGTGTTTTTAATTGAGATACCATCACCTCGAAAAAAAATAATAGCGATAAATTTCTAGCCAACTCTACTTATGATAGGATCATGTTTCTGATCTTTCCTGACCTTACGAAAGTCTTGTGGAAGGATCAATGATTTTAAGAACAAAATAGTATTGTGAGCAATGTATAAACTTCAAAAGGTCTGCTAGGAATTATAAGATCCTCTGGGTCTTTTTATTTATATAATGTAGTTTTGAAGCATTACTTGCCAAGTTGATTCACTTTACGAGGTCATTTTGTAAGCAATTTTTTCTGGATAATTATAACTGACGTCTGTAGTGGTTTTTGGTGATTCTGACTTTTCTGGATGGACTGTTTCAGGTTCCTTGCACCCATATTTCTGATCCATCAGAGAAGTATATATCTCTGATAATCCCTGCATACAATGAAGAGCTTAGGCTTCCTGGAGCACTGGAGGAAACTATGAAGTAATTAATTAATTTCTGTTAATGGCCACTACTAAGAGAGTTACATATTTTGTTATAGTGATTTTGTATTTTTACTTTGTAGTTATCTTCAACAACGTGCGGCAAAGGATGAGTCATTTTCTTACGAGGTATCATTTTGATCATTTTGTTTGCTGGATCTTTGTAATTAGTTAGTATGGTCATGAGGGATGATCATATTGTCATTGACTCATTGCTACCTTGAGATGCGTCTGGTGTTGTGTTGATTTTTTTTAATGTCAATGAAACTCAACTTTGTATGTTTTTATTTCTATCTCTTTAACGCAAGTATAACAAATATTAATGAGGTCTCCACTGTACAAGCAGATGGTAGATTAAGTTCTTTTTGGAGCAAAACAATATTTCTAAAAAAACCGAGATGTTTGGCTTCATCATTAATGCATTGAAGTTACACTTGGCTTGTTCTTAGCTACTAGGTACTGCCTTCTGTTTGCTTGTGTTCTCATTTTCCTTGGAAGAGAATCCTTCTCCAGCTCTGTAGTCCTGCTTCTTAATATACACAACTTTGTGTTTTTGTTTTTGTTTTTTTTTTTTTGTAAAATGAGAGCAGAGGAAGAAATATTTCTTGTAGTTTCTCTGGCTGTTCATTATTATAATGAATAGAGTTTTGCTATCCTTCTAGAAAAGTATGTCAGATATTTATTATCTACTGTTCCTTAAATTTTGAATGGATGGGTCTTCAACAGGTGGTGATTATTGATGATGGAAGTGTTGATGGGACAAAAAGAGTAGCCCTTGACTTTGTAAGGAAATACACTATAGACAAAGTGAGGCTTATCCTTCTTGGTAGAAATCATGGCAAGGGAGAAGCAATTAGAAAAGTGAGTCCAACTCAAACCACTCACTTATTTAGATGTACTGATGTTTTAAGGGTTCCATCTCTTCTCCCTCATGTGTGATGACAATTGATTGAAGCTCTGTCTCTGTGAAAGCATTGTAAAACAGGGAATGCTTCATTCACGTGGTGAACTGCTTCTAATGCTGGATGCGGATGGAGCAACCGAGGTTAATGACCTTGAAAAACTTGAAAATCAGGTTTGTATCATCCATAATTTTGTGCTGTCACTTTTTTGCAAGTATTCAAGCTATTTGAAAAACTTAGTTCAAGGTCTATGGAGATGTTGACCATGCTTCTGCAAATTATCTGATGTTATGCCTACCAGATCCATATGCTTGCCAGAAAGGTGTGTCATGATGGAGATTTAGCAGCTAGCGATTCAAGTTTTAGGATATCTGATATCCCAATTGCCGCATTTGGTTCTCGCGCTCATCTTGAGGAGAAGGCTCTGGCTACAGTTTAGTGTTGCTAATACTGCTTGCTTCTTTACATGCTCTATGACTCTTCTCTTGCCAAGTTTGTTTTATAAATCACATCTTTGAACCATTTCACTTATGTGTCACAGAGGAAATGGTACCGGAACTTTTTGATGATGGGTTTCCATCTTGTGGTGCTCTTGACTGCAGGTCCTGGAATTCGTGACACGCAGGTATATCTGCTTTATTTTATTTTATTTTTTCCTTTTTGCATTTATTTGACCTCCAGTTTCGTACCAGTATAAAAGTCCAATACTTCGTTTATGCTGTTGTTCAATGAAGCTTTAATCTTTTTTCTGACATGAACTGTATCACAGTGTGGTTTTAAGATGTTTACTAGGGCTGCAGCAAGGAAGCTTTTCAAAAACATCCGTTTGAAGAGGTAGTTGCATTCATATGCAATTTTCTTCATGGAATTTTGCATTGAGATCATGCTCACTCATTTATAGAATAGAGGATGTATTTACCTCTTCCATGTTATTTTTGGGATTTTTGTTGCAGGAATTGATTTTCCACATGGATTTGATGCAGGTGGTGTTTTGATGTTGAGTTAGTGTTTCTGTGCAAATGGTTTGGTATCCCAATGATTGAGATATCTGTGAACTGGTCAGAAATTCCTGGATCCAAGGTGAATCCATTGAGCATACCAAATATGCTTTGGGAGCTTGCACTCATGTCTGTGGGATATCGGACCCATATGTGGACAATTTCTACTTGAGCCTTCATCTTGGAGTTTCATCTTGAAAAAGTAATGTGGTCTTTCCAGCGGCTCTCGATCTTCTAGTACAAGACCAGAGAAAGAAAAGTGTCAGACCTGATTAGGCCGTGGGGTACAGATCTTTTCTTTCAAGAACATTGGCCATGGGAATATTTTATGCAAACTATGATCTTCCCTTTGCGGGTTCAATTTGTGAAATTATTTGGTGGTTTCTCCCACTTCTATTCTGGTTTATCCCAGTTCTATTCTACGTTCATACATTTTCCTGACAAACTTCGGATTGTGACATGTCTTTTTCCAGAAATAAGTGATTGAATTGAGCAGTACATTTACTCCCCGCCGCTAACGACATTGACTGCAATGTAGAATACATGTTAGTAGGCAGCCCAAGCCTGTGGTCCTAACAGATGAACGCCAGTTACTTTTGTGCATAACAATGTCTTTGCATGTTTGGTTTGGGAACAATACTTTTAGCATGCAGAGCGGAAGTTATTCTTTTATTGTTGGAAACTGGCTTGGCTCCGCAATGATATTGCGCCTGGTGATTGGATATGTTGTGAACGTATAAAGTCGACCTTATCTAACTTATTCTTTCTAGCACATATATGGGGTTGCATCATGGCTCAACCTTTATGTTCAGAATTGCAGTAATTCGATCAAAACTTGTGTTTTGGAACTCGGTGCTTTGTAAAAAGAAAAGGTTTTTATTTGGAGAGTGGACAAACCAACTTCACTTAGGAGTTCCCATGTCAATGGTCACTATCTTTTCCATCGTGTAATTCCAATTCATAGCCAACAGTTGTCATTTGTTGCAGTAAACAATACAATGGACTGATGGAGTGGTTGCACTTCTTACGTAGTTGATAAAGCTTCCAAAAGAACCTGCCGTGAGCTTTTTTATCTTCATAATTCCCTTAACTCTGAAGCTTAATTGTTGAATAGCCTATAAAAAACAAAAAACAAAGAGAGGAAAAGGAAAATGAAGAGAAACGGAAGCTTGACGAATTTTCCCACTGAACGAGGAACAACAGCAACATGAACAGTAGTTTTTTCCATGAATTCAAGAGACAAGCTTCCTTATTCCTTACAGAGAAGATAAAAACTGCCCGGTTGGCGCTTTCCTACGTTACACCTGCAGAACTGTAAGTTTCTTTTTGGTCTTTTAAGTTTATCGTTTTTTGATAGATTACTCCATCTTGAAGCTGTTCTTCATATATTTATTTATACGGGACTCTAAGACTTGTTTTTGATATGGGTTCATGGGGAATGAGAACCAATAGAATGACGGAAGAAGCGACAATTGTAAATGCATGGCCACCGGACACACGTACCATGAGAGTAATATCCATTGCTGCCTTCGAAGTTGATGACTTTTGGAGAATTACGGAGATTCTTCACAAGAGGTCTCTCTAATTTATTATTTGTCACGGTTGATTGACGCTCTTGTTATTGTTTACCTGAACTATGGCGTTGTAAGATGTTATTCTCTTTTGTTGCGTATTCAGGTTCTTGAAATTTGATAGAAAGCATTGGCGAGTTTCTTATAATGCTCTAATTCTATTGGAATACCTTCTAACCCATGGACCTCTGAGTGTTGCCAAGGAGTTTCAACGCGATAAAGATGTTATTAAGGAGATGGCAAGTTTTCAATACGTGGACGAGAGAGGGTTGGCATTACATAAATAAAATCTCTGTATTCCTTTACCATTTATGATCCAATACTTCGCCTCTTCGTTTCACTTTTCCCTCCCTTTTAACATGCAGATTCAACTGGGGCTGGAGTGTAAAAAACTTAACTGATAAGGTATTGAAGCTTCTTGAAAGCGAAACATTGCACAAGGAAGAGAGGGCTAGAGCTTTCAAGCTAACGCATAGGATTGAACGGTTTGGGAGCGTCGGTCACGGGTCCTCTTCAGGAGATGCAACCTTGGAAGACTCATCTTTTAAAACGTATGGGAGATGTAATTCTAACTATAATGATCATCAACATCACGAAATTGGGTTTCTGACCTCAAGCAAAAGTTTCTCAATCAAGGAAGGGACTAGTAGAGCAAAAGATACTCTACAATATATCAACTCGGTGCTGACAAAGCGGGAAAATGATTCAGAGTCCCGGCCATGTATTGGAGATGGATATACAATAGAAGATCATCCACTTTGTTGCAATGAAGATCAGACTATAGCACCTCTGCTGTTAGCAGATGAATGAGAGAACTCGGATGAATGTCGGCCAGTCGAAGAGCCCTCTCTTCCTACTTCTAATCAGCAGCTCTTTTAGGAGTTAGTCTTTTTATTCTTGGCGAGAACATGTACACGTTAGAATAACGAAAATGTTGCCAAATTTCTCTTCAAGAAAAAAAGAATGTCTTTCAATATTTGGGGGAAAAATGAATTATCCGACAGATTCCCAATTCAAAATTAAAATTTCAAGCATAAGTAATCGAAATTTTGAAGACAATTTTGAAAGTACGTAAAACTTCAACAAGCGCAACCCAAATAGCAGTAATAATATGAAATGGAAAAATGGAAAGTGTCAAATGACAAAAGCTTCTCAAAATATATATTTGTGAAATAAATGGACCAATATTTTAAACCAACTCCTCTGGCCTTCTCAAAAAGTCACCACTCCCAACATAAGAAATTACATCAAAGGATAACATAGCAAGAGTGAAAGTTCTTTCTGAGAAACGCAGCAGTAATTTTGTTTCTTCAAAGGTACTATTCTCAAACATTTTAGAAGCATTTCCTATGCACAATTGATGGCCCGGACTCATCATACTCTGCTTTTGAAATCCACATCTGCACTCGAGGGATGAGCAACATCCTCCCATCAGTAGTCAACAATATATATATATATAGTACGTACGTACGTACGTATGTATGTATGTATGTATGTATAACAACTAACCAGGTTAAAATACATATGTGAATGCATACCTGCTGGAAGGTGCTGAGCGATGCCAAAATGGATCCTCCAATCCAGACACTATACTTCCTCTCAGGTGGAGCCACAACCTTGATTTTCATACTGCTTGGGGCTAGTGCAGAGATTTCCTTGCTCATTCTATCAGCAATGCCCGGGAACATGGTTGAACCACCCGAGAGGACAATGTTACCATACAGGTCCTTCCGGATATCAACATCACACTTCATGATGGAGTTATATGTGGTCTCGTGGATACCCGCTGCTTCCATCCCAATCATTGATGGTTGGAACAGAACCTCAGGGCATCGGAAACGCTCAGCACCAATAGTGATGACCTGCCCATCAGGTAACTCATAGCTCTTCTCAACTGAAGAGCTGCTCTTGGAAGTCTCTAGCTCCTGTTCATAATCAAGTGCGATATAAGCAAGCTTTTCCTTCATGTCCCTCACAATTTCGCGCTCTGCTGTGGTGGTGAAAGAATATCCACGCTCAGTGAGGATTTTCATCAAATTATCTGTGAGGTCTCGGCCTGCCAGGTCCAGACGAAGGATGGCATGGGGTAGGGCATACCCCTCG
The DNA here is from genome assembly GCF_001411555.2 of Juglans regia. Lineage (NCBI taxonomy): Eukaryota > Viridiplantae > Streptophyta > Magnoliopsida > Fagales > Juglandaceae > Juglans > Juglans regia. Next base: position 50,360,886 of record NC_049907.1, on the reverse strand, counting down.
TAAATGGGGACCGTATGGCTGACACCATCACCAGAGTCTAGCACAATACCTGCAAGATAAAGGCAAAATCCATCAAGAAAGAAGAAAATAGAGTTGTGGCATATTACTTTCTGACTCCCGCATTGCCATTTTAGAGGTAGGGACAGAGAAACTATTAGTTTTAGAACAAAAGAGCCAAAAGCCTTGGTAACACTACCTGGCCCCTAGCCTGGTGAGACATGGCGAGACAGCATTGTCAAGATTCAGGTTTCACTAATACCGACTGTTACAATGAACAATGGAACAGTGGAAACCGTTTGCAACATTTTTTGTTTTTTAATGTTTAGATGCAATAAGGATAGCATAACACATGGAGTTTTGGTTTAAAAGACTCCACGTTAGTCTCAATGAGGTATTCCAATTAGATCCATTACTTTTTTTGATAAGTTAGATCCATTACTAAATGGTGATGAGACTGCATACCAGTTGTACGGCCACTTGCATACAAGGAAAGAACAGCTTGGATAGCTACATACATAGCAGGAGTGTTAAAGGTCTCAAACATTATTTGTGTCATCTTCTCACGATTGGCTTTCGGGTTAAGAGGAGCCTCAGTTAGGAGAACTGGATGCTCTTCAGGTGCAACACGAAGCTCATTGTAGAAGGTGTGATGCCAAATCTTTTCCATGTCATCCCAGTTGCTCACAATACCATGCTCAATTGGGTATTTAAGTGTCAAAATGCCACGCTTGGATTGAGCTTCATCACCAACATATGCATCTTTCTGGCCCATTCCAACCATCACACCAGTGTGACGAGGACGACCTACAATGCTAGGGAACACAGCTCGTGGAGCATCATCTCCAGCAAATCCAGCCTAAAACGTAATATCACAGTCAGTTCTCTAAGATTCCACAACAATTGAAAAGTAACTCAACTAAGCAGTCAATAACAGGTATGTATATTAAGAAATATAGCAAAATCCACAACACAGAGTACTCAATTAATACCTTAACCATTCCAGTCCCATTGTCGCACACGAGTGGCTGAATGTCCTCCGCATCTGCCATCTTCTACTACCTGCTGGACAAGCTACAATCGATCAGGAAACAAAAAAAGCACAATAAGAAACCTATGATGGAATTTCCCCTCTTTACAACATAGAATGTTTTATATATAGGTAAAAGAGACACCACTGACACGATGATTGAAGAACAAAACTCTGCTCAGGTAATTTGATAGGAAAGAAAAGAAAGGGGGGTGGGAAATAATTCTACCAATTTGTTGTCATAGATTGGACATCATAGTATTAAACAAAGCAGGACACTGACAAACTATTACAATTCTTTGAAGAATTTCCCCAACAGCTATCAAATAATGACGGAAAAATATCAAACTCGCAGATAAAGATATCAAGGCAATGATGATTTCCCCATAGACATAACCCCACCTCCTGACAATCATCATTTTTTTCCAAAACAAGAAGAAAATGAATGAAGCACTCCAAATTAAAGCTAAAGAATTACACCAACCGCAAAAATATACAACAAGACAATAAAAAGAATTAAGTAGACAAAGATCTACTAAGGATACCGCATTTTCCCCTCGTAACCAGGTACAATTTTCATTGTTTTAAGATAACCTCTACGGTTCTTCCCTCGTCATATTTCTTGAGAGATTGAATTTTGTCGCTCCAAGAAATTCACAATTCCATTTTCCTTTCATCCTTTTCATTAGTGTGGATGTTACTGATTGTTTTTTATGCGGTGCTTTGGTTTTTGCACTTAACTTTGATTTTTAACAGTTTAAGATTCAATGTGTTGGATCTAAACAAAGGCACGCAGGAAGTGATTGACATTGTGTGCATTGTTGTTAAGGAGGAAAATAATCCAATCGCGGCAGAGAAACGAAATCGAGCAACTCAGTAAAATTAAAAAATTCGAGAAAAGAAAGAGACCGATCAAAGGAAATTGAAATAACAAAACGGGTCGATGAGAAAGAGATAGGGGAATGGACCTCTCGCGATGTGACAGAGAACAAGGGCGAGCTAGATAGAGAGAGCCACCACAATCAGCCTATACGTATGAGAGAGAGAAAGAGACTGGGAGAACCGGTAACTCTTTCTGAGAGGGCCAATTTGGAAACTGGCAATATAAGCGGCAAGTGACGAAATTTAGACCGTCAGATTTGTGGTGCGTACAGTCGGGATTTAAACTGGACTGGAGGAGAGAGAGAGAGAGAGAGAGAGAGAGAGAGAACGCGTCCGTTGGGCTGGGCTGGCTGCCTCGCTGGAACTTACATTTATATATATATATATATATAAATCTATATTGGTACTTCATTTTTATGGCTGCTGCCTTCTCCTGATTCCGATTTTCTTGTCTTTCACTTGAGGAAAAAGCTATGCTTACCGCTGGTATTTTTTTTTTAAATTTTTATTTTGTAATTAAATAAGTATTTTTTAATAATATTATAATTTTTTAAAAATATTTTAAAATATTAAAAAATCATATAAAAGAAAGCAAAAAAAATAAAAAAATAAAAAATATATTAACAGAAGCCCCAGTAAGAGCTCTCAACGGTGGGCGTAGACCCACCCTTCATTTAATACTCCTATTTTCTCTATTTTTGTAAAACTTTCCCTTTTTTTTTCTATTATCAGATTTTTTTTGTTATAATTATTATTTGCTTCTTTTCCAGTTTTAGAGTTGAAGTTGAATGAGAGAATTTATTTATAATTCTTATTTTTTTATGCATCCAATATAATATATATTGCAGATATGGAAACTGTTCATACCAACTATGTTAAAATATTTTGATATTTTTTAAGTTATAATAAATCTCACAATAAGTTGTATTTTAACACACCTGACTTATGGTTAACAAAATTTAAATTAATTGATTAAATATAGATGCATGTCTACTGTATCCTGTTATGGAACTCGCATTTCTAATCCAACCAATTCAGTTACTTTTAGTTCGAATGGAAATTAAAGTAAAGTGGTCTAGAACCGATTAGCTATTACGCAGTCATTATCTCTCACAACTCATTTGCCTTTTTTTTTTTTTTTTTTTTTTTTAAGGTTTGCCAACATTATGCTTTTCTACTATAATCCAATGTAATATATTTCCTTCAGAATGAAAGTATGCTCTGTTCTGGGACACATCTCCTTCCTTCCAACCAACCAAGAAGAGTTGTTCACCACCCTGCGTCTACTTGCTTGTTTGGATAACGAGCTCATGCTATCTCATTCAAAAGTCATCATAACTTTTTCAAACTTTCAAACAATATATAATAAATAATTTAATTTTTTTTAAATCTAAAAATAAAAATTATATTAAAAAAATATATTCTAACAATATTTTATTCAAATTTTAACTTTTAACTTTTAATTTTTATTTCGTCTCATCTCCATTCACTATCCAAAACTCTATTATTCTCTCTTATATAATGTAAAGCGTACACGGCATTCATAGTGTAAAGAAGAGAATCACCTCAGAGGTTGGGGGTAAGAAGTGTATCGAATTCCATGTTTGTTTTTGTGAACTTCTTGCTCTGCAGATGGTTGTAGTTAAAAGCTGGAACCCACCTTGGCTTGCTTAGCATCTATCCTTTGTATCTACCTCAGCTCTTTGTTTGTTCCGCAGAGAGGTAGGTTGGTCACTGACTCACTATGTTAGAAAATGGCAGTCTACTCTATAAAAGTCATAGAGTGTGCTAGTACTACGTAGACTCGTATGAAAAAAATTACTTTTTTAATAATGACACTCACTTTTTTTCAAAAGGAAAAAAAATGTACAACACAACTCATAATTATATATAACATTATTCCATAAAAATAGAATTAGCAGTTGAGAATCTTCAGATATGCAGCACATGTTTGTATTGTGATGTTAAAATTATTAGCAGCCATTACTCAATGGCCTATTCTAACAGCAAACGCTGAAATAGTTTGGACAAAATTCAACTAATCATCCCAACTCATTCTTTGAGCTATTACTACAAATGTTCATTCATAAGCCAGATCTTGCAAATAGTTCATCTTCGATATCCCAAGGCATTCATTGCCTTGCGCAAAAAGCCATAATTTAATACTTCTTCAGTTCTAGGGGCCAGAAAGAGAAAACCAACGAAATAGGGAAACAAATACTCACGAGGCTAATCCAATAAAAAGTTAAACCAGCAGGGTTCAAATACTATGACAAACTGACAGGAGACAGGGAACAAGAAAAAGATAAATTGGGATTATCATCGGGACCTCGGGTAGTTCAAATGAAAGGGGCTAAGTTGTCTAAATAGATGTCTTGAAGTTCATGTCTGATAAGAATGAAGCTCTTCCAATCTTGAATTCCTGCTGCTGAATATAATTTGGGCACCAAAGAGAGCAACAAGAGGCAATATGACCAGTCACTTTTACAGGAATGGGGGTAGTATTACCCATCTCCGTGGATACCTGGGTCTTCCATCTTTGCCATCAAATAGCTGCATATGAAAAGGTTCCAAAGGTAAGAGTAAATTTGATAAAACAGAGAAGATATCAGCAATTCTTATAAAATTTTTTTTTTTTTGAATGATCAAAATAAGAACTTTGTTTTACGTGTCAAAAGTTTCTTGTTTTTGATAATGTGAAATTATGAAAACAAATGACATTGAAAGAATACAGATCAAGGTATTTGAAAGCATAAGGACACTGAGGAACAGGTTGAGGTCATTCCCCTCAAACTTGAGAAAACCAAAAATGAACAAATTTTGGTTCTGTACCCCTCAACATTGCTTCAATCATTGTAGAAGAAACTAGGCTTGCCTCTTCTTCTTTTTCTTTTTTTTTTCCTCTCTCTCTCTCTCTCTCTCTCTCTCTCTCCTACTCACTTAATACAACCCAATTGCCACACCCCCGAGAAAAGAACAACACATAAATATGTGTGATAAATGCGCATAGGTATCTATATGTATAGACATAGGTATCTAAATGCACATACTACACTACCGTAATTTCATGTGACATTAGATATGTGTGATAAACACCCAGCTGAAATCAATCTGGTGCCTTTCTCAAATATCTCACCCAAATCCATCTGAAACCCAATCTAGATAGGAGTAAATTTAGGTGGAGATATCATCAGAAAAGGGGCCCCAATAGTCTATGAGGAATGCAGGCAGTTATACACCAAAAAGAAGTAAAAGTTTACTTGTTCAACAAAAAAAAAAAAAGTTACCTTCTTTAGACGGCGGTGCTTTGCAAGGGCCCAATTGGTCATGATAAGAGCAGCAACAATAAGAAAACTGTAACCTGCAACTGTCTGCGTTGCAATGTTGAAACCCAACCACTGATAAATCTCTGTTGTGTAATTTGCACATGTCACAATGTTGAACAGAAAACCACGTGGAATCTGATAACCTCCATTCCCAGCAGGGCTGCGAAGATTCCTCAGCAAGATATGGCAATAGAAATTCAAGATTTGGCAAAGCAATCCAAATCCAAACCCAATCTTCACTTGGAGGTCACTAACAGGGCTATAAAGTGGGTGGTTCACATAGTAAGCAATATAAGAGCCAAAGGACCAATAATATGCACAGTTACGAAACACATTGGAGAGCGGTGAGGTAGCATGGCTGAACCGATGCACAAAAAATGTTTCCATAATTCGTTTGAAGTAGTGGAAACACCAGTAGTATAAAGCATACGTCTGAACTGGGTGGATGACGCGCTCCCCTTTATAGCCAAAGTACAAGTAGACAGGGAAGTAGTAAAAGATGGGATAAAGGACCAAAGGACCCACATATTCCCAGAAGAAAAGTGTACGATAGGAAACTTGAGGGCCCAAGTCCTTGAATACTACAGTCAACTGGTCCAAGTTTCCATCACAATAGTCCTTCAGACTTTTCTTGTAGCTAAGAACAACAGGCCGCTCCTTTGATCCTGGAGGGAGGAGGAGGGTTAACCTCTGTCTCGAAGGGTAGAACTTTCTGGCTGTTGATGTAAGAGAGGCAAATTGAGTTAATGATATCACTTGACATGCAAAGCTCTCAACACTTAGACATGCACTCATTCTTCTCTTTTCGGGGGCAGAGGTCCTCCAAATGAAACGAAGTATAAAAGTACAATCTAAACATTGGAAGTAATAACTGAGCACTAGTGAACAAACCTAACATGGTGAGCTAGGAAAGGCCATGTTCAGACACCAGGAGTCCAGAAACAATAACTGAGCATGAAGTCTAAAGCCGATTTTGCATATAAATATTGTGATGCAATGAACTTAAAAGTAGGATTTCTTTTAAAAGTAGCTTATAAAGTACATTTTTCTTGATAGAAAGATTATATACACCAAGGGGGAGAGAGAGGAGGAAACAAATTGCAATATGAAGTATAAAAATTTCTTTTCTGTATGAATAAATTCACACCAAATACAAATAGTAGTTTCACTGAAAAACCACAAATAACTGAATTGAATTAAGAAGGGCATGCACAAACTTCCTGAAAACTCTGATTTTTTGGATAAACAATAATTGAACAATATGCTACACGTGGGAAGAACTATTTTCAAGACAAATACAAATAAGAGTTTTTATCCTCCAAAGAAAATCCAAATAAACAAGTTGTCACTGGGAAAGGTTGTGCCAATGAGGTGTAAACAACCAAGTTCAAATATTAACTTTGAGCAGAAGGAAGGGTCTCGCTTAACTCTTCAATAAGACGATTTAAAGAAAGGAAGAACATTAAACGGCCAACATTAGAGCAACTAGAACAGATGCCCTTCACACTTTTCTGAATACAAGGTCAATCAAAGGGGATCCATGGCAAACCAGTGGTTCAATTTCACAGCCATTTATGGAACTTATGGTAATTTTTATAAGAATTGAAATCAGTACTAACTACTGAGACTCACTAGCAGAAAGTAATCCTATTGCCTCCCAAAAACAACCGAAGCTAAACTAATTTGTTAAACATTGATTAACTGACCAACAAAGCGAAGTTGGCTGTTCAGGCTAAGAATCTGCATAAAAAACGTAACAATTAAGGGAACCACATCCAGCACTTACTTCGCTGATGAATCGCCTCCTGCAGATCTGCTACCGTAGCCTGCAAATTAACACCATGGCATATATATCACAAACTGCATCCCCTGGGCTCCATCTAAAAACGTTAAAACGATGGTGGAAGGAACATAAACACGATATTTAAAGAAAGTTTTAAAAAAATCAATCTTCCAATTAAATTGGACCCAACACCACCTTCTGACCCAGATGAATTGAGTGTCTTCGATTTCTTGGGACCCAGAACCGGAAGTATATATCAAATACAGAAGAACATCAACCCACACTAGTTTAGGAATTACAAAGATAACGAACAAGAGAAAGAGAACAGAATCGTACTGAATCGCTGAGCTCAAGGCCACCCTTGATAACTTCTCTACCACTCCGTGAAACGACAGTGACCTTCATCTTTGAGAGCAAAGGAGAGATGACCCACTTCACAAATACCGCAAGCGACGAAAATTCTTGGATTGGCCAACGACTGCAATAAAAAATGCAGGAGCAAAGAAGCAAGGTAACCTACAGGAAACTCGAATCAGATCCCAGAAATGGGGGAAGGATCTAAAAATATTAGAACAATTTATTGCAGAGTTAGGCGTGGGTTGATGGTTCGGCAGTTTAGGAGATATATTAATGACGTATGGTTGGGGTAGGAGATCTAACTGTGTGGGACGATGAAGTGAAGAGCCTGATATTTCTAATTCTAGATAATAAAGTTACGAAATATGGTTGGGTGATAGGGTCATTAAGAAATATTATAAAACTAAATTTCCGTATATTTTTACAGATAAGATGATACGAGTTAAAATAAAAATTAAAAATAAATAAAATATTATTAAAATATATTTTTTAATATTATTTTTATTTTGAGATTTGAAAAAATTAAATTATTTTATTTTATTTTATGTGAAAATTTGATAAAGGTGTAATGATTATATAAGATGAGATGAGATGAAAAATTTTATAAAAATAAACGAGATCTAAGATAATTCTCTATATTTCACAAGAGCCGCTGCACGTTTAGCTCATCAACCTGACCAGACCCGAAACTCCAAACCCAATTGACTTGACTCAAAGTGAAACGAATGGAACGTAACACTTTTGATTCTACTAGGTGAAACTCCATATATCTGATGTTGAGTGTCACTCTAAAGTATCATGTAGCATTTGACCTGATGCAAGAGATGAAGACAGTCAATTTTTAAAATTTTCTATGATGTCACTTTATGGATTTCAAGATCGATTTATGTAACTTTAAATTTGTTTATTAAAGAAATTGCTATATTATATAGTCATATGAACAAATTTTATAAAAGTGTTGATAAGAAGTTGGCAACCATGTTAGAAAGGATACTATTGAAATATAACAAATATTGTGGGGATTTTGAGAATGTGAACAAAATCTTGTTCATTGCAACTATACTTGACCTGCACTTCAAGTTGAAAGTTTGTGAGTTTTGGTTTATGGATTTTCTTGATCCCGAGCTAGCATCCAACTTGTTGCACGACTAAGGGAAATCATTGAGCGGTTGTATAAGTAGCATTCAAGTAGGGGTCAATCAAGTGCTGGTGAGACCCAAATCAACACTTCTTATGATGATGCGGATGATCTCTATAGTAGGTATCACCAATATCAAGCATCATAAGGTGTTGTAGAGTCCAAATCATAATTTGATAAGTATTTTCATGGGAAGCCTTGAAGGATTGACACTCGACTTTAATATTTTAATGTGGTGAAATGTGAACTCAAATAAATATCCGATCCTTGCCAATATAGCACGGGATGTATTAGCTATTCCCGTATTTACTGTTGCTTATAAGTTGGCATTCAACATTGAGGGTCATACGTTAGATTCATTTTGAAGTTGTTTAGCCCAAAAAATAGTCAAAGCTCTTATCTGCACTTAAAATTGGTTGAAAGCTTCATCCATTAATTATGACTCTCAAGACTTAATGGAAGATACCAAAATTTACAAGATTGAAAGTGGTAAGACTCATTTTGAAATATCATATATTTTCATGTCGACTTTTAATATTGTTAACATAATTTTTTCCTTCATGTAGAGATAACTTTGAATAATGTTTTGAATATAGACAATTGACGAATACGAGAAATTGTAACTTCTTGATCAATTGGGTATTTTTTTTCCACTTCCTTTGTTATATGTTTTATACAAAAATAGAGTTTTAAGTAGAAGTCCATTGTTGTCTTCTTATGGTGATTTGGCTAATTTTGTTTTTTCTCTGCAGTTTTTGGCCTTCTGATGCTGATTTGGCTGCGCTGCAGTTGCCTGACGACTTGGGTCTCATTGGAGATCTATTTGGTAATATTCCATTCGACCAAATAGAGTTTTATTCTCTGTTTTGATAATATTAGACAGTTTTTTTATGACTTTGAAGTTTGTGGGACTGAGAAAAATGTAGTTTTTGATGACTTAGGTGGTGGTGCTTGTATCTCAAATGCTCATTCAAATTGTGAATTGTAGGATTGGCACTTTTTGTGAATTGCATCTCAGATTCTCATATCCATATGAATTGTGACGTAATCTCGGTAGTTCTTGCCTTTAGATGAGTGATATTGGTGTGTTTTTTTTTTGGTTGGAACTTGGGTATCAACATAATTGTAAAAAAAAAAAAAAAAACTTGTGTCTTCAATAATTTGTCAACAATATCTAGGGGGAACCATGCTGCTGTTTGCTAAATACTACAAATTTGGATGAACCAAATGGTGCGAGTGATTTACACGGGTGTGAATACTCTCCAATAATTGTAAGTGAGGAGTTGAGGGAGGAGGGAAGTTGCGATGAAATGAATTAAGATAAAAGTTGAAAGTTGAATAAAATATTATTAAAATATTATTTTTTAATATTATTATTGTTTTAAGATTTGAAAAAGTTGAATTATTTATTATACTTTGTGTGAAAATTTTAAAAAAATTATAATGATGAGATGAGATTAAACACTCATTGTATCCAAATCGGACCTTGTCTTTTATGCATGGTGTATACAGTTGAAGCAAACTAGGGCTTTGCTCTAGAAAAAGGTCCAGCTGTGTAAGTGGGACTTTGCTCTTTAAAAAAGTCCAATTTGAAGGATCATAATGTCAAATGTGGAACTATAAATGGCATTTTAGTACCATATATAATGATGTCCAACATGTTACATATCTTACATGCGTTGAGGTATGGGTCCAAAATATTTTAAGTTTGCAATGAAAGTTCTTATCATGAGAAAAGTTCTTGCTTAAAGATATGTTTGAAATTTCATGCAAAAGATAATTTGCTAATAGTGATCAAACAAGATAGAATCAGAGATTGGATTCTCATTTGAAATTTTTTTGCAGATAATGAAAACAGATTTTTCTAGCAAACTAATCTAAAATTTATTTATTTTTATTTTTTTAAAAAGTCAAATGAGTTGAGTCTCCAATTCTCATTTTTACAGATATGGAATTTATGTCTAACACACACACACACACACACAAAGGGGTTGGAAAAATCGATCTTGTTCATAATTAATATCGGGTCGAAAACTCAAATTTGGAATTTCGGGTAATTGGTAACTATTCAAACTGATTGCTTTCGAGCTGGGTCGGAACTCGGAAGTATGCAACTCGGGTCGGCCGGATGAATGATCCTATTCACAACCTAGATTCAAAATCTAGATAAAGACCCATAACATTTTAATTGTTTGGTATATAATTTATAGTTTGTTTGTTTATCAAAATTCCAATATTCATCTCTTATCACGTGTGTAATATTTATAAAAATGAAAGTGGTAAATATACTTAAGAAAAATTTGAAAAAAATTTACTTATTCACATATTGGTTATTGATATACTGAAAATTATAAAATTTAAAATTAAAAAAAAACTAACAAAATGAATCTTATAAATAAAACTATATCTTATAAAAAATAGTTCATATTCTATGCTTGCTGGGCTAAGGAATTGAAAAGTGTCAACTTTCAATGATATATTCTATATCCATGACTGAACACAAAATCCAACAAAATATATTGTTTCTATGTATGCTTTGATTCACAAGATTGTCATGGAGAACATAATTTCAAGTATATTCAACAGTTGGACATATTATCAAAAAAGGGGTGGTGAGAAATTAAGCTATGAATTTGACTTCCTAACATTTTTCAGGAAAGTTTTTTATTTTTTATTTGTTTCCTTAAAAGCATTCTTATTGGATTAGCCAAAGTTAAATGACAGTTTTGATAAATGTAAGAGAAATTTGACTTATGACTATTCCATTTACATAAATCTCTGCGTTGGAATAGCTATTTTTCATTATATAATAATAAAATAATATAAGATAAATTTAGTTTTGATTATTCACATCAAATCTCCATATTAGATTATATATTTATTCATTATATGGTAATGAATAACTAATAATTTTAAAAATATTTAATTTTTTTAATTATTAATTTTTTAATTTTATCATATTTTACTATTCTACTAATTATATGTTAATTAATAATCATATTCTTATTAAATTAATATATCACTAAGTCAAATTAATATATTAATTGTGATAAAATATGTGATAGAAAGAAATAGAGAGAGAAATAATTAATAAAATATGTATTTGATGTACGTACAGTAACCTTCAAATTTAGAAAAACTTTTGAAAGTCACTGTAGCTAAAATCTAAATATTTAAAATTTGACTAATCTAATGTGAGCATATTTCACTTTTTAATAGCTAAATACTCATTGGATTTAGCTTTTAACTAATCCAATGAGAGTGCTCTTAGAGTATTGGCATTTACTTCATTAAAAGTCTAGCTAAATGTAAAATATGATGAATTTTATCAAAAGAGAGCTGCATTAGATTAACTAAAAAGATAAATGTGAAACTTTGAGCTACAGTAAATTTATAGATTTCTTTAAATTTGAAGAGTTACTGTTCACTCATCAAATTTATTTTTTATTCACTTTTAATCTCTAATGGTACTTTTTATTCACGTTTAATCTCTAACTATCTTGTAATAATAATGTAAGAATTAAATTAAATTATTAATTAATATATAATTAGTGTAATTATAAAATATGAAAAAAAAATTATTATTAAAAAAATAATATTATATTATTATTTTGATGAATTCAATAACTATTTCATTATAAAGTTATAGATAAAAAAAATTTAAATATATAAAAAATATATATTTTTTATCAAAATTTAAAGATAAATTTAATAAATCTAATACTAATGCTCTTATTCATTTATTTCGTCGTGACTCACGCCAAGTGCCAACGATACTGGTTACCAATATCCGGTCAAGTCAGCTCTCGTATGTGGCTGTCATTCGTTACAGTTGACATGTTTTGAACATTAAATTCTTGATTACGGCATTCGAAAGCCACATGCAACTACCTACTCCGTATTTAAGAGTAGAAAGTGATCCATAATGATGAAAAACCACCTAATATTTATCGAAGAGGAGAGAGGCACAATGCATGGCTAGTTTACACGTGGTTATGTAACGACAATACTGCCCGTTACATTTTGTCGTTGCATCTCCTTGTTTCCTCAGAGAATTATAGCGAGAATCAAGATCCTCTCCATCTATTTATTCAAGAAAAATAGATGGTCTAATTTGAAGAAAATAACGTAACATTAAACATCCATGTAAAACAACTAAGCTCGACACAAATTGTATGACAATAGAGAGCATACTCTTTTAGATCGAAACTATAACACTTGGTCCAAGCCCCACGAATTATTAATTTTATTTAGGTTAAAATTTATGGGAAGTCTATTTAAAATTTATAGAGTAAGTTTAAATAGGCTACGGGTCTAAAATTTTATTTTGGTAGAATATGCAATTTTTATTGAATTTGTTAATTACGTTAGAATCATTTAATATTTTTCTAACAAAGTGAAATCTATTTATTTGATAATTGGCCCGAAAAGTTATAGAACGTGTTGGGTTATTTTGGAATTAGAGAATAGCCCATTAGAAATTTTAGAAAGTTGGCCGAAAAACACACACACATATATTGGGCAAGCTCGTGAGATTCTTGGATAGATTAAAATGGTCCAGCCCACAAAAGGGCCCAAGACTCAAGATACGACTCACATAGTATAAGTCCATTCATTTTTCTCTCATGTACAAGCATATCGTTCACATTTTGGAAATTACTATTATAAGATTATCAAGTAGTTATGACACCTCCACAAGCTGCACCCTTCCTCCACGTTCAAAGAATCAAAACTCGAAGCCCCACATCGCACTCTGATCTCCTCCACGCCAACCCAAACTGCAAGCCACTACATCCACCCATGCCAAAACTTTTTCCACATCCATCGTGAATAACCAAAAACAGTCGTTGCAAACTCCAGTCCACACTGAGTATTCTGCCTTCCACATCAAGTTCCACCACGTGCTGCCAACCACCGTAGGCCTTCTCTCCACCACGGCAACAACCCCATATCATAAACCACTGTCACCAAGCTTTTGTTGGAAACACCTCCCATAGCCCATAGGAAACCAGCAACCCCAGGACCCCCTTAGTACCTTGTCGCATGGTTAAACTGCAATAGTTGAACCACTGCACCTCTTGACACCACCACCGATAGCATCCAGCCCCATCGTACACTAGCTTCACTTATAATAACCCACATTGCTCAGCAAGAGTCCAACGCCAACACTCCCCCATAGCTTTGTCTTTGCACCACAAGCCCACGCTGTGACATTGTGAGTCTCCTTCAGGCCTCTTCCCCATAGCTCAACGGCCAGCAAGACCACCACAGAAGATTTCCCTCAGCAGTGACAAGGCCACCATTACCACTTCCTTCCTCCTACGCACAAACACCGCCAGCATCCCAGTTGCACCACCACAGCTCAATTCCTCCGCACCTAAAACCAACACGGCAAGCCTTTATTTTTATACAAGAAAAATAGAGCAAGCTTTTGTTCTGGTCCTCCACTGTGCATTGCTACAACAATCGCCAACAGAAGGCTCTCATAATTTTCATGCGCTTCATGCAGACACAAGGATAAACCGAACCACAGCCCCTTCACATGAGAGCAGTCTAGTCTGATGGGTGTGCTCTTACTCCACCTCGCACGTTTGCACCTGTAACTAACACATCCAAGTCAATAATGATGTGAGCTTCGTGCTCCTCCATGCTTGATGCCACACGGACGTAGCTTAGCCATGAGATGTCACAGAGATGCCGTCGCACATAGATGCCAACCACTATGGAAACCACAACCCCGCTGCAGGGTTTCACTTCCTCTCGATAAACCTGTCTCGATATAATTTTAGTTGGTTATTAGTTCCCTTTGGTCACAGAGGATTAAGTGAATATTGATGAGTCATGGGTTAAGGTCATGCAATAATTAATTGTTACGGTCTGATATGATTATATGTTGGATCATGCAAATTTAAATAGTCCATAGGCTTGAATTAGGCGTTGCGACTTTTATAGGTGGCATCGATTTGTGGAAGCTAGGTTATTGAGGAAAATTTGACGGGAGATCGGGAAATTAAAATCTGACGCATGAGCACTAGATTTATGTTTTTATTGTCAATATTATAGAGTTAATATCATCTTAGGAATGAATTGTGAAATTATTTGGAGAATTTATATGAAAATCTAAGTATTTTGGAAAGTGGTGATATTTTAGGGTTCTACAGATTTTTAGACATTAAGGAAATATAGACTTTTATATCTCAGGTTTTAATTATGAAATACATGTTCATTTGGAAATATAAGTAAGTTACATGTGTATTTTATAGGTGATGATTGATATTTATTTGACACAATAGTGGAAAATTTTAAAAAGTTAAAGAGTCCAAGTAAGCGGGGTTCTTATACTAGATTTTGCATAAAAAAAAAATGAACTGAAGTTGATTTATAAAAAAGTGTATGATATATTTTGAAAAGAAATGTGAAAAAAACTTCAGTTATACGTTTAACATTACTCATGAAATCTGTATAAAAGAGAGAGTATTTTCTTACATGACTGGTGTAGATATGAGTAATATTTTGACGTGTTGTTTCTGAAATGTATAAAAAAGCAAATGTGAAATATGGAAATTTTATACATGTTATATGAAAATGTTATAAATTTGTTTTTGATTATGTGAAAATGATATGAATATGTTCAACACTTTATTTGATATAATATGCATCTGAAAAACCTTTGGCATGACCTTATGATTCTGTTCTGATTCTGGTTCTGATATGATGATTCTGATTCTATTATATGGTTGGTACCAATATTTCTGATATGAGTGTATCCATTTTGGAAATAAAAGTGATTTTTCTGCGTATTATTTCTCATGTGTGCACACTTGGAGCTCCGAGAATGAATAAGGAAAAGTTTCACATTTTGATACTGCCTAGTGTGGCCACCGAGGATAGCATAACTCTATCACATGGGTTAAACATAGTATATGATATGATATGATACGATACGATATGAAATTATATGATAACATGAAGATGATCAATCATATTATGCCAAATGGTCTTTGAATATGAACAGTTTAAAATGTCGCTCTGATGTTTTGATAACATATTTTTGGGATATGCATTTTGAAATTGAAAGTTTTTGTTTCCTCATACTAAACTTTCCAAAAATGCTCATATTTACATACTAGAATATGTTTTTTGTTTACTGAGTTGTTAATAACTCACACATTATCTTCACAATATTTTCAGATGTTTCAGCTGATAATCAAGAATAAAAAATATGTATAAGACTATGTGAGCATAACAGATTAAGTACAAAGAGGTTACTTTGATTATTGGAGAGTTTATTTAGTAGTTTTGTTTTGCTCTGTCTATTTGATATTCTCAAAGGTTGACATTTATTTTAAGGCTTATTGGTGTCTTATTTTGATTATATTGAGGTAGTCGGTTTAAAACAAGAAAAAAGCTAAATGCAGTCGGCTGCGTAGTCGCGGGGGAGTCGCTGTTGATGTGGAAAATGAAGTTCACCGTTTTGTATCTGCCACAAAACGGTTCGTTTCGTATCAAGACCAACACCCTCTTCGTCTCCCTCCCAAGACCAGAACCCTTTCATCTCCCTCCCAAGACTAGAACCCCTTCATCTTCACCTCTCCCTCCCTTCAAAGACCAGAACCCACGACAACAAAAATCTCCAAAAATCTCTCCCCCTCTCCCTCCCTTCGTCTTTTTAGTTCATATTTTTCTTGATTCGGGTGTTGAGAAAAGAGAGCAACGGTTGTTTGAAATAGGAAATGGGATGTGTGTGAGATGCTTAGGTGTGGTGGAAAAATTGTGTTTTTTTTACCAATATTGCAGCCGTAGTGTTCATCGTGATATCTTAAAGCTTTGAAGATTGGATGTGGACTTTTGTACCCTCTGAACTCTATTATGAAAGATATTCTTCTGTTAAAAAGTGAGGATCTTCACTTTGGAAATAGGAAAAAAAAAATTCTATTGATCTGTTGTATTATGAGATCCAGGGAAGTCATTAGAACCCCAAAAAATAAGACAAGCAATTGTTCTGGGTCCTATATATATATATATATATATATATATCTATATATCGAACTAGAATACGAGAATCCCCTTGGGCATCTGAGATGGAACAATTATCAATTTATTTTATTATGAGGGCGTCACGTCCAGGTTTAACACCAATATAATGGTCGGGTACACCAACAAGTTCTTCTATCCTTTGTACATATGCGGTACGTGCAGCCAATTGAAGGTCAGTATAGTTTCTAATAGAAGAAATATCACTCTTCCATCGAGACAATACCTCATATTCCACCTTCAATTGCTCAAGAAGACGAAGATCTCCAAGGAATGATTTAGTTGGTGTACCATCGATGTGTTTATATGCAACTCCCAACTAAATTTCAAGAAGCTCCAACAACATGATGTCCAGTTTGGTAAGATTTAGTGACGAAAAGTGTACTACTGGTGAATGGTTGCTCAGATGTAGAGTAGAACCCACGAAAATGAAGATAAGACCCACGAAGATTAGAACACACGAAGATGAAAACGAGACCCACGAAGATCACCAAAATATTTTCTTGAAGTTCGTCTACCCACATCAAGAGAACCCTCTGTAACACCCCGTATTTTAGTGTATTTTTATTGAAAGATTATTTTTATTTTATTCAAAAATTATTCTCTTGTTTTAAAATTACTGGATTTTAATTGGATTATTTTTAGGATTTTTAATTGGTGAAAATTAATTTTTATATGCTTTCTTAATATTTATTTATTGTTATGCATTTAAGTTGCTTTTAATATTTAAATTAATTACTGTGAGATTAAATTATTTTAAATTGACTTTACCATTACGTTTAAATTATTTTATTTAACTTGTAGTTTTGAAATCGTTTCCGTTGGATCATTTTTGTGACCCAAGTTATGAGGATTGGACCTCATTTCTTTTTCCCTATTTTTATTTTCCTCCTTTTCTTTTCTTTCTTTTCTTTTTCTTCTCCCCGTGTTTTCCTTTCCCGAGCGACGTCTCTCTTCTCTCTCTCTCTTTCCGTCCGTTACATCACCACCAGTGCCGCCGTGAGCCGGCGGTGGCCTTCACTGCCCATCCCATTCGGTTCCCCTGCCGCCGGCGACCTTACCCCACCAACCTCACCTCCATTTGCGCCGTCGTTAACCACCAGT
Source organism: Juglans regia (assembly GCF_001411555.2). Lineage (NCBI taxonomy): Eukaryota > Viridiplantae > Streptophyta > Magnoliopsida > Fagales > Juglandaceae > Juglans > Juglans regia. The sequence continues at coordinate 50,343,235 of NC_049907.1, read as the reverse complement.
AGCCCTTCAAAGCCGCGGTGTCACTTTCACTCCAGCGCCGCCGTCGCGCCACCATTGGCCACCATTTTCACACCACTTCATCCTCGACCTCTTGGCAACCCATTGGACCCAACCCCACCTCCGATCCGTCACCGGTGAAGCTCCACCATCCACATTTCCGATTTGGGCATTTTGGTCTTCTACCGCCCATTGCGCCTCCACCCACGGCCAACTTTCACCACCACTAGCTTCACCGACTTCCCTAGGCCTTACCCTATCATTTTTGGGTCTTCTTTTGTCTCTGTTGAAAAGTGGGTCTTTGAGACCCACGGCCACAGTGTATTTGACACTGTTTTGTTGCTGTGTTGCCCCCTCTTGTAGCTTCGTGATCCTTCGGAAATTGCTATATAGCACTGTAAGTATTTTCCAAAGAATTCTTGTGAATTTAATGTATTTTTGCACTAACACATTTCATTGTATTTAAACTGTTGATTGGTTTTGCCGGACTGAGTCCGAGGAGTACGGGGGTCGGATGGATTGGTGATTGGAGTTGTTTGGTTGGATTTGATTGGGTTGGTTATTGATGGTTGTTGATTAGTGTCAGTACATGTACATTTCATGATATCATGCATGATCATGTTTGTAAAGGAAAACTGAGTTTTCGTGTATTGCATTCATATTCATGTGTTTATGAAAACTGGATTTTCATATGAGAATGGAATTTGGGTGCGTGCGTATCACGACCCCAAGCCGAGATGGGGTATTATCTCGGTGGAGCTCATCTGGTTACTCGAGAGCGGAATATACTGAGTAACGTCCCCTGCATTGTCGCTGGGCGACAATGAGATCGGACGAGAGATTCGTGCCGACTCCGTGGTCCTTCTGCTGGCGGGGACTAGAGGATGTCTGGCCATGTACGCGCTGGGCGCGGAACTGGGCATCGCTACGAAGCCAGGACGTGCGGATGGTCCCTAGGGGAGGCCATGGTGCATAGGGTAATAACGGATTAAATGGACTATTTTTTGAGAAAATAGCGTGTGTTGGATTTTGTGTAAACCATTTTCTGGAAAAATGTTTTACGAATATTTTAGGCCAAATGGGGATTTTGGCGTGTGTTGGAAAATTATAATTTTCGGGGAAAATGATGTTTTGAGGAAAATGCATATTTCATCATATGCATGCATGTTGGTTGCATTAAATGCATTTTATTCCTGAGGATTATTTGGGTTATACTTACCTGCGGTACCATTCTGTGGTAACGCAGACTTTGATGCAGATGAAGATAAGGGTGAGCCTGAGGAGTCGGCTCTGCCCGAGGAGTGATTTGGGATCACTCATTTGTATTTTGGGACATGTGTTAAACTTTATTTTGGGATGACTGTATAACTTTTTAAACCCTTTTACTGATATTTAAATTGTATTTAAATTCTAGTACTTAGTAGACTTAATTATCCGTTGCGTTATTATTGTACACTGTTGCTTGTACACACACTTGACATTTTCGTTGGGATGTGTGACCATGTTGTCATCATCCCGATGTCTCGATTCCCGTATTTTCCTTACATGGGGGTCGGGGGCGCCACACCCTCCCTTTGAAGACGAAGCTCGACTTGTTTTCATTTGTAACTCTTTTCATTTCTAATTTTTTACTTCTATTTTACTTCTATTTTCATGTGTTTTCCTTTTTTTTTATTTTAAGTGATGTGGCAGGCGATTTCCCGGCATTTGCACCTATCGACTATATGTAGAAAGACTGTTAAAACAATAAGATCTATATGTAATTTAGAAATAAAAGTTTACATCTATATTATAATATGTGATTTTAAGTGAAATGTAACAACTCTCCAATTTCGAGATCGGGGCGTTATATAAACTGTATTGTATCATTGAAAGAAAAGAAGAGTTATGCAAAGCTAGGCAGTGGATAAAGTGATGGGGGCAAATTAATATTTTCCAAGAAAGAATGGCATCATAAAAACCAGATGTGACGTGTCAAAGTATTCCTATCCATTCTACAGAGGCTTTCACTTGATCGAGTAATTATTTGGTAATGATTGTCATATCTTCAGAAACTGATGGTTACATAAGCAGAGCAGTTTAAACTTTCAATGATATAATGTCCATCTCATTCCTACCTACCACCTATACGAGATATTTTCATCCAAATTATATCATACCGTATCATTAGAAACCAATAATTTATATAAGCAGACTCGACACTTAGGCTTCGTTTGGTTGATTAATTCCTCTCAGCTCATCTCAATTCATTATTATAATTTTTTTAAATTCTAACTCAAAATATAATAAATAATTTAATTTTTTTAAATTCTAAAATAATAATAATATTAAAAAATAATATTTTAATAATATTTTATCATCTCAACTCAACTCAATTTAACTCACTTTAACATCCAAACACAACCTTAATGTCGAGACCATCATCTCATCAGCATCCAGGCTACCTAAATAATTGCTCCAGCTTGTAGCAGAAGCAAGGCCCCCATAGATATTGGGTTGTCTAAGAACTCTCTGTCCCGTATCAGAAGCTTCCTGTTCTGTGATAAACATCACAAATTGTAAAACCAGGCGACACGTTAACATAGGACTTTTGAGATATCATGAACTGTCTTTGTTCACACTGAAAGTACTCAGAAGGTGTTACCACACAAGTATGCAACTTCTGATTGTACCTTCAGAGGTTTTATTGCTTTTCTCATCCAAGAGGGAATACTGAACCGCCCAGGTAAGTGTAGGGAAGTTGCAATGCAAAAGATACCAGCCACAGTCTAGACAGTTGACCTCAGGTAAACGCCGACATTGATCTGAGTGGGACCCAACGCCAAGAAGCTTCGATGCTTTGGCTAATCTACATTGATCTAAGAAAACAAAGGCTCAAAATTCTAATTTCTGCCTATAAAAGGGATCCAAACGCACTCTTCTCCAGTCACATCGCCTTTTCTGCCACTACCATAAGTTATAATTCTGCCTCCTGCATCAAGCAAACAGTCTTTACATCAACTTTCTCATAATCAGGTAAACATCTCTTTCTACGTTTGTATAATTGGATTCCCCTTTTTCATGTATCTTTTATATTTTTCATTTCTTCCTTTTTGGCCATGGTAAAATTGCATTTGCAAATCATTTGTCAAGCTGCATACAATTACTGTCCTGAATATATCCAAGGAATGTAATTGCTATATAAGTTTATAATGCTTCCGGAGCCATCACATGCCTGTGTGCAAATGCTTAAAATAGTTCCAGATTCAACTATATAGCTCTAGGAGCAATAGAACCGCTCTTGTTCTCTTATGGTACAGCTGTGCGAGTTAGAAGCTCAATATGAAAATGATACGCTCAATTAATCAACATCAATTTCTTTTTCTTACATGTAGGTAGCGACTTAAGATGCCGGGAGAAATTGTCAGGAAGACAATTACAAAGAAAACTCACGATAGCCACCCGAACCATGAGCTTGAGCTGAAGAATTATCGAAAGCCATACAGGTGTGATGGATGCCTGGAGCCTGGTCATGGACCAAGATATAGATGTGACCTGTGTGACTTTGATCTCCATGAAGAGTGCATGTTCACTACCCCCACAACTTCCCACGAGTTCTTTAAAGGATCCACCTTCAAATTCTTTAATCAACCTCCGGGAAGATGCTGTGTGAGTAACTGTTATGACTGCAAAAGGTATTGTGATGCATGCGGACAGGCTATAAATGGCTTTGTTTATCACTGTGAAGAAAAAGGTTGGGATTTGCACCCTTGTTGTCGTAACCTCAAGAATAAAATTTATATTGATGGTGTGGAATTCCGGCTTTGCAATAAGGTGTCCCAGAAGTGCCTATGGTGCAAGAAGAGGAAGCTTTCGAATGGTGTCAAGGACATCCCTGGTTGGTCTTATTTGGCCAAGAGTGACAATTGCCATTTTCATGTGTATTGCGCAACGGAAATGGTGCTTGAGAGTTGGAAAAAGGGGCCTAAAGATAGTAACTGTTTGGAGTTGGAGAACCTGGAGCTGGAACTACCACTTCAAGCTAACTTGTTTAGAAGACGTGGAAGAGGTAGCAAGTATTTGCGGATTCTGAAGTTCCTTGGGAGCATTCTGGCTATCCTTTTAGGCGATCCAACCATAACTTTGGCTTGCCTCTTTGTGGAACTGGTGTCCAAATGATCCTCAAGATACATTATCTGGTGCTCACGATATTAGAAAGCACTTATTTGCTGAGTTTGGGTAGTTTTATATTAGAAAGTTATACTTCATTTTTTTCAGTTCATTTGAACACAGTGCAGCATCCTATAGTTAATTCTTGTGTAGTTGATATTCTTTTTCTATACCTTGTATCTTCTTTGTGAGTATTTTTTTTATTCTTCCTATCCTATTTAACTACTGATTCTTTTTGCTAGTTTTGCTTCATCCGTATACTATCACCACTTTCATAGCAATTTGGGCAGTTTGTTGCTCTCAATGGCCACTAAAAAATAGTTTGTTATGTTCTCCTATGGGCTTGGGAAGTCTACAGTGTGCTTTTTATGAGATGTTTTATCCTTCCCTGCTATTGTTGATTCAATCCAGTGGTCCTTGGCTGGATGTGTAAACCCTTGGGTAAAACCCAACCTTGTATTTCTTCTTATCCTAAACCTTGTTTTCACAAGTATATGGTGTTATTCATTTTTCCCCTGCTGCTTTATTACTGTTAAGACTGCTAGAAATATTTGTTTTGTGATTTAGAGATAAAGTTCCCTCAGTGGATCATCTATTTTTCAATGTCGTTAACCCTTAGGGGTTAGCTCAAGTGGTAAAGGCCTTGGTTTGGGGGTGTGCTCCCTCTAGATCTAAGGTTCAAATCCTCTCGAGTTCAAACAATCTCTAGGGGCTATCAGACAGGGGGATTTTTCCATTGAATTATCTAAGGTGCACTTGCAGGAAACTCTTTGCCGAGAGCCTGTGTACCCTGGGATTAGTCGGGACGTTGTTCCTAGACACTGGGTACCAAATCAAAAATAAAAAATCAATGTTAAGTTTATCAACCAGATTGCGTTAAATTGTATAGATGGCTGCAGGTTTAGCAAAATTAATCGAGTTTATTTCCCTTTAGGCTTTCATATTACATTCTAATCAAATCTGTAAACCCCAGGCTACAACGTATCCTATTTGGTTTCTTCCAAAGTTTGGGCTGCAGTATTTGGTTTCTTCCTATATTGCATAGATAAAAAAACACCTGTGCAAAATCCAAACTCGTCCATTCTATAAGGGTAAAAGTTATTTGGGTATAAGACAGCCTTCACCGTTCTTTCCCTAGCAAGCAGGATCTAAATCATCGATCAAATGGCAAACCTGGATAATGATAGAGGAAGCTAATGTATTCAACAGTAATATTTTCAGAGACTTTCAAAGCAGAATGAAACATTTCAAGGAACAACAGAAAATATCATATATAATGCCATGATAATCTCCATTAACTACAAGTTAAATTTTCTATCAAACCTCACTGGGAAACTTTACAGATATCCTCATATTCAACAGCTTTAAGCACTCTACCAACGTAGGCACCCTTCTCTATCTGCACCTTGGCGCAAAACTTCTCCGTATCCACACCCAACAGCTTGGCAATCGCTCCCCTATACGCTCCATTCACGATCCTCACGAGGCCCCCAATTTGCGGAATCACGGTCTCGAGCTCAGCCTGGTCGACCCTTAGCACATGTTTGCTTTCAAGCATTTCAATCTCTCCAACATACTTATCGATCACTTTCCTCACAATCCCCTTTTGCTTATAGTAACCCTTCTCAGCCAACGCTTTGCTCATGACCTTCACAACGATTCCCTCGGTCAGCCAATAGTCCTTTCGGTTCATCTTCTCCTTCTTCATCTCCTCCTCGCGCATCAATTCCTCCAAAACCGATTTATTCTTCGCCCCTTGATTTCTCTTGTCGTTCTTCTCGTTTTCATCTTCATCAAACACCGATTTCGAACTCTCGCTGCTCTCTTTCGTTTTCAGTTTCGAAGACGAGCCGAGCGCGAAGCCAATTTTAGCATCAGCCTCAGATTTCAATTCCTTCACGGGCTGAGGCTCGGGCTTCTGAGAGTCGGTTACGAGCGGCATTAACTGCTCGGCGGCCTTCTCGATCTGCTTCTGAATCTCCCTCTCTTGCTTCTCTTCCTCGACCAAATCTGCCTTCATTCGCTTATTCTTCATTCTCTCCTTGAAGAGCGTTTCGGAATCTCGGTCAATATAAGTGATGAACCAACCCTTCGGGGTCTCTTCGACCTTACACTTGCCGGTGCGGCCGAGGTACTTGACGAACTCGGTGAGGGTGGCCCACTGGGTGGAGTTCATGTGGACGTGGTGGCGGTCGTTGATATACTCGTTGTAAACGACAGTGGCGGCGATGCGGCTGAAGCGGTGGCTGCGCTTCATATGGTCGAGGAAGGAGCACTCGAACTCCTCCGAGTAGCCCTCGACGATACGGTTTGGATTCTGACCGAAGATCTGCATCTGGCGCTGGTGGCTCTCGCTCATGCAGTGGCACTTGAACCCGTTCTCGTCGCGGCACTGCTTCTGGCACATCTGGCAGTACCATCGGAGCTTCTGGAGGCCCTTCGCTTTGATCCGGTTCGCGATTGCCTTCGGCGTCAGAAACTCGTTCTTCCCCATTATTCAATTTCTCTAAACAAAAATAATTATTGATAGAAAATGCGACGATATTTCCAGATTTATTTCCAAAGGCGATGCCTGAATTCTACCCTAATCCTCCCGAATGATTTCTAGATCTGCTTTCAGGATAAAAATAAATAAAAAATGGAAATTGATTCAAACTTATACGCTAGGCCTATAACCAAATGGGCCATGCCATTGGGCCCAATGGTAGTCCGAATATATTTTGGGGCCTCTACTTATGATTCCGTCAGTGACTATAGAATCTGTTCTCACTAGGAGTGAGTTCGGTCTGGTCCGGTTGGTCTCTAATAGATTTTGCATACTAAACTGAATGAGCTCGGTCCATAATTTTCCTACCTGAATCGGACTGAAGTGGCATATGGACGGGACTAGACCGGACAGTTGTCAATTAGTCTGGTTCGGTAGGTTCACCCTTACACCAATGGGCCACTTTATTAGTTTTGGCCCAACTGATTTTACTAGTCAAGTTTTGGCTGAAGTCCTGATTTTGAGACTATTTTCAACTTAAATTATTATTAACATTAAAAAAAGGAAAAAAAATTAAAAAAAAATACAAAATGCTAATAACATCCAAAATATAAATTAAAAAAATATAGAAAAAAGGAAAAAATACTAATAAAACTAAAAATCCCTAATCAATGTAATCATCCAAACTCCAAATGAAAGAAAAAAAAGTTACAAAACCAAAAAAAGTAAAGAAAATACAAAATAAAATTTACAAATTACAATCTATGCATCTAAGTCTAAATTATAAATTATAAATAACTGAATAGTAATAATAATAATAAAAAAAAAAACTCCAACTCCAAGTCTTTAGTCACAAAGTCTAAAATTGCAAGTCTTCACAACTTTACTGCAAAAAACATAGCAAAAAAATATTAAATGTCTTAGTTTAATAACAAAATAACTACTACAATAGTATAAAAGTATATTCTTCTCACTTCATTCATCTGCATTGGGTGTAGGCATTATATTCGACGCCTCCATAAAATTTCCAACCTCCTAACAAGCTCTATACATAAAAGATAAAACAAAATAAATTATATAAATTTACATAACATATAAATCATAAAAGATATAAAATGAAGTAAATTTGTAATTGTTACATACCCATATCTAACTGTTTCTCAAAATCCTTCACCTTATCCATTAAGGTCTTAAGGCTGATTGGAGTAGAAAAATAATGAAATCAATTCTGTGCACAAACGAGACTCTAAACCATCGTCGGAGATAAACTATTTTGGAAGGGATCAAGTACATAATCCGCCGTGCTAACTGAATTAATCTTATACCAATTTAGAATGTCAGAACTGCATCTTGTTTCTCACAGGTTTCAGCTAAATATCTATCAACCTTTTATTTTCTTTCCAAAGAGTTTTCTGATTGTAACCGTTGCTTAAATATAGTCAATCTATGTGCCTTCCTATTACATCTACACGTGGGGAACTTGTGTGCTGGGGTTGTTGAACAGAACTATTACCTTGGGCATACATTGATTCTAATGAAAATTCAAGATATCTCATATTGTACTGAGGATCATGAACAAGCCCAATATACAACAACAAATTCATATTTGCAATGTCATCCCAATATTTATCAAATTTTGTTCCTCATATTCGCTGCCATCAATCCCACCTCGGGGCTTCCTTCTTCACACTCTATGTCAATCGCATCTTGAATTGTAACTAACTTCGTAAAAAAAGAGTTGCAAAATACATATTTATCCCTAGAGAAACATAAAGTTGCATCATGAAAAACTTGAAGAAACCTCACAAATAACTTTACCTTCTCCCAATCATCATTCTTAAGAGGCCCTAACTTCCTTGACGTTCTCTTCATCCAGGAATTATCACCGTCATCATTGTTGTCATCATCATCTCCAATACTAGTAAGGAAGTTTGAATATTCTTCTTCTAACTGTTCGAAAGTTTTTTTAAATTTTTCCGCCCTCTCCAACATAAGATAGGTGGAGTTTCACCTAGTTTGCACACAAACATGACCTTTGCATGTAATGTCTTCTAATTGTACACACGACTTAAATGTACTTCACATTTGAGGGGAGGATTTTATGTATTCTACAACATTCCACAACACTCCTCACCCATGCAATAGAGTCATCATGCTCTTTCAACCCTTCACGAACAATTAAATTTAATATGTGGGTACAATACCGAACATACAAAATTGATGTCCCAAGACAATATCTTTCCTATACTTGGTTTTCTTTTTCAAATAAGATATTGCTATGTTATTAGAACTTGCATCATCAACAGTGATTATAATTATTTTCGGTCACCCCCAATTATGCAAGCACACCTTTATAGCCTTACCAAGTGTATCACCCTTGTGATTTTCAACCAAAGAAAAAGAAATAAATCATATTGTATAATTTCAATCATCATTAATAAAGTTTGCAATGACACACATATAATCGAGGTTTTGCACGGATGTTCATGTATTCGTGGTAAGGGAAATTTGTTGCCCTTGAAGAGCGGTTTTCAACTTAAAACAATCTTTTGCAATCATGACACGGGATGGAATCCCTATCCACTTAGGACAAACAATGAGTATAAATTTTTTGAAACCCTTCCCTTCAATGAACCTAAAGGGCAACTCATCAATAATCAACATTTCCGTTAAGGTTTGTCTGTAGGCCTTAAGACTAATTGCTATGAGAACAATTCCTCTACTACCACTTCTTCCATTATTCGCCTTCCAACCTAAAGTAGTTTGAGATTTGTTCGTCTTATTAAACGAACATTTCTTATACTGTTTCTCAATGTGGTACTTCATAGATTTTGTACTGTTGGTCTTTGTATTACATGCATATGAAGCATCACAATAATTACATGCTGCCCTAGCTTTAGTGGGATCACTTTTTGGTATTTTGTAAAGTGATCCCAAACCATCCTAGTTCTACCACCATTAGGTCCACTACCACTTGTTTTAATACTTACATTGAGTGGGAGTAGAGGAATGCCACTAAATTCTTGTGTTGACTCATTAGCATTATCGGTGCTAGAGTCCCCCGAAATCGTTTATTTTGTAGAGTCCATTTATAAAAATAATCATACAAAATTTAACTTAACAAGCTAACTTAATAAGTCCAAATTTGAATTTTTTCTAAATTTAAGCATTTTTGTCCTTCAAATGATAAATTTGAAATCATTAAGCCAAAACATAACCAATTAGATTAACAAGTCCAAAACAAATAAGATTACAACTTAACAATTAACAAATTAGTAACAAACAAGTATTCATAAACTTTGTTGTAGCCAATAATCAAACACATGTAAACATATAAAAATTACAAAGATCAATTCACAAAATCATCAAAATTGCAAAAATCCCAAATACCCATAAAAAATTACATCACCAGAAGCAAAATAGGCAAGAACGTGGCAAAAACTACGTGATTAAATCAATTCATATGGATCTTTTCGGTTTCCTAAACAACTTTATTTTTCCAGTTTTTTTTTCCAATGTAAATAGGAAAACACGAGATAAAAATTATTAAGAGTAATTTTGTACCTTAGAACAGTGATAGCGTGCGATGAAGCGGCTGAAAGCTGCTGGGGAAGCGCTGGGAGTTCTAGGGTTTCTTATCTCCGTTTGACACAGGGGGACTCGAGACTCGGGAGGGAGAATGAGATTATGAGAGAGTGAGAGAGAACTGAGGGGGAGTGGGCGATAGATGAGAGAACCTGGGTTGAAACGACATTGTTTGGCTTGAAAATAAAGCTAAACGACGTCGTTTCAATAAGGGTAATTAATATATATATATATATATATATGTTTCAATGGGTTGCAACTCAGCAATCTTCCATAATAACTCGTTAGTTCGCTCGACTTATGCTCAATTTGGTGCTCGAGTTAAGATTAACCCGTGAGTTCACTCAATGCCTGCTCAATCTGGTGCTCGAGCTAAGATCAATCCATGAGTTAGTTTGTCTTCTACTCGATCTAGCACTCAAACGAATATCAACCTGTGAGTTCGCTCAATAGGTACTCGACACACAGGTCGAGCGAATGACTAACCATGAGTGTGTAGTCTGAGTCTACATGAATAACATAAAAAATTAGCAGTGAATAATATTGAGCTCCTGAAGAGCCAATCTTATCTTGTATATTTTGTTATCTTTCATATATCATATATGATTAATTGATAGCATATATTACTAAGGCTTGCTTGCAACTTAGGTATATTAAAAAAATTATCTAATTACTTTAATTAAGTTTAAATAGTAGAGTATGTATGCTGTATTTAGTATTTTAGTAATATAGTATCATTCATTTTTAAATGCTTGCTTGTTTCTCTATTCATCAGCCAGGTATAAAGATTCCTAAAGACTGATTGATCAAGAGACTAAAAAACATGCAAGAATTCTTCCAACCAAAAGTATGTTAAGTTTTAATGATGCATGCACATAGATATTGAAGATCTGTGTTAATGGTTATATATATATATGTATAATTAATTGTTGTACTAGTGATATTCTTTGTATTATTGTATAAATACAAGTCTTAGATTGTCTTAGATTATGTATTATATAATTTATGTTGATTTTTCATGAAAAATTGCATGAATTGGTAATTATAAGAAATAAATATTTTTATGAGATCAATGATAGTTGGCTGGCTGATTAGTAGTACTATATTTTTCTCGTAATGTATATTTTCTCATATGAATAGAATAAAAAATAATTATGGAACTAATATTTCTTTATTACTATTGTCTATTTATATATAATGACATAAATTATCACATGATTTATGATATTTATTAATTCACAGCATATATTATTTAATATTTTATATAGTCAATGACAATAAATTAGATAAAAATTATATCATTAACTTATATAATTACTATATAAAAATAATATATTAAATTATTAAAAATATTTTAAATGTATATATAGTTCGGTTCGGTCCTGTATAAAATTTATAGACCCCGGGACTGGACCGAATTTTTTCGGTCCACAATGTGTGGGACTAAAACCGATTGATATTGGTTTTAGTCCAATCGATTTTTCCAGTCTGGACTGAAATCTATACAACCCTAGTTCTCACGTACTCACACCACCTATCTTGAGTTTAATATATTTCACATTGTCCAATTTTAATATATTATTGTGTAATGTGTAATTGCCATGTTACATTTAGGAGAGATTTAGATAGTGAGTTGAGATTATATGAGTTAAGATGAAAGTTAAATAAAATATCATTAGAATATTATTTTTTAATATTATTATTATTTTAAAACTTGAAAAAGTTAAATTGTTTATTATATTTTATGTCAAAATTTAAAAAAATTATAACAATTAGATAATATAAGTTGAGAGATTTCTTAAACCAAACCGGGCCTTAGAATGTTATTATAATCTAGTTTATACATATATTTCTCTTATTTCCAGCATACTATTTTCTTATGTAGCGTGTACACGTTGCCGTGATGACTATATTAAAGCTTTTTTTCCTTCTTTTTATATTTTTGCGAAACAAAAAAAAGATATTTACGAGAATTAAAATCTACGACCTGGCTCTCTTTTTATACATTTAAAATTTATTCTAATATTTTTCGTTTTAAAAAGAATTATATGAGCAAACTTCATATCTGTTTTTGTAATAATCAAATTTGGGTATTAGTTGTACGACTGAAAAGCAATAAAACCAATAGTTTCTCGCAAATTGGAATTACAACACTTGTGCTGCACGATTTGATAATCTTTATCAATGATCGTACCATAAAAGAAAATTGTAGCAAAGTTAATAGTATTACTATTTTCCAAAATTTAATAATATTAAAAATCTTCATTCTTTTGACTTTTGAGTTCATGTCGTTTCCTCTTCTCTTTCGATTACATGCGCGCATATGTTATTTTTTTAAAAGGACATATCATTATTTAAGAAAAATGTTTTGCAGCTGTCCATCCGACTTTGAGACATTAACAACCCTCCAATAAAACTATGCCACATCATCAATTTCACAAAAATTACAATAGGTTGATTACACTAGACATAAAACACATATTTTCTTTGCCCCTTTAAAAATCGATTTGAGTCTCATTTAGAAAACCTTCGCACATTGTAGTTCCTATCACCCACTGCCGCACAATAGCATCATCAATTTTTCGAGAAATAAAGTGAGAGAGAGAGAGCAGCATGTGAGTCTAGTTTGAGCGTGGGCTTATCGAGAGGAGGACGACGGATTTATTGCGGCATGAAGTGTTTGGAGATTCTCTCTATGCAATGACGATGGCGTGGAGGAGAGGTGGCAGTAGATTGGTGGTAAAACCACGGCTCACGATGGGGAAAACAAAAATGCTCTGTTTCGATGAGCAAAATCAAGGGCTAAACTGAGTGATTGTTCTCACAATTGACCATTTCTGCTGCATTAAAAATCAATCACCATAATTTCGATTCCCAAATTTAAAGCCTAACTAATTCTTTGCTGTCCAGCAATAAAAACACTCATGGAAGGGTCAGCTTGTTTGGCTTCATTACGAACAAGATAAGTCTAGTACGAGGTGAAATGATAGATATGTGACTCAGAGGAGCAAAGCTTCTAATCTCTATTATTAATAACATGAGTTTAAACCAAGAAGAAAACATTAGCATGCAAAGATTGACATGACAACTAGACCAACGACAATGGCTTGATAACAACGAAAAAGAAGATGGCTTGATAGGAGATGAATCCATTAAAGGGGTTGAATGTATAGCAACCTTCAAGGTTCGTAAAATATGATGGGTAAGACGGCTAAGAAGATGGGGAGAGAAGATAAAAGAATGGAGGAGGCATTGCAGAGGCTTACGGTGGCTCTGCTACCAGTTCAAGGTTGGGCGAGGAGTGCCCGGGAGAGAAGGCTTGCGGTGGAGAAGGACGTGCGTTGGTCTAGAGAAGAGGATGCTCTGGAGGAGATTATCTTTTCGTGTCTGAGAGAGAGAGAGAGAGAGAGAGAGGGTGAATCGATTTGAGAATTTCAAATCTAATGTGCGGCTACATGAAGATTAATCTGAAATGTCTACGTGTCACTCATATATTAGGGGCTGTTATTTAAGATATAATGGACTGACCGGTTTTAAGATTTTCTCTTGTTCTAAAGAGAAAAAGTTGTTGCGTTTGGATGTTGAAGTGAGTTGAGTTGAGTTGAGTTGAGTTGAGTTGAGATGATAAAATATTGTTAGAATATTATTTTTTAATATTATTATTATTTTAAGATTTGAAAAAATTGAATTGTTTATTATATTTTATGTTGGGATTTGAAAAAGTTGTAATGATGAATTGAAATAAGTTGAGAGATGTTTGTCATCCAAACGAAAATCTCTTTTTTAACACACTCGACACATAATTGACATAGAAGGCTAATTTTTTTTAAAAAAAATATTGATGTTTTGATTTTTTAAAAATTATAGTAGATCACATAATAAATAATGTGTTAAGTAAGAATTATTTAACACATTATTTATGTACAAAAAAATGAATATAAATTCTAAAAGATGATGTCTGTTAAAATGACGAATAATACTACTCTTCCCGTTGGGAGATCCCGTAGGAATTTTTTTTTTTTTACTTAATGATTAATAAAATATTTTTTAATGATGTTGTGAATTTTTTTAAAACAATAATATTTAAAAATGTTAAAAAAATACATGTGAAAAAAAAACAAAGAAAACTATAGATAAAATGTACTATCGGGAACCCCACGAGAGCTATACATGTGAATTTTTTTTAATATTTTTTTACTTAATGATTAAGGAAGTGAGTATTAGTGTATTGATATATATATATATATATTTTTAAAATATTTAAACATGTTTAAAAAATGCTTGAAATAAAAAGAAAAAAAAATATAATTTATACTAGAAACACACCAAATAGACAAATTAATGAGGCACAGTAACACTACCCATTTAACAAAGGATGGTCCTTGCAGGCCACCTAATATTTACCGTTGGGTGTACCGGTATTATTAAATTTGTTGTTATTTTTCTTTTGATTTTTTGTCAAGTATTTTTTTAACAATTTTAATTATTAAAAATAAATAAATAAACATATAATTTCATTAATAATTACTTATTTAATCAATAAGTAAAAAATAAAAAAAATTAAAATATATGAGCGACAAGATTAAAAATAAGTTTAATGAGAGGTTTGGATTTAGAGATGAGTTGAGATTGGTTGAGATGATTTGTGAATAGTAGAATAAAAGTTAAATTATTTATTATATTTAGTGTGAGAATTTAAAAAAGTTATTTTAAAATTTAAAAAAGTTGAATTATTTATTATATTTTATATAAAAATTTAAAAATATTATAATAATAAAATGAGATAAATTGAGATTAACTGAAATAGATTTTAAATCTAAACCTCTCCTTTTCAAACCCACAAGCATTTTCCTTTATCCAACCTTCGACCAATGTAATCATTCCCCAAAAAAAAAAAACACAGTAAGATTCCCTTTCACTTTTTCTTTTCGATTCTCTATTAACCTGTGCGCAAATATAAGAGAAAAAGCAATTTTACATGTACCATCTACTTCGTGGGCAAGGAAACAAATTATACATATAAAAAGACCATCGTCTCCGAGAGACATATAGACTTCCTTCAATACCGTGATCATTCTGGAAATCGACAACAATGGCCGAAGAATGGAAGGAGGGCCCAGCAATAGGGATCGATCTCGGGACGACATACTCGTGTGTGGGAGTGTGGCAAAATGATCGAGTAGAGATAATAGTTAATGATCAAGGAAATAGAACGACGCCATCTTATGTTGCATTCACCGAGAATGAGCGCTTGGTCGGTGATGCCGCCAAGAACCAAGTCGCCAGGAACCCTACTAACTCCATATTTGGTAATTTCTCAGAATCATTTTTCTTATTCTTTCTTTTTTTTTTGTACGTTAATTCTCCATAGCCATACTCTATTTTTAAGATACAACAACATTAATGATAATAAAAAGTAAGAGAGCATGCAAATCTATATCGAGGCCATGGTTAAGAACTGGTACGATATATTATAAAATTACTTCTATTATTAAAATAAATCTAATTATAGAATATGACATCATATGAGTTTTCTTTATAATTGTTCCACTTCTCTTAATTCTAACCCACGATAGTTCTAGTCTTTTTACTATCTAAGCGTGTTGTGTCTCTTCACTTGAAGTACAATCTTTATTCAAGGTATGCACATATTTTAATCATCTTCAAATTTAGCGTTTTAAACTTAGATTATCGGTAGAACTGTTCATCCGGGTCGGGTTTTTTTCGACCCGGTTAGAATCCAGTTTCTCGAATTTGGTTCTGGACCAGAATTCGGATTGTAAAACTTGGGTACCCTTGATTCGAGTACCGGTACCCGACTCTGGGTTTACAACCCGGTACCTGGTGTATTTTTTTTTTCAATTTGAATGTTTTTATTTTTTATTTTCCCTTACTTTGTGGGGTATTTCTACCAGGAGATTAGCATATCATGGCACTGTTTTCGATTTTCTTGTAAGGAGAGATCGAGAATTCTTGTTTTCTTTTTTATGAGGATGGAAAGTAGGTAAGGATCCATCGTTTTCAGCTTTGCGTGCTACCACTTTCAAGAAGGCGATCGAGGGACCGATATGCATAATGCATGAGAGTACTCTAGGATTAAGAGGCATGCAGTGACAGGAAACCCATTAGAAACGGTCGTATATTTTACTCATCTACGTGTATTTGTAATCAGCAACTATAAGCGAAAATGCCTTAAAAAAAAAAAAAACCGGTTCAACTCGGAACTCGGAATCCAGCCCGGGTCTTCCGGATTGCAGCTCGGGTATATCCGAATTTTTTAGTCGGAACCCAGATGAACAATCCTAATTATCAGCATTACTTATTTTCAAAATTATAATGTGAAAATCCATCAATTTTGTAAACAACAACTTAATATGTGTCAACTGGTTTCTTCATTTTTTTTTTCCTTCGTGAATTTATAAGATGTTTATTGGATTTGGACCTACAACTATTAAAACATGCTTCTTTTCAAAACTCAATTCCCTTGGCTAATGCAGTGATAACTAATTTACCAGTTCAGAGAAAAAAAGAAAAGAAAAGGAAACCCTGCCAATCAAAAATTTAAAAGAGTTTGAAATTTATATTTGCTGCATCTTACGCTTTAGTGTTTTGCAGATGCGAAGCGGTTGATTGGAAGGAGATTCGGTGATCCGTTGGTTCAGAATGATATCAATCTTTGGCCATTCAAGGTCATTGAAGGTTCTAAAGACAAGCCTATGATCGTAGTAAGTTATAAGGGTGAAGATAAACAATTCGCTGCTGAGGAAATCTCATCGATGGTCCTAAAAAAAATGCGCGAGATTGCCGAGGCCTATCTGGGCAAGACGGTGAAAAATGCAGTTGTTACCGTCCCGGCTTACTTCAATGACGCTCAGCGTAAGGCCACAATGGATGCCGGTGGCATTGCGGGCCTCAATGTCATGCGGATCCTCAATGAACCAACCGCCGCTGCAATTGCTTACGGCCTTGACAACGTGGGAAGAATTGGCAAGAGAAATGTATTGATCTTTGATCTGGGTGGTGGTACTGCAGATATCTCACTTCTTACCGTTGAGGATAATAGTTTTGAAGTGAAGGCGGTTGCTGGAGACACACACCTTGGAGGTGAGGACTTCGACAACAGAATGGTTAACCACTTTGTTCAAATATTTAAAAGGTGGCACAAGAAAGACATAAGCGGAAACGCTAGAGCTCTAAGAAGGTTGAGAACTGCTTGTGAGAGAGCAAAGAGGATTCTTTCTTCTGCAATTGAGACTGCCATTGAAGTTGATTCTTTGTATGATGGTATTGATTTCAGCTCAAATATTACCCGTGCGAAATTTGCAGAACTCAACATGCATTTATTCAGGAATTCGATAGAGCTTGTGGAGAAGTGTTTGACCGATGCTGAGATGGACAAGAAAAGTGTGCATGATGTCGTTCTTACTGGCGGTTCTACCAGAATTCCCAAGGTTCAGCAGCTGTTGCAGGACTTCTTTGATGGGAAGGAGCTTAATAGGAGCATTAACCCGGATGAAGCTGTGGCATATGGAGCAGCTGTTCAAGCTGCAAAGTTGTCTGGATTGGGTAATGAGAGACTTCGAGACATTGTGCTCTCAGATGTCACACCTTTGTCCCTAGGGGTGGAGGTTAAAGGAAGTGACATGTCTGTTGTGATTCCAAGGAACACTGCCATTCCAACCAAGATGAAGGAATTTTACAGCACTGCCGCAGACAACCAAACTGAGGTTTTGATCTCGGTTTATGAGGGTGAGAGGGCAAGAACTTTGGATAACAATTGGTTAGGAGAATTTGAGCTTCAGGGCATTCCTGCCGCACCAAGAGGTGTTGCTAAGCTCAAAGTTTGCTTTGATATCGATGCTAATGGTATCTTGAATGTTTCTGCTAAAGAGAAGACAAGTGGCACCAGTTGCAAGATCACCATCACCAATCACAAGGCGAGACTGTCCAGTGAAGAGATTAATAGAATGGTCAGGGAAGCAGAGATATTCAAGGCTGAAGATGACGAACGTAGAGAGAGGGCAAAGGCTAAGGCAGCTTTGGAGAACTTTGCCTACAGGATGAGGAACACTATTAATGATAAGGAGAAATGTGCTAAGCTTGTCCCAGTTCAAAAGAAGAAAATTGAAGCTGCTGTTGTCCAGATGATTAAGTGGTTAGATGGGATCCAGCTTGCAGAGGTAGTTGAGTTTGAGGAAAAGCTTTTAGGGCTCAAGTTAATCTGCGATCCGCTTATACGGGCACAAAATATCTAGGTACTAATAAGAAATTGTGCAGCCTCCCCTCAACAAAGGATTACAGTTGTCGATGCTTATGTCTGCCACAGCAGTTTACCAGCTACGATCGCAAGGAACTAATTAAAGCTCAAACCATGTTACTGGTGCTACTATTTTGAATCTATTCGTCCAAACCTTTAATTAGAGTATTTTCTTCTTTTTGTGGTTGTTGGAAGTTGGAACATCTGAATATTAGTCTGCAATTTCTGGTTTTTTTTTTTTTTAATAGGTAATTTCTTGTAGGTATTGATTTCAGAGGGTAAAATGTTTGATGGTGATTGAAAAGAACGACTTTGATGAAATGGCTGGGCTGCAATTATCAAGCTTAAGAATTAAAACCCATTACAGATCTTATTAAGACAAAAAAAGAAAAGAATACGTATAATCAAATGGCGACATCTTTTTCCGAGCTTCTTGTGACAAGTAAAGACCAAATTTCATTCCTTCTCAGACTGTATTGAAAAGAATTATATGAACAAACTTCTTATCTGTTTTTGTAATAATCAAATTTGGGTATTAGACGTTTCACGTACGACTGATGAAAAGCAATAAAACCAAGAGTTTCCCACAAATTGGAATTACAAAACTTGTGCTGCACGATTTGATAATCTTTATCAATGATTGTACTGTAAAAGAAAGAAATAAATAAAATGTACTATCGAGTACCCCACGGGAGCTTCCAGTAGAGCCACCCAAAAAGCAAACAAGTGAGAACCTTTTAATAATCACTACAAATAAATTGAATAAAAGTGAAGTAATTTGATGAAAATAATTAGATGAGTTTTGTATAATGAGTTGAGATGAAATGAATTGAGATAAAAGATTAAAATTAATTAAAATATTATTTTTAATATTATTATTATTTTGAAATTTAAAAATTTTAAATTGTTTATTATATTTTATACGATAATCTGATAAAATTATAATAATTAGATGAGATAAGTTGACATTAACTTTGAATCCAAACGTGCCTTAATTTAACAAGGAAAATGATATTATATCTTTTTAATTTGACCGCTTGTATATTTTATTTTAATTTTTAATATTTTTTTATTTAATAATTAAAGAAGTGATTGATATTTTTTTATTTTTTAAAAATATTTAAAATAAAAATAATAATAATAATAATTTAACAAAGAATAGTGCTAACGGGTTGCCAACATTTAGGAGACGTTTAGATTCGTAGCTCATCTCAGCTCATCTCAACTCATCTCATTACTATTTATTACTATTTAATAATTTTAACTCACAAATTTCATTATTATTTACAACTCATCTCATTATTATTTACAATCTATCTCAACTCATTTTAAATCATTTTTAAATCCAAACGCCTCCTTACTCTTTGGCATACCGCTAATTATAAATTTATTACTGTTTCTTTACGCTCCACTAGCATTTTCTTTTATCAAACCTTCAACCAATATAATCACACCCCAAAAAAAAAAATAAAACAAAAAGTACTAAGATTCCCTTTCACTTTTTCTTTTCGATTCTCTATTCACCTGTGCGCAAATATCAGAGTAAAAGCAACTTTTACAAATTCCGTCTACTTCGTGGGCAAGGAAACAAATTATATAAAAAGACCATCGTCTCCGAGAGACATATAGTCTAGACTTGCTTCAATACCGTGATCATTCTGGAAATCGACAACAATGGCCGAAGAATGGAAGCAGGGCCCAGCAATAGGGATCGATCTCGGGACGACGTACTCGTGCGTGGGAGTATGGCAAAATGATCGAGTAGAGATAATAGTTAATGATCAGGGAAATAGAACGACGCCGTCTTATGTTGCATTCACCGAAAAAGAGCGCTTGGTCGGTGATGCCGCCAAGAACCAAGTCGCCAGGAACCCTACTAACTCCGTCTTTGGTAATTTCTCAGAATTATTTTTCTCGTTCTTTATTTTTTCTTTCCTTTTCTTTTTTTCGTTGAGAAATTTTTTTTGTACGTTAATTCTCAATAGCCATAGTCTATTTTTAAGATGCAACAACAGTAATGATAATAAAAAGAAAGAGAGCAAGCAATCTATATCGAGGCCATGGTTAGGACGTGGATCAATGTGGTACGGTATATTGTCAAATTACTTTTATTATTAAAATAGATCTAATGTATTGTAGAAAATGTCAGTTTATGAGTTGTACCACTTCTCTCAATTCTAACCAAGGATAGTTCTAGTTTTTTTACTATCTAGACGTGTTGTGTCTCTCTCAATTCTAACAACTTAATGTGTCAATTGTTTTTTCATTTTTTCCCTTCGTGTATTTATGAGATGTTTATTGGATTTGGACCTACAAAGTATTAAAAAAATGCTTCTTTCAAAACTTAATTCCCTCTGGTTAATGCAGTGATAACTAATTTACCAGTTCAGACAAAAAAAAAAAAAAGGAAACCATGCCAATCAAAAATTTAGAAGAGTTTGATATTTATATTTGCTGCATCTTACGCTTTAGTGTTTTGCAGATGCAAAGCGGTTGATTGGAAGGAGATTCAGTGATCCGTTGGTTCAGAATGATATCAATCTTTGGCCATTCAAGGTCATTGAAGGTTCTAAAGACAAGCCTATGATCGTGGTAAGTTATAAGGGTGAAGATAAACAATTCGCGGCCGAGGAAATCTCATCGATGGTCCTAAAAAATATGCGTGAGATTGCCGAGGCCTATCTGGGCAAGACGGTGAAAAATGCAGTTGTTACCGTCCCGGCTTACTTCAATGACGCTCAGCGTAAGGCCACAATGGATGCCGGTGGCATTGCGGGCCTCAATGTCATGCGGATCCTCAATGAACCAACCGCCGCTGCAATTGCTTACGGCCTTGACAACGTGGGTAGAATTGGCAAGAGAAATGTATTGATCTTTGATCTGGGTGGTGGTACTGCAGATATCTCACTTCTTACCGTTGAGGAGAATAGTTTTGAAGTGAAGGCTGTTGCTGGAGACACACACCTTGGAGGTGAGGACTTCGACAACAGAATGGTTAACCACTTTGTTCAAATATTTAAAAGGTGGCACAAGAAAGACATAAGTGGAAATGCCAGAGCTCTAAGAAGGTTGAGAACTGCTTGTGAGAGAGCAAAGAGGATTCTTTCTTCTGCAATTGAGACTACCATTGAAGTTGATTCTTTGTATGACGGTATTGATTTCAGCTCAACTATTACCCGTGCCAAATTTGCGGAGCTCAACATGGATTTATTCAGGAATTCTATAGAGCTTGTGGAAAGGTGTTTGACTGATGCTAAGATGGACAAGGGAAGTGTAAATGATGTTGTTCTTACTGGTGGTTCTACCAGAATTCCCAAGGTTCAGCAGCTGTTGCAGGACTTCTTTGATGGGAAGGAGCTTAATAGGAGCATTAACCCAGATGAAGCTGTGGCATATGGAGCCTCTGTTCAAGCTGCTAGCTTGACTGGTATGTGTAATGAAAAGGTAAAAAACATCGTGCTCTTAGATGTCACCCCTTTGTCCCTTGGGGTTGATCTCAAAAGTGGTCTCATGTCTGTTGTGATTCCGAGGAACACTGCCATTCCAACGAAGATGGAAAGTTATTACACTACCACTGTGGACAACCAAACTGAGATGCTAGTTGCCGTTTACGAGGGTGAGCGAGCAAGATTTGTGGATAACTGCTGGTTGGGAGAATTTACACTACGTGGCATTCCTTCAGCACCCAGCGGTGTTCCCAGTGTCGTTATCTGCTTTGATATCGACGCCAATGGCATCTTGAACGTTTCTGCCTGGGAGAGAACCACTGGTGTGAGCCACAAGATCACAATCACCAATGAAATGGCGAGATTGCCCAAGGAAGAGATTAATAGGATGATCAAGGATGCAGAGATGTACAAGGTTGAAGATGATAAGTACAGAGAGAAGGCTGAGGCTAAGGCAGCTTTGGAGAACTACGCCTACGACATGAGGAATACTGTGAATGACAAGGAGAATGGTGCAAAGCTTGACCCCGCAGGTAAGAAGAGGATTGAAGGTGCTGTTCAGCAGGTGACACAGTGGTTAGATTGGAACCAGCTTGCGGAGGCAGATGAGTTAGAGGAAAAGCTGATAGGGCTTCAGTTAATCTGCAATCCCATCATTGCCAAAAACGCAAAAGAACAATAAGCAATTGATCAGCTCCTTACTGAAAAAAAGGGATGGCTGTTATCGTGACTGGGCATTCCGACTTTGTTTTAGCAACCTTTTAATGGTAGTTTTTGGATCTAGTGCGTTTGAATTTGCTTTATTATGTACAGTTTGGAACATTTTAAAATTTATGCATGATCTGTAACTTGATAGTTTAGTCAATATTGGTGTTGATTTGTGTGTCGAGATTTGATAGCGATTTAGAGGAACAACTGGAAGTTTAGTCGGAGTTTTACCAAGGTAGTTGGGACTGGCTGTGGACTGATGACGATGTGAGCCTCGAGGCCCTAGCCCGGCGCTTTTGGGGCCGCTAGGATTTGATCCGGTTAGCGATCTCATTTGACACTAGAAATTCGTTCTTCCACACTATTCTGAAATCAACCAGCAAGTAAATAGTTTCAGTAATTTTTTCCCTCTGTTTTTTTTTTTCATAGGAGGGCAAGGTTTCAATAAATACTGAAGGATATTTTTCTAATGCCGGACCTGAATTCCACCCTATTCCTAAACTATTTCTTAAATCATTATTCAAAGGGATTTTTCTAGAAGCAAAAAGATAAAGAAAAAGAAAATAAAAAGTGGGACACTGGGAGAAGCAAGGCCTAGAATCAAACTCTTGGTTTGGCCTAAGATCAGCGTATTAAAATATAATAGTCGTCCCCAAATTCTTCTTTATAAATAATACCCTCATGAAATTTTTTGAATCAAACTCTTCCATTATAAAGTTTGTCCATTCTAATCAATAAAAAATATATTTGAAAGTTGTGGGAAAATACACCATTTTGAGAACAAAGAGTCAGAGACTGTTACCCCAGAAATTGAAGAGACCATTTTGAGTGTTACCCCTATTTCATTCTTTCGTTCTTTATTTCGATGATTGAACTTCCATATAATACAGCTAATCTTTCGAGAAAAAGGACTTTACTGCCTGAATTAATTAATGGTTGTGTACAATTAATCTTCCGATAATAAATAAAAAGTTATAATTCCCTGATTTAGTGGCGGAACTGTAAAACTACACATTTCTCTAACATAAATACAAAACATTTATTTAAGTCAGTGATTTTGAACTCAGATTACTTTAGGCCTGTTCTTATTGTTAAAACTGCTCTTTTTAAAAAAGAAAAATCCCTTCACGGACCGTACGCAAGGTTAAGGAACACAGAGCCAAGTACATTAGCTTGTAAATTTGAAAACGGAGCCTGGAGCCCGGAGGATGAGGCGCTTAGTATTCGGAAAAATTAACGTCGTATTCTAAAATTTGTAAAAGTAGACGTGCAAATATATTTTCGGTGCATGCATCTTAAAATCCGTGAGCATGTATATATACAGTTGAATTTCTTGGGCAAGCAAACGGGCTGTTTATTAACGTAAGGACCGTCTTCAAACCTTTAACTCCGGATTCCAGTCTCGTTTATTTTTAGGGATAGATATTTTAATATTAAAATTAAAAATTAAATAAAATATTATTAAAATATATATTTTTAATATTATTTTTATTTAAAAAATTTTAAAAATTAAATTTTTTATTTTATTTTATATATAAATTTAAAAAATATGTAACCATTAAATGTGATAGATGAATTGAATTGAGAAGTTTACGAAAAACAAATGAGGCCTAGAGTTCTCTTTCATCTGCTCAAGTTTCGCTATAGTCTCTGACGAAGATGGCCGACAATTAATGGGAGGAGGGCCCAGCAATAGGGATCGATCTCGGGACAACGTACTCGAGAGTGGGAGAATGGCAAAAACTTTTGCCTTTTTTTTTTTTTTTTCTTTTTCAAATGTTTTTTAAATTTATTTAAAATTTTCAAAAAAAAATTATAAATTCATTAAAAAAATATTTACTTAACTTTTAAGTAAAAAAAATAAAAATAAAAAACTGGATCGTGGCCACCATATGTGGGATAAACATTTCTTAACAGTTAATGATCAGGTAAACAGAACGACACCGTCTTATGTCACCTTCACTGACAATGAGCGCTTGGTCGGTGATGCTGCCAAGAACCAGATCGCTAGGAACCCACCAACTCCATCTTTGGTAATCTCCACATATATTTGTTGTTTCTTCAAAATTCTCGTTTGACTAAGATATTGGTAAATAAACATTTGAATTTGTTAAGGGTTTCATTTTTCTAAAATTGGATTAACTTAAAAAGGTTTTCTTAAAGCATAAAAAGAAAAAAAAAAATGAAGTGTTTTTTTTTTTTTTTAAATAAGGGAAAAAAAAAGAAAAAAAAAGTTGGAAGGGAATTGATTACAATTTTAGATATATGTAGTTTTTTACTTTACAACTCAATTAAAAGCTGAAAACGATTTCAGAAAATTACTTGAAGCCACCTATAAAATTAAAACGCATTTTTTTTAATCTCATCCCGTGATTGAGTAAATAAGATATTAAATGTAGTATACATTAAATTGGAAACGACCAAATAATATTGATAAGAGTAATGCTACATAAAATACTACAATTTAAAGAAAAAGCTTTGAATCGGTTGTAAACTAATCGATATAAAGGTTTCCTGTTTCACCTGCTTTAATATTGACAAATTGATCATTTAATCTTCTCTTATAATCTTACAGATGCAAAGCGATTGATTGGTAGGAGATTCAGCGATCCCTTGGTTCAGAGAGATATCAACCTTTGGCCGTTCAAGGTCATTGGTGGTCTTGGTGACAAGCCTAAGATCGTGGTCACATATTAAGGATGATATTTTCGAGGTGAATGCTGTTGCTGGAGAAACACAACTTGGAGGCGAGGACTTCGACAACAGAATGGTAAAGCACTTTGTGGATGTATTTAAAAGGCAGCACAAGAAGGACATTAGTGGAAACGCCAAAGCTTTGAGGAGGCTGAGAACTGCTTGTGAGAGAGCAAAGAGGATTCTTTCCTTTGAAATTGAGACGACCATTAATGTTGATTGTTTGTATGAAGGTATTGATTTCTGCTCAATCATTACTCGTGCCAGATTTGAGGAGCTCAATATGGATTTGTTCAGGAGTTCTATTCGTCTTGTGGAAAAGTGTTCGACCGATGCTGAGTTTGACAAGAGGTGTATCCACGATGTCGTTCTTACAGGTGGTTCTTCTAGAATTCCCAAGGTCCAGCTGCTGTTGCAGACCTTCTTTGATGGTAAGGAGCTTAGAAAGAGCATTAGCCTGGATGAAGCTGTGGCATATGGAGCAGCCGTTCAAGCTGCAAAGTTGTCTGGATTGGGTAATGAGAGAGTTCGAGACATTGTGCTCTTAGATGTCACACCTTTGTCCCTAGGGGTGGAGGTTACAGGAAGTGACACGTCTGTTGTGATTCCAAGGAACACTGCCATTCCAACCAAGATGAAGGAAATTTGCACCACTGCCGCAGACAACCAAACTGAGGTTTCGATCTTGGTTTATGGGGGTGAGAGGGCAAGAACGTTGGATAACAATTGGTTAGCTTCAGGGCATTCCTGCCGCACCAAGGGGTGTTGCTAAGGTCAAAGTTTGCTTTGATATCGATGCTAATGGTATCTTGAATGTTTCTGCTAAAGAGAAGACGAGTGGCACCAGTTGCAAGATCACCATCACCAATCACAAGGCGAGACTGTCCAGTGAAGAGATTAATAGAATGGTCAGGGAAGCAGAGATATTCAAGGCTGGACTACAATTATCAAGCTTTAAGAATTAAAACTCATTACAACTCTTATTAAGACAAGAAAAGAAAAGAATACCTATAATCAAATGGCGACATCTTTTTCCGAGCTTCTTGTGACAAGTAAAAGACCAAATTTCATTTCTTTTCAGACTGTATCTGAGAATAGTTTGGATCTCAAACTCATCTCAATTTATCTCAATTTATTATTATATTTTTTTTAAATTTCAATACAAATTATAATCAACAATTTAATTTTTTCAAATCTCAAAATAATAATAATATTAAAAAATAATATTCTGACAATATTTTATCAACTCAACTCAACTTTTTTTTTTTTTTAATAAGAGTCAGGACCACATGTCCAAAAGTGGCCCCTCGCCAAATTTTATTAATAAAACTCTCACTTGTGGCAGAGGAATACCGTGGTAAATAATCAATAATCCATTATGCCATAAACCATAAAAATAAAAAAACCTCTTACTACAAACACTATTGTCGTCTCAAATACGGCAAATTATTTTTATCAAGCCTTAAAAGACCTCTAGTCTCCCTTAGAAAGTCAAGCACCGAATAATACGTAGTATTGCACCCCGTTGCACCACGCTTCGCCAAGCTATCAGCAACAACATTACATTCTCTGAAAATATGTCTACAGGTAACAGTAATATCATCAAGGTAACTCAAAATCTCCTCCCAGAAATCCTTAAGATACCACAATCCACACCGTCTAGATGCTATCCACTCGATAATTATTTTTGAATCCATTTCAATCTCAAGGTAATTGAGCCCCATCTGTCGAGCATTTTGCAAACCATATAACAAATCCATAATCTCAGCATATGTATTAGTACGAGAACCAATAGAGGCACAAAAACCCAATATGAAACCACCCCCATGATCCCTTATAACTCCCCCCACACCTGAAAGCCCCGGGTTACCCAATAAGCAACCATCCACATTAAGTTTACACCATCCATTTATTGGTCTTACCCATCTCACAATTTTATCCTTTTGAACACCAACTCTTGGAGGAGGAATATTTAAAGATTGTAATAAAACAACATCACTTTTACTAATAACATTCTTTCCTTTAAATTTCAAAGCCATCCAAGACAACCAATATTTAATAGAAATCCAAACCATGTCAATTGTTTCATACACACCTTCCATCCGGGCCTTGCAGCGTCTCCACCACAAATGCCATGTTATAATAATAGGGAGTAGACCAAGAATTTGTCCACGACAAGAAGATCTTTTAGCACGTCTAGACCAACATTCATCATTTTCCTTCCAGGTACGTCCATGCAATAAAGGCATACCTAGTTGTATACAGAATCTACTCCAAATTTGTGATGCAAACTCTATCATAGCAAGCACATGATTTTGATCCTCATAAGCACCCAAAACACAACAATCACATTTGGAGACGATATTGATACCCACTCTCCGCAACTTGTCATCTACAGAAAGACAACCATTCAAAGCTTTCCACATTAATATAGACATTTTTTTTGGAAGAAAATGATGACATATCCATTTTATCCAAGATTGTGAAGGACTATGAGAACGAATGCATTCCCATGCACTACGAGTAGAGAACTTCCCATCCCCATTTGGTAGCCAAATAAGAACATCATCACAAACTTTCAAATTTCCCAACTTTTCAAGCAAAACATCCGTTTTCTCTATACCAACTAAATGTTGAAACAACTCAATATTCCATCCATCCACCAGTTTACAATCAACTAATTTAAGAGAAGGCAATTCCATGACTTGGAATTCATCACACAAAGGCCCCTCACCCACCCAATTATCCCGCCAAAAGGACAAATCACCATGTTTAACCCTCCACACTAAATGATTCTGAACATACGGAACATTTTTCAAGATCATTCTCCAAAACCTAGTACCCTTTTGAGTATTAACCATAGAGATATGTTCAGCATCAACATATTTTGATAAAAAAAATTGGGCCCATAAAGATTTACCTTGTAAAAGATTCCAAGCAAGCTTCATATGGAGAGAAGTTTCAACTTCCTCTAAATTCCTCAAACCAACCCCACCCTCCAAGACCGGTTTGCACATATTATCCCATGCACACCATTTCTTTTTTTCCCTTCCATCAGTAACTCCCCAGAAAAATGCACTCATTAATCTTTTAATCTTTTCAAGAACCAACTTTGGCGTAGATAAAATAGACAAGCAGTGTATCGGAATACTTTGCAAAATATGTCTAAGTAAAAGAAGTCTAGCACCTTGTGAAAGTAATTTACCTTTCCATCCCTCTAATTGGATCTGAACTTTGTTGACCAGCTCATCAAAATGGCGTGACAGCAAGCGTCCTGAAATAATAGGAATTCCCAGATATTTAAAAGGTAATTTTCCCTCAATAAAACCAGTTTGTCGCAGAAGCATACGTCTCCTTGGCAAACTAATTTTATTAGAAAAAATTATAGATAATTTTGTTTTATTCACCATCTGTCCCGACCAAGCTTCATAATCATTCAAAATCTTCATGATAGAACACAAAGAATTCTTTCCCCCATTATAAAATATGACAATATCATCAGCATATAATAAATGTGAAATCACCGGAGACCCTCTAGGATGTAAGAACGGTTTTATTCGACCTATGTGAAAAAATTTCTTAATCAACCGAGAAAGAATCTCTTTATCAATAATAAACAAATATGGAGATAAAGGATCACCTTGCCGCAAACCCCGACCACCCTTGAAGAATCCTTTCGAAATACCATTCATAACAATAGAGAACCAAGGAGTAAAGATACATTGATTTATTCAACTCAACTTAACTCAATTCAATTTAACATCTAAACACAATCCGTATTTATGTAATAATCAAATTTGGGTATTAGAAGTTGCACGTACGACTGAAAAGCAATTAAACCAATAGTTTTTCACAAATTGGAATCACAAAACTAGTGCTGCACGATTTGATAATCTTTATCAATGATTGTACTATAAAAGAAAATTGTAACAAAGTTAATTGTATTACTATTTTCCGAAATTTAATAATATTAAAGTCACAATCTTTATTCTTTTGACTTTTGAATTCGTGTCTTTTTCTTTTCTCTTTCGATTACATGCGCATATATGTTCATTTTTGTTTCAAGGACATGTCATTCAAAAGTGAGTTTAGCTACAAATTAACAGCGGTTCACATCATACATTCTATACCTATAATTTTTTATAAGATGTGAACAAATATTTTTCATAAGATATATGAGTATTTTCATAACGTATAAGGTGTAAATTGATAAATAGTAATTGATGAGAAAAATTTTTCTTAAGAAATAATCTCATTTTTAACACACTCAGCACATAAATGACATAGAAAGCTAAATTTTTTCAAAAATATTGATGTTTTAATTTTTTAAAAAATTATAGTAAGATCACATAATAAATAATGTGTTAAGAAAGAAATATTTGTGTACAGAAATTTGAATAGGAATTCTAAAAGATGATGTCAGTTAAAATTCGGCTTCGTTTGGTTATTAAACTTCTCTCAACTTATCTCAACTCATCATTACAACTTTTTCAAATTCCAACATAAAATATAATAAATAATTCAATTCTTTCAAATTTTAAAATAATAATAATATTAAAAAATAATATTCTAATAATATTTTATCATCTCAACTCAACTTATCTCAACTCACTTCAACATCCAAACACAACCTAAAACTACTCTTCCGGCGGGGAGCTTTCGTTATAATTTTTTTATATTTTATTTTTATTTAATGATTAATGAAATATTTTTTAATAATATTGTAAATTTTTTTAAACAATAATATTTAAAAGTGTTAAAAGAGTAATTCTACATACAATCGTGAAATGTGTAAACGTCGCATAATCGCTTTGAAAAAAAGTGGGATCCACTATTAAAAAATTAATTTTTTTCATATGAGTCTTATATTTTATTTAATTTTTTTAAAGCGATTACGTGGCGATTGCACAATTCACAGTTGTAAATATATTTTCTCTTTTAATAATCCCTATAAATTGAATAAAAGTGAAGTAATTTGACAAAAATAATTAGGTCAGGTTTGGGTAGTAAGTTGAGATGAAATGAATTGAGATGAAAGTTTAAAGTTGAATAAATATTGTTAAAATATTATTTTTTTAATATTATTTTTTTGAAACTTAAAATTTTTGAATTGTTTATTATATTTTATGTGAAAATTTGAGAAAAATATAATAATTAAATGAGATGAGATGAGTGAAGATTAACTCTAAATCCAAACGGGCCTTAATTTAACAAGGAAAATGATTTTATGCTCTTCAATTTGCCCACTTTATTTGGTATCTCACGTATTTTATTTTAATTTTTAATATTTTTTACTTAATAATTAAAAAGATAATTATTAGTGTATTGATATTTTTTTATATTTTAAATATGTTTAAAAAATGTTTGAAATAAAAAAACAAATATATATTTATCTGTTTTTTTAATAATCAAATTTGGGTATTAGAAGTTGCACCAACGACTGAAAATCAATAAAACCAAATAGTTTCTCACAAGTTGGAATTACAAAACTTGTGCCGCACGATTTGATATCAATGATTGTACTATAAAAGAAAATTGTAACAAAGTTAATTCAGAAATGTTTTGGTCCCCAATTCGGGATCTAAATAGTATTATGAATGAGTTATTTATTTATTTATTTAGTGATTAAGAAAATATTTTTTAATAATATTGTGAATTTTTTATTTTTTTTAAAAAAAATATTTATAATAATTAAAAAAACATATGAAAAAGATAAAAAAAAATACACGAAAAGTACTAAGAATCCCACTTTTTCTTTTCAATTCTCTATTCTCCTGTGCGCAAATATCAGAGTAAAAGCAACTTTTACAAATGCCGTCTACTTCGTGGGCAAGGAAACAAATTATATAAAAAGACCATCGTCTCCGAGGGACATATAGAGTCTAGACTTGCTTCAATACCGTGATCATTCTGGAAATCAACAACAATGGCCGAAGAATGGAAGGAGGGTCCAGCAATAGGGATCGATCTCGGGACGAGGCAAGGAAACAAATTATATAAAAAGACCATCGTCTCCGAGGGACATATAGAGTCTAGACTTGCTTCAATACCGTGATCATTCTGGAAATCAACAACAATGGCCGAAGAATGGAAGGAGGGTCCAGCAATAGGGATCGATCTCGGGACGACGTACTCGTGCGCGGGTGTATGGCAAAATGATCGAGTAGAGATAATAGTTAATGATCAGGGAAATAGAACGACGCCGTCTTATGTTGCATTCACCGAAAAAGAGCGCTTGGTCAGTGATGCCGCCAAGAACCAAGTCGCCAGGAACCCTACTAACTCCGTCTTTGGTAATTTCTCAGAATCATTTTTCTCGTTCTTTATTTTTTCTTTATTTATTTTTTTAAATTTTTTGTTGAGAATTTTTTTTTTGTACGTTAATTCTCAATAGCCATAGTCTATTTTTAAGATGCAACAACAGTAATGATAATAAAAAGTAAGAGAGCAAGCAATCTATATCGAGGCCATGGTTAGGGCGTGGATCAATGTGGTACGGTATATTGTCAAATTACTTTTATTATTAAAATAGATCTAATGTATTATAGAAAATGTCAGTTTATGAGTTGTACCACTTCTCTCAATTGTAACCAAGGATAGTTCTAGTTTTTTTACTATCTTGACTTGTTGTGTCTCTCTCACTTGAAGTACAGTCTTTATTCAAGTTATGCACATATTTTAATCATCTTCAAATTTAGCGTTTTAAACTTAGATTATCAGCATTACTTATTTTCAAAATTTTAATGTGAAAATCATTCAATTTTGTGAACAACTTAATGTGTCAATTGTTTTTTCATTTTTTTCCTTCGTGTATTTATGAGATTTTTATTGGGTTTGGACCTACAAAGTATTAAAAAAATGCTTCTTTTCAAAACTTAATTCCCTCTGGTTAATGCAGTGATAACTAATTTACCAGTTCAGAGAAAAAAAAAAGGAAACCATGCAAATGAAAAATTTAGAAGAGTTTGATATTTAAATTTGCTGCATCTTACGCTTTAGTGTTTTGCAGATGCAAAGCGGTTGATTGGAAGGAGATTCAGTGATCCGTTGGTTCAGAATGATATCAATCTCTGGCCATTCAAGGTCATTGAAGGTTCTAAAGACAAGCCTATGATCGTGGTAAGTTATAAGGCCACAATTCGCGGCCGAGGAAATCTCATCGATGGTCCTAAAAAATATGCGTGAGATTGCCGAGGCCTATCTGGGCAAGACGGTGAAAAATGCAGTTGTTACCGTCCCGGCTTACTTCAATGACGCTCAGCGTAAGGCCACAATGGATGCCAGTGGCATTGCTGGCCTCAATGTCATGCGGATCCTCAATGAACCAACCGCCACTGCAATTGCTTACGGCCTTGACAAGGTGGGTAGAATTGGCAAGAGAAATGTATTGATCTTTGATTTGGGTGGTGGTACTGCAGATGTCTCACTTCTTACCATTGAGGAGAGTAGTTTTGAAGTGAAGGCTGTTGCTGGAGACACACACCTTGGAGGTGAGGACTTCGACAACAGAATGGTTAACCACTTTGTTCAAATATTTAAAAGGTGGCACCAGAAGGACATAAGCGGAAACGCCAGAGCTCTAAGAAGGTTGAGAACTGCTTGTGAGAGAGCAAAGAGGATTCTCTCTTCTGCAATTGAGACTACCATTGATGTTGATTCTTTGTACGATGGTATTGATTTCAGCTCAACTATTACCCGTGCCAAATTTGCTGAACTCAACATGGATTTATTCCGGAATTCTATAGAGCTTGTGGAGAATTGTTTGAGTAATGCTAAGATGGACAAGGAAAGTGTGAATGATGTCGTTCTTACTGGTGGTTCTACCAGAATTCCCAAGGTTCAGCAGCTGTTGCAGGACTTCTTTGATGGGAAGGAGCTTAATAGGAGCATTAACCCGGATGAAGCTGTGGCATATGGAGCCGCTGTTCAAGCTGCAAACTTGACTGGTATGGGCAATGAAAAAGTACAAAACGTTGTGCTCTTGGATGTGACCCCCCTTTCCTTGGGGATACTCGTTGGCAAAGATCATCTGATGTCTGTTGTGATTCCAAGGAATACCACCATTCCCATCAAGATGGAAAAAGACTATACCACCGGCTACGACAACCAAACTGAAGTTTGGTTTTCGATTTACGAGGGTGAGAGAGCAGTAGCCGAGGATAATCACTGGTTGGGAGAATTTACACTTCAGGGTGTCCCTGCAGCACCCATGGGTGTTGCTAAGCTGAAAGCATGTTTTGATATCGATGCCAACGGTATATTGAATGTTTCTGCTGTGGAACAGAGCACCGGCGTGAGTTGCAGCATCACTATCACCAATCACAAGGCAAGACTTTGCAAAGAAGAGATTAATAGGATGGTCGTGGATGCAGAGAAATACAAGGTTGAAGATGATGAGCGTAGAGGGAGCTGACATCCAATTTGCAGAGGCAGCTGAGTTTGAGAACAAGCTTACGGAGCTTGAGTTAATCTGCAATCCGATAAATGCAGATGCGTTGTGATAACAAATAAGTTATTGAATAGCTCCCCTCGACCAAATAGACGACTGTAATGGATACCAAGTCTGCCGTAGCTAGAGTTCCAGCGAAGTTGCCATGGCTCGATGTTTTCTGCTTTTATTTTGTACGAACATTTCGTTCTTGTTTGTTTTAATTTTTCGGTTTTAGTTGAGATCCTCTTCAGTTGAAGGAACTTAAGAAAAAGAAACGTTATGTTGGTCCTTAACACTTTTTATGTTGTTTATATTAGATTTTTGGACAGAATGGAACTAGGGAACTAAGGTCCATCACTTTTCATGTTGCTTACGAGCATGAACTGTAGACAACTGCTGGTTGGGAGAATTGACGCTTTGTGGCATTCTTGCAACACCCAAAGGTGATCCTGATATCGATGCGAATGGCATACCTGGGAGAGAACCACCCGTGGGTGTCACAAGATCACTATCACCAATTACAAGGCGAGACTGCCGAAGGAAGAGATTAATAGGATGGTCAAGGACGCAGAGATATACAAGTTTACTCGGAGTTTTACCAAGGTGGTCAGGACTGGCTGTGGACCGATGAGGCATTGAGGATGAGCTTCGACGCCTTAGCCCAGAGGGGGCCGCCAGGCTTTGATCCAGTTCGCCATCTCCTTCGACACTAGAAATTCGTCTTCCCCATTATTCTAAATAGTTTTGGTGATTTTATTTTTGAGGAGTGGTATTTGAAGGTATTTATATTATATACCATCTACGTAATAAATTAATCAAATTATGTCAGTATATAATGTAAAGCCAGGCTTTACACATTCAACTAAATTTATTTTTTATTTTTTTATAGGCGGGTAATGATAATTATAAAGAAGTTGTTATACAGTATTAAGTTTATCATTTCTCTCGACCGATACTGAAGGATTTTTCCCGATGGACATGAAGTCCACCCTATTCCTGGTTTATTTTCTTAAATAATTTTTTCAAAGGGATTTTTCAAAAGGAAAAGGTAAAAGAAAAAATAAAAAGGGAGAAGCTAGGCCTAGAATCCAAGGGTTGACGTGATTTGTCCTAATACTAGAGTAATAAAATATAATAATAGAAATTAGAAAAATGCCGAATGCAGTTGCCTTAAATAACCACATGGAAAATTAAATGCACTGTTTTAGTCAAGTACTTAAACGAATCGTTTCATCACAAAGAGATCCGCCTCCTGTCGTCTTCCCACGAACTCTCCCTGAGGCTTTATTTGGATTAATAAATGATTTTATTTCATCGTTATAATTTTTTTAAATTTTTATATAAAATATAATAAATAATTTAATTTTTTTAAATTTTAAAATAATAATAATAATAATATTAAAAAATAATATTTTAACAATATTTTATTTAGCTCCTATCAAATCATTTCATCTCATTTCTTCTTATCTTATTGTCCAAACCACCCCATTAATGTAAATACGATCAAGACGCGTGTTGTCTCTCTCTCACTTGAAGTACTGGTCTGTATTTATGGTATGCGCATATTTTAATCATCATCGAATTTAGTATAGGGAAGGTTTAGATAGTGAGTTAAGATGAAAATTGAATAAAATATTATTATAATATTATTTTTTAATATTATTAATATTTTAAAATTTGAAAAAGTTAAATTGTTTATTATATTTTACGTAAAAATTTAAAAAAATTATAATAATGAGATGAAATGTATTAGAGTGTTTCTCAATCCAAAGCTAACCTTAGACCATCCACTAATTACTTTCAAAATTTTAATGCGCAAATCCATCAATTTTGTGAACAACAACTTAATATGTGTCAACTGATTTTTTCATTTTTTTTTCCTTCGTGAATTTATTAGATGTTTATTGGATGTGGACCTACAACTATTAAAAAATGCTTCTTTTCAAAACTCAATTCCCTTGGCTAATGCAGTGACAACTAATTTACCAGTTCAGAGAAAAAAAAGAAAAAAAAAAAGAAAAATGAAAAGAAACCTTGCCAATCAAAAATTTAGAAGAGTTTGATATTTATATTTGCTGCATCTTGCGCTTTGGTGTTTTGCAGATGCAAAGCGGTTGATTGGGAGGAGATTCAGTGATCCGTTGGTTCAGAATGATATCTATCAATCTTTGGCCGTTCAAGGTCATTGAAGGTTCTAAAGACAAGCCTATGATCGTAGTAAGCTATAAGGGTGAAAATAAACAATTCGTTGCCGAGGAAACCTCATCGATGGCCCTTAAAAAAATGCAAGAGATTACATGCGCAAATATTGTTCATTTTTTTTAAGGACTTGTCATTATTTTAAAGAAGAAAAAGTAAATTCTCTTTTTTAACACATACATAATTGACATAGAAGGCTAAATTTTTTTAAAAATATTGATGTTTTGATTTTTTTTTTTTAAATTATAGTAGTTCACATAATAAATAATGTGTTAAGAAAGAATTATTTATCTACAGAAAAATGAATAGAAATTCTAAAAGATGATGTCTGTTAAAAGGAAGAATAATACTACTAGAAATTTTAATAATGCTGTGAATTTTTTTAAAAAATAATATTAAAAAATATTTAAAAAATACATGTGAAAAAAAAAAACATAGATAAAATGTACCACTAGGAACCCCACGAGAGCTCCCACAGTGGTTATAGAGCCACCCAAAAAGGAAATAGGCGAGAACCTTTTATAATCCCTATAAATTGAATAAAAGTGAAGTAATTCTATGAAAATAATTAAGTGAGGTTTGCTTAGTGAGTTTAGATGAAATGAACTGAGATGAAAGTTTAAAATTGAATAAAATATTATTTTTAATATTATTATTATTTAAAAAAATTTAAATTATTTATTATATTTTATGTAAAAATTTAAAAAATTATAATAATTAGATTATATGAAATGATTGGAAATTAACTCTGAATCCAAACAGGCTATAATTTAACAAGGAAAATGATATTCTGTCTCTTGAATTTGCCCTCCTTAATTTGACAGCTCATATATTTTATTTTAATTTTTAATATTTTTTTATGTAATGATTACCAAAATGACTATTAATATATTGATTTTTTTTTTTTATATTTTAAACATGTTTAAAATAAAAAACAAATGTGTATATATATATATTTATATAATTTACACCAGAAACACACTATGTGGAGAAGCACATAGCACTACCCATTTAACAAAAAAAAAAAAAATTATTTTGTCTGCTTTATTTGTCCCTTATTTTAACATCCCATCTATTTTAATTTTTTTAATATATTTTTACTTAATTGTTAAGAAAGTGATTTTTTTTTATCGTCTAACAAAGAAACTTTCGACCAATATAATCATACAAAAAAAAAAAAACAAAAAAGTACTAAGATTCCCTCTACTTTTTCTTTTCGATTCCTTCTCTATTCACCTGTGCGCAAATATCAGAGAGAAAAAGAACTTTTACAAATGCCGTCTACTTCGTGGGCAAGGAAACAAATTATATAAAATGACCATCGTCTCCGAGAGACATGTAGACTTGTCTTCAATACCGCGATTATTCTGGAAATCGACAAAAATGGCCGAAGAATGGAAGGAGGGCCCAGCAATAGGGATCGATCTCGGGACGACATACTCGTGTGTGGGAGTGTGGCATCATGATCGAGTAGAGATAATAGTTAATGATCAAGGAAATAGAACGACGCCGTCTTATGTTGCATTCACCGAGAAAGAACGCTTGGTCGGTGATGCCGCCAAGAACCAAGTCGCCAGGAACCCTGCTAACTCCGTCTTTGGTAATTTTTTTTTGAAGAGTTATACGTACAATGTAAATACATAAATATAGTATAATCAGTTTAAAAAAGAATATAATTTATTATTAAAAAATTAATTTTTTATATAGATATCATATTTTATTTTATTTTTTTTAAAAATGATTATACGATAATTATACAATTCACGAAATTCTATCATCTCAAATCATTTTTCTCATTCTTTCTTTTTTCTTTCTATTTTTTTTGTTTGAGAATTTTTTTTTTTGTACGTTAAATCTCCATAGCCAGAGTCTATTTTTAAGATGCAACAACAGTAATGATAATAAAAAGTAAGAGAGGATGCAAATCTATATCGAGGCAATGGTTAAGACGTGGCTTAACGTGGTACGATATATTATAAAATTAATTTTATTATTGAAGTAGGTTTAAGAATATGTCTGAGTTTTGGGCAGTAGTGCTTCTCTTGGGTTTGAATAGTGAAAATATTTGAAAAGTATTAAGAATGTTTATGAATAGTTATGAGTAGAGATTAGAGTGAATTTATGAGTCTCATTGAGAGTATTTTAAGTTGTTTAGATGTGTGAAGTATATTGAATTGTTGACTTTTAAATAGGTAGTTGAAAAAGGTATGGATTCCATAAATATTATAATGATTTTACTATAATAATTTTTTAAAATTAATAAATATTGTAGTAATTTTATTTTATTTATATATATAATAATAATAAATATTATAATGATTTTATTTTTAATTTATATATAATAGTGATAAATATTATAATAATTTTATTTTCATATATATAATAATGATAAATATTATAGTAATGTTATTTTTTATTTATATATTATAGTGATTTTATTTTTTATTTATATATAATAGTGATAAATATTATGGTGATTTTATTTTTTATTTATATATTATAGTAATTTTATTTTTTTATTTATATATAATAGTGATTTTATTTTTTATTTATATATAATACTGATTTTATTTTTTATTTATATATAATACTGATTTTATTTTTTATTTATATATAATAGTGATAAATATTATAGTGATTTTATTTTTTGTTTATATATAATAGTGATAAATATTATAGTGATTTCAATTTCAATTTATATTTAATAGTGATAAATATTATAATGATTTTATTTTTTATTTATATATAATAGCGATAAATATTATTAGTTTTATTTTTTATTTTTATTTAATAGTGATAAATATTATTGATTTTATTTTTTATTTATATATAATAGTGATAAATATTATAGTGATTTTATTTTTATTTATATATAATAATAATAAATATTATAGAATGTTTGTGAATAATTATGAGTAGATATTAAAGTGAGTTTGTAGGTCCCATTGAAAGTATGTTAAGTTGTTTGACATGTGAAATATTTTTAATAGTACGAAAATAGTTGAAAAGTACTGAGGTATTTTCGTTACCCAAACGTTCTAACTTCTAATTTTTTTACTATCTAACGTGTTGTGAAAATCCATCAATTTTGTGAACAACTTAATATGTGCCAATTGTTTTTTCATTATTTTCCTTCGTGTATTTATTAGATATGTTTATTGGATTTGGACCTAGAAACTATTAAAAAATGCATCTTTTTAAAACTTAATTCCCTCTGCTAATGCAGTGATAACCAATTTACCAGTCCAGACAAAAAAAAAAAAAAAAACAGAAAAAGAAGAAGAAGAAGAAGAAGGAAATCATGCCTATAAAAAATTTAGAAGCGTTTGATATTTATATTTCCTGCATCTTACGCTGTTTTGCAGATGCAAAGCGGTTGATTGGAAGGAGATTCAGTGATCCGTTGGTTCAGAATGATATCAATCTTTGGCCATTCAAGGTCATTGAAGGTTCTAAAGACAAGCCTACGATCGTGGTAAGTTATAAGGGTGAAGATAAACAATTTGCTGCGGAGGAAATCTCATCGATGGTCCTAAAAAAGATGCGTGAGATTGCCGAGGCCTATTTGGGCAAAACGGTGAAAAATGCAGTTGTTACCGTCCCTGCCTACTTCAATGACGCTCAGCGTAAGGCCACAATGGATGCCGGTGGCATTGCAGGCCTCAATGTCATGCGGATCCTCAATGAACCAACCGCCGCTGCAATTGCTTACGGCCTTGACAACGTGGGTAGAATTGGCAAGAGAAATGTATTGATCTTTGATCTGGGTGGTGGTACTGCAGATATCTCACTTCTTACCATTGAGGAGAGTAGTTTTGAAGTGAAGGCGGTTGCTGGAGAGACACACCTTGGAGGTGAGGACTTCGACAACAGAATGGTTAACCACTTTGTTCGAATATTTAAAAGGCGCCACAAGAAGGATATAAGCGGAAACGCCAGAGCTCTAAGAAGGTTGAGAACTGCTTGTGAGAGAGCAAAGAGGATTCTCTCGTCTGCAATTGAGACTACCATTGAAGTTGATTCTTTGTATGATGGTATTGATTTCTGCTCAAATATTACCCGTGCCAAATTTGCAGAACTCAACATGGATTTATTCAGGAATTCGATAGAGCTTGTGGAGAAGTGTTTGACTGATGCTGAGATGGACAAGAAAAGTGTGCATGATGTCGTTCTTACTGGTGGTTCTACTAGAATTCCCAAGGTTCAGCAGCTGTTGCAGGACTTCTTTGATGGGAAGGAGCTTAATAGGAGCATTAACCCGGATGAAGCTGTGGCATATGGAGCTGCTGTTCAAGCTGCGATCTTGACTGGTATGGGCAATGAAAAAGTACAAAATGTTGTGCTCTTAGATGTGACCCCCCTTTCCCTGGGGGTACTTGCGGGCGAAGATGATCTGATGTCTGTTGTGATTCCAAGGAATACCACCATTCCCATCAAGATGGAAGAAAACTATACCACCGGCTACGACAACCAAACAGAAGTTTGGTTTTCGATTTACGAGGGTGAGAGAGCAATAGCCGAGGATAATCACTGGTTGGGAGAATTTACACTTCGGGGTGTCCCTGCAGCACCCAAGGGTGTTGCTAAGCTGAAAGCATGTTTTGATATCGATGCCAACGGTATCTTGAAAGTTTCTGCTGTGGAAGAGAGCACTGGCATGAGTTGCAGCATCACTATCACCAATCACAAGGCAAGACTTTGCAAAGAAGAGATTAATAGGATGATCATGGATGCAGAGAAATACAAGGTTGAAGATGATGAGCGTAGAGGGAGGACTAAGGCTAAGGCAGCTTTGGAGAACCATGTCTACAGCATAAGGAACACTATTAATGAAAAGAAGATTTGTGCCACGCTAGCCGCTGCTGGTATGGAGAAGATTGAAGCTGCTATAGACCAGGTGATTCGGTGGTTAGATGACATCCAATTTTCAGAGGCAGCTGAGTTTGAGAAGAAGCTTACGGAGCTTGAGTTAATCTGCAATCCGATAATTGCAAAACGATGTAATAACAAATAAGTTATTGAGTAGATCCCCTCAACCAAAGAGACGACTGGAATGGATACCAAGTCTGCCGTAGCTAGAGTTCCAGCGACTTTGCCCTGGCTCAAAGTTTTCTGCTTTTATCTTGTACGAGCATTTCGTTCTGATGTGTTTTAATTTTTCCGTTTTAGTTGAGATTGAATGAATTTCTGAAAAAAGAAACGTTATGTAGGTCCTACACTTTTGATGTTGTTTATATTATATTTTTGGACGGAATGGAACTAAGGAAGTAAGGTCCTTCACTTTTAATATTGCTTACTAGCAAAAACTGTGGACGACTACTGGTTGGGAGAATTTACGCTTTGTGGCATTCTTGCAGCACCCAAGGGTGTTCCTGATGATCGATGCCAATGGCACTTGAATGTTTCTGCCAGCGAGAAAACCACCGGCGGGAGTCACAAGTGACTCACAACACTATCACCAATGACTTATTACAAGTAATCTTTCGAGAAAATTGAAGAGACCATTCGAGTGTTACCTTTATTTCTTTCTCTCTCTCAATTTTTCCATGGTTGAACTACAAGTAATCTTTCTAGAAAATTGCCTGAATTAATTAATGGCCGGGTACAACTAATCTTCCGAGATTAAATAAAAAGCAATAATTCCCGAATTTAGTGGTGGAACTGTAAAACTACACATATTTCTCTAAAATAAATACAAAAAAATTATTCAGTCAATGAATTTGAACTCAGACTTTAGGCCTGTTCTTATTGTTAAAAAATGCTCTTTTTTTAAAAAAATAAATAAATCCCTTCACGGACCGTGAGTAAGGTTAAGGAACACATGGAGCCAAGTACACTAGCTTGTAATCGGAGAATGGAGGGACTTCAATTGATGAGACGAAGGATGCTGGGAGAATTACGGGCCTGAATGTCTTGCGGATACTCAATGAACCAACAGCTGCGGCCACTGCTTACGGTCTTGAGAGAGTGGGTCAAACGTGTTGATCTTTGATTTGGGTGGTGGTACTGCAGATGTCTCGCTACTTACCATTAAGGAGGATATTTTCAAGGTGAATGCTATTGCTGGAGACACGCACCTTGGAGGCGAGGATTTCGACAACGGAATGGTAAAGCACTTCGTGGATATATTTAAAAGGCAGCACAAGAAGGACATTAGTGGAAACGCTAAAGCTTTGAGGAGGCTGAGAACTGCTTGTGAGAGAGCAAAGAGGATTCTTTCTTTTGAAATTGAGACGATCATTGATGTTGACTGTTTGTATGAAGGTATTGATTTCTACACAACCATTACCCGTGCTAGATTTGAGGAGCTCAATATGGATTTCTTCATGTGTTCTATTCGTCTTGTGGAGAAGTGTTTGGCCGATGCTGAATTTGACAAGAGGTGTATCCATGATGTCGTTCTTACAGGGGGTTCTACTAGAATTCCCAAGGTCCAACAGCTGTTGCAGGCCTTCTTTGATGGAAAGGAGCTTAGTAAGAGCATTAACCCAGATGAAGCTGTGGCTTATGGAGCAGCTATTCAAGCTGCAAAGTTGTCTGGCTTGGTTAATGACAGAGTTCGAGACATCAGATGTCACACCTTTGTCACTTGGGGTGGAGATTAATGGAAGTGACATGTCTGTTGTGATTCCGAGGAACACTGCCATTCCAACCAAGATGAGGAAAGTTTACACCACCGCAGACAACCAAACTGAGGTTTTGATCTCGGTTTATGAGGGTGAGAGTCAAGAACTATGGATAACAATTGGTTGGGACAATTTGAGCTTCAGGGCATTCCTGCCGCACCAAGGGGTGTTGCTAAGCTCAAAGTTTGCTTTGATATCGATGCTAATGGTATCTTGAATGTTTCTGCTAAGGAAAAGACAACTGGCGCCAGTTGTAAGATCACCATCACCAATCACAAGGCGAGACTGTCCAGTTAAGAGATTAATAGAACGGTCAGGAAAGCAGAGATATTAAAGGCTGAAGATGATGAACACAGAGAGAGGGCTAAGGCTAGGGCAGG
Source organism: Juglans regia (assembly GCF_001411555.2). Lineage (NCBI taxonomy): Eukaryota > Viridiplantae > Streptophyta > Magnoliopsida > Fagales > Juglandaceae > Juglans > Juglans regia. The sequence goes on along the minus strand of NC_049907.1, from coordinate 50,300,278 downwards.
TTTGGAGAACTGTGCCTACCGCATGAGGAACTCTGTTAATGATAAGAAGATATGTCCTAAGCTTGCCCCCGCTGATAAGAAGAAAATGAAAATTGTAAGCTGCTGTTGGCTAGGTGATTAAGTGGCTAGATGGCATCCAGCTTGCAGAGGCAGTCGAGTTTGACGAAAAGCTTTTGAGGTTGAAGTTAATCTGAAATCCGATTATATGGGCCCTAAATATCCAGGCACTAATAAGAAATTGTGCAGCCTCTCTCAACAATAATATTACAGTTGTTAATAATGTCTCCCACAGCAGCTTACAAGCTACGACCGCAAGGATGAAGGAACTCAAACACGTTTCCGGCGCTACTATTTTGAATCTATTCATCCAAACCTTTACTTAAGAGTATTTTCTTTTGCCCTTCGAATTTTCTTCGTTCTGTGGTTGTTGGAAGCTGGAATTTCTGCAATTTGAATTTATATCTGCAATTTCTTGTTTTTTCGCTGGTATTGATTTCAGAGCGTTAAATGTTTGATGGTGATTAAAAAGAACAACTTTGATGGAATAGCTGGATTACATTTATCAAGCTTTAGAATTCAAACCCATTACAACTATTATCAAGACAAGAAAAGAATACCTGGAATCAAATGACGATGGGATCTTTTTTCCGAGCCTTTTGTGACAAGTAAAGACCAAATCTCATTTCTTCTCAAACTGTATTGAAATCAATACGGGTCCAACATAATGCCGAAAATACCAAATTCATTCCTTTTCAGCTTGTTTCAGCTTAGCCCATTAACACTCTCCACCGGAGGCAATGTCTGCACGCAGTGGTGTATGAGAAATACACTTCAAAGACTAATTACTCACAAAATCGTAGAGTACATGAAATTTTATAAGAAAGGGTATAGTCGTAGAAAAAGAGATTAAAAGCTCAAATCGGACACATTGTTTCCACGGCATTGTATCAAACAAGTCATGGTCCCTTCAATTCCCGCATAATTCGGAGCACTCCTAAACGAATACTTTCTGAAGATAGAAATACTAAGATATTAACATTGTGTCAAAGATTTAATCAAGCAAATCGTGGAGAGAGAGAGAGAGAGACAGAGAGAGAGAGAGAGATCGGGCTTATATGTGTTATGGACAATGGATGCGCCTGCGTGGAGCGAGACCACGATAACAACACACGACCATGCCAGCGACGAAGTCCCCATGGGTTGTCTGCCCCCTCCCAACTTCTGTTTCATTTTCTAAACACCACATGCGACCCAATAGAGGCTTGGTTTTTTAAAAAGTCTATTTACAACGGGTCAGGGAACTGCAGGGGCACTGCGTCCTGCGTGGCCGGTTGTTTTAAGAAAAAAAAATCTTAAATGGAAGAACAATTACTCGAAGAAAAAATAATAATTCTAGGGACAACCGGCTTGCGTCCCTGCCTCAACACCAGTATGCCACGTCATATGGTAAAATTTAAAAAAAAAATGCCGAAAAGAGGGAAATTGAATGAAAAAGAGCTGCTTTGGGTTGGATGTTGTAGAGCGAAACCAGAGAGGGAGATTTGAGCATTTTGTCGTCGTGCGTCTTTGGTCGTTGTCATTCTTCAGACATTGTTCATATTTTGTTTTAAAACTTTTCTTAATGAGTGGATCTGGTATTGTTATAAGTTTATTTATACACAAGCAAAACGTGTATGAACCAATTGAAGTTTTTTGAAGGCTGGGTATATAAATGGAGCCTAAATTCTGCACACGGCACAACCAACCACAAAAATCTTCCATCTTTGTTTTGTAGTCATCAACCATCTATGGACGTAGAGGAGGTCATGAAGCTCTTTGATTCGTGCTGGTTCGAGGTCGAGATTTTCGAGAAACAATCAAATCTACAGGATTCATATAGTTTTCATTAGGCAATCACAGAAAATCAAATTCAGGGAAAATAAAAAAAAAGTCAGAGCTTTTGCGCATCCCCACTTTCCATAAGAGGTCCAAAGCAAGCTTCGATGATGGCTCTCTGTCTCCAGATTCGGTCCTCCTCACATCAAAGCTCCAAACCATCCTTTCAGAAAAAGAAGTCACGGAACCAGAGGAAACTATACCCGCAGATTCGAAGTATCATCCAAGAAAAAGACAAGTAGTGATAGAAGGAACAAGGGCGAAACAAAGAGCTTGTCTGACCTTGAATTTGAAGAATTAAAAGGGTTTATGGATCTGGGTTTTGTTTTCTCAAAAGAAGATAGGAATTCGAGCTTGGCATCACTCATTCCGGGGTTGCAAAAATTCGAAAACAAAGATGGGGAAAAATGGCCTATTGACTTTGTGGATAGGACGAAGAGAAGAGATCCATCGTGGGTTCGGCGATGTTTGTGGCTATTTTTGTGAGACAAAGCGATGAATGTGTAGAAGACGAAGAGATGTGTGGGGATGGAGAAGAAGATGGAGAAAATAGAAAGTGAAAATGTGGGGCGAAATGGGGATGGAGACCAGAGGAGGCTTTTCTATCTTCGAGCTGGAGTGAAATGAAATGTTGTCGTTTTTATTTTTGCCACATCGGACGCGATGCCGCAGTGGGGATGAAGGGTGGTTGTCTATAGAATTATTGAAGAAAAAAAAACCCACATCTGAAATGGAAGTACATGCAATTTAGAGCAATTAGATGAAGTCTGAGTTATCTGAGAACCAGTAACTCAGAGAAAGTGATGCATTATTTACAATTTGAATATCTCTAGAGGGGAAAAAAAAGGAGAAGGGAAATGAAAGGAAGTGTTAAGAGGAAAGACTGACCAATTTGGATTGAGAAGAGCAAAGGAAAATAGAAGGAAAAAAAAACGAAACGGGGCAATGGCCTCTGCTTATGATGCTTCTCCTTTCCCTTTTAAAAAAGAAACAAAAAGTGTGGTCTGCAAAGGAAGAAAAAAAAATTGTGTGAACCTTTGATGCCGCAATGGTCCACTATCGATCGAAGAAGAAGGAAAATAGAAATTGTTATTTGTTTCAAAGTGTGGTCTGCTATACCTAAAGAAGAAGAAAAATTTGTATTAACCTTTCTTGCTGCAGTAGTCTACTACTCAACTAAAGAAGAAGAAGAAAAATAGAAAATCTTCAAAGTGTGATATGCTACCTAAGGAAGAAGAAGAAATAGAACTTTGTCATTTTTTTATGCTTTTGCCTTTTTACTTTTTTTTTTTTCTTTACTTTTTTTTTTTTTTTTAACCTCCACATACGTTTTCTCACTCACAATCGGTTGCATTTCGTTTACGCATGCCGGTTGTACGTAGCAAATCAGGGTAACAGAACGACGCCATCATGTGTGACCTTCATTGAGAAAGAACGGTTAGTCGTTAATGCCGCCAAGAACGTGGCCATTAGTAACCCCACCAACTCTATCTACGGTGATCTCTCAATTACATGATCTGTTTTCTTCTAATTTCCAATCTTTTAGCGCTCGAAACGTGTCGGGCTGGTTTCTTGATTATTAATCACTACAAGTACTTTTGTTGTTCATACCATTGAATTTCCAGAAAAGAAAAAAACCATTCTTTTAAAAAACTTATGAAGATTTTACATCATAATTTCAATTTTTATGTTTGCTTAAATTTTATGTATACATTTTTAAATTAAAACATTAGATAAACTTCTTTGATGTTATGATTTCTGTGAAATGTCTATTTTCTTTAGGTTTTGAATTTATTTGTTTATTTCTCCTCTTTAATCACATTTTTTATTATTATTTTTTTCCAATTGAACTATTTAATTATTTCAACATGGAAATGATCATCAATTTTAATGGACTACGGCTTCATGTGCCAACTGTTGATTTTTTTCGAGGTTCTCTGATCCCATGCGTAAATTAACCCTATGACACGATAACGGGTTAACATGAGTTAAACAACAAAAATACAGGAAAATAAAAAGTTTTGCAAATTTTACAACTTCTATAGCCACTTTTCACAGTCCTGCTTAATTTATCCTAATTAATTTTATTATATGTAGACGCAAAGCAGTTGATTGGTAGAAGATACAACGATACCTTGGTTCAAAGTGACATGAAGTGCTGGACATTCAAGGTCGTCGAAAGTTATGGGGACAAGCCTATGATAAAGGTCAGTTACAAGGAGGAAGAGAAGCATTTGTCTACGAAGGAAATCTCATCCACGATTCTCACAAAGATGCGTCAGATTGCTGAAGACTATGATCTGTGCATGATAGTAAAGAATGAGGTTGTTACTGTTCCCGCCTACTTTAGTGATGCCCAACGAAAGGCCACAAAGGAGGCTGGACGCATTGCAGGCCTCAATGTCATGCGTATAATTAATGAACCGACAGCCGCAACCATTGCTTATGGTATTGATAGGGTTAATAACATTGGTAAGAGAAATGTGCTGATCTTTGATTTGGGTGGGGGAACTACAGATATATATATATATATATATCTCGCTGCTTGCCATAGAGAAGGATGTTTTTAAAGTGAAGGCCGTCGCAGGAGACACTCACCTTGGAGGTGAGGACTTTGACGACAGAATGGTAAAGCACTTTGTCGAAACCTTTAAAAGGCAGCACAAGAAAGACATTAGTGGAAACCCCAAAGCTCTAAGGAAGTTGAGAACTGCTTGTGAAAGGGCAAAAAGGATTCTTTGTTCTGCAATAGAGACTACCATTGACATTGATTCTTTGTTTAAGGGTATTGATTTTACTTCAACTATTACCCTAGCCAAGTTTGTGGAACTCAATTTGGATTTATTCATGAATTCTATTGAGCTCATGGAGAAATGTTTGAGTGATGCTAAGATGGACAAGAGAGGTGTTCATGAAATAGTTCTTACGAGTGGTTCTTCAAGAATTCCCAAAGTGCAAGAGCTGTTGCCGTTAGTTTTTATGTTTATCTTACTGGTTTAGTGGTTAGTTACCACTACGTCTTTAAATACCTTTTATTTTAGGTTCTGTTATTTGTTGATTTGGTCTTCTAAGCACGTTGTAGGAGTTGTTTAGATGTGGGCTATTTTCATGTTTGTTCAGTTATTTCTATTTGCTCTATAAGGCTATATAATAGCCAAATTTGTTATTCAAGGAAGTTAAGTTGATTTCCTCCAGATTCATCTATACTCTTTATTCAGCTTCTATTTTATAACATTTGGTATTAGACCTCCATCACAGGGGCCTGATATTTAGAAGCCGCAGCCTTCTATGTGTGTTCTACTTGAACGATGACAACAAAGAGTTCATTTGTCCAACCAGTTGTTCCGAAGTTTGATGGCTACTATGATCATTGGGCAATGCTCATGGAAAACTTCTTGCGTTCAAATGAGTATTGGGGACTTGTGGAGAATGGAGAATGGAGTTCCTGCAGTGGCTGAAGATGTTGTTCTCACAGATGCACAGAGGAAGCACATTGAAGATCAGCAGTTAAAGGATTTGAAGGCAAAGAACTATCTATTTCAGGCATTAGATCGTTCTATCCTAGAGACCATTCTAAACAAAAAGACTGCGAAGGATATCTGGGATTCTATGAAACAGAAATATCAGGGTACCACATGAGTGAAGCGTGGAAATTTGCAAGCTCTGAGGAAGGAATTCGAAATTCTTCACATGAAGAAGGGAGAAACTGTGAATGAATATTTCTCTCGCACTCTTGCCATTGCCAAAAAAAGGAAAGCCAATGGTGAGGATAACAGAAATACTCCTGTTGTTGAAAAGATTTTACGATCTATGACTTCCAAATTTGATTATGTTGTTTGTACCATTGAAGAGTCTAAAGACTTAGACACTTTAACCATAGATGAGTTGAAGAGCAGTCTTATTGTACATGAACAACACATGAACTCTCATATGTTAGAAGAAGAACATGCTTTAAAAGTTACTCATGGAGATCACTCCGAAAGCAGAGGTCGTGGTCGTGGAAATTATAGAGGAAGAGGAAGAGGGCACAGCAAGAGATGTTTTGATAAGGCCACAGTGGAGTGCTATAATTGTCACAAGCTAGAACATTTTGCATGGGAATATCCAAGCCAAGAGACAGAGGCAAACTATGCAGAGAATCAAGAGGA